>NC_065536.1:56254853-56946353 GCF_932294415.1 Quercus robur
TCCTTTACCATTTGAGCAGCACATATGTAATCTGTCAACTCTGATAGTTGTGCTTCTGAACCTGCAATGTTTAAATTAGATACTATAAGAATAAAAAGCAAATAGAAAGAAATTAGATCAGTGCTTCATTAGAGTTGAAAAAGGATTGGACAGCCATATGTACATTAGCAAGAACGATAGCCCCATGATTAATTGTTTTAAATGGGAAACAAGGTGAAACTATAAAATTCATCAACGCTGCTGAAACGCATGACAACAACAATTTGACGTTGCCAATATCATAACAGATAAGTCTCATAGATAATCTAGCAAATCCACCATGCAAACAAGTATTATAATTATAGATATATTCCGAGCACAGAGGTACCAAGACAAGTAATATCGATGACAAGTACTGGAAAACAACTACCCTAAACAGCTATCTAATGATGAAACACTTCCTATCTAATAGTTACATTCTTCCTTCTTCCCTTTTTAAACATAAACACACCTGTTATTATAGAATTATTTAACTTACAAAATTGCGTATCATATGTTATTACAACATTGACCAACCAACTATAGTTCCGGATCAAGAAACCTGATACATAACTCTTTTGCTAAAAGTAGATTTGATATGAAATTCTATGTCATCTTCAAAGCATCTTATATTGCTATTTAGATCCCTCAAAAAAAAGGGAAAAACCACGTAGTTGGGATCATTTAGTCACTTATCAGAAACTACTACATAAGCACTGCATTTACTTTCAAAAGCCTAAATCACTTCATGCACATAACACCATCCTATTTTGTAAAATCAAAAAAATAAAAGATAACAATTGGAACAAAAATATAAACAAGGTATTGGTATCAAACAATTATGACAATGGTGTTGAACTACATACATACCACAATTATTCATAGCTGTCAAAGCCTCTTCAACCAAGTAACCCATATCCACTAGTGACGACAACATTGTATCCTTCTCTAAAATGTGATTTGAGTTTTCCTGGAGGAAAAAAAATCAAATAGATAGCATCAATCATAAACATGCAAGTCTTATAAAATAAAATGAAATACAGGCACGCAAAGCAGACAAACCAAATTATAAGGGGGTCATAACTCAAACAATGGAATAATAAAAACACAAAAAGGAATAGGAAAAAATTAGAAATTGCCTCAATTCCAAGACAACTATCAATTTCAGAGAGGTTATCTGGAGATTTGCTTTTAGAGTCAAAAGTGCATGGTTTAGTAGAAAGACCTTCTTCTTGGGGAAAATTCTTGACAACCTGTAAACTCAAGGTGTTAGCAACAAAGATACATTTTCATACAGTCCAACAAATAAAGCAATGATAAGTTGTTTGATAGTCATTAGAGCTTAAAAAATGCATAAATTATATTAAACGTAGATTTGATCAGAAACCAACCTAATGCAAGCTTCTAGTTTGGTAGATATGTGCATAAGTGCTTAAGAATCCATGAAATTGTGGGAACATATCTTTTTCCACAACTGAAATAAATCCTTATTGAAATGTTGCAGTTTATCCAATATCAATAATGACTATATAGTGCCAATTTGTTCAACTTTTTGTAAAAATGCTACAACTGATACTCAAAACTCTTATACAATTATCCTGATATGGGAATCTATTATGCTAATTTAGTTTACTTGATATTGGACATCTTATGCACCTCATTTGAGCAACAACAACATCATCAATACTCTTTGTACATGGAATAATTATGTCCAAAAATGTAACTTTGGGAAAAGGTTTGACTCAACTCGACAGAGCATTGATTCCTGGCTAATTGGCTACAAGAATGGAGGTGTCACATTAGTTAACTAGCATTTGCATTATATGCTTCAATTATATATTTTTCAAATTTATTCTTAACTCAGCCACCATCACATGCCAGAACTTTTAAATGCAACTTTGAAGCCAATGTAAGACTATATGCCTGACCCAAGCCACGTACCAAGGTAACTCTGGATAAATAGGCTATAACAGTTATACACAATCAGTTGTTATAATCCAACTAAACAGTTAACAGTTAACCTATTTATTACTAATGAAGTTCAAGAACTAAGCAATTTGCTGACCAAGATTACTGTTGAAAACAGAACCTGAATTCATAATGCGATAGTGAAACATGTTACAACCACATCAAAAGGCAGCACATCATCGCCAGATACTTGCACATATCTTCAAAACCAAAAGAAAATGATGATCATTATAAAAAAAATCTTAGAAACTCTTTAAATTTCATTTTTGGGGAGATGAAGATGAGTGAACTCTTTTGGATATTAGTCCTTTATAAAAGAATACTTAGGTCTCTATCATGGAAAGAGAACACAACTTAATAGCCGATTAGATGGGAAAAAAGCAACAAAGCAATTCACAATTGGAAAATGCCACTACATAAGCACCGAAGAAAAAAAAATAACTTCTATTTTTTACTGAAAAGCATATGATTTTCAAATGCTCCAAAGTCATAAAGTCATGCCTTTCCGAGGAAAATCTGATTCCAGTTCTTCCTAAGTTTCTTTTCCCTTTTCTGATATTTGAGCCCCATTGATGAGAGAAGGTAAAGAAGGAAATTCAGATGAGACTTCCTCAATCTCAAGAAACTTTAAAAGGTCAACTATTGAAAAGAATATGTAAAATTTGCATCCACTTCTACATCAAATGAAATAGTAAAAACAAAAGAAAACTATTTTATATAGTAAAATATTGTAACTAGGGGGCACATAACTGACTTCAAAAATCGGACCAACACAAAAATAAATATGCAATAATAGAAATGAGGCATAATACTCACAGCGTATGTAAGAAGAGTTTCTAATATTTCTTCTGAATCATCTTCTCCTACCAAATATCAAACAAAAATTTTTAGCACGGCTTACAATGTAAAATCTTAACATGATATGAAATAAGTGTGACATACCATTTTCCTCTATTGCTTTGACCACCATTGTTTTAGAAAATCCCATTCCGACAAAATCATGAATCAGCTTGGTAGAATTAGTTGGAGAACTTGCCTAAACAGAACGGATACTATAGTCAATTTTAAGGGGATACATGCATCAAATATACTTTGTAGGGGATTTGTTGCTCAAAAGAAAACAGCATGATCAACATATGTTGGTATCTAAAAATAAAAAAATAGTATAACTGAACAATTTGAAAAGGATTGAGCATTTTTGTTCTCTAGAACGAAGAAAGAGTAATCATATCAATTCAGAAAAAGGCCTTCATGATGAAGTATACAATTATCAAGATATCTTAAACCAGGCATATAGAAGACAAGAAAATGATTACCTCCTGTCATTGAGCAATATATCAGGTTGTTTACAGTTACTACTAATTAACATATTACAGCAGATTGAGTACAATTTTACCTCTCCAAAGCCCCCATTAGCTTCTTGACCAGAACTCGTTGAACCCCAATGAGAAAAGGATTCATTACAGACCTCAAGCTCATCATCGGTGTTCCAGTCAGCGTCGTGATTCCCATTACTAGCACTATTAGCATCCTACACATAATACAAGCAGACACCATAGAAATATCAATCATTACTACAGTCAGTAGATATCTTCATACACATAGCAAGTAATTTAACAAGTAGTCCAAACAAGCCAACAATAAGTTAATAGAGAAGAAAAGTAAACTAGATTGACGTCTAGAATGAGGCTAATGCAGTGGGTTTTACTGGGATTTGTGTATGTTCTTTCTGCAGAAACTGTATGGAAAGTAGGGAACATCTGTTTTTTGAATGTCCCTTTACCAAAATAATTTGGGGGCATGTGATAGGGTTATGTTTAGTAGCTGATATTCCTGTGAGTTGGAAAGAAATAGTTAAATGGGGTATTGCAAATCTAAAAGGTAGGGATTTAGAGCTATCCTTTGGAAAGTGGTTTGGTGGGATTCAATTTTTCATATTTGGATTCAAGGAACAGTAGGAGTTATGGAGAAAATTGATTGACAGAAGAGCAGATTATAAAGAAAATTAGCTGGGATGTTAAAGCAATAATGGGGCATAGTGCATTGGCTGCACAAGCAACAATTCTTCACAAAGTCTTACGCACCAATTGGGGATTCTTAAAGTTTGACTCTTGACTGCCTCACCTCTGTTGTGTGCCGGTGTCATTGTATATTAGGTGAGGTTAATTGCAGTGGATGTAATTAGTCTAGTTTTGAGGTTAAAAATGTGAGCTTGTATGAAGGGTCTGTTGGTCAGGCTTCTTGCTAACAGGCTTTTTTTTAGTCTACTCTGATTTGGGATGTACTGTGCTACTAGCTTGTTAGGTGGTAGCTAGTGTGCTTGCTGTTGTTGGCTTTGTTTTGTTAACATAGACTTTTGTCTTGTTTTGGTTCTAACTGAAACATCTGATATATCAAAAAGAAAATAATTTAGTAGATCACTCAAAATTTAAAGCTAAATCTATTTAAAGAGAGAGAACCTAGAAAGAATTTGTCAGGCCTATTGATGACAAAACCCTCACATGAACTAACAAATCCCAGCAGAGTTAGTTTAAATTGTACCATGTTCCATCTTGTACACAAAAAGAAAAACTACAGCTCAAAACAATTACATTATTTAAAAGGGTCCTAGTTAGAATTGGTAAGAACTCCCAAAGCAGGGCTCAATTTTATAGAACCCCGACATATACAAAATCTATTACTGAATATGTAATAATGTAAATTGTCACTACATTAAATAACATTGCCAATGAAAAGTCATCAGAAAGAGAAAATACCATGTTCTCAATAGCTAGTAACTTTGCTCAACAAGCAGCTCTCAAACTGTCAAAGAAACACATAACACATAAGAACCACTGAAAAATTTGTGTGAATCAAGAGTGCACTACATACATAGAGATTACAGAAAACTCTCCCAATCTTTATTACGTTACAGCAAAGTACAAAGGAAACCAATACTCCCTCTCACAGAATACTCATAGACTATATGTAAGTACAAGCTATTGTTTTGATTGATGGAAGAAAAAGAAAAAGATAAAAATTGTGACTGCACATTATAAGAAACAACCAGTTTGCTAGCAACCTCAATCATAAGAATGTAGCAAATGCAAACAATTTATCTTCTTAGGACCTAAGAGATGGGTTAGTATGCAATTTTACCCTCAATTTTTGAGAGAGAGAGAGAGACTGATTCCCAATTTCATAACAACCTAAATAACAAATAAAAATTCTATAATCTTCAAACTAATAAGGCCCGTTTCCGGCTAACTCTACTCTACTCTCCTCTACTCTCCTCTACTCCCCTTCAATCCAAACAAACCATAAATCACATAAACCAAACAATATGCTACCACCATTTCATAGATTCTCTCTAACTTTGATAAATTAGAGCCATTACATTTATCAGATAGCAACAATAACAACAACAAAAGTAAAGGGTAACAAGAGCATACATGTTACTCTACCCAGTATACAAAGCTCCCACTTTCATTGGATACAAGAGAAGGAATAATGGGTAGAGCCCATTTTATATTTTTTTTTGGAAGAGAATGTTACTCTCTCAATCATTAAAATAAAAATAAAAAATATGGTTGAAAACATAAGTCTGCGCACAAAAGGGACCGCTTTGAATACCGAGCTAGCTTTACAAAAGTCTGCGCACAATAGAAGAAGAGTTAATAATAAAAAAAGATATCAAAAGATTAGTACCTCCGTCGTAGCCAAATCTACAATGTGAAAAATAAATATAGGGTGGGTCGAGACTCGAGAGACGAGGGAGAGGCCAACCCAAAGAACAAAGTAGTACAACCATTCGTAGTTGTGAATGATTCATTCAGCGGACTCTGCCTTTGCTTATGCCTAATAACGTAACGTGGTCACATGAGGGATTTATGTTTTTTGAGAAACATATATTGTTTTGTTCCTATAGTTGTTTGACGCGTTCTGAGGAGGAAATATGGAGAATATACGCGCACGTGTTGGTGAATTACACTCGGGGATTTAGTAATTCTCACACTTTTTTTTTTTTTTTTTTTTTTAAAAAAAACCAAACGTTTTTTGTTTTCTCCAAGAGTTGGCAATTAATGGATTCATAATTGGCTGTTTGGTTGTGATTCCCAGAAATAATGATAAATATTTAGGAATGTGAAGTGTGAACAGATGCATTTTGTTGCATTGGAAGTAGTAATAAAAGCAAAAAAAAAAAACATTTATCTATTCAGCTTTTTAGGTAATAGTAATGCTGCTCTAATTAAGGATACTTTTGATATATTGAATAAGAATTAAGTTAGAAATTATAATCTTTATTACTAAATAATAAGTGTGTTGTAATGTAATAATTAAACCTATTTATTAGTTTGGTTGTGAATTATAACATTAAAATGAAACTTAACATTTATTTTAGGAAATATCTTACTTATACAATTATATCTCCTTAAAAATTGTTATATTTAAATTTAAGAGAGATATATGTTACTTTTTATGATTTTTTATTTTTATAATTGTTAGATTTATATGGAAAGTTTGTTTATTTAAAAATATATTAAGTTTTGAAATTATTGCACTTATTAAGGAATAACTAATACAACCTTTTAAAAAAATAGTTATTCTTCATTTTGAAGAATAGCTATTCATAAGGAATGACTATTCCTTGTAATAAAAATATAACCAAACTAAAAAATAACTAAATTATAGGAATAATTATTACATTACAGCGCATTTTACAGTCTACCAAACATGCCCTAAATGTTATGCAATTGAGAGTTTTAATTAATTCAAGGGGTAATTACACTAAACCCACCTATGGTTTGATCTAAAATCACTTTGCCTACCCGTGATTTAAAAAGTGTCACTTTACCCACCTAAAGTATGTTCTGTTTGTTTTCCATAACCCACTTCTGTTAAAATCAAGGGTAAATAGATATTTTTATTCAAATTTTATGTCTCTCTCCTCCCAAAACAAAATAAATAAATAAATAGTACAAAAATGCAAGAAAAACAAGATCAAAAAGTGGTATTGGTCTCTCTCTCAACTCACATAAATCTTGAACATGAAAAACATACCCAAAAAAATAAAACCCAAATCAACCTACACAAATAACCAAACAATACGATATTGCCCTTCAATCAACCGAACAATACATTATGACTTGTCTCAGGCCACTTACTCAAAACAAATGGAAGCTATACAGTGCTCCATAAGGCCACTTACTCGAAACAAGCTAACCTGGTATCTGCAACCACTTGCTGATACATTTTCCGTTACTTCGAAACCTATCTGAAACTCTTCCAAGCAGATGCTACATTCTTGAATCAAGTTTGAACTTGGCCGAAACCTAATCTTCTCCAAGGCCTCAATAGAAGATTTAGTCACTGGAATGGACTTAGGCTCATAAGTCTCCATGGAGTCCAAGATTATGGTATCGTAATCGAGCACCAAATCCACAATAGGCACCTCTATTTCCATTAACTCCACGTATATTATGTCCACAACAATGGGCATCCTAATTGATGTCCCGGCCAATCCAGCAACTTGTTGTACCATAGTACCATGATCTTCCACTGGGATCTCGAACTCTCTAAGCAAAGAGTACAAGCAACCACCATTGATATCTTGCGACACCACTTCATGTTTGGAAAGCCATAACAATCTTTCAATATTGGATGTAATTTCTTCGTAGGAAGGCACTGGTTCTTGGCTGTTGCCAATGTAGTTCTTCTATTAATTTTCACAAAACCCTCCCTTTTGATCTTGTTTCTCTAGCATTTTTGTGTTATTCTTTGTTTTGGGAGGAAAGAGACATAAAATTTGAGCAAAAATACCTATTTACCCTTGATTTTAACAGAAGTGGATTATAGAAAACAAACGGAACATACCTCAGATGGGTAAAGTGACACATTTTGAACCACAGGTAGGCAAAGTGATTTCGAGCCAAACTACAGGTGGGTTTAGTATAATTACCCCTTAATTCAATTAGTAAAGTTTCTGATAGTTGAATAAGAAATCTGGAGTTTAATCCCCGCCTATACCAAAAATCAATTGGTGTCTTAGTTTGATAATAAAATGTTATCATTAAAAGCGAACGTCATGAGTTAAAACTCTCTAAAAAAATGTTATGTGTTTTCTTAAAAAAAATAATAATAATAATCAATTATAATAAAATATATCGTGTCATCACACGAGTTATGCATTTGTAATAAAGAAAAACCTTTTGTTGGCAATTTTTAAAAAAATATATGCTTTATTTTTAAATTTGAAAGAAACATGGAGGAGATTTTTTTTTAATACATAATAATTTATCTTAAATTTAGGAGCTGTTTTATTTTCTTAAAAAAAAAATACTAAATAAGTTGTTTTATTTTAGAAAAATGTTATGTCCATAACACCTTTACAACAAATTATATGTAGCCGGTTGTTATGGGTTGTTATTGATGGGTAAAAAAATAATTTTAGTGGTATATTCAAAACTTCAAATTAGAACTAATAACAACTGATCAACTACGATTTGTTGTGAAAGTATTATGAAAATATTGTGAACATAACACTTCTTTTTATTTTAAATTTGAATTTGACAAAGAAACTTGAAAGGGAGATAAACATGGATGAAAAAAAAATGATTTTTTTTTTAAATTTATCTAAAATTTAGGAGATTTAAAATTACTAATTTTACATGTCTAACCCTATTATTATTATTATTATTATTATTATTATTATTATTATTTTGAGAAAAGTCTAACCCTATTATTTAAACTTTCTAATTAGGTGAATTTGAGAATATTTTGGGCATCCCAAAGTATAAATTCAAATAGAATAAACCCCTTAAATAGTAGTAGTATAAATAACCTTAATCATTGCACTTCGACACTCATTAACCAAACATAATACTATTTTTGGAAGTTTGGAGGGAAAGCAGAGTAAGGGGTAAGGAGGGGAAAGAGAAAAGAGTAAATGGGAGTGGAAGGAAATGGTTATCCCTTCACTTTATTTGAATGTTTTAAAAATTAAGTAGGTGGGGAAGGGAATAGATATCCAAAAGTACCAATTTGTCAAGGCAAATGTAATGAGATTTAACAAATGGTCAATCTAAATACATATTTATTGAGAAAACATATTAGAATGCATACTTATGGAAATAATTGATTCAAATATGCTTTTATCAACAAACATAGCATAATGTGTAGAAATTGAACAGACTCCCATTTGGTTAGGGACACTAGAATCCCATGGGTATAAATATATCAGAAATAGACTCCCTTATGAACGGCCGCACAAATTCCTCCCCCCAAATAGGGCACTAGATTTCCCTAAAGGGAACACAAAACATAGGTTATCAAAATTACCTTGTTAATTAGGATTGATCACTATATATCAAAATCTTAAAATAATTTCAAATAGAACTAATTTATAAATATTTCACTAAACATATTCAAAAGGGGAAAATGTTTGGCTCCAAATTGATTTGGAGTCATCTACCCTCAACTTAGTATGAGACAATTGTAAAGATCGTTCATTTGTAGTCTTATAATGAGTCATGTGACTTTTCATATAATCATATTTGTTATTGACCAAAGAAATAATAAATATTTATTATTGACCAGATTTAAAGTATATAAAGGTTAATTAGGTTCAAAATACGTCCTTGAAACTATATGATAGAATATATAAAATAAGTGTTAACAAAAAATTACATAAAATTATCATGGTTTAAGTTAAATATAAGGTTTTTCTCAACAAAAGAAAAAATTTAAATATAAGATACAGTAGAAAGAGATTTACTTTTTTTTTTAAAGAAAATCTTAAATATTAAAATTTTATAAATAAACATATTAGTTTAAATAATATACATAAATAGTTTTATAATTTTTTTATGGAAAATAGTTTTATAATTGATCTCATAATAAATTGAAAAAGATAAGTCCAAATTTAATTTGGAGCCAAATAAGTAAATCACCAACTAGTAACCCTAACCATTTATGAAGAAAGAGAGTAACAATTTAATCCGACAATTTTTTTTTTTAGAGGAACTATTATCTATACTACTATTTAAGGCTTCCCCCTGATTGGATTCCTCATTTTTTAGTTCAAAAATGCCTCTACACCTTTATGTTTAAGTAGAGACAAAACTAAAGGACATTCCAGTAAAAATGCAACTTTAACTTTCACTAAAACATTGCTTAAAAAATATTACTATTTAAGGGGCTTCCCTTATTTGGATTCCTCATTTTTTTAGTTCAAAAATGCCCTTACACCTCTATGTTTAAGTAAAGACAAAACTAAAGGACATTCCGGTAAAAATGTAACTTTAACTTCCACTAAAACATTGCTTAAAAAATAGGATTACTCTTATAAATTTTCAAATTACTTTATCCACTTATAAATTAGATTCTTTCTCCAAAAAAAAAAAAAAAAAAACTTATAAATTAGATTCTCAAAATAAATAAATAAAATATATATATATATATAAAATAAAAACACAAGTTTTTTTTTTTTGGCTAAAAAAAAAAAAGGCCTCATCACACGTGCATAGTGCATGTGATGAGGCTAGTTTTTATTTATTTATTTGGATGACAGAAGGAGCTTTCTAAAAAAGATATTGGCTCTGGCTTATCCCTCGTGGGTCCTAAAGAAAAGAAAAGAAAATTCATAAGAGCATTAACATTGACAGTGTAAACCCAAGTTGCTATTTTACAATCCAAGACACTAAAACATAATTTTACCCAAGTATGGGTATTTAAATTTTTTTATCAAACAATTAGATTGTATATATACAACCCTATTGTTCATGGGTTGTAAACATAAATATAGGTATTTATTTTATTCTCTCATACTTCGGCATCACTCTCACTCCCATGGGTTATAAACATAATTTTATATTATTTGATAGTGTAATTTATATTATTTTAATAAGTTGTATATAAAATTAGAAATTGAGATGTTGGGTGAGTTATAAAATAGGATGGTTATAGGGATGAAAGGCCCAGATAAGGATATTGGGCCGTGGGTCGAACCCGAGGACGTCTAAGAGCTCGAGGACAGACGAGTTTTGGTGAAGCTATGTAAGTTATTGGGTCAAGGAAAGATCTAGTCATAATAAACAGGTGACATTGTCCAAGGAGCCACCATTCCTCAGCCAACAGAGTAGAAGCCTAAAGTCCGACCACCCACCAAGTACTGGGCGGTGGGCAATCGTGCTTGGGAGGATAAGCTTAAGAGAGAAGTGAGTCAACAAAGAATTGAGAAATATATGAGAAGAAAGATGCTACTACTGCATTGAATACTTTGCGCCTAATTAACTGACCACATTAATGTGGAGGTGATACTTGAACAGTGATTTCTAGCCTCACAGCTACCTACAAAGATTTTAGGAAGGTGCTGATGGGATAAGTATCAAGGAGATTAACAATCTGATTTACACGTGGAAGGCTAAGATGAAAGAAGGAAATAGGATATAAAAGGAGGAGGATTCCATTACAAAAAAGGATCATGAGAGAAAGAATAGAAAAGAAACAATTGTGTAACCAAGAACTTGAATATTTGTAGAAGTCTAAGAAAAATATACAAGAACACACCATCCTCGAAGTTGACCGAGGAGTATTCTTCTTTTCAAATTGTTTGTCTTATTCATTCTAACACCAACTAGTCTATCGTGATCTATATTTTAACTCATTGAACGTTCATTAACAAGTCCACTCTCTAACAAATTCATTCTTTTGGGCTTATTGGGCCACTAACAAAATCTCTTGGGTTGCAGATCAAAATGTGTCTTTACAATGGTAAAATAGATAAAATAAATTTTGAGAGTATAAGAGCTTGATTGGTAGAAGGATTTTTGTTTTTGTTTTCAAAACTGTATAAAAACAATTTTCAAAATATTGAACTTAAAATTAGTTCTCAGATAATAATTTTTATATTATATGTGTATGGCTCTCACTTAAAAAAAAAAAAAAAATCAAAATACTATAAAAAAAATTGTTTGGGAAACCATTTCTATTTTTGAGATTTAAAAAAAAAATATATTCACAAAAAGTAATTTTTTAATGATAAGTTTCAACTTTGAAGTGTGAGAATTCTTTTTGTGCTAAAGATAATCTCCTTAATTTAAGATATAAAAGAGTTTGGACAAATATGTAGAATCTATTGTTTTCAATTTATTTACAACTATATTTCTAAAAAAAAAAAATATATATATATATATATATATTTACAACTATGTCATTAAAAATATGTGGGACGCACCATTTTATGGATTGCAAAACAAAAAATTATATTTAAAACTCTTATCAAGCAAGCCCTAAAATAGATTTTATTTTTATTTTTATTTTTTTTACAAGATATAAATTCTACTCTAGTTTAATTTAAGTATATATTTATGTGAAACTTCCTTTTACAGACTTGAATTAAATAACCAAATGTCTTGTAACTGAATTGACACTTTTCTATGCACAAAGTTCTTGAACTATCTTATTAGCGGCATGTTATAATTATTTCTAAAAAAAAAAAAAAAAAAAAAGACTTGAATTAAATAAAAGCGTGCCGGGATATACGGATGTACACCTGCAACCGAATTTGCAAGTTCAGGAATAAACGCAAATATTCAGGAATAAATACAAACAAACACCACATCGCTATCTCTCACTCGTAAGTCGTCACTCTCTTTCTTTCTCTCTCTCTCTCTCTCTCGCACTCCTTCACATCCGGTGAGTCCCTTTATTTTTCCTTTTAATTTCTGGGTTTTAAAATTTAGAGTTTTAACTTTTTTTTTTTTAATACTTTTATTCTTGAGAAAAAATAGCATGCCTTTGTTCTTCTGAAATTAGACAACTGAAGGTAGCTAATTTGTTCTTCTCATAAATCCCGCACAATTCTTATAAACCTGCCCTTTTATTTTCTCTATAATACACTGATAATTGTTTTTTTTTACACATTGGATGTGCCAACAGACTCTATTCTCCAGCCAATATCAACTAAAGTTTTGATCTTTTCTTTGTGTTGTTGCAGTTTTCGTTATATTTAAATTAAGTCATACTAGATGAGGAAGAGACAGACTAAGCTGGCAAATATAGTTCATACTAACTTTACAATTACACACCAAAAGGTTACAATTTTCATTCTCAAAAGCTACCCAAAATAATATTTTATTTTTATTTTTATTGTGTATCTTTTTTGAATTTTTTTTTTTAGTTTTTGGATAGTTGTTATAGTCTTTGCTAATGTACAGTTATCTATAATCTTTGAAACTAATTCCGCAGGATCGGTTAAGTGAATTGTCAGATGAAATTCTTGTCTCCATTCTGTCAACATTGCCGTTCATGGAAATGCAGAGGACAAGTGTCCTTTCTAAGAGGTGGAGATATCTGTGGACATTTACGACTTGTCACTTGGACTTCGACGATTCAAGGTTACTAACTCTTGTTTGGAAGACATTCTATCAACAGAAGTTTAGTGGTAGTGATCTTGATCAATACGTTATGATGTTGGTGAATTTGGAGACTATGGAGTTTGAAGAAAATAGCTTAAGGACTAGGTTTGTTAGTTGGGTGAATAGGGTGTTGGAATTGCATCAAGGTAATACTATAGATGAGTTTAGAGTTGTTTTTGACATGGATGGGAGGAAATTCAAGTCGGAAATCGACAATTGGATTTGCTTTTCACTGAGAAAAAAGGTTAAAAAGCTTTCATTGGATTTCATGATAGATGGGGTCAATGCTTATACTCTTACTAGTCAGATTTTTCATAGTTACAGTCTTGATTCCTTAACAGCCCTCTCTTTGACTTGTGTGAAAGTGACTGGGGAAGTTCTTGAGTATGTTTTATCGAATTGTCCATTCATTGAAATATTACATGTGGAAAATTCAGAGTCTCTAGTGAATTTAAAGACTTCTAGCCCTTTGCCTAAGCTAAAGTACTTAGAGATATTAAACTGCTGCTCTCTCAAACAGATTCAGATTCCTGCTATAAATCTCGTTTCTTTCAAATATTGTGGGGTTAAGATGATAAGGATCATTCTAGGGGATGTTCCCTATTTTGTTGATCTGTCTGTGACAGGTGACTGTGTTCGCTATTTATTAGAAGATGATTGCCCAATTTCACGCTATCTCTCTCAGCTGGAGACACTTGAGCTAGGCTTGTTTACTAAGGTTAGTCATAAATTTCTTTGTCAACTCCAATGTGCCTTTTCTTTTTTCATATATCAACGTTTGTTTATGAATGTGCTCCTTTTTCTTGGTTCAATTGTTCAGGAATTTATTCAATTTCCCAAATTTCCAGAGTTAAGAAATCTCAGGCAATTGAAATTGGATTTATGTCCACCTTTCATGGATAGCTTCCGTTGCTGCACTTCCTTGCTAAAGGCATTCCCCGTTTTGCATAGATTTGTGCTCAAGGTAATGCTTAAAATTTGAGAGTTGTGGGATTTATTGTGCAGACATTTATTATCAATATTTTCACTTAAGGTGTGTTTTCCAATACATCAATTACAGTTCTTAGTATGCATATGTATTATGTAACCACAAATCTGCTCTGTTATCGGCTGTAGATAATTCCCACATAATGGTTTATTGTTGTGTCAAATATTATGAAAAATGTACAACATAAGTTATTATAAAATTATTTTTATTTAACTCGTGTGTGTAGTTCTCTTGTACAGCTCTTACCATGCCATTTTTATCATGCATTTTTTGCTATCTACAGAGGTTATTGGTTTGGTTTAAGTTGCACTTGATGGAACTTTTATCAATGTTATATCACTAACTTCTTAATGAATGTGTTTGTTGACAAATTCATCGTTAGATTTATTATCTATTTATATTGAATCACAATGAACTTACTAGTTGTAAATCGTTCTCACTCAAGAATTATATATTTTTGTGAGTCTGATGCAAATAAATCATTCCATTCTTTATTGGATGGCATTCACTGTAAATGATAAACATGATACACCTATTTTGAATGCTGTTTTGTTTTTAGTTTTTTGTAACTTTAGTTTGGTTGAGTGTAGGATAGTTTTACATGCCCATAGATTAGGAAAACTACTCTTGTTCACTTGGCTTTACGAATAGAAGCTGCAATTGGTTGACACCATGGCATAATGGGCTTAATTGTTTCTTGTAACTTGCTTATGTTTTCGGTTTTCCTTCTATTGTAATGATGTTTAAAAGAACATTTGCATATAATAAGCCCGATTACAAGCCTTATGGAACCAACATTGGCCTCAGTTGGCATAAGCATAGGTGATAACCTACTTCTATTCAACAATAATAAATTAGACAACCTATTGCCTGTGGCAACACAATAATTCCCAGCTTCCAGTCACTATTTTGTTGATGACATTGTGAACGGTGTCCCTATCTTTTAACTAGCTTAACACTGTTTCTTCTTTCTTGTGGCAGTTTATTGGGCTAGATGGTCCATGGAATGGAGAAATAAAAGTGCCGAGGGCTAAATATCCACACCAATGCCTTAAGGTTGTTGAATTGATTGGTTTTGTTGGTTGTTCTGTTGACATGAAGCTTGCCTTGTATGTAATCGATAATGCTCCGTCATTAGAGAAGATAATTATTGATGCGCAAAGTCCTAGTGTGGAAGAAGTATTACATGATTCTAGCAATCCTAAGAAATTAGGAGCTATACATTATGTGAAGCAACTAGAATCAAGATTAGCTCCAGGGGTGGAGTTGGTGGTACTATAGAGGGTGTTTGGTTTACCGTAATATAGTAAACATTACAATTAATGACATTACTGGAATGTGGAATTATGATTTTAGGTTCATTTATTTGTATACAAGTTTAGATAGCATTTGGTTTAGGGAATTCACAAGAATCTAACATTTTCAAATGACATGTATGATGCAAACATAATTAGTTAAACATTCTTATTCTTTATTGTATATCATAACATCATGTTTTGTCTTGATTAATCAATCAAGGAGTTGTCCATCACTCCATTGCGAGTAACTATTCAGTGTACCAAGAGGACTACGTCAACAATATTGTCTAGTAGTCCTCCAACTCAATGGTATATTGTCATATATTCAAATTAACTAAGTATCTTATTGCAATCCAAAATATAATCATTTAACCAAGAGTCTTGTGGTTAAACTTGTTATTACCTTTTGGTGTATTTATAACATAATTTAAGGTTCAAATCCCCCTTCCCTTATTATAAATATCGAATTATCCACACAAAAATAAAACCCTTCACTACATGTCATCAGTTAGTCATCTCCTCCAACCACACAAAAATAAAACCCTTCACTACATGTCATCAATTAGTCAGCTCCTCTGTCTCCAAAATAAAAAAAATTAAAAAAAAAAAGTAGTCATCTCCTCCCACCAAAGCTCTAGGAATTGGAAAATGTTAGGTTGTAGGCATTTCAGGGTAATTATCCCTGATTTTCAAACATTATAATTAGTAGGTCATGTTTTCAAACTATATTTTTTACTAGCATTTCGAGGCTAAGAGGCTCGATTTTGGACTATAAATCGAGTCTTTGAGGGTCGGCTTTTATGTTCTGATCGAGTCTGATGTTCAGGGTAATTATCCCTGATTTTCAAACATTATAATTAGTAGGTCATGTTTTCAAACTATATTTTTTACTAGCATTTCGAGGCTAAGAGGCTCGATTTTGGACTATAAATCGAGTCTTTGAGGGTCGGCTTTTATGTTCTGATCGAGTCTGATGTGGCAGTTTGTCCACCTGGAAATCGAGCCTTGGAAACTTGATTTATATATCAACGCTCTCTAAATCATTCAAACTAAAAAGATGAAATTTCAGCAAGTACAAAACACAAACACAGATCAGAGATCAGCCAGTACAAAACATCCAACCAAATCTACCCCCAACAACCACCTAAAATCCAAATTAATTAAAAAAAAAAAACCCATCAGATCAGAGAGAGAAAGAACCATCAGATCAAAGAGAGAAAGACCTGGGTCGTGTGCTGCGACCTGCGCAACCTAGGCCAGCCCTGCTCTTGGAAGGCTTGATGTTCTTGGAAGGCAGCTCTTGCTCTAATAGTAGCACCAAGAAATGTTTTGCTGGGTAAGAAAATGTGAGATGATGAAGATAATAATAAGGAACGGAACCCATTAGACACGTGTTGGGAATTGGAAAAAAGAAAACATTATATAAATTGAGTCTTAGAAACTCAATTTCCAGGTGATCGCCGCATGGAAAAAATGTCACATCAGACATGATCAACCCAAGAAAATCGAGTCTTTGAGACTCGATTTATAGGCCCTAAATCGAGCCTCTTAGACTCAAGATGCTAGTAAAAAATATAGTTTAAAAATGTGGCCTACTAATTATAATGTTTGAAAATCAGGGTTAATTACCCTGAAATGCCTACGTTGTATCTTCACGACTCTAGGATGACCCATTAAAATCATTATGAATCATTTGGCACAATTAAAAAAAAAAAAAAAGATTAATTAAAATGTACATGTACTTTGGATCTACTACCATCGTCAAACTAATATGAAGTATTTTGATTTAAAAATAATAATGGAAACACACATGCATATTTATTAGTATTAAAAATTAAAATACATATCATAAAGTTGCATTTAGAAGTCATTTGCCAAGTGGATATCTTGTTTAATTGCTAAGTAGTTGCACCAAATTGCATTAATTTTGTAAATAGATACGATCATACGAAAACTTAATTGTTAAGTTATATCTTACCTAATTGCCATATTTATTAAAACTTTATACTAACAATTTTTTTAACACTTGATCAATTTTATTAGGATCTGATTAATGAGCACTCTTGGGACATTTATTCATGAATATTTTAATAAGATTTTAATACTACCTTCATAGAAAAAAAAAAAAATATATATATATATATATATATAAAACTTTTTTAAAAATTAATTATTTTTTTCTTTTCCATTAAATTTTTAATAATATTTTCTAAACCAATACCGCGTAAGCAGTTAACTTTTTCCAAAATTTTTTATTAAATTATTCTTTTCAGGTTTTTATTGCACGGCATGACTACGTACTCAAACATTCCATTACAATTGTTTTCATAGTTAACCAACTTTTATTATTATTATTTATTATTATAGTATGGTTTGGGCTAAGCAGCTTTTGTCCTGGTGTCACCCAACTTATGAGAAAACGAGTTTGAATAGTAAGGAGAATTTGGCATTTCAAGCTCCAAAGTGCTCAGTATTTGGGATTGCAAAACTCAAGTATTGCAACTTTTTTTACAATACTGCTACAGTGCAATTCTAAAGATAGAATTGCACTGTAGCATTATTGTAAAAAAAAAAAAAAAATATATATATATATATATATATTTTAAGCTATTTTTCCTCGAAATTTCTCTCTCCTCTCTCTCATTATTTCTGTTCTCTTCTCTCTCTTCCTTCTCTCTTTCTCATTTGCTCTCTCCTCTCTTTAAACCCAAACACCATCCTCCTCCCAACATCAACATCACACATCACTGTGGAGGAAACGTTGATGCAGTGATTAACACATCTGGGTTCCACTAAATAAATAAATAAATAAATATATATATATATATATATATATTTCTTGTTGTGATGCTGTGATTCTCGCTGATCAGGATTGATCAACGTTGGAGGAAACGTTGATCTAGCGGCGGTAGTGGCAGCGGTGTCTAGGTTTTGATCAGGGTTGATCTGGTTTTTTTTTTTTTTTTTTTTTTTTTTTTTTTTTTTTTTTTTTTTTTTTTTCCGTGTTGTGATTGGGGTTGATCGGCGATGTCTGGGTTTTTGTTCCAGTGGGATTTTGGTGGGCAGTGGTGGCGTGGTGGGCATGGTAGAGGCGCGGTGGTGGTGACTGGGCAGTGGAGGCGCGGTGCTAGAGGTTGAGGGAGCTTGTGAGTAGTGGAGGCGTGTATGGAGGAGTCTGGAAGAAGGTGAAAAGTAAGGAAAAGTCTGGAAGAAGCATATGTGTGGGAGAAGAAAATTGGGAAAAACCGAAAAAAGGAAAAAATATATTTTATTGGGTAGATATATTATTTTAATGAGTAGTATAGGAAAATAAAAGTTGGGATGTTGAGAGTGATGTAAAATGGTATAGTATAAATGATAAAATAGGTTTTGAGATGGTAAAATAGAATAATTTGAAGAAACTTGATGCGAATGCCTGAATAAAATTTTAGGCAAATTAAAAAAGGATTACATTGTAGATTAAAAAAGCATTGTATTCCTCTTCATTGTGTGCAAGTTTGACCTAACCATTAGTGACTAGTGTCATACTATCCCTTAAAGTTACGGTCAGGTTCATTGGGATTTGCCTTTGTGAAGGGGTATGTGGCCTTGATTGGTAAGTGTGGTCGCCTCAAGCAATTCACTAGGTAAGAAAAAGCCGTCATCCAAAAATGTGTTATTGCATTCTCTTGGATCGCCTTTAACAGTATGTTTAATTTTCAAACTTAATTAGTTTTTATTTATTTATTTTAAATCATATTCTTAAAATATCATTAGAATTTTTTGTAGTGAAGATGGCATTTGAGAAATTGTGATATGAAAAATAAATAAAAAAATTAAAAATTTACACCATTTGGGCTAATGTTTTCATTTGAATTTCGATTAGATTGTAAGTATAAAATTCGTTTTCTCCAACAAAGTAAAAGAATATAAAAAGGTGGTTCTTTTCACCCACGGATGTTGCTTAGGTATGTGTGAGTGAATTTATGGCTATCAAAAAAGAAAAAGTGAATTTGTGGATTATCTTTGGTGTTATTGAAATATCAGTGTAAGTGAAGATCTAATTAGGAATAATAATTCTTTCTCAACAAAATAAAAAGGAATAATAAGTTTTTATATTTTCTTTCAATTTTATAAATTTGGATAGTTTTTAATTTGTATTTTCAAGCTTTTCATGTAAATCTATTGGGGTGATTGCTTAAGGCTTAAAGCATAAATATTAGTGTATTTTTAATAATAGTATGTGTAATACACGAAGATTGTATTTTTTTTTTTTTTTAATAATTCATTGTTACAATTCACAAGTGGAGGTGTGGAGATAATCTATATATCTAACAAAGAGTGAAACTCTATCTCTCTAACAAGTCCAACTTAAACTCAAACTCATCATTATTATTTTTTTTTAAACACAATTATTTTTGTTTAATCCAAACTTAACAAGGAGTGAAATTCTGTCTCTTTAATAAGTCCAACTTAAACTCAAACTCAAATATTGATAATTTATCTCCAAATTTGCGAGGTTAATCATAAACACTATAAAAGCAAAGCAAACCCCAATAATATTTTTTTTTAAAGCCGAGTAGAGGTATGAATTCTTCTTATATTATTTTTTTCTTCTCTACTTTGTTAAATATATATATATATATAATGGTTTTTCATGTATTTTTTAGAAAGTAATTTTCGTACATGAACTACCAAACTCTCTTTAGTCGGTTTTTTTCAAAATAAAAAAGCTTGCAATAATTGAAATTATTCTTTTGAATGTAACCTATCTTTCTTTTGTATTTCTCTATTGTTTAGTCATATATATTTTGTTTTGTTTCAATAATTTCTAAGCAATGAATCATTTGATTCTTTAATATTTTTTGGTCTTTCAGAAGTTTTAACATCTGAATCTTTTAGTTATTTTTTTGTAGTATCTGAAACTATTTTTTTAAGTCATTACACGTTCAAGCAATGACTTCTTCATCAAATTGTAACACAAATTGAAGACATAAAATAGCAAATCATGCAATGATGTAGTTTTTTTAAATTTTTTATAAAATTATTTTAGTGTACCTCACAAATAGGTAGGTTCCTGTGCATAGCATGGGTTAGCGACTAGTTCATATAATAAATGAGACCAATAAATGTGACCAACAAGGCGATTATCAAATATTTAATATATCATGGGAGAGGTTTTTTTTTTTTTTTTTTTTTTTTTAATAGAAGAAAGGGGAGGAGAATTTGAACTTTGACATCTTAGTTCAGTTAGTTGGAAATATTAAGAGGTATTGGTTGAGTTATAAAACTCTTGGCACATATTTGATATATCCTAAAAAGAGGACGCATTAGTTACATAGCAATCAACCATTTCCCTTTCAATTAATTTTAGATTTATATAAAACAGGACTAGGTTTTTTATTTTACATATTATTCTACATTAAGCTATGCACAGCCGGACATAAAACTAGTACCAGTATACATTTACAGAGACATCCTTATTCTTGTTTATTGGTTTGCCTTTAAGTTATCTTTTGGCAAAAAAAAATCTTTACTAAAGGACTTTAGCGGTATAAAACACACAAAAAAAAATGTAAAAAATAATTCTTTGTAAAAGTGTTTTTTGATTATTATAAAAACCAGTCACTAACCCGTGCGATGCACGGGATAGTTAAATAAAATTTATACACATTCATTTTTATTGGTACAATCATTTGAAAATAATTCTAACTAATACCCAAATGTAAGAGACACATTGGCTTACTATTTAAAGTAATCTTCTGAAGAATTTACACATATTGTGCAACTGAGCCTTAATTTCTCATCAACAATAAAAACATGGAAATTCAAAACATTGAAAGAAAATAAAAATTACAACAATTAATTCCATTATCTTTCATGCTATACTTTATAATTGTACGGAATTAAGTCAACTCAATTTAAGTAGTTGTAATAAAATTGGATTCTACTATTATCTATTCTATAGAGATATGAACATATTGGATTTCTCAAACAATTACCGGTATTGCAATAAAATGATTTATTATTGAAAATAAGAAACAAAGAAAATCTGTCTATAGCTTAAGAAACACAATATAATAAAATTAAAGAGATAAAATTTTCGGAAGACAAAATATTATAGATAATTTTAGAAACAGATTATACACTTAAAAGGATTAGTAATTTATAGCACTTACCCCCCACTATTAGTATACAAATACCAAGTGCGGTCGTCGTAACCCTTTGAAAGAACCTTCCCCAATTGGACCCTATAAAAAAAAAAAAAAAAAAAAAAAAAAACCCAATTAACAAAATTGATCCAAAAGGGTCTAAAAAGCACACAAAATCAATTCAAAAAACAAAAATATGAGACAAAGTAATTACTTTCCGCTGCCAATGAAATCGTCTTTTGTATTGCTGTTCCAAACTGCAACACTTATCTCTCTAAGGCCTTCAATTAACGAAAACGAAAACACAAACTTTTCTTGGAATACTGGAGTATTATGACTATCTATACAAAAAAAAAAAAAAAAAAAAAAAAAAAAAAAAAAAAAAAAAACATAATCAGCATAACTCACTATAACTCTATAGAAGCCTCAAAAATATAAAGAGAAATTAAAGGGGTTGAATTTGATATTTACGTTTGGAGAGAGAGAGTTTGCAGAAACTGTGGCTTTATATTTCTAACTTGAGAGAGGGGTAAGGTTGCTAGGGTTTTGAGGGTAAGGTTGCTAGGGTTTTGAGGTGTTATAATGTTTTTATTTTTATTTTTTATTTTTTAAATATTGTGCTGACGTGGAAAATTGTGGTGTCAGCAGAGGCTTCGGTTTTATATATATATATATAGATGAGGGTCACACGTTATGGACAAACAGACCATTTTTTTTTTTTTTTTAAACCTATTCTGGCGAATTGAATTCTTGGAATTAGGTATATTTTTGGGACCAATTTAAATATTTATATAAATCATATATCATGTTCTATAAAAATCATATATAAGGTTCATAAATCTAATTTTATAAACTCATAAACAAACCATTCTATCTAATTAACTATAATTTCAATTACAATTTGGTTTATTAGCATATATTTGTCAAGTGGTTAAAAGTTTTGGTCCTGGTTTTACTAAATTAATATGCAAAATAACAAATTAATCAATTGACTTCTAAACAAATTCTAACGTTCAATGAGAAAGTAAACTAAATTTGAACATATAATCTAAATATTTATGTTAAAAAATAAAATAAAATGAATAATTTTACATTTATACTCAGTTTGACTTGATTTATTTATAGCAACCAGCAAATAAGTAGTAAAAAGAAGAAGAAAAGAAAGAGACAAATGTCAACTTGATTGATAACAAATGATGTTTTTGCAATGCAGTTGGTAGTTGAAACTGTCCCGGAAATAACATGATTTTGTAAATAATAATTTTGTGAACCATAGTTTGTACAGGTTTTGTTACAGGCATTTTAATTAGGAACCGAATTGTTTTGATGTCCAAACTATAGTTAATCAGATCATTCTTAGGAAAGTAATCTAATTTATCTTCAGGGAATGATTAAAACTTTATCATTTGTCTCAAATGTTAATCGAGTACAATTATGTTAGTTCTCATTATTTTGGGATTTTGTGCTGTTTATGTTTATCTTCAATTACTATTTTTGCTTGGAGAAACATAGACTAGTGGGTAGATAAATATTGTTCTGACCGACGCACTGCAGTCCTGTCTGTCACTTTATTACTTACTACTGCTGTTCTGTTTACTTGAAAGCATCTACTGCAATGAAATTTCTTGCCCATCTAAAAAAAAAAAAATTTGGGTTATAGCCCTATAGGGTTATATTGTAATTGCCATAGTTGTTAGTATCCTGTACAAAAAGTTTCGTATCGTAAATACTCATGAATTGTCCGATACATAGGTGCGTATTATGTGAATCGTATTGTATCGGTGAATCGTACATATCATACGATACATAAACATGTGGGTTTAAAATAGGTTTTTTTGTTAAAATTTGTGATTTTATTTGATTTAAACAAGTTGTTAGACTTTGTTAATATAAAATTATTGGGAAACTTAATTGAGTCTAATGAAATAGCAAGTTCATGAGTTTTTTTCCTCCCTTCTCTTTCACCTACAAAATTTAGACTATACTCATCACACTCACTTTCATATGTGCAAATTTATTTTCTATGCTATTAATAATGTATCAAATGAAAATATAATTATTTTTTATTTTGTTATTATTATTTTGAGTCTAAAAAACTAGAATGCCAAGAAAAAATATAAAGAAAAAATTATTTTCTCAAAAAAACCAAAAAAAAAAAAAGTAAATGTTGAAAATAATAAAGAAAATGTCTATGAAAAAATAATTTTGCAATTAATATGTTGAACATGATGATAACATTGACTTGGATGGAGTTGATTAGCCAAGATGACGAAAAGATATTATTATTTTGGTTCATATATCATGTATGACTTCTGAGTTTAATCAATTTGAATGTGCATGTTATAAACATAAGTTAATTTGATTTATTTAGTTAGCTTTGTTAAATTTTATTATATAAGTAATGATTAAATTGGTCATTAGTTGAATATATTTTGAATTTATAATGAATATACTTTTATATATGTATATCTATAAATATGGTATTCTTGCACAAATTTAGTTACTTTTGCAACAGTGGAAACAAGGTCCAATGAAAGAAAAAAAATTAAGAGAAATGATATGTCTACAATATTTTTACAACAAATCCTAAGTGGCAAGTTGTTACTAGTTGTTATTGTTAGGGCAAAAAAGTAATCTTAGCGTTAGTTTGAAATTTGAACCAATAACAACTAACTACCTGTGATTTGTTGTAAAAATATTGTAAAAATGTTGTAGACGTAGCATCTATCAAAAATTAATAATACACAACCAAGAATATAAAAACAATGGTCACTCTACAAGTATAAGTGCTTGTGGAGTGTGGGGGGTAAGGGCCGGAATTCAAGTCTCCAGGAGGGAGCTTCACACACATATACATTTAGATTAGGTTAGAGTAGAATTCTATCTTGTATAAAAAAATAAAAAAATAAATAAATATATATCCACTATAGATCTCTAAGCAATCTAATGGATCAAAAAAATATTATCTTACTTAATTAATAATTTAATATAGCATGTTTTAGTGTTCTCTCTTATTTATTACAATAAATTATTAAACTCTATTCTATTTTAGTATTTTTCTCCCTCTTACTGAACCACAAAAAAAAAAAAAAAAAAAAAAAAAAACTCATGTTTTCTTAATCTGCAGCTTCCTCTTGCCATATTAAAAAAAAAAAGTAATGCTAGAGACACAAACAATTTTACAAATTATTTTTACAAAGTGTTGATGTGGTGTGGTCTACGTTAGCTTTTAAAAACAATTATTGAAGGATATTTTTATTTTTATTTATCAAAATGATAGTTGCATTTTTTTTAGTAGGCATGAAACATGCTTATCTATATTAGTTCACAATATCATGCAATTTTAAAATTTATAAACACATATAGTATGATCAAATTATTACACCACTCATATTGTCTTTTTAATTTGTTTATAAAACAGAACACTAAATATTATAAGTAAAATTATTGAAATATTGGAGAAAACTAACTGCATTGTGGATCAAGCAGGAATTCAACTAGGTTATACCAATCTATGCCATTGCATTACAAGTTGATTGTCACATATTTGATATATACATAGGAGAAGGAGAATTTAAACCTAGACATATTTGGAAATATTGGGAGGTGCCGTTTGAGTTACAAAACTCTTGGGACATATTTGATATATGAGAATACATTTGGTTAGGCTGTGGTGTAAAACACTGGTTTTACGCCAGCGAATAGATTTCTGCCACGTCATCTTTATCACTTAAATCCTTCTCCAATCTCCAAACACAGAATGAAATACAGAAAACCCACAGCCTTGCTTCCTCCCTCTTCCATCTTAGCTTGCCCAAACCTCCACCACACCACACACCGAAGCTCACCGCCACAAACGTCGCCGAAGCTGCTATGAGCCACGATCCAAAGGTTTTTTTTTTCATGACTTTCCCTTTTCCCCAATTTGGATTTCTTATTATTGATGGGTTTTTTTGGAGCCTCATGACCAAATGGTTTATGGTTTTTTTTTTTTCCTGTATTTTGGTTTAAAACTCATCTGGAAAGCAAGTTGCTTCATCTGTATTCAGATTTGAGTTCCCAAGTTTCTCCTTTGGTAGATCTATGGAGCTTATGGCTGTCCCCAAGAGGAAGATACCTTCTCACTTCTCACTTCATTTTCATTTCAATGAGTAATATATCAATTTGGGTTTATTGGTTTGAATTTAGGTTTAGTACAGTTGTGTTTGGGATTTTGGGTTTTGGAATTGAAGTTTAAGGGTTCTGGGTATTGCTAGTTTTATGCTAATATTGCTCATTACTAATAGCTTGAGGCTTGTTCCTCAAAAAAAGAAGAAGCTTGAGGGTTTTTTTCTTTGAATCTATGAATTGGGATTACTTTCTGTGTTTTGAATTATTAGTCTTTGAATTGTTGCTGGGTGTGATTTTGAGAAGCTTTTATGAACCAGGGTATAGTTTCATTTCCATAACATTGGTTAGGAGGTTCATTTTCCTATTGGCTGTCCCATCCACTTCTTTGTGTTTTAAGAGCCACAATTTTGTTATGTAGTGCTATTGTATGACTTCACAATTCACTCTTCTTTGTGTCCTAATAGCAACAATTGTATTATGTAGTGCTGTTATATGATTTCAGTATGTTAAAAAATGTTGGCTCACAATAGGTAATCATGTCTAATGATTGTTTAGGCAAGTATTGGTGTTTGAAAACTTAAGTTCCGACCCTCCCCCCATGGCGAGATTTTAGGCAAGTGTTGGTTTTTAAAAAACTTAAGTTCCTGTTTTTAGACTGTTTAATGTTTGCTAAATAAAAGCTCTTGGCAATATTTTTGGGTGACAATTTGATTTCATTGCTGCAATGTTTGTGCTAGGGATTTTTGATTTTCTGTCTTGTGGTTGAGCATTGTAATTGACTCTCAGTCACTCTTTCCCCCCTTTTTCTTTCCCATTATGTGAATGCTTTATTTTCTACAATGATGTAAGGTGTCCAATATATTGGTAAAACAAATACAAAACTTTTGGATTAGACACCAAATTGACTAATAATGCTTTGAGCAACACTCTTCTCACCAATCTACTGTTATTGGCAGAGGGTACAAATATCTTTATGTAATTCAAATGTTACCTTCAGCCCTTTAGTTTTGATAAAATAGGTATGCATGAGCTATGAACATACCTTTCGCTTTCGATGCTACATGAGATATATCTACTTTAATAACTAATGTTTTATGTCGTCAAATGGTTTCAATTTCAACTAATCTATATTTTTTGCCATAATTTATTTTTTCTCATGGTCATTGCGTTTCTTTCTAGCAGTTTGGCCTATATTAGTGTCTGTAACGTCAACATCGAATCCTTCAAGTTGCTCCAAGGAAGTTGAGTGCCACATATGGACGACTGTCATTTCAGTTGGCACAATACTTACAAAGCAGAAGGCAAAGGGCCATCCGTGACCATCAAAACGAAAATAACGCAATTGCGAAATACATGACAAGGCTGATAAAAAGTGTTGCTGCATTGCATATCATACTAACATATTACTACAATGAATTTCACTTTAAAATTCATGATGATGAAGATGTTGAAGTAATTGAAGTGTTACATTCCTTATATCAACCTGTATACCGTTGGACATTACATGCTTTCAACTACACCTGGATACATGCATGGATTCGCTTTAGGGTAGAAGTTAGGACCATTTTTTAAGCTTTAAGCTTTCCATAGGTTGTACCTGGATTTATACATGGATTTGTTTTTGTTGGACTGTACTTGAAAAGATAATAGTACTGGGCAGTAAACTTTCAATTGTTGGTGAATGTGAATTGTACTTTTTTTTTATACAAGATAGAATTCTACTCTAGCATAATCTAAGTGTATATATGTGTGAAACTCCCTCCTAGAGACTTGAACCCTGGCCCTTGCCCCCCACACTCCACAAGCACTTGTACTTGTGGAGTGACCATCGCACCAAGGGTGTGCGGTGGTCTTCATACAGATACAATTAATTGCAAATGAAATGCATACATGCGGATATGCAGAATTGCAAATATGAAGTTTTCTGTAGAATTGCACGGAATGTTTCTTTACCAAAAAAATCAATATACATATGAAATGTTTCTTTTGTTATGAATTCAAATCTTTTTTTGAATAATGTGAGCACCATATTGTGGTTGAAGGGTTATAATTGGGAGTGGAGCACGAGCATAGGATGAGGATAGAAAAATGTTGTCCAATGCATATCCAAGGACCCCATTGGAACGGGAAAAATGAAACTTGACCCCTTGTAGCTTTTGAAACTCCTTCAGCAAACCTATCTAGATTGAAGTCCTTTGCATCATTACCCCAAATTTATGTATTTTTTAAGCATTAATGTGTTTTATGGTCCTGGATGGCCTAGTTATCTTTACTTCTCCGATTCATTTCCAATTATTTCAGTTTATTTTATTTGTGAAATTCATCTATGCCCATCCACGTCAAGATTTGTAAAACTTGAGCCAGTAGCTCTTAGGTTCTAACCTCTACATATAGTGCAAAACTAATTTTAATTAGCTAAAGTAATAACTTATGATTAATACAATGTCAATTATACATGAGCTGGTGATAAAGTTATTATTTAATGCTTAGTTTGTTTTGAAATAAATTATTTTCAAATGTAAAATACTTTACATGTAAAACATTTTTAGCAAAATATTTTCAAATGTTTGGTATGACAAGTAAAATTTTTAAAGCAAACCACCAAAATTGAGGGCTCAACATTGAAGTCGCTAGTATTCTTTTACTTTGTTGGAGAAAACGAATTTTATACTTACAACTTTTTTCTTGGGTAAAAAATTTTATACTCACAATCTAATCGAAATTCAGATGAAAGTATTGTCACAAACAGTGTAATTTTTTTTTTCCATATCACAATTTCTCAAATTCCATCATGACTCACCACTACAAGAAAAAAGGGGCTATTGTTGCGCTTCAAAAGCACCGCTAAAACCAATAAAAGCGCCACTAAAGGCACTTTTGACCTTTAGCAGTGGCTACTATTGTTTGTAGCGCTACGAAGCGCCATAGCTTAAGTGCTGTAGTAGACCTATTGCGATGGTAATAAGAAGCGTCGCTGTATAGGTACCTTTTAGAGGCAAATTTGGCTTATTGCGGTAGGCTTTCCAGCAACTAGTGGTTAAAATAACACAAACCCATGAACAAGCAATACAAAACTAGAAAAACAATCAGCAATATTGGGGTTTTAGGGGAGAGAAATTATGAACGGCGCTGCCGACAGCAACGTTGGAGATGACACAAGCCAAGCAGCAACGCTAATGGAAGTTTGATCGCTGATTTTGAGTGTGACAAGAGATTTTGAGAGAGAGAGGTTTTTATTTAGAGGGAGATAAAAAGATGAGAAAAATGAAATGGCAAACGGGCCCTAAAGTGATAAGTTTAGGCGAGGGAAAGGGAAAAAAATAGAGGGAAAAAATTAGACTAAAAATGGACAATTAAAAGATCTATTGCGGCGGTCACTTAAACCACTACTATAATTGAGAAAACATGCCACAAGAAGACATAAATTGTGGCGGTTCAGTATACCGTTGCTATAACTACAGAAAATGCCACTAAAACACATATATTGCGGTGGTTTTTTATACTACTACTGTAGAGCACCGCAAAAGACTATATCTATTGTTACGGCTAATGGTACGTCATAATATATCTCATGTACAGGGGTGGTTCAAAAAAGCGCCACAATATGTGACATATAGCGGCAGTTTTTGAAACCGCCGCAAAAAACCCACCGCAGTAACCCGTTTTTCTTGTAATGACTACAAACAATTCTAATGATATTTTGAGAATATGATCTAAAATGAATAAATAAAAACTAAGTTTGAAAATTAAACATACAGTTAAAGGCGATCCAAGAGAATGCAATAACACATGTTTGGATGACTGTTTTTTCTTGCCTAGTGAATTGCTTGAGGTGACCAACACTTATCAATCAAGGCCATATACCTTTTCACAAAGGCAAATCCCAATGAACTGACTGTAAATTTAAGGGATTGTATGACACCAGTCACTAGTGGACTGGTTAGGTCAAACTTGCACAAAATGAAGATGATTAATGAATACAATAATGCTCAAAACAAAACTAATCACTATTTCTCAATGCACCCATTGAAGAAGGCCTCATATTCCTTCATGTAAAAGGAGTCGTCAAATATCTATTGTTATTTTTTTTTTTTTTTGAGAATTATTGTTATTTGTTTTTATCTCTACTAAATTTAACCCAATTTAATTTGGGTAAAATTTTATTGCTTTTCATTTCAAATTTATTAGGTTTCTCATAGGTTATAGTTGCATGCTTAGCCTAACTAAACCAACTAAATTTAATAATTTTTTAAAAGGAATTTAACCATTTTTAATTTGACTAAAATTTTATTGCTATTCAGTCTTATTAAGTAGGCGAAACTACAATATTGGTCCCTTAAGTTTACCCTATGTGCGTAATTGGTCCATCAAGTTTGAAGCGTGCACAATTGGTCCCTCAAGTTTTTAAAATGAGCAATATAAGTCCTTTTACTAATTGCCATTAATAGTGTTACTTATGTGGCTAATGGAATCATGACTTGGTATTTTATTTTAATGATGTGGCATATTTTTAATTAAAAAAATTACAAACTAAAATTACACGTGAGAAACATTATTTACCAAATTAAAAAACTATTTTCTACCGATTGTAAACACCTAGCCACGGCTTAAAAAAAAAAAAAAAAAAAAAACCTAGCCACAAGACAGAGGAGGGGAGAGAGGGAACAACAAGCCTTAGTCGCCACAACTACAAGCTCTCCACGCACTCCTCCACATCCACAACCCAACGACGTCGTATTCATACCACAATCCCCTAACGATGACGTTTTGGACATCGCCACAACGCTCATGCTCAAAGACATGAACAAGTTCGTGCAAGAACTCGAGGACCGCGAGCAAAGCGAAGCGGAGATGAGGAAATTGAAGGAGGATCTCAACCGTCGGATCCACGATCAAAAACTCGCCGTCGATTTCCACAACATCCCAGACCAACAATGGGAAAAATACGACGACAATTACCACCACCCCTACCATACAGCCAAGTCTTCACCATCGTCTTCGTCTTTGTCTTCAAAGGCTTTGGTTGACTCGGAGTGTTTCAGGCTCTATTTCAAGGGCTTGGTGAGTGAAGAGATGGTTAGGGGTATAATGGTAAATGTGGCTGGTGCTGGGGTTGCCATTTGCGATTCTTGGGATAATCTGATCTTAGAGGCGAGGAAGAATGTGGAAGCTATGGTGAACGGTGTGGTGGTGAGTGGAGAAGTTGCTAAGCTTCAAGCTCTCATTGAAGCTCTCAATAAAGCTCTGACCATGGTGAACGATTACAATTGGTGAGTGGAGGAGTGCGTGAAGAGCTTGCGTGTAATTTTAGTTTGTAATTTTTTAATTAAAAATATGCCACATCATTAAAATAAAATGACATGTTATTGTTCCATTAGTCACATAAGTAATACCGTTAATGACAGTTAGTAAAACGACTTATATTGCTCATTTTGAAAACTTAAGGGACCAATTGCGCACGCTTTAAACTTAAGGGACCAATTGTGCATACAGGGTAAACTTGAGGGACCAAAATTGTAGTTTCGCCTATTAAGTTTATCGTAGATAGTAGTTGCATAACATAAGCTACTTTAGCCTAAACCATAAACTTTTTTTTTTTTTTGATGTGCCTAAACCATAAACTATATTATAAAAAATGGCTAATCAATAACTATATAAAAAATAAATAAATTGTAACAGTAATGTTTGAGCACGTGGTAATGTCATGTGACAAAAACCTGAAAAGAATAATTTAATAAAAAAAATTGGGAATAGTTAACTGATGTTTTAAGAGTATTAGTTTAAGAAATATTATTAGAATTTTTTATGGAAAAGAATAAAGTGATTGATTTTTCTAATAGTTTTTTATATTTCTATGAAAGTAGTATTAAAACTTTTCTAAATTAATCTATTAACAAATTTCCTAAGGGCACTTTTAATCAAACCTTAAAAAAATTGATCTAAGAGTTAAAAAACATTTTTAGTATAAAGTTGTAAGGACACGATACGCAACGAACCACAGCAGTGTTGGGCTCGCACGTGAAAGGGCCCAGACAATATCATTTGTAGAGAGTGGGTTTGAAAGGCTAGGCCTTGGATACCCGGCGGTGGGTTCTTTATGGTGTTCATGCATGGTTAGGGTATTTTCGCCCCTGGAGTCTTTTCTTGGAGGTGGGATGGGAGGCCTTTCTTTTTTTCTGGCCAATTTTCTCCCAGCCCCTCTATCCAGATTACTTACTTTTTCTTTTATACTAGCCGACGTTCGCTTTCCTTCGTCCACGTGTAGGGTCGACCTTTTCAAGACTGATACTTGTCCCATCAGTCCCAGTCCAAAGTCGTTGGGGGTGGTTGATAAAACCAAAGAATAAGGCTCTGTTATGTGCAGAGTATTGTATGGGAAGGGTAGTAAGGGCAGCTTCTCCTAGATATTTTAGATTTCCTTTCAAGTTTGTTCCTATACCGTTTTTGCCCCTCTTCTCGGTGGAATTTTGGGTCTGCCGAGGACTGAACTGTCCTCGGCAACATCTCCGGGCCATTTTGTGCTTTATGTTATTGAGCTTGGGCCGTAGCCTTCTTTGGCTTGGGCCTTAGGACTCCCCATGAGTAAGTGGGCCTGGCCCATAAATTATTGGGCCCCACAATAGCCCCTCAAAACCCTGCTGTCCGGCCTCCTGGTTGGAGAGGGGGGTTTTGATAACACCGAACCTTTATTACGGCTCATTTAATTCAGCCTTTCACTGACGTCGGCAATTCTCCACCTGCCCAGGCGATGTACCGGTCTACGAGATGTCCCTCTTGATTTATTCACGATACGTTCATGCCGTTTGGTTATCCGAAACATGTCTTTAATAGTTTATCTTCACGAGACATCTCAGATTTAACGGTTACTGATGGTGTGGGGGAGCGGAACGGGCATATTCTTGTTTGCAGATTTCCTTGGAGATCTGAACACATTAAGTACCCTCCTCTTCGTCCCCTATATAAAGAGAAGAAACAAGAGTTGTTTCTCCCACAGATGAATCCCTTTAATCCCCCCGAAATTTGAAACCCTTAGATTCCTTCCGGAGTTTACTTTTACTCTCTGGTTATACCTTAACCTGAAATACACTCACCATAGTAATAAGCAATGAAAAAGCCATTCCCCTCCCAGAAACACCATGTTCTAACGAAGCTCGAAATGGCTCGGTCAGGGCAAGGATGGCAGAGACTCAAGATTTGTCTCACCTTCCTTTCAGCCAAAATCCGAAGCAGGGACTCGTCACGTCACACTTTCGGCGTGACTGAGCCGAGGACACACATTATCAGTACCACCCGCTCTCTCATGAGCATATCTAACATGACACCAGTGTGTTAGGAGTCAGGACTGGGGCAGGGACTAAGTGCCCCTGCTTCTTCCTCTCTTCGTTCACTGGCGCCTCCTTTTGCCTTTCTTTCTTCTTCTTTCCACCATCAAATCCATCCTGGTGCTTTTCCTTCTCCCTCTTTTGCTCCTTTTTCTTTCTTTTCATCTTTTCCCTCTTCTTCTCCTCCTTCTTTTTACTCATCTCCTCCATCTTCCTCATCTCCTCCATCTTCCTCATTCATCTCCTCCATCTTTTTCTAAAGAAGGTCCTTCTCTCAATATGGGCAATACTGAGGCAGAGTTAGGAGGGACTTCGGAGACGAGTTTAAAAGACATCTGACCGTTTACTTATTTGTATTGTTGATGTTGTTGTTGTTTTTTTTTTTTTTTTTTGTTGTATTGTTTCGGCAATTCACCTTTTGTATAGGCTTGTTTAAACCCCTCTATGTACGTTGTAATACATCTTCATATTAATAAAAGTTGTTATCATTTTACTTCGCATGTTCTATCTCTATGTTTTTACAAATTTGCAAGTGCTGTTCGGCACAATAATATAGCATTTGAATCAGTGACAACTAAGGCCAAAATACTTGCTAATAAAAAGATGTCACCATAACTTTAATAGAATTGTTTGACCCAACAATGCCGACCTGTGAAGAACGATACTTACCCCAAAACATGCCGAGATGAGAACTGGATGCTCTATACGATGTAGGAAGTAACCATCCGAAGACATATCACCCGCAAAATGAACAGCCCCCTTAGGCTACTGAATAGTGGGGCGTCTCGCCATCTTCCTAACACTCTTATTGGCCTTAACCTTTTACAGTATTTGAGCTGAGGACTTTCCCCATCCGAGTAGTTGGTTTCCCCATAGGCTTGAGTCCGAGGGCCATGCGATGCCTTGGTTCTGCCCAAAACCTAGTTTTGTCGTCCAAGTAGTTGGTTTCCCCATAGGCTTGATTCCGAGGACCACACAATGCCCTGATTCTGCCCCTGAACTCAGTTTCTCCCTTTCTTCAGGTACCTCATGAGGTGCCGAGCAGGAGGTTGTCCTCGGCAATGGCTATCCCTCGGCGTGGGCCGTAGCCCCTGGGCTCCCACGCAGAACGGGCCTGGGCCGCGAATTCACTAGGCCCACAAGTTAAGAGGTATTTCTGTAGTCTTTGGTCACGCGGTACTCTTTGGCGTCCCAGTGTTCGAGGTGCGCCTTCACGAGACTCCTTTAATCTCATGGTTTCAGGTGGCGTTGGAAATTGAGCCGGAGCCATTTTGTCTGTAGCGTTCCTTGGGACGCTGTGTGAATTAAATGCCACCACTTTATCTTTTTAAATAAATAGGAGAGAAAGTTGCTTTACCTACGCACAAATCCTTCAGTTTCCTCCCAAATCACAACTCCCATATCCGGTGCTATCCTCCCTTAGTATAACATGTTTGAGGCGAGGGTTGGGGAGAAGGAACTCTCTCCGCCACAGAGGCGCCGTGTCCTCCTGAGAGAATATTCTGTTTCGACAGAGGGGAAAGGGTGTTTCTCCTTCTTTTAGTCAAAATCCGAAGCAGGTTCTATTCATGCCAGAATTTTGGTGTGTCAGAAGAAAGATTCTCCGCCATCAGCGCCTCTGCCTTGTTGCAGGCAAATTTTTGGTGAAGGCTCCTCAACTTCCGGCTCCCTGCACCTTTCCTTCGACGGTGTGAGCCTCAAGTTAGGTTCCTTGCACCTTTTCTTCGGCTGCGCTAGCCCGAGGCTGGGCTCTCCCTGCACCTTTTCTTCAACAGTATAGGTCCCGCGCTGGGTTCTTTTACTGCCTGAGTGAAGGGCATGTAAAAGTGTTGAGGAAGAACCAAGCCTCGAATTAGCAGTAGCCAACCTCTCATCTGTGCTACCTCCTCGGCTTTATCTTATTCTCTTGTATCTTTCCTCTCGACTATGTGGTTAACTCTAATATAAGCTGATTCCAGCTCTCCATTGTACGCTGTACTATTTCTTTATTTTAATAAAAAGGAAAATTTATTTACTTGTTTTGAATACTTTTCTTTTTGCAACACTACTTTGTGAATGGGTGTGCTCCATGTGTGTTTTTCTTCAATGATACTTAGAGCAGGAAACCTTGAAACATAATCCAACTAATTCTAATTTACCGACACTACCAGGCATTATAACGATAATTCATAGTAAGTTAAACTTAGGAAACTAACCGACATAACAGTTGAATATTCTGTAATAAGTGCAAGAATACCGTCCGAGAATGATAATCTCTAAATAATTCATTCGAGGAGGTGACTGAGCAATAGGGAACTCCGATTGGGTTTTAGGCAACATATTGCTCTATATTGCATCGATCCCTTTGGTGCTGAAGATCCGAGAGCAGACTTGAGAATCCTCGCAATTTAGGAATTAACCCAATTGTTAGTGGAGAGTTTTCCTCGGATAGATCCTAAGGTCCATGTAATGTAGTTTTTCCTTGTAAGTAGTTGATTTCCCCAGAGGTTTGAGTCCGAGGACCATGCAAGGCCTTGGTTCTGTCCAAAACTTGTATTTTCTTTGTAAGTAGTTGGTTTCCCCAGAGGCTTGGGTCCGAGGACCATGCAAGGCCTTGGTTCTGTCCAAAACTTGTATTTTCTGGGTAAGTGGTTGGTTTCCCCAGAGGCTTGGGTCCGAGGACCATGCAGGGCTTTGTTCTGTCCAAAACTTGTATTTTCTTTGTAAGTAGTTGGTTTCCCCAGAGGCTTGGGTCTGAGGACCATGCAGGGCCTTGGTTCTGTCCAAAACTTGTATTTTCTTGGTAAGTAGTTGGTTTCCCTAGAGGCTTGGGTCCGAGGACCATGCAGGGCCTTGGTTCTGTCCAAAACTTGTATTTTCTTTGTAAGTAGTTGGTTTCCCCAGAGGCTTGGGTCCGAGGACCATGCAAGGCCTTGGTTCTGTCCAAAACTTGTATTTTCTTGGTAAGTGGTTGGTTTCCCCAGAGGCTTGGGTCCGAGGACCATGCAGGGCCTTGGTTCTGTCCAAAACTTGTATTTTCTTTGTAAGTAGTTGGTTTCCCCAGAGGCTTGGGTCCGAGGACCATGCAAGGCCTTGGTTCTGTCCAAAACTTGTATTTTCTTTGTAAGTAGTTGGTTTCCCCAGAGGCTTGGGTCCGAGGACCATGCAGGGCCTTGGTTCTGTCCAAAACTTGTATTTTCTTGGTAAGTGGTTGGTTTCCCCAGAGGCTTGGGTCCGAGGACCATGCAAGACCTTGGTTCTGTCCAAAACTTGTATTTTCTTTGTAAGTAGTTGGTTTCCCCAGAGGCTTGGGTCCGAGGACCATGCAAGGCCTTGGTTCTGTCCAAAACTTGTATTTTCTTTGTAAGTAGTTGGTTTCCCCAGAGGCTTGGGTTCGAGGACCATGCAAGGCCTTGGTTCTGTCCAAAACTTGTATTTTCTTTGTAAGTAGTTGGTTTCCCCAGAGGCTTGGGTCCGAGGACCATGCAGGGCCTTGGTTCTGTCCAAAACTTGTATTTTCTTGGTAAGTGGTTGGTTTCCCCAGAGGCTTGGGTCCGAGGACCATGCAAGGCCTTGGTTCTGTCCAAAACTTGTATTTTCTTTGTAAGTAGTTGGTTTCCCCAGAGGCTTGGGTCCGAGGACCATGCAAGGCCTTGGTTCTGTCCAAAACTTGTATTTTCTTTGTAAGTAGTTGGTTTCCCCAGAGGCTTGGGTCCGAGGACCATGCAAGGCCTTGGTTCTGTCTAAAACTTGTATTTTCTTTGTAAGTAGTTGGTTTCCCTAGAGGCTTGGGTCCTCGGACCATGCAAGGCCTTGGTTCTGTCCAAAACTTGTATTTTCTAAGGGTTAGCTCCTCGAATAGGGTGGATGGAGTCAGCTTGACGTTTGAAGCCCCTAGACTTGCCCACGCCATTGGCACTGCGGGGCGTAGCCCCTAGTGGGAACTTATGTTGGAACAACAACAATGTGTCGCCGGTCATACAGGCATACTCATAGACTCTTGCTCGACAAAAGCCTAACTCCACTGTCGCCTGAGCCAACGCGCAGGCCTTTCCCACAGACGGCGCCAATTGTAAGGACACGATACGCAACGAACCACAGCAGTGTTGGGCTCGCACGTGAAAGGGCCCAGACAATATCATTTGTAGAGAGTGGGTTTGAAAGGCTAGGTCTTGGATACCCGGCGGTGGGTTCTTTATGGTGTTCATGCATGGTTAGGGTATTTTCGCCCCTGGAGTCTTTTCTTGGAGGTGGGATGGGAGGCCTTTCTTTTTTTCTGGCCAATTTTCTCCCAACCCCTCTATCCAAATTACTTACTTTTTCTTTTATACTAGCCGACGTTCGCTTTCCTTCGTCCACGTGTAGGGTCGACCTTTTCAAGACTGATACTTGTCCCATCAGTCCCAGTCCAAAGTCGTTGGGGGTGGTTGATAAAGCCAAAGAATAAGGCTCTGTTATGTGCAGAGTATTGTATGGGAAGGGTAGTAAGGGCAGCTTCTCCTATATATTTTAGATTTCCTTTCAAGTTTGTTCCTATACCGTTTTTGCCCCTCTTCTCGGTGGAATTTTGGGTCTGCCGAGGACTGAACTGTCCTCGGCAACATCTCCGGGCCATTTTGTGCTTTATGTTATTGAGCTTGGGCCGTAGCCTTCTTTGGCTTGGGCCATAGCCTTCTTTGGCTTGGGCCTTAGGACTCCCCATGAGTAAGTGGGTTTGGCCCATAAATTATTGGGCCCCACAAAAGTTGTAATAAATATGGCAATTAGGTAATATATAGCATAGCAATTAAGCTTTTGTTTCTATTTACAAAATTAATGCAATTTGGTGCAACTACATGGCAATTAAACACAGTATCAACTTGGCATAACCATAACTTCTAAGCACAACTTTATAATATACTAGTCGCTGACTCGTGCGATGCACGGAAAAACTATTGACTCTAACAAAAAATGAAGAAATATTTAACTTCCATACTTTTCCATAATTTAGAAGTATTGTCTAACATTAAATGTTATTGAGTTGCAAGTGCATAGTTACCGAAACCTACCAAGTAATTTACAATTCTTAAATTAATAAAGCAAAATTCTCAATAGTTAGATATACACACACTCAAAACTAATTTAAACTACAAATATATAAATAAAGACCATGATATGAGGAAGACACACCAAGTTTCAAATTTGAGTAGCAATATGACTTTCTCGTAGTAATAATGTGAGAGATCGTAAAACTTCAGGTGCTCTCAAAAAATAGATTTGGGTGCTTTGAAGGGCACCTCTCTTTTTGGGTAAGTGGTGTGGACTCACCACTTATTTTTTTTATACAAAAAAATAAGAAAAAAAAACTAAATACAAAATACATATTTAGAATACTTTGAATGTCATTGATTGAATAGAGAACAATACAATTTTGGTAAATCAAACCATACAAGGCTTTGGGTCCTAGTTACAATCTATGTAGAAGAATACAAAGCTTTGGTCCTAGTTACAATCTACCAAAATTAAAAAAAACAAGACACTAATCTACCTATCCAAAAATCCTAAGCTCGAGGGCTAAGTTATGGAATGAGAAGGTGTTAGGCACCCATTCCATCTGGTCTTCTAGACTCTAATGACCAATATACCCTTTTTTGCATGATGTTAAATGATATGTTAAGCTCACATGATAGAAACTCGACAAAAATTAATCTAAATAAATCTACCTCATGAATATGTCTCTTTTAAAAGAAAATTCAGACCTGTTTTGAGGATAAAAAATTAAGACTTGGTTTGTTAAAAAAATCAGATCTGTTTTTGTAAAGGATAAAATAAAAGATTTTATCAAGAAAAAAATCAAATTTGTTTTGTGTAAAGTAAAAAAAAAAAAAAAAAAGATTTTATCAAGAAAAATCAGATATGTTTTTGTGTAAAGTAAAAAAAGAGTGATTTTATCAAGAAAAATCAGATTCGTTTTGAAAAGTTAAAAAAAAATATGATTTTTGTTTTATAAAAAAAATCAAATCCATTGTTGGAAATAAAATAAAAAATACTTTTGAAAGAGGATTCACATTCATGAGATAAATTCATTATGCATGCATCACATATTAAGAAAAAGAAAAGACCTCAACCTAATTTTCAAAATCTGCAATTATGTAACAAAAATTAGATCTGTATTTAATGAAAATACATATCAGTTTTGAGAGTTAAGAAAAAAAATTAGATTTGTATTTAATGAAAATACAAATCAATCTTGAGAGTTAAAAAAAATTAGATCTGTATTTAATGAAAATACATATCTGTTTTGAGAGTTAAAAAAACCAGATCTGTATTTAATGAAAATACATATTAGTTTTGTGTTAAAAAATTATATCTACCACCGCACACCCTTCGTAAGATGGTCACTCTACAAGTATAAGTGCTTGTGGAGTGTGGGGGGCAAGGGCCAGGGTTCAAGTCTCCATAAGGGAGCTTTCACACACATATACACTTAGATTATGATAAAGTAGAAATTCTATCTTGTATAAAAAAAAAAATTTATATCTGTATTTAATGAAAATATAGATCTATTTTGAGAGTTAAAAAAAATCAATTTTGCATTTAATGAAAATACATATAAGTTTTGAGAGTTAAAAAAATCAGATTTGTATTTAATGAAAATATAGATCAGTTTTGTGTTAAAAAAATCAAATTTAAAAAATTCAAATCAATTTTGAGAGTTAAAAAAAAAAAAAAAAAATCAGATTTGAAAATTCATATCAGTTTTTGAGTTTAAAGAAAAATCAGGTCTGAAAATTCAAATCAGTTTTTGAGTTTAAAGAAATCAAATCTTTGATAGTCATTAGTAGATTTTGAAACTTAAGAAAATGAATCACAATAAAAAATCATCTAAGAACGTGTTAAAGAAAATTCAAGTAGAGCATGACAATTATATATCAAGAACCAAAAAAAAAAAAAAAAACATGCTAAACATATTCATGCATCAAAAAATAACAAAAAACAATGAAAGAAGAAAAGAAAAAAGAAATAGAATACCTCTTGCATGAGCGTACTCTTCTAATAAAAGGATATTTTAGAATTGAAAGAAGTTTATTTACCTCTTTGAAACCTAAAATACTTTACTTATAAAAATGAAATTCCTAAGGCAAAAGCCTCCAGAACGCCTTTAATGCAAGGGGAAATGAAAAATAAGAGCCAGAAAAGGGGGGGGGGGGGGTTAGAAAGTGTAAAAAGTGTGCTGAATTTTGAGAGGCATCCTCTATTTATAGAGGTTGGAATGCTTAAAAAAATAAGCAAAAAACGTATGGGGAAAATATTAAAAAAAAAGAGATTTGGATTAGAGTAAGCTGATTTTTCAGATCAGAACTAGTTTCAGTATTTTGATCATATATTTTTACTCAAAATTCAAATTAAGCTGAAATTTTGAAAGCTGAATGGAAATTCGATTTTCTACAACTTTGCCAGAAACACCCTAGTCCAAATTTTGAGTTCTACTATGCCAAAAGTGCCTTGGAATGTGAATCTGAAAATCTACTACTTTATTATCAGCTTATTTGTTTTAATCTCGTGCAACAAATCTCACTTAAAGAAAAATACTTAACCAATCACAAAAATTCATTTAATTAATTTTAATCATTAACCAATCAAAATTGATTTCAATTAATCACACGTGATCGGCTTCACCCCATACAATGCATGCAGACCCTGAAAACTTGATCTCGTGATATCTTTCAATTTGAAGATCCGATTTGGGAATCAAACATACTGTCGCGATCGTTAGAATCTTAAAATAATTTTTATGATATGTAATGAATGAATTAATGCATGTAATAAAACTCTAAATATTTGGGTATATGAATGGTCACTCTAGTCATCTTCTAAGATTAAATTATGGGTACAAAATTGAGTGTCTACAAATAACAATATAGACAATTCAAAACATAGAACAATGTCAAAATTATAATACCTAATTCCATTATTTTTTATGTTGAATCCAAACAAATAATTAATAAACAAAAAATCATAGCTTTTAATAAGAAAACAAAAAATCATATGAACCTAAATAAAAAGCATTTGAGGTGAAGAATTAAGATCAACCTATTGAAATGCAAATATCAGAAACCCCATAAAATTCATTAATAACAATATAAACAAATATCCACATATGTTGAATTGAAATTTTATTAATAATAATAATATAAACAAATCCAACATAAAATTCATTAATCAAGGAAGAAACTTGAAATCAAATTCCTTTCTTTTTAAAAAAAAAAAAAAAAATCCTAAAGTGAATTTAGATTTAGGATTTTAAGGTGGTAATTGCTAAGGTTTTGAGCAGGGAAAAGAGACTCCTAACAGCAGTTCTTCTCTCTTTTTTTCTTAATCCTAACTCTTTTTTTTTGGTTTCGTGAGTCTCTCTCTCTCTTTTTGAAGCTTAAAGTGAAGTTAAGTTTAGGGTTTTGAGGTGACAACTATTATGACTTTGAGGAGGAGAGAAAAAGTCCTAACACTAAATATCTTTTATTATTTAACGCTTAGTTTGTTTATAAAATAGAACACTAAATATTATAAGTAAAATTATTGAAATTTTGGAGAAAACTAACAACATGCACTGCAAATCATGCAGGAATTCAACTAGTTTATATAATAAATGAGACCAATCTATGCCATTGCATTACAAGCTGATTGTCACATATTTGATATATACATAGGAGAAGGAGAATTTAAACCTAGACATGTTTGGAAATATTAGGAGTTGCCGTTTGAGTTACAAAACTCTTTGGACATATTTGATATATAGTAAAATTAGTACGCATTAGTTACATATACTTTATGCAAATCCCATTATCTTAGTCACATAGCAATCAACCATTTTCCTTTCAATTAATATTAGATTTATATCACAACTTAGGTGTTAGATGTTTGGAGTGAATTAAAAATAGTATTAGTTTTTTTTTTTTTTAATTAAAATAGAATTTTGAATTAAAACCAGTACTGGAAAATTGACCTCAAGATTACTACTCTCAGTTACAGAAAGAGTTTTTATCAACCGAATCCCTATTCAATGTATTAGCCAAGGCAATTTTTGTGAAAATGAAACCAAATCAGAGAGCTGGGAGAAGTACCGATGGAAAGAGAAAACAGATGTTAATTATGTAGTTCCCTCATTATTTTTGTTTGGAAAGACTGCTGTTCAAACTTGCGATAGTGGTTCTTGGTTTGTCCTCATGGACTTAAGCTCATGATCAAAAACTAAACCTCATGTCCAAACTTCCTTGACTCAGCTTTAAATCTGAAAATTCAGCCTGTCATGACGTGTGATGGAGTAAATGTAGTAAGCCTCCTCTCCTTCACCAATGTGTGTACAGGTCATTACAGACATATGCAACACCATGCCACTTTGCATAATGCCTTTGGGAGAGGTTGGTTGTTGAACAATACACCCAAATAATGTGATCCATTGGATACAAGCAATGGAGTGCCTCAAGGGCAGCAATCCAACTTCGTCATTAAGCTCTAACTTGAACACATTGCGATAAAGTTCAAGAATGAGATGCAGAGATGCCGCATACGGTATAAGTAGGATCAAAAGCCCAATGATTTTGTGATTGGCTCTATTGCGCTGATGTCTGTCCTGTCGCCTTCTATTTCATAGCCTTCTTGCCAACCGAAATGACAAACGGCCATAAATAGTACTATTCCTCAACCTTCTTTGGACAGCACGCGCGATAGTTCACATATTGAAGAACTCCATAAGGTTAAACATGATATCCTTCCAATCATCTTTGCCCGATATTTGTAACTAAAATTATAATAATAATAATAATAATAAACACTTACACAAACATTAGAGGGAGAGGTTACAAGAATTGATCAATGATGGATGAATATTTTATAAGAAAGAAGAAAACAAAGTTTAAGAAATATCCCTCTATTGAATTGAATTGGAAGCTACAGAAATTGATTTTTTTTTTTTTTTTTTGATGAATCAATAAGAATTGCATTACACCAATGTAATACGTACCAGGCAAGAAGTCTATATTCAATAGACAGCCCTAACTAGAATGTGGACTTATAATGTTTGGTTCATTTATTTGTATACAACTTTTGGTACTGTTTGGTTTAGGGAATTTACGTTTCCTTTGACATCCAAATTCCTTAGAATGTGATATCTGAGAAATGTAATTATTTATATATTAGGTTTAATTATGAATCTACTAGAATTTTCAGTATTGTAAAATTCCAATGTTTGGGTTATTCATAAGAATCTTATAAGTATAATAATGCGTCTCATACAATTTAAAGGGAGGGAAGACTTACTACAAACTTAAAAGACAATTTGAAAGACAATATTGAAATTCGTTTTTAACCCATTTGAAAGAGAATGAAGTGAAGATATTCCTAAACTTAAAAGCAATGTGTTTCATGAGCATTATCAAGCCACTTTTTTAATATCTTCATACAACTAGATAATGAGAAAATAATATAAACTATAAATTAATTCAAATTTATTAAAACGAGAATCTAACATTTTCAAATGACATGTATAATACAAAACTAATTATTTAAAATTCTTTTTTTGTATTGTATATCATGACATCATGTTTTGTCAAGGTTAATCAACTAAGAAGTTGTCCATTACGAGTAGTCATTCTTTGTACAAAGAGGATCACATCAACATTATCTAGTAGTTCTCCAACTCAATACTATATTGTCATATGTTCAAATCAATTGAGTCTAATCTTAGTCACAATCCAAAATACAATTATTTAGCCAAGAGCCTTGTAGCTCAACAAGTTAGCACCTCCTACTATGTCTATGACATCCAAGATTCAATTCTCCATTTTCCCTTTCACTGCATGTTGTCAACTAGTCATTTCTACCAGCCAAAGCTCTAGGCAATAAAGATGGATCCAGGCCAAAGCTCTAGAAAGTGGAAATTGGTAGGTTGTATCTTCAAGACATTAGCTTGATCTGTTAATGCGAATTGCCACCTCCATGTTCAAATCATTATAAATCATTTGACACCACTGAAAAAAGACTAATAGAAATGTACGTGTGCTTTGGATCTACTATTCCATCAAAATTTTGAGGGGGAAAAAAACTAATATGAAATAAATTCAATTTAAAAAAAAAAAAAAAAAAAAAGTGGAAACACACATGCATATTAATTATTAAAAAGTAAAGAATTATCTTAAAATACAGGCGAAAATACAATGTAGATTCCTGAAGTTTGCCTATTGTGCGCTTTTGGTCCCTTAAGTTTCGATTGGGCACTATTAGTCCTTGAAATTAAAAAATGAGTGTCATTGGTTTATTTATTAACTTTCATTAAATTCTTTCTTATGTGTCTAACAGAGCATTGACATGACACTTATTTTTTTCCCTGTGGCAAACTATTTTTCTATTAAAAAATCAAACATATGATTAAAATCCAAACTTGCTTCCCTGTGGCAACCTATTTTTTATTTAAAAATCACACATATGATTAGACTCCAAACTCGCTTCTTTTCCCCAATATAACCCAAATCCGAAAGACCTAGGTAGTTGACTACTTTCTCAAAATGAAATCATACTCGGTTGAGATGGAACACACATCGGAGCAGCAACACGCAGTCACGTCCACCAAAGTCTCAGTGGATGTGCGTTCTTTGAATTTATCTGGTATTTGCCTTACTATTTTTCACTTCCAAGTCGTAAATTCCATTTGGTATTCATTTTTCAACAAGGGCTATAGAACTGCCAGATGGTTTTTCTGTATTAGATTGATTTCAAAACTCTTTAGTTATTAATTAAGAGTTTCCATTGTATGCTACCAGATCAGACCAAGGGATTGTGAATTGTTTGAATAACATGGTTTGAAATTGATGAATGGTAAAACCATTGATTACATGGATAAATTTTCTAAGAACATAAGAGAGATTTAGATAAAACAATGCGCCGAGACGTTACCAAGTTTCTTGAGAATGGTGAATAATTAGGATGCAATTTGGAACGGGTTCGATTTATGAGTGTAATTTTGGTCTTGTTTTTGTTTTATTTTTTCTTTAAACAAAATAAGTTGCTACATGGAAAAAAATAAGTGTCATGTCATTATTCCGTTAGACATATAAGCAAGAATTTAATCTAAGTTAATAAAGGGACCAACAATGTTCATTTTTGTTTAACTTCAGAGACTAATAACACTCACTTGAAACTTAAGTGACCAAAAACGCACAATAGACAAATTGCAGAGACCAACATTGTATTTTCTCCTAAAATATATATCATATCATATACACTATAAAGTTGGGCCTTAAAATATATATTTATTATATATCTATTTGGGCAAAATTAACCCACAAGTGGTTGAAATTAAATAGTCAAGAGTTTATTTAATTTCTTTGTTTTCTTTTATGTTAGGGTTTTAAATGTGGGCCACGTGAAAGGGATTTTGGAGACACAAAACTTATATTTTCTTATTCTCTCTTGGCATCTTAAACCCTCAATTAGGGTTAGGGGTTATGTTTCCTTTATACGATATGAATATTCATTGTGATTTTTCCAAAGGTTCAAGATGGAAAAGTAGTTGATTGTTCAATGAGATTTTTGTTAATGTATTTCTTCCATGCTTTCAATAAGTTCAATCATTTTTCTTATTGCCTAAATGAATTTCTCATATTTTCAATTAGAAATCAGGTTTTAAAGTGAATGAGTTTTTCTTAAAGCTATTTTAATCACATTGTTAATCTAAGTTACCATGCATTTTTGGATTGTCTTAGTTCAACTGAATCATAGAATTTTCATAATCTAAGAACTTTCAATTATGAAATATAATTGTTTTTTAGATTACAAAGAATTTCTTATTGATATAGGGAAACACCCCAATGTCCTTATATTTATATTACTAATTTAAATTAGTCATTATTTTATTGTTAACAGTCACCAAGCAAAAATATTTTTCTTCTTCACCAAAATTGCTATTTAATTACACTGTCTTTAAATTTACTTAACTCCTTGTGGTTCAACTTCGGTACTCTGAGAATTATATTGCTATGATTTCTTGCACTTAGGTGTGAGCAAACAAGCTTATAGTATATATCAAGGAGGATTAAACATTATTAGTTTGCCAATTTTTTTTGCAGGGTACACTTCCAAGGTAGAAAAAAGAAATTGCAATTGATAAAGACTTTTTTTTTTGTTCTTTAAAACTCAGGCTAAATAATGTCTTTGGCTAAGTAATAATGTGGTGGATTGAGATGGATTTATTTGGTAAATAATCTAGCAAAACAATAAAGTATATCTTTTTATGCAATATCACATCTAGCATAATAATAAGGACAAAGTTTGACTACAAACTTAGTTGTAGTTTGTCGGAGGCAAAAAAGTTTCCTTCCCGACAAATAAGATTTTAGTTGTGTCGGAGGGTCTAAATCGAAACTCCACGATAGGCTTGATGCACGGCCCAAAGGCTATCGATGAAGATCCAAGAAGTCCACTATATTTTATGCATTGGACTTAGATTGGAATTGTCAAGAGTGGCCCATGAACAATCTCTACAGCGAACACGTCAGCACGGTTGAAAAACATAATGTAGGAAATAACCCAATAGTAAAGTATTTCTGCAGGAAACAGCCCAACGGTAAAAATGTTTATGCAGAAAAGGACCCATCTGTTAAGGTACTCCTGCAGAAAATAGCCTAGCAGTAAAGTAAAACGAAATTAGTTACTTTATGCACTAAGGGAAACATCTATGTTTTCAGACTTATCATTCGTTAGCTCTGGAGATAAATCTTCTAATACAACAATATGAGGGAAAACTTTATAGTGACAGTCACATCATAACCATTGATAGTAAATGAGTAGATAAATATCATCGGTTCCATAATAACAAATAATGGAGAAGACTTAGTGTGAGATGAAGGGAGAGAGAGAGATCTCAGCTAGCGCAGCAAGATCATTATGGTGCCATGACATGCTCATGAATATAATATATGTAGTGAGTAGAGATAATCATTTGTGAGTAGTATGAGCAATGAGTGAGAGTGTATAGTAGTACTGCTGGAATATTCTGCTGGGGCAAGTAAGTGTTTATAAGTAGAGCTATGAGAAAGTATTTGTGAGTTAGGAGCTGGGAGACTTAGTTTCTATGCTTAAAACTAAGAACTCAGAGGCTTTTTCAAAGCTTAGAGAAAGCTTAAACAGAGAGGTTAAGGTAGAAACTTTTTCTGGTGTGTGTTGTTGGTTGTTGAAGCATTAATGGAGAGTTCCACTTATATTGGGTTTTTCAGGGGGTGATTAGCAAATAATCTTTGCTAAATCTTCCTCAATTTCCAGAAAATCCTTAGAGAATCGTTCTTAAGATTTTTAACTAAGAGTAGTAAGCTTAACTTTAGAAGTTTTCTATTGTTTTGGGTAACCACAGCTGGGTTTCTGGCTTTAGCATTAAATGTTAATTAGCTTTGGCTGATGGATTAAAGCATGCTTTATAGGCTAATGATCTTGGATATGCTGCAACTAGAATTAGAGTTTCCTAGGGCAGATTGGACCACCCCAAGCCAGGTGTCAACCTTGGAGCCCTTGTTGAGAACTCTGCTGGTATCCCCTTTGGTGCCCTCCAAACCACATTTCCCTAAGTTTCCCCATTTGGGGTTCATGTGCTTGGTTCATGAACTAGAAAATACATATTTTTAGTATGAAAATGAGCTGATTTTGTGTCATTTCAGGAGCTTCACTGGTCTGGTCATGGCAGCTTTGTTTTCTTGACTTAATGAGCTAAATGAGAAAGAAGTAACAGCTGGCTAAAGCTTTCCCAGCTTTCCAAGCTTTTTGTCATATCACTTTCAGCTTTATGTCACTTGAGAGATGATGAGATTTCAGCTTGTGGAGGAAGGATTCATCCCCTGGTGGACACATGTCTGTTTTCTGACAGATTAGACATGTTGGGACCTGATGGGAAGGGGCTCCAACTGTTTATTTATTGCTGAGATTTGGCTGACCAGTTCACGTGTTCTTCAATTGCTGAGATTTGTTTATGGGCTGGTTTGATCCAACTGGATTTTGTTGATAAGCTTGCTTGGGCTTTGTTAACCTTACAAAATGAGTAGTTTTGCCATGGGTGATATTCATGGGTTTTATAGTTTGGTTATGGAAATAATAGACATAGTTCCCATAAAATTTTGTCAAAGAGATATTCTTTTGAGAAATGAATAATTTGTATTTCCCCTGAGTTGGGAATTTAACAAATGTTGAAATAGTATTTGAATTTAGTAGATATGTGTCAAAATAGCATTTGGGCTTCATGAAATAGTTGTCAAAAGATTATTTGGGCTTTGCAAAAATAAGTGCCAAATTAACATTTGGGCTTTGAGTATAAAGTAATTGTTTTTGCCAAAATGTCATTTTGTGCTTTGTAAGATAATTGCTAGAATGGTTTTAGGTTTTGTAAAATGGATGCCAAATTAGCATTTGGGCTTTTATAAAAATAGTGTAAGATAATTGCCAAATTAGTTTTTTGGCTTTATGAAAGAATTGCCAAGATAATATTTGAGCTTTATAAAATAATGCCAAATTATAATTTGAACTTTGTGAAAATAGATGCCAAATAGGAATTTGGGCTTTGTGAAAATAGATGTCAAATAAGAATTTGGGCTTTGTGAAAATAGTGTCAAATAGGAATTTGGGCTTTGTGAAAATAGATGTCAAATAAGAATTTAGGCTTTGTAAAAATGATTTTGAGATTTTGTAAAGTATTGCCATGTAGCAACGGGCTTTGTAAATAGTGTCGCATCATAGCGGTTTTTGTAAATAGTGCCGCATCGTAGTGGGTTTTAAATTTGCCACATCGTAGTGGGATATTTGGAATTAGCCACATCGTAGTGGGACTTTGGAAATTAGCCATATCATAGTGGGACTTTGGAATTAGCCACGTCGTAGTGGGACTTTGGGAATTAGCCACGTCGTAGTGGGACTTTTGGAATTAGCCATGTAGTAATGGAACTTTGGAATTAGCCACATCGTAGTGGGACTTTGAAATTTGGGCTTTCTTTGAGTTTTGCCCACAAGCCAAATGATGTTGGGCTTTGTGTGGGGATAGTGTAATTTGCGGCCCAATTTTGGTAGTGATATGATGAGCATATTTTGTGGAGAATTTTAGTTGGATGATATGTGAGATATAATAGGTAATATTTGTGAGAGGGCCCATGACAATTTATAGGCTTGGGTACAGAGTATTTGTGAAAGCTCAATAATATGGAGAATATTTGGGTAATATATATGTGAAATATTTATGTGGGTTTTAAATAATGTGTGAGCTTATGTAGGTATTTTGTGAGTGGGCCAATAAAATCAAGGCCCGAAAATTTGTACCTCAACATAGTTTAAAGCTGCAACTTTCTTTTAAAAAAATTATAATTGCCATATATTTTGAAAAACATCATAGTTGAATGGCATATTCTTTACACTTTTAGCACGTGTGTAAAATTTTATGTCAATCGGATGTTATTCACCATATGATCTAAAAAATTATTTTTTATGTATAATTTTAGACTACAATAACTTGCAATTTAAATAATTGATTGATGACATAGCTATTGGTTTTTGATTTTCTTGAAATTTTACAAGCATGAAGGTTATAAGAAGAAAATGTAATCTAATGGTGAATTTGTCAAAATTCGCATCCAATAAAAAGATATTGAATGAGGTTGTATTTTTAAGTTATAACTAATTTTGTAACTAAACTTTGTTCTAATAATAAATCACATATAAATTTTGTAGACAAATTAAGTGCATCTACGTAAAAAAGAAAAAGAAAAAACTTGCTTGAAGCTTAGTGGTGGCGAGGCTCTCATTCATATAGTTGTAATTTTCATTATTGGCAACCTGCAAAAATGGGGGAAAAAAAACGTATAGATGTGTTCGTGTAATGAAACTAATTGGACATGCTAATTATTATTAAATTTAAAACATGATACTAAGCGTACTTTTTATGGTGCGAGGTAAACTTTCCTGTAATTTTTTTAAAAATTATTAAGATATGGAGGGAGAGAAAAGGTTACAACTTTTTTCCTATTATCAAATAAGGCCGTAAATAAATCAAGCAATTTAAATAACTTGAGTTTGTTTTGAGAAAATGTTTATGTTCGTCATTTTTAATAAACAAGCTAAGCTCAAGCTCATATTTAAGCTCAATTATTAACAACTTAAGCTTAATTATATTAATGCATTTGTGAACAAGCTTGTAAATATAAGATTTAAGTAATATATAATATTTATATGTACATACATCTAAAATATACTTAGATGGTCTTGTGATTGGATTGTTTAAATTTGTGAATAAGTTAAAATTATTATTTGTAATTTATTAATAACATAAATAGTCCATTTCATTGTAAAAATTGTACATAATGTTAACAATACAAGTTTGATAAATCTAATTTTATAAATTTGTAAACAAAAATTATTTACCTAGGATCTGTTTGAATGTCATTTATTTTGCTGAAAACTAAAAAATTATTGCTGAAAATACTGTAAATAAAGATAAAATTTAGTTGAAATAGTACAGTTGAGCTTATGAATAGTGTCAAAAAGTACAGTGATACCTATAAATAGTAGTAAAAATAAACTAAATAGTAAAATAATTTATAATTTTAATCCACATCCAAACGCACACCTAATTAACTCATATAATATAATTTCAACTATAATTTAGTTTATTAGCACATATTACTTATAGATTTTGACCTTTAATAAAAAAAAAAAATCAATTTTGAATATATAATCTAAATATTTGTTTTAAAATTAAATGAATAGTCATACATGTGTACTCGGTTTGACTTGAGTTATTTATAGTACAACCGCCAGCAAATAATATATGTGAAAAAAACAAAAACAAAAAGAGACAAATACCAAGATGTTTCCATCCAATGAAATTATGCCACGTCATCAATAAAGCCAAGACTGATGACGTGTCTGCTTCGCGGGGGTGACTCCTTTGTTGCGCTAATCAACAAGAAGAAGACGACGATCAGAATGCAGTGGCACTTTCGCAATATACGGACCTCCCAATGGCATTTTACTAAATGCTCAGCCATAATTAAATAAATATGTAGGCCAAAAAACATGGCCATTAATATACCCAATAAAGCTGGTCTGTTTCTGTTGTGTTCTCCTCCACCTGAAACCACCGCGAGCAAGGTCTAAGGGTACCGTATTTCTCAATCTTCCCCTTTCTTATTTACAATCATAGCCTTTCACTTCCTTCTATTGCTGAATTAATATTAATCTTCTTCTTTTTTTCTTTTTCTTTTTTCTTTCTTTCTTTTGTGGTTTTTTTTTTTAATTTTAAATCCTAAATTTCAATCTGTTTATTTAAAGAATTATGAATTTTATCTTTGTACGAGGTATCTCTCTTTATGCGTGCGCGCGCATATGTTCCTTTTCTTGAAGGAAAATGAAATGTTATTTTTTCAGTCAAATTAAGCTTTTAAAAACCTCAGTAGTTGATACAAATGACTAGATTTTCATGGGTGATCTCGCGATAAAGCTATCACTTGTACCAAAAGCTAATTATCGTGTCTATCACGTGTGGGTCGAAACTCCCCCCACGTAGACGGGTTCAAAGTCAGGCCACCTACTTTAATACCATGTTAAATAACCATTTATCTCAAAAACATGAATTGAACCAATTAACTATTATACTAACAGTCATCGTAGGCTGCCTATGTTTTGGTTTCTCATAATCCAAGTAGAAGTAGTATGTTCAGAACTCTTCAAGTAGATGATATCGTGTTTTTTTTTTTTTTTTTTTTTTTTTTTTTTTTTTTTTTTTTATGTAAGAACTATGTGTGAATTTGCAAGCTTGGATTCACTAATGGGTGAATGTTCAAGGGTTTGAATATCAAAATACATATGAGCATTAACAGAATTGAAGTAGATGTTCCATTTATATGCGTTTGTACTGGCCTACATGATTTACTATCTGACAAGTTTTTGTGTGTATGATGAACTAGAAGTCTAGAACCAGTCAATGCTATTAAGGAATATATTATTAGCAGGAAATGTGAAATGATGTATGATTCAATGGCTTTAAGAAATAGGATTTTTTTTTTTGTTAAATGCAAATGCCTCTATAAGGGCTTCATTGTTTATCGTTAAATGTCTATTCTATCCCTTATTCAATTTCATGATAAGGTTGGAGGAATTTAGCCCACCCCCCCCCCCCCGGGGTGTGTTTGTCTATATGCTTTCATTGTCTAGTGCAATAGGAACTGTCTTGAGCAAGCAATGCGGGTTTGAGTCTTGAGAATGGTTACTTCATGCAAATGTCTTTGGTGATTGGGAGTTTATCTTTTCAAAGATCCTGCTTGGTAGGACCAACTTTGGGTATTGGGCATTTATTCTATCTATTAATCTCATAGTAGAGGGATAATGTTTAAATTTATATGTCTGGAGGTTTATTGATGCAAATTTTGCTTCTGCATATTATCAGAAATCCAGTGATAGTGCATTGTTTTTGCATATTTTTCTCTAAAAGTGATCATGATCTGGGTTGGCTTTTACAGGGGTTGGTGCACACACAGGCTTTTGTAACAGTGCTGATAAAAATAGGGAACTGTATTCGTGTCCGAAACGTGGATATGGGATCTGAAGGACCCAAGGCAGTTACCATTCATGTAACTGGATTTAAGAAGTTCCAAGGGGTTGCTGAAAATCCTACAGAAACAATTGTTAGCAACCTGAAGGATTTCATTGAAAAGAGAGGGTTGCCACCTGGTGCTACTCTTGGGAGTTGCACCATACTTGAGACTGCTGGAGATGGTGCTCGCCAGACCTTGGAATCATGCATCTCAGAAACAGATATTTCAAGCCACAAGCAAATCATATGGGTTAGTTGTTACTTTTTATTATGCAGCTCCGTATGATTTTATAAATCTGTTGTAATTTTGGAAATTTATCTGGAAGAAATTAATTTCTTTTGTACATTGGTTTCCAAGGTTAATTGATTGTTCAACAACAGCTTTCAGGGCCCACAAGTTGGATTCACTACTTCAGTAATACCGAATAAGGGTAGTGGGACTTATTGGTTAAAAAACAAAATTTCCGAAGAGGTCTTAGGATGCCTCAGCAATGGATTAGTTGTTAGGCTGACCTGAAAATTCTGCATAGATATAGACTTGCAAAATGTGTGAAAAGAATTAATAGATATGAATTATCGTTGATCCAAGTTTTTAAACTAAAGTGTATCATGGAAAGGTATCTCCAAAAACTTTAGAATTGTTAACTTTTATCATCACCATACAGTGCCCTTGGTCTATAATTGTTTTTGAGTTATTTGATTACTTCATATTTACTATGTTCAATTGCCATAGGTTGCTTTTGGATTTGAGGATTTAAAATCAAGAGATCAAAGAAAAATTGCTTTTGTAAATTAATTGATATGAAATTTAACAGCATATGATGATTTTGCTCTAACAAATGTACTTGAGATGTTATGGATTTGGAAATAACATCTCACACCTAATCATTTAAATCCACATCCACATATTAATAACACGTAAGTCCAATTCACAAATTTTATCAAGAAAAATAAATTATCTTTTGATACTTTATTTAAGTTGTTTAAACAGAAAAACTGAAACCTAAATCATTCCCTTCAAATACCTCTATCCAAAGGACAAAATTTAGCTCCAAACTCATTTGGAGCTATCTCCTCCAACCCACTATGTGGCTATTTATAAGAGTATTCATGTGTATTATTTAACCAAGTTACATTTTTCATTGAAAAAGCCATGTGACTAAAACTATACATGGGATGGTCTCTTCAATTGACACAGTGGGTTGAAGGAAGATAGTTCCAAACCAATTTGGAGCTAAACCTTTTCCCTATTTAAATGAACTAATATGGTATAAGAGTTGGTATTAAGAACTGGTTTTTATAAAAAATAGGCATTTATTAATTTAAAAGAACCATAATGTACCCCCTTAATTGTTCATTTATATGGGGTATCCGAAGTCTAGCATACTTAGGACACTGGTGCTGAAGGAAGGTTTAACTGCTGAACCTTCTCAAAGTTGAATGCAGCATTTTCAATATTTGATACTTGGACCTAGCCACTCCATTGCATTTGCAGTCTCACGTGGTTGAAAATAATGATCACATTGATATCTGTGTAACTTTTCTTTTGCCCTCACCCTAAATCATTGCCACTTTATATTGCTTTCCTATGGAGACAAAATTTTCAACCATAATTAATAGGGCATTTTATGATTCTGTGAACAGTTTGCAAAGATAAGTTAAAAAGGATTCTGATTAAGCAGAAGCCTATGTTAGTACAATCTTCAATGTTTCCTGGATTGAGCTTTGCTATTTAAAAGACATTTTATCTTCATTTCTTCTTCAGCTACACTTGGGGGTGAATAGTGGGGCTCCAAAATTTGCCATTGAGCAGCAGGCAGTAAATGAAGCCACTTTTCGTTGTCCAGATGAGCTAGGATGGCAACCTCAGGTGCACATGGTTCTTTGTTTCAGAGCTGTTTCATTGATGCCATTGTAGCAATTTATTTATTTGTCTCTTTATCCTCTTTGTTATGTTTTTTGTTGTACTTTTCTGCAGCAAATCCCTATAGTATCTGAAGACGGAGGAACTACTCGAGCAAGAGAGGTACTTTATGTTCTGATTTAAATATGTATCTTGGCATTCATCGTTTGTTAGATAGAATTAATATAGAATGAGTTTTTCTTAGTAACAACATTGGCACCATATTGGTTCACTGCTTTACATACTGGGGAGAGGAAATTAAATGTTAAATTTATGTTTATGCTAAACGTTGCCGATTTTCCTTTGGCCTACCCGCATGTCCACCCTTGTGGTGTGTATATCTCCGCAGTTCGATCCTTGGCATCTTCACTGAGCTTGAGAAAAAAAGTTTGCTGAATATTGAACATTATGAAGAGTTTTTGGGAAATTATTTTCTGTAAGTAGCAGTAAATCTATGATATATTTCAATTCATTGCATTAAGTTTCAGTTTCATCCTCTTCCCCCACCCCCTCCCAAAAAAAAAGGAAAGAGAAGAAAAGAAAAAAGCATTGGAGATGGAAATTCTAGACCATATTTTATAGGGTTATACTCAAACGCATAAATGTTGTGTTTAAATTTTATTGTAAATGAGTATCTTAACTTGATCCCTTTTGATGAAAAGCACTAAAAGAAAAGAAAAGAGCTAACTGTTCATAACTATTTAGTCCTGGGATTGATATTATATCTCAGGTGTAACTGTTAGATAGGCAACATAGATTCCTTAAGCTCTATAAAGTTAAGCAGTGCACTGCCCAGGATAAATTAGAAAGGACTTAGGGCACTATGATACTTATCATAATGGAGAGTCTTGATAGTACTGCCATTTGTTTTTGGATAGATTAGATAGAATTTCAACCTATAACACCTGCTCCATGATGATTGCTCTTTATCATAAGGCCAAGACACCAATTGATTTTTGGTGTAGGTGGGGATTGAACCTTAGATTCCTTATTCAACGACAAGATACTTTATTAGTTGAGCTAACTGGAATTTAGAATGAGATAGTACTACCATACTGGCACATAAATGCGAGGGTCATTCACAGTTACACCATCTGCTTTGGTTTCAATTTGAAACTCTCATGGAGATCCTAGAAAAGCTTTTTAAAGTATAGATAGTGAGAAAGCACTGTCATACTCTCTCTCTCCCCTTTGTTTTACCTGCTGAATAGATAGAAGTCATACTTGCATATAAAACATGAGGATCATTTCACAGCTACACAATCTGTGGTTTCAATTTAACACTCATGGAGATCCAAAGCTTTTAAGTTATCTAATGAAACTGAAAAGGCTTAAATTGAACAGGTTTAACATAGACTATATGGAATGCATATTGTAATTTAATTAAACATACTTTTTGCTACACATGATTTGTGCACATTCTACATGATAATTTAAAAAAAAAAAAAAAACCCAAACCCCCCTTCCCCCCCCCCCCCCCCCCCCCCTCTTTTTTTTTGGTTATACTGAAGAAGTGGAGAGGGCATACCCCAGAAAAACAACAAAAGCACCCTAAAGGGACCCCTAGTTGACTAGAGGACTAATACAAGATAAAATAATCCTAAACAAAAACTAAAAGATACCTAATGGAAATAAAAGAGAACATATACAATATGTGCAATTTATGCAATACTAAAAATAGCTTCAGTAATCTGCCAGGAGCTCTGATGCTACAACATAATCAGCCAGGAGCTTCAGTAATAGCTTCAGTATGTACCATTTTACGGAAGGATTAATTTTCTGATGCTGCACCATTTAATAATACTAACCATTGCAATCCCTATAACTCCAAGGCATCTTGCAATCATCAGAAAGGCATTTCCATTTCCTCTATGTGAAGTTGCAAGCTAAGAACAGATGATTCTGACTCTCACCTTCATCAAAGCATAACACACACTGGTTTCTCTGAGTGATTCCATGAGAGAGAGAGAGTGAGTGAAATTCTAGCATCTTTTCTTCCATAAACCTGTCGTAAAGGGGTCAATGGGATGCCCTTTTTTGAGGCTCTTCTTTTCATCGTCCCCTGCAGTTGCTTTCTAAATCTTACCAATTATTGAGAAAGTTTTGGTGGGTGTGAGAGGAGAATGTGACATTTTTCTCAAAATTTCTCCTTTTCTCATTATCAATAACAAACCAAATGTTGGAGAGAATAGAATTTTCAATATTTATCTTATTTTCTCAGGAGGTGGACCATATGTAGTTTAAGACTGTCAGTTTTGCAACCCATGGGAATTGGAGAGTTGTGGCTATGATGGTTGAGTTTATAGATTTGCAAAAGATTAATTGACCTATTTGATAAGTACTAGGCTAATTGAACCAAGCAGGGGGCACTGCCAATTCCTACAGGAAGTTTCACTGTCAAACTGGCTATATCATTTCAGTTGCAAACTAGACACTAATAATTATAATTACCATAAAATTGTGATGAGTATTTGAAAACATTCAACTTTTTGTTTGTCATGCCTCTGCTCTGTCTCTCCATTTTTTTTCCTGTGTTTGTGTTTTAACTTTTCATCATTTGGTTGTTGAAGACTTCTTGCTGCATTGAGGAAATCCTGAAGTTCTTGAAGAAGAAGGACTTTGATGTGACAATTTCAGATGACGCCGGCCGTTTTGTGTGCAATTATGTATATTATCATTCTCTCCGTTTTGCGGAACAGAAGGGTCACAAATCTTTATTTGTCCATGTGCCTCTATTTTCAAGAATCGATGAAGAAACCCAGATGCGTTTTGTAGCCTCCCTTTTGGAAGCTATTGCATCTACATGTTATTGATATGAGTGCTTATTTGAACATTTCTTGTTTGTTTGCCATCTTCTGGTGCATGTGAATCATTTGTGTCAATACCAATCTAGTTGTAAAACACCTACCTGTATGAACTTTGTGGTCTGCTGTTTGTTCATTTGTGGTCCTACCTATTCAGAGCAAGTCATCAACATGTAAAATTCAGGTGTATGTTATGTCAAGAAACTGCTGCCCAATTTCTCAAAGTCTGTCATTTTTTTTTTCTCTTGAATTTTATTGTGTTTTGTAAATGTGTATGTATTATCCTTAGATAATTTGTCAATTGAAGACTGAAACAGGTTTTCATACATCAACTCCCTCGTTATAGGGCAAGAAGAGAGTGGTTGGGAATTGGGTTATTTAGTTGGAATTCTATCTTGACATTTTACCCAAAATTTTGCATAATAATTTGTCTTGTAATTATGCATGTAAATGCTAGCGATGAGGGTTAGCAATGTGGTTAAAATTAATGTGAAAGTAAACAAAAATGGGTATTTATATAGGCGTTGTAGGATGCTGCAAGTTCCCATATATGTCAGAAAGTTTACTCTGCTTCATGTGCTAGTTTGGGTTGAACAAGACAAAAGCCCAAAGGTCGTTTTTTTTTTTTTTTTTTTTTTTTTTTTTTTTTTTTTCTCGCAAAAGCCTAAAGGTCGTTTTGTGTGAGCTGTTTCGAGTTTTGACTTGTTAAAAACATTACTTAGGATATCCTGTTCATTGGGTCCAAAGTTAATATTTAATTCATGGTACCCATCAAAATCAATTGGCATAAACATTCCTATCAAAAAAAAAAAAAAAATTGGCATAAACATCATTTTGAGGGTTTTAGGTGATTAAAGTCTCGTTATTCTGTGAGGATGATATTCGTGTTCCATAATTCTTCTCTACCAGTATATTATTTGTCCGGATATTCCCATTTTACGTAAAATGGTCTCATGGGCCATGCAAAGCACTAAACTCCTATCCTTTGTTCGAAGCATAGCAACCTCTACACCTAAATATCACATACCAGTACTTTCATCAACCCCTTCTCTGGTGTTGGACTCATACTGTGAAAGCAATGCTCATGAGGGTGTTTACTCCAAAAACCGAATAATTGATAGCCTAATCAAATCTGGGCAGTTAAACTCTGCCCTCAAGGTGTTTGATGAAATGCCACTTTGTGATGTTGTTACCTATAATTTGCTGATTTCTGGTAATGCCAGATGTGGGTTTCCAAAACAGGCTCTTTACCTCTATGCTGAAATGGTTCAAGAAGGAATAAGAGAAAGCCCATCCACATTTTCCTCTGTTTTGGGTTTCTGTAGTGATGCAGGGTTTTATGGAGAAGGAATTCAAGTTCACTGCAGGGTGATTACACTTGGATTTAGCTTGAATTTGTTTGTTGGAAATTCGCTTGTTGACCTTTATATGCATATGGGGCATGATGATGTAGCTTTCAAGTTGTTCAATGAGTTGCCGGAGCGAAATTTGGCCGTATGGAATTTGGTATTACGTGGGTATTGTGAACCCAGTGGTCCGGGTCGATCAGATAAGTTATTAGAGTTGTTCTCTAAAATGGGATTGGATGGTGTGGAGCCAAATGGTCTTACCTTTTGTTATTTATTTCGTGGATGCAGTAACCAGAAACTTTTAGATGAAGGAAAGCAGCTGCATTGCCTCACTGTTAAGGTTGGATGGGTAGAATCAAACATATTCGTAGCTAATGCTTTGGTAGATTTTTATTCTGCTTGTGGAAGTTTAGTTGATGCAAAAAAATCATTTGATAGTATTCCAGTGGAGGATGTGATTTCATGGAATTCAATTGTTGCAGTCTATGCAAATAATGGTTTATTGTTTGATGCTCTCAAATTATTTTCAATTATGCAGTTTTGGGGGAAGAGGCCTTCGATTCGATCATTTGTAGGCTTCTTGAATTGGTCTAGTGGGTCCAATAATATTCAATTTGGTAAGCAAATTCACTCTTATGTTCTAAAATTAGGCTTTGATCATGGAAGCATGCATATCCAATCTGCTTTGATAGATATGTATGGGAAATGTGGTGACATTGAGAGTTCGGTAGCCGTATATGAAAGTGTTCTGGAGAGAACATTGGCGTGTTGTAACTCCTTAATGACCTCATTGTTGCACTGTGGCATCACTGAAGATGTGGTTGAGATGTTTGGTTTAATGGTTGATGAGGGAGTAGGACTTGATGAAGTCACTTTCTCCACGACACTAAAGGCGTTATCAGTGTCTCCTTCGATAAGCTTGGCTAGCTGCAGATTACTACACTGTTGTGCAATAAAATCAGGTTTTGAATCTGATACTGCAGTTGCATGTTCCCTAATCAATGCATATTCAAGATGTGGTCATGTCGAACTTTCTCGTCTGGTTTTTGACAAAATTCCTTCACCGAATGTGATTTGTTTCACATCTATCATTAATGGGTATGCCCGGAATGGAATGGGAAGAGAAGGTCTTGAAATGTTTCAAGCAATGGTCAAAAAGGGTCTGAAACCAGATAAAGTGGCATTCTTGTGTGCATTAACAGGGTGCAGCCATTCAGGGTTGGTCGAAGAAGGAAGATCACTGTTTGATTCAATGAAATCATTACATGGGATCTGCCCTGAAAGGCAGCATTTTTCATGTATGGTAGATATGTTAGGCCGCGCAGGTTTGCTTGATGAAGCTCAAGAGTTGCTGCAACGGGCACCAGGAAAGGGTGATAGTGTAATGTGGAGTTCATTGTTACAAAGTTGTAGGGTCCATGGTAATGAGATAGTGGGAAGGAGAGTAGCAAAAATCTTGATGGAGCTTGAACCGGAGGATCCTGCAGTTTGTTTGCAAGCTTCAAATTTCTATTCTGAAACTGGAGAATTTAAAACGTCAATGCAAATTAAAGAGAGTGCTTATGCAAGGAAGGTGACAAGGAAGATTGGCCACAGTTTAATTGAGATAAAAAGTAGCTGATAATATTAGCATCCTCTAATGATGGAACCAAGAAATCAAATTTGGCACCTACTACAGATCCTCAAAGCAGAGGACTGTGGCGGTTGATGGTAACTTGGGGGCTATCTTCCCATCAATCTAGAAATGTTTATCTAGTCTGGATCTTGTATAGGGAATTAATACAGAGGAGTTTCTTTTGCTTAAAGGTTTAAGCGTGCATGTCCAAACGGACAGTTTGTACTTTGGATTGCCCTGTTCGGTCTAACTAACTTCTTGACCTTTTCGTCCTTCTTTCTTCTTTCTTTTTATGGTGTGTAGTGCGTGGGTGAAAAAAAGTGGGGCTGGGGGTTCATTAAAATATGGCTATACTACACATTGTACGTCTACATCAATTTCTTAATTGCAATAGTTTGAGGTTTCCAGAAAATGTAATTGCCTTTCCAGAATTATTTTATTAATTTCTCATGGAGAGAGAGAGAGAGAGAGTCCATAAACACTATGACTGGTGAATTTTGAGTATTGGTTGTAGAGTAAAGCAAAGAACTAGAAAAATAGAAAATTATCTTGTACTTTAAGAGTCGGCATGTAGAGAATGCAACATCTTCATCTACTTTCAAGCCAAGCCATATAGCCCACAAAATCCATCATTTTCTAAACTAATCTGCACATATATAAATAATAAGCCGATGTATTCATTGAAATTATACAAATCAATCAATCTTACAAAACAGCCAGAACAGGCAAAAACATGGATAAATTATTCTTGCTTTCTTTTCTTGGTTTGCTGTTAGTGGCTCATGGAGTTGCAGGAAACATGGTATTTGACAACATTGACATGCTTGAAGAACTAGAAAACTTGGATATAGAGGAAGAATATGAGGCGGAAACTTCACCAATCCCGTCTTGGACAAGTGAACGCGGTAGCAAGGTTCTTGTGAATGTGGATAGCTTCGGCGCAGTTGGAGATGGAGTTTCTGATGATACCCAGGTAAATATGTGTTTCTTTAGGAATATTTGTATAAGCCTATATTTAAATTTCAAGCTTAGACTAGTTGGCAAGAGCTGCTATGATACCATTCTCATCATATGATTGATGCAAATTATAATATGGTGATCAACGATTGATTATAATTAAAGATGGATGTGAGAGTTAATGTCTGGTCTCACCAACTTCAACATGTTCAACCTCTTATTATTGCTGTTATGGTGTGCCTTGCTTCTTCTCTAATGTTTTTACCATCAGGCTTTTGTAGAAGCATGGGCCATTGCCTGCAAAACACCACAATCAGTTTTTTTGGTGCCTTTAGGAGGGCGTTATCTAGTTAATGCAACAAAATTCAACGGGCCATGCTCAGACAAATTAGTTATCCAGGTAATGTCTTCACTCCATCACATAAATTCTGAAGTATCAATAATCCTTTATGGTTATTCATATTTCTGTAAATAAAGTCTTTATACATCATTGGTCTTGTCATTGAAAAAACTATAACAATTATTAATAGTTTTTGTCGTCATTATCATATAATGGTTGACTTGGCGTACAGATTGAGGGAACAATAATAGCACCAGATGAACCGAAAAATTGGGACCCAAAGTCCCCAAGAACATGGCTTGATTTTTCTAAATTGAATGGAGTCCTTTTCCAAGGGGGTGGAGTTATTGATGGCTCAGGTAGCAAATGGTGGGCAGCATCTTGTAAAAAGAACAAGTCAAACGTAATATTTGAGAACTTACACTATACTTTCTCTTAATGCCAAGTATTTTGATTCAACAAATGACATTAACCCTTTTTTTTCTTTTTATTACAGCCTTGCAAAGGGGCACCAACAGTAAGTATCTGTCTCTTAGTTACAAGTTAAAACCATATTTCCAGATAAGATTTTATGCTGACCATATTAGACTAGGATCACCAAATAGAATTTTGACTCCCCAAGATTTATTGCAGGCACTGACTATAGATTCAAGCTCAGCTATAAAGGTAAAAGGCCTCACTATCCAGAATGCCCAACAGATGCATTTCATTATTGCCCGGTCTGATTCTGTGCGTGTTTCGGGAGTACAAGTCTCAGCTCCTGGAGACAGTCCTAACACTGATGGAATCCATATCACTGAATCAACTAATGTTGTTCTGGAAAACTGCAAAATTGGAACAGGTTCTTACTTTATCCTTTTTTTTTTTTTTCCTTCATTAAAATTCCATATCTTTCCTTGTCTCATCTTTTTGTAGTAAGAACTAGAATTGAGATGAAACTAAAGAGCGATTGTGATGCAATATCCAGGGGATGATTGCGTCTCAATTGTCAATGCTAGCTCTGCTATCAAGATGAAGACAATCTATTGTGGACCAGGACATGGAATCAGGTACCATCTTGATTTGACATTACCCAATTACGGTTTTGCAGTCCCATTATCTCAAAAGGACCTTGCAAAAATGGAAGATTGTGCTCGCACTTTAGTATACACAACTGTAACTGAACTTTTGTAGCCTGTTACTTACATTGGTGCAAAATTCTTCTATTTAGCATTGGAAGCCTTGGGAAGGACAACTCCACCGGTATAGTCACAAAGGTTGTCTTGGATACAGCATTCCTCAAGGAGACTACCAACGGCCTCAGGATTAAGACTTGGCAGGTAATGCTCTACATCATGCTGGTTAATCATTTAACATCCATTATTGGTAATTGAATGAAAATACCAATAAAGCTAGATTTAATCCCCCCAAACAAACGGACCCCTAAGGAAAAAATCAAATGGGTTTTCAGTATACCTGTAGAGACTTCCACACTCATCTAAGTGAAATGTTGCTTCAAACAAAATTTTAAGCGGTGTTTTTGGTATCAAACATAGAACATGATATTTTAGTGCTCTAGACGTTGCTACATGTTCATAGAACAATTTCTAGCAAAATTGCATTTAGAGTTTATATGAATCTATTGGCCGTTTTATAAATTTTATCATGGTAAAAGTTTAGCTTATATCTAAATGCCCATGGGATGAGAATAACATAAATACCTTTCACTCTGATGTTCTGCTATAGGGAGGTTCTGGTTATGTTCGTGGTGTACGTTACCAAAATGTGAGGATGCAGGATGTAGAAAACCCCATCATTATTGATCAGTTCTACTGTGATTCTCCAAGTTCGTGTCAAAACCAGGTAACAATCTCCAAATTCCCTCTCTTCACTTATAAAACATCTACCATTTGATTTCTTGTTATGTAATCAACTTATTCATTTAATCAAAATCCCAACAATTTTGATTTCTTGTATATATATATATATATATATGTGCTCGTTTTGTCAGACATCAGCTGTGAACATAAGCCAGATCTTTTACAAGAACGTTAGTGGAACTACAAGGAGCGCGAAGGCCATGAAATTTGCTTGCAGTGACACAGTTCCATGTAGCAAAATAGTCCTCAGCAATGTGGACTTAGAGATGAAGGATGGTACAGTAGAAACCTACTGCAACTCTGCCACAGGCTTTGGCTATGGAATTGTGCATCCTTCAGCTGAATGCCTATCTTCGGATGACAAAGAATATATCATTATCAATAAGGAAGAAAAGGCTGAAGTTACAGAAACTAGCAGAGAGAAAATTGTTCACACTGAACTCTAACTTGGCTCTCTCTAGATATTTAAGTAACAATTATAGTATATACTAAACTGGATAAATGGATTTTAGAGTGCACCACTATAGATTTCTTGGAGGAAGTTTGAGGTGCCTAAGCAAATTTTAAATTAATTTAAAATTTTATATCATATAGTTATATACAAATACTGGAGTAAAACTAATTCAGAGAAAATAGAAAGAGATTGTATAATGCAGATAATACTGGAAAAAAAAAATGTATCAATTTTATGAATATTAATTCATATATGTGTGTGTTACATTTTGGTGGTAATACATGGTATTTTGTCGTTTATTATTTGTCACCTTTGTAATGTGCTCGTTTAGGAGAACTTATTTTCATTAGTTTATTGGGCTTGAAAAATAAGTTAGACAAAAGTACAGTTATACACTTATACCTAAAAATAATGATAAAACTTCAAAAATTGTAGATAAGCTAAATAAGTTCAACAAAATGGAAAATATTATTTGCAATACTGCAATAGTCTACCATCTCCCAAAACAATAAATGAAAAAGGAAAATGGCAAAAATAAATTTTTAGTATCTAAAATTTAGTCCAAGGCTATTTTTAGTGTCTAAAATTTAGTAATAATGCATCAACTTTTTAATTTGGTCCCTTTGGATTGGAAGCAATCACTTTAAAATTTAAGTTAGGTCACCAGTAGTATAGTTTGGCCCAAAGAAAAAAAACCAGAAAGAAAAAGCCCATTAGGGGAAAATAACACAGCTGCTGATCTCCATCCTAGGCCCAACTTAGGGGCTGGTGCTGAGTGCTGACCCAAAAGGAGAACATAGCCTACAAGATTTTGTATACTCAGGCCCCAAGAAAAAGGATTGTGGTGAAAACTTGGCCCATTTGATCCAGGCTTAGGCTGTCACCAGTCCACCGAAGCAAATCGAGAAACAAATCCGAAACCCAATCTTGGCCCAGCTCTACCTTAACCCAAATGGCCTAACAGATTATAATTTGATCTTTCTCCAAGGCTATTTTGTAGGGAAACATCATCACATCCTAATTAGCCGATGGCCATGGCCTTGACTCAGGCTATATATATCTTGTTAATTTTCTGATTTGAGTTGTGATTTTTTTTTTTTTTTTTGAGAAAATAATATTTTGAAATTTAGTATTTTACCGAAGGATCACATTGACATCATTTATTCATTTTAATAGTCAATGCTGTAAATTATAAGTTCTGAAAGTTGAGGAACTATTTAAAAAGCGATCCCAAACTTAAAATGTTGAAATGTATTGTAAGTTATAACCTTAAATTTTCAAAAGTTTCGAAAGTATTGTTGGAGCAAACCTTTTTTTTGTTTGTTAGTATATATTTTTGGGATAAAGAGAGCCAATATTTAACTCTACAGATTAACAGATTGAAATTATTATAGAAATTATTAGATTTAATTTAAGCATCTCTTTTTGGGAATTTTTTGTTTCAATGGATCATCTTATAAACTGTCTCGGTATAACCTTCAATAAAACCCTTTGCAATCGATAGTAATTTGTTGTGGACTTGTGGTGGATATGTGACACCAATTAAGTTAATTAAAATAACCTTTTAATCCTAATGATACTTTTAAATCAATGAAACGACTGTATCCAATTTTTATGAGGGTTATTTTAACAATTCAATGTCCAACCATAACAAAATTCTCTCAAATGATAGTAGTATTGTTATAAGTTATAACTATGAAAATCAGCATAGTCATCAACATTATCATTATCATTATCACAACAAAATGTGCCTAGGTTGGTTCAATACAGTTTCAGATTTAAGGTAATAATTTTAAGTGAATTTTTTTAATATTTAAATAATGATTTAATCAAGCTAATCCACTTAATCAATACACTAATTAATCATTTTCTTTTGGTGAAATCATTTAGGAATTTTAATTGGGTTGAATTGTTGTTGGCCAAATATTTTTGGGCCTTCTTGACGGTGGAAGAAAGAATTAATGCAAAACACACTTTAGGGTTATATATATATAGAATTATTATCCTAAAACTTACTTTTTATACAATTTTTCCCCCAATAGGAGGCCTTAATCCTTTTAAAAATTTTTGAGGCAGAACATCTCTAACAATTTAGCCAAATTTTCATATTATTTGGAGAGCAAACAGTTTAAATTAATTAATTTTTTAAATGCATTTTTCAATAGACTCTCTATTCATTCTCTATCACATTTAAATATTACTTTTTCAATTTTTCTTTAATTTTTTTATTCTTTTATTCTTAATAAGAGAGAAAGAGAGAGGGAGAGGGAGAGAGAAAGATTGAATATTTTAATTAGTGGAGAGAGAAGGCTGAATATTTTAATAATAAAAATTCATTTGGACAGGAACAATAACTCTCCATGTGTAGAGAGTATTGTAGGTAGCTAACCTATTCTATTTTTTTTTACATTTTTTAGCGGTTGGAGTTGATTTTTGTTGGTTCAACCTCCAAAGATGATTTTAGAGAATCTATTGGAGATATTCCGAGGGACCTTAGGCCCTGGCCTAAGTGGCCTAGAACTAGAGCTGACACTCGTCCATACGGGCTCCATCTTCAATCCTATGTTTTCAAAGCTAGGTTTAAACAATTACCAGACAATAAAGCTGTGTTGCTAAATTAGTACTAAATCTGAATGGGGACAATCAGACAATATATTGGCAGCAAATTTGGACAAATGGGACCGCTGAGATATTCGAGTACCCAGTACAAGATAAGGGATAGATTCCAGATTATTGAGACCATGTGTAACAATTTCTACCCTATTAAGCTTCGTTTGGGGCTAACAAAAACAAAAAAAAACATTTATGATATGATAAACATATAAGCTACAAGTTTTTTTTTTTTTTGATGACATATAAGCTATAAGTAATGTTTTATGAAGAACAACTAACACATTAACAATGTCTATGTTGGACTCCTTATCACTGCAAAGTGACAAATGAGTAAAGTTTGCAAATAAGTTCGTGTATAAGAAAGACATAGTGGTCCAGAAGATCAAATTTATATTAAACACCATTGATTTCTTTTGTTTTGTTTTATTGCATAAATCAAACTTTAGCATAATCAGCCAAAAAGGAAGTAATAAATACAGACTATTTCTAATGATGTCATTGATTACTTCTAAAACGTAACAAGACAAGCAATTGTTTCCTTCAATTAGATTTAAAGAATTGAAGATATGTTCAAGGATAAAGTTTGATATTCAAATGGGATTTGATCACCATCTTTAGTCTTTACCATATAGATGAGATTTGGATTGGAAGTATTGAGAAAGACAAGAACAAAATTTTCTAGTAGAGATTGCCAAGAGGCCAAGACAGAATAACCATTTAAATTTGTTATCTTAGTCTAGTGGTTGTCTTAAAATTGAATTTCTATTATTTTATTTGGGACTGTCCCTTATAATTTAGGTCCATATCCTTTATAATGTAAGGCACCAGACAAACTCTATGCTCTTTTTTCAGACAGGTTGGCCTAGCTGGGTACTAACAAAGTACCCAGAAAACAAAATAATTATTAAACAACATATGCACTAGAATATGCAACAACAAAAATTATAATTATTAAATAGCTTTTTGTTATTCCAAAGTTTATGTGCAAGCATTCACGAGAGGCTGACACCTAATATAATTGAGTTGGTGTGGCAGTGAAGATCACATTGCCAAAGTAACCAGGTTACCTAACATAATTGAGAAGTGTGCATGCATTGTCTATTCGTGTACATATACTTCATGTGTTCATTGTGCATGTAGGAAAAATTTGCAATGCACTTGAAATTGCTTTTATCAAAATATATGTTGAAGAAAATACGTGTGTGTGTGTTTTTTTTATGCTTATTATTGAGAATCTGATACAATATTATTGAGGGTGCAAGAAAATGCCAGTGCTGACTCCACTGACCAAGCCGAACCGTCCCATTGGGGGGTCCATATGCTGATTCCCCCGTATAAATTTGGAAAGAGTTTTGCCTAAAATTAGGCGGTAAATTAGCCGAGTCGAATAACAAAAGTTCATAATTATTAAAGTTGTTGAGTGATTGAATAATTGAAAGAGAAAAAAAAAAGTAAAAAGTAAAAAATAAAAGCAAGAAATTAAGGCTGGCCTAATGCCTATACCCACAAATGTAAACCCTTGCGTATTTGCTATGAAGTAATGGAACTTTACAATTAACCCACTTTAAAATTTATTTCAAACAAAGAACTAAGCCCAAGCTCATTTTCAAATTAGATTAGTATGTGTTCAAGTTTGTTGGGTTCATTTTCTTGTCAAATAAGCTGGAGTTTGTTCACTAATTAGTATTTGAATTTTTTTTCCCATATATATATAAATATAGCAAATATTACAAATATTAAGAAACTTGTAGCTCAATTAGTTGACACCTCTTGATATTTTCAAAATGAGACATTTAGGGTTTGAATTTTTCCTCCCTTAATTATCAAATTATTATAAATAAATAAAAAGTAAATACTACTATTAAAATTTTTTATCCCTTAAAAAATCTATGCTAATAATTAATTGCTAACTAAATTGTAATTGAATTTTTATGGGGGGATTTGAAATTATATTATTTGAGTTAATTATATATTTCATCTCCTAATTTGCTTGTGACAAGTCCTAGGATTACTACAAGTTCGTTGACCGCATACGGGTGATCGATGATCCATCTTGCTGACGAATTCCATGATAATTTACTACAAAATGGATTATTTATAATTGCCCTCCTACCTAGGGACAAATTCTTGACTCTACCGTGCCTAAAACCCTGATCAAAACCTACTGATTGAACTCTCATTATAAATATCAAACACCATGCCGTCCATCTCTACCTTTCAAAGTTAAGCCCTAATGCCTACACCCATAACAGTAAACTCCTAAGGGCGGGCTACGTTTATTTGCTATAGAAGTAATAGAATTTCTTTTTACAATGAACCCAAACTAGAATTTATTTTGAACAAGAACTAAGCCTGAGTTTATTTCCAAATTAGATAATATGTTCAAACTTACTTAGTTCATATTGTTGTCAAACAAGCTTGAGTTTGTTCACCAATTAGTATTTAATTAACTTACTCTTTTCCTATATAGATTGAGTTCAAATTGCACATGGTGTAATTCTAATCAATATTACACTACCCAATAACTCGTTATTAAATTCATATTTTGAAAATTTTACCATTAAATTATATGTGCTACATGTTCTTAATTGGCATGTCAATTTTCATGCTAATAAGACATTATAGAAATACCAATAGACTTATTACTCAACTAGTTACGACAAGTCCTAGCATTAGCACAAGTTCGTTGACGGCGTAAGCGCGTAAGGGTAATTCATCTTGATCATGATTTCCATGATAATTTACGAGAAAATAACTATTTATATTTGCCCTCCTACTTAAGGACAAATTCTTGACTCTACCATGCCTAAAACCGGCCTGATCAAAACCTACCGATAGAACTCTAATTATAAATATCAAACACCTTGCCTTCCATCCCTACCTTAATTTCAAAGCTTGAAAGAGATCCTGAATTCAATGCATTGTACTTGTGAATGTAATTCTTCTGTCATTTGATAGAAATTATATCCGACAAACAGTCAAATGATATCGGATTGGCATTATTGGACCTCACACCTCAGTTGGAATATAGGTTGGAGCCAAAACTTTTTTGTAACATTGATTAGATTACATAATTCCTTCTGGGGTTTGGATCTTTTATCATTTTGGAAAAAGAAGAAGAAAAAAGAAACACAAGCTTACTAGGCAAACAAACATATAATTAATTAAGAATTGCAATAAGCTTTAATTATTTTCTTATCTCAGCTCTCATTTCTATTTGGCCAAATCTCTACGGTGGATTCGTACAGATGGTACTTGAAAGGACCCCAGATCTCGTCAATAAGGAAAATTACAACTTCCAAAATTTAATGGTGCATGTGTATACACAGTGAGCCCTAATCATAAACGAAATTGTGGTTGTCATTGGGACTTAATTACCAAAAAAAAAGGCTAATTGTATGAATGTGAAATTGCATGTGCCTTAGATTATGGGTAATGTTTGGCTACAGAGAAAGAAAAGAAAAAGGATGAAATTTTTTTATAATTAAATTTCTGGTCATGTCAATCCTAGCTTGAACTCTTTCGTTTCTTAAAAAATAAAATATTATGGACTTTTTGGGGGTATTTGGTAGAGAAGTTTGAGTAATGTTGTTTGAGTGTTTTTTCTATATGTGTGGGTGAAAAAAGTGTGTAAATGTGTTTGAAATGTTCAAAAGGTTGCTCAAAATAGGCTACCAAACGGGTCCTTTGTCACTTACTTATAGAGAAGTAAATTTTTTAGCTCATAATATTTCGGCTTGATTTTGTGTCTTGCTATGCCTGGAGTTTATTCCTACTGTCACCTTCACCTCGTTTTGGTTTTTCCTGAGGTAGATTTGGTACTAACTACTAACTACCAAGTATTAGGTTAACTATCAAACGTCTTGTAGCTTCAATATTAACATATTTCCATGCAGTACTTGGAGGTTCAGGGGAGAAAAAGTTTGAGTTGTGAGATTACCTATATATTGTAACTATCTTAAAAAAAAATAAAAATAAAAAGTATTAGGTCAAGTATTTCTTTGTATACATTGTATAGACAATTTACATACAATAATTTACAGAGATAATTTGGTGATATGATGAAAATATGTTTCATTTTTTTTAAAAATAAAATGTTATTCAGAAAAGAAAAAAGAAAAATGTGACTTAGACAAAGAATTTTATTTATTTATTTTTTAAGTGAGAGAGAATATGGGTCAAGTGGTGGATGGTCACTACTGTTGGTCAAGAAGTATGGATTGAAAAATAGGCCAAGTGGAAGAGGAAGAAACAGAAAAAGTCTCTGAAATATATTAGGGCTCTCAAAGTGGTGGTCCGTGATATTGCTTGGATGGCTTTTTGTTGGCCATGAATTGAGGCTTTTGTAATACAAACAAAACTTGTGGGGACGAATACACTGTTGTCTTTCTAAATTTAGGAATCCAATTGATCAGATCATTCGTATAAAATACAAGCGAAAACGGTCTTCCAACTGAAACCCTTCACATATTCACATGCTTCATTCTTTTTTTTTGCTGAATGTAGTCACATGCTTCATTCACAACAAAAAAGTCCACAACTATATATTAAAAATTAAAATCTGCTAAAATAATTAACAACACTGATGAGAAAACCCACCATTGAGAGAAGCTTCAGAATTCAGATCAAATTTATTGCACCGATTTTTGTGCTTTGAAAAAATTATCAGTATGTTTCCTATAGCTTCAAATTCTAGAATGATCCGTGACCACTTTTCCAAAAGGTTAATTTGAATATATGGGAGTGTGTGTTTTAAGTTTTAGCCATTTCTAGCTAGGACTAAAAGTTCATCAAAAGTTGCATTTCTTGTACGGTCATGTTCTTTTGTTTTTGTTGTTCCTTTTTTCAGCATGAATATATATATATATATTCCTAAAATATTGAGAAGGAAATGTTATGGGCCATATGATATGATTGGTGGATGACATTTTGATGAGCGTGCCTTCACGGTCACCGCTCAACCACAAACTATCAAGGATTAAGAGAGAGAGTGTAAGCTATGTCTAAAAATGAGTCTTGATGGTTTTTATTAGGGTAAAGTTTTTTTTTTTCTCTAAAAAGCGGTCATTTTATTTTTGATCTCTCAAATTTGGAGTAAATGTGATTTTAGTGCTTCAAATTTTAAAAGCTTGGATTTGATCTTTGAAATTTTAAAATGAAACAATTTTGTCAATCTATCTATGGGTTGAATCAAATTTGATCAATTAATTATGAGGTTGGTTCGATTTTGATCCTTTAAGGTTGGACTTTTTTTGTTTTTGTTTGGAGAAGAAATATGTGGTTAGACTTGGTTGAATTTGATTCATAATTAAAAAAATGGGATTCCCATTATTAAAAAAAAAAAAGTTAGTTCCATTTTGATCCTCTAAGGTTGGACTTTTTCTGGTTGGGAGAAGAAATATGTGGTTAGACTTAGTTGAATTTGATTCATAATTAAAAAAATGGGATTCCCGTTAAAAAAAGAGATGTCTTGGGGCAAGTTGGTATCCCATTAGTACATGTAAACAAAATAATAGATCAAGAGACCAAATTGTTTCTTTAAATTTTTTTTTTTTTAAATCAGAACTAAATTGGAATATTTTTTAATTTAAGGAATCACAATCAAACATATATTAAACTTCAGGTACGAACAATATAATTTATTTATTTTATCAATATAACAAAATATGCTTTTACTACCCATGAGATGCATATTCAGTATTAATTCAGGTAGGATGTAAATAAAGAGTATTCGACAACTCTAATTGTAACTAGTTTAACATGGTGCTTATATATTGACAATATTGTCACTTCTTGGCAATATGATGCTACAATCATGACAAATTGTTGGTTGTTAGCAACAAAACTTAAACTTAGAATCCAAGAATACTCACATTTTATAAGCCGCCCTGCATTACTTTTAGGTGCTTGAAAAGTGCCTCTTTAATTGATTATTTGTCTCAATATAGTTACAAACTTGATTAACAATTCCTCACACATCGCTATAATATAAAGTTTTAGATATTGGTGCAATAGATACATAATGACACTGAATATGACAACAGTCCAACCAATTCATAGTTTTAGATCTTAATAATATTATCATAGAAGAAAAGGAGGTGTAAAAAAAGTGTTACGGAATTTTCATGCAACTGGTTCTCAGATGTGACTAAACGCAATTGTCAATTTTTCATCGTTTTCTTTATTGTTTGCCAGTATAGATCAATGTCACATTATAATATTCTGAGCAATATATATTTTTTCCCAATCTAGTAGTACAACTAAAAGCTCGAACCTTTTCATGCCTTGGTTGGTTACTGAAACATTTTCCCTAATTAATAATGGAGCACTAGGAAACCCTAATCATATCTATGCATGGAGTTCACGAGAGGACCCAAAGTTCACGAGCATATAAACACAAAAGGACGGCTAAGAAGGTCGTACTCAGAAGCCCCATCGTTTTAATTGTCTTATTTCATATAATTCACTCATTGTTGTCACAAGAGATAAAATAAATAAATAAAATAAAATAAAAGTGATGCAACTCAAGGCAAATTGGTATTAATTTTATTTTTTTAATGTGAATTAAAAAAGTGACTGAGTTTAAGAATTAAAACACGCATGAGCTGTCCCATGGTGTAGGAGAAATAGAAGAGATCTATAATTATATATATTCAAAAGTACTAATGCAGAATATTTAAATTCAAATAGGGTATAAAAATTTCACTTTAAGAATATCATATTTCATTTTTAAGTTCATTTGAAGCACTTTAATTTATTTTTTTTTTAAATTTATTGTAGATTAATATAGTTATTATAACGTATATAACCGCCAAATGAAAAGGAAATAGTCTTATTTAACGACAACAAATCATCATAGCCAATGCTGGCAATGCATATAAAATTTCTGACCCTATATAATAATAATAACTAGCCTCTGACCACGTGCGTGCTCAGAGGCTCTTCTATTTTTTGGGTAAAGATTAATAATTTTCATTTATTATAATTTGAGATTTCTACTTTTACTAATCACAAAAAAAAAAAAAAAAAAAAAAAAAAAAACGTGAGGTGAGTTTTGTAGATTGGAGGAGTTTTAAAACTAACAAAAGAGTGATCCTATTTTGTAGAGTTAGAGAGTAAAAGTGAGAATTTAAATTAACATAAAAATAGGAGTTTATTAGAAGTAAGAAGGCGTTTCAACGTAGAAATATAAATTTATTATTTTTGTCAATTTATTATTTTAACCCCATTTTTAAATTTTAGGTAGGGGTATTTTTGACAATAAAAAAAACAATAACTAACTTTATTTTGCCAATTTACTATTTTAACCCCATATTTAAGTTGTTAGTTAATTAATTTAGGGGTATTTTTGACAGGAAAAAAAGCAATAACTAACTTTCTGAACACTGTTAATATATAATAATAATAATAATAATATAGTTAGAGCATTTGCAGCAGTGTAGCTATAATACTATAATGCTAAAATTTAGCTCCACAAACATAAAAACCTTGCTGCAGCAGTAGAGCTAAATCTAAAAAATTTAGCTCCATTACTACAGTGCACATTTATAAATAGATGTGCACTGTTCATAACATTTAAAAGAAAAAAATATTATTTTATTAAATTTCTCTCTCCTCTTCTATTAAAAAAATATTTTTTCCTTTTTCTTTCTTTTCTCTCTCTCTCTCTCTCCGGCTTCTCTTCTTTCTTCCTCTTTCCTTCTCATTTTTTTTTCTCTCCCTCGTCTACTCTCTGCTTCGCCATTTCCGATCTTCATCATTTTGGATCTTCATCATTGTCAATCTTCATCATCGATCTTCATCGTCGTCACCCAGTTGCCGTCCCACGCCGCTGACCCATCTCGCCTTCATCGAACTCAAGCGCGCCACGGACCCATCGAAACTCTATGCTCGGTCAAGGCAACAATAAAACGACGCCATGATCGGCGACGGCGGGAATTCTGGGTTCATGGGTTTTGGATTGCTGGGTTTTTGGGTGTTTGATTTTTTTTTTTTTTTTTTTTTTTGTTGGGTTTGGTTGTGATTGTGGATTGTGGTTGAAATGGCGGTTTGGTGGCTGTGTTGGTGGTGGTTTGGTAGCTGTGGTTGTGGTTGCCGTGGGCTGTGTTGGTGGTTGTGGCTGTGTTGGTGGTGGTTTGATTTTTTTTTTTTTTTTTTTTTTTTTTCTTTTCTTGCCGTGGGCTGTGTTGGGTTATGGTTGTGGCTGTGTTGGTGGTGGTCACATGAAGGTTGTTGCCGTGGGCTGTGGTTGTCACATGAAGGTTGTTGCTGGTGGAGTGTGTGGTTGTGATAATTGTGTATAGTGAATATATTATTTTATTATAGTGAGATGGATTATTTTATTGTAGTAGTTATATTATTTTATTGTGATGTTTATATTATTTTATTGTGTTAAAAGCTAAAATAAATCCACTGCTGCAGCATGTGTGTAGGTAAAATAGATAAAGTAACTTTTGGTGGAGCTAAAAATAGATAAAGTAACTTTTTAGCTCCATTGCTGTGGATGTTCTAAGAAGTCTGGTATATTGCTGAGCAAGCAGCAAAGATTGTCTAGCCTCAAAACTTCAATTTTTTTATATTTATTTATGTTGTTTCTTATATATATTTACAAATCACATGTACAATTACTAATAAAACTACTACTATACAACTACAAAAAATAATAATGTATAAAATAAATACAACTACAAATAAAAATAAAAATAACATCATCAACAATATTCAACAAGAAGGGTTTTTTTCTTTTTCTTTTTCTTTTTTTGGGTTCAATCCCTTTGGAATTCCCACAAATCAAAACATGGGGATTCTTGTCGAAGCACAAGCACAGAGAGAGAGAGATCATGTTTGATGTGGATTCTTATATTGAGAGAAAGTGACTGGTGGCAGAGAGGTCAAAGACTCAAAAGAAAGAAACCTTGGAGGGCGATGAAAAATGAGGTGTATTTCCACACAGAAAACAGGGCCTGGTGATTTTTCCAGAAGCTCTGAGTGAACAAAAAGAAACTAACACAAATGATGATGTTTGCATAAAATATTCCAACTGCGCATTCCCATCCTTTTCTTCTAATTTCAGAGGGTACCTATGTCATATTATTCTTTCTTTTTGGTCAAAATTTCATATCATTCTCAAATAAACAGGAAAAGTAATATTGCATTTACACTTTAATGTTTGACTAACCTTCTTAAATCCTTAGAGCATTTTGCGGGAGTAAAACCCCCAATTTGCTAAAATAGCCACCGAACATCTAAAAAAGAGCTCCATCTAGGAATGTATACGGTATACCTAAATTTTTTTACAACGTGTGAATAGTTTCTTATATGTAGAATTTACTATTTATGAGTTTGTAAACTAAAATAATATATTTTATTCAATTTTTTTTCTTTCTCTCTCACTTTTTGTCTCACTCACTTTATATTTATATTATTATTTGATAGAATGGTTTATATTATTTTAATGAGTTTTATGTAAAAATAGAAACGGTGATATTGGGTGAGTTATAAAATGAAATGATAAAATAAATAAAGTGGTGTTTGAAGATGTAGAATAGAGTTTTTTTTTTTGTATCCTCATATGCTAGTGCTCTTATTGCAACACTTCATAGTAAACAACCAAAATCTCCATCTCATATCACAAATGTCTATATGATCTGTGATCATTCATGGAAAGTCGATAATCAATTGTTTTTTCTGTACACGCATGGAAAAAACAACTAAAATAGTGAGTTGAAGACAAGATTTTGAGTTAATTATATATGTGATTATGTTCTCTCTCACAGTATAATGTAGCAACATAATCACTGCTACTGAGTTCTGAGCTGTAAGAAATCTCAGCTTTAGCTTCGGATTAATTTAGGATTCCAACTCACTGACTGCACTTTCATGTGACTGTGGTATAGCCTGGTAGGTTAAAGAAACACTTTAAGTGGTCCTTTTTGATGAACAAAGATTTCAGGGTTATTCGTTCAATTCACTCAAATCCCAATCTTCAAAAGCAGATAGCCCGATTCCACAGTTTTTCCGTACTTTACATAATTGATGTTATAAAAGTACACCACTTTTTGAATCCTGCTAGAACAAATCACAATCTTTCTTGTTTGTCCTTTTTAATCGGTATCTCTTCATCAGAGTTGTACTCTGCAAACAGGTATATTAAACATGTGATCTGAAAACATAAAAGGCTATTTCTTAAAAAAAAAGTTCTTGAATTAAATTATTATTGATTAGACATATACACCATACCACTTGTATCTTATTTTTGGTTACTATTATTGAATGAATAATACATCATACAGCAAAACTATGGGCGCATGAAGGTTTCCTTCAAGTACCATAGGCAGTTTCGAGCTGTATACTATTTTTCCCTTTTATGTATTGGAAAAAAAATGTTACAGCATATTCATAATGTTTTCCCAATAAAACTTAAGTACCGAGTTGTTATTCACTGTTTGGATTTTTTAAATTAAAATCAATAACAACTTATCATTTATAATTTGTTATAAAAGTATAATGAAAAATGTTATATCCACAACAAAACTTAAGTAACGAGTTGTTATTGATTGTTTGAATTTTTCAAATTAAAACCTATAACAACTTATCATTTATGATTTATTATAAACAATATCACTTTTTAGTAAAAAAAAAATCAAAATTTAGATAGCCACATATTTTCTCGGAGGCAGTTTCTTTCAGTTACTTTTTTTTTTTTACATTCTTTCTCTTTCTCTTTCTTCCATCATTGGGAAATAGGAATTTTTTTGCTTGAACAAAAGGGAATAGGGGAGGAGAAACAAAAACTTCACATTTGTGATAACAAAGCAGCCTCAAGTTTTTTTCTTAGCCATATGGGTGCGGGGTTAAGAAGACAAAGTACAAAAAGTCTTAGCCCGTGAAGGGTGCATGTGACCGTGTAGAGCTGTTATAATCAGTGCCGGCCCTTGACACCTCATTACATTAGACCCACTCACGTGCCGCTTTTTGGCTTTTACATCCAATGCTAAATTATTATATAAATAACATTAAAATATGTATATCATATGAGTAATGCCAAAGAAAATTTGGGAAACATAAAACTTAGGGGCAAAAAAAACTTCATCGATGTATGGTTTAGAAGAAATTGTGTGCACTTCACTCATTTACATAATTTCTTAAATAGAAATATAGAACCAAAAAAAAAAAAAAAAAAAAAAGTTGAATATGCTAATTAATAAGCATTTGCTAATCCACAATTGGTGAGCCACACTATTTTCATAATGGAATGAAAGGTTTTTTCCTTCAAATTTTAGTTTATTATGATGAACTTTCTTCTTAATCAAGATTGTTGTGTCAAGCTTTGAGCTGGAAAGAAAATGAAAACTCTCATACCACGATAGGTACATTTGGCTTTCATTGTTATGAATTATGATAACAAAGTCTATATGTGTCAATAAACTGGCATTCCATCCAATCCTTAGTATTTGTGTGAGAGTGAGACCGCAAGTTCATGATCCTGCTAGTACTGCTATCTAGTATGTGTGTGAGTTACTTTATCATTAGAAAAAACAAAAATATAAAACACAAAGCTTGGCATATACTGATAATTGATTAACGACGTGTTGGGTCAAACAAAATGGATGAATCACATGCCAATCACATATCGACATGTGGCTAAATGGGACCCTGTTGTTGAGCTAAAACAAATTCCAACCAAAATTCACATAAAAGATAACAAGATAATTAATAAACGAGAAAAGAAAAAAAAAAATGAAGGAATTAAAGAATGAAACGTAAATGCCTATACCAATATCAAAACTTTATCTCTGCTTATGTCTGCACAATACTGTTCAGCTTTGGAGTTCTCTTCCTATTTAAACACAACCATCACTCATTTTGGCTATCTGAAGAATCTCTCTCTCCCTCTCTGTCTCTCTCTCTCTCTCACACACACAAACACACACATTTGTGCTAAACATGATGAGAGGTTTGAGCTTAAGAAGCCTCACATTCATGCTTTTCATTGCTTTTATACTTTGTTCATCAAATTTTGAAACTTGCAATGCTAGAAGAGGCAAGCATTGGAGGCATAGCAGAGGTATTTCGGCTTCTTTGTTTAAGAAGAAAGGAAAGAGTCAAGGAAGTAGTAATAACCACCATAGTGGAGGATCAAAACCAAAATCTCCTCCTCACAAAGCTTCACCGCTTCCAACTCCTAAACCAAAATCTCCTCCTCACAAAGCTTCACCGCTTCCTACTCCTAAACCAAAATCTCCTCCTCACTCTCATAAACCAAAAGCTCCGCCGCTTCCAACTCCTAAACCAAAAGAAGAGTTCCCATCAAACCCGCCTGCCGGTCATTCTACCACCTTTAACGTGCTAGATTTTGGTGCCAAAGGTGATGGAAGCACAGATGACACGAAGGTGATTCCCAATTCTCATCAAATGCTAAAGAAAATATGTCTAATGTTGCTTTGTAATATATATGGTTTACATGCAAATATTCGCGAATTTTTTTTTTTTTCAAATAATTACAAAATTTTCAATTTTGCAAGAAAATTCAGGGGAATGACAGAATTACCATTGAACAAAAAAAAATATAGAAAATGGGCAATTCATTGTAGCTTTTTCATCTAAGGTGCAATGCAAGTTGCTTTGGTGATTTTAAGGATCATTTGGGGCACAATAGCAAACTGAATTTTCATATGAGTTTGTAAAACCAAATAGGGAAGATATTTTCTCACTCGTTAGTGTATCTTCCATACATATAATGTCCATAATTTCACACATATCGTCTATATTTAACACATAAAATAGCAAGTGTGTACGGAATGCACACTAATTAGTATGTAGTAATCAATGTCCAAACAAATAAGGGTAATATAAATAAACTATAATTTCACACGCACTATCTATATTTTCGAAGTATATTGATATTTAACACATAAAATAATTAGCGTATACGGAATACACACTAACAAGTACGTAGTAATCAATGTTTAAAAAAACTAAGGGTGGTATAGATAAGTGTGTTGTAACTATTCTCGATCGAAAAAATGTATAGGTCCCAATAGTTAAACAATAAACCAAAAGAATTAAAGATACAAAAAGCTAAAAGACATAAGAACAAACCAAAGCATGTTGATGTGGGGCCCACAAAGGGAAAAAAAAATTGATTCCCGTTATGACAGTTGGGTTGGGTCACGAACTCACGAATCCAACAACTATTGTATACTGTTCTGCACACACGAACACCAACCGTATTATTTAGAAAATCAGTTATTGTTAATACTGTCATACAACTAACACATAAAAAAATTGTTATGGTGCATCGCAGGCATTCCAAGCTGCATGGGCAGCTGCGTGTAAAATAGAGGCATCAATGATAGTCGTTCCAGCAGAATATGAATTCCTCGTGGGACCCATCTCATTCTCTGGTCCGTACTGTCAAGCAAACATAGTGTTTCAGGTAAATAGCAACACAATATAAAATTTCTCTACCATAGAGGAGTAATTTTATTGGGTTAACATTCTGAATTCAAATACTTGGGGGGTATGAGCATGAAGGATCTCTTATCCCATTTCTAAGGCCTCTCATGCATTGAAAGGAATGTCTATGGTCTCCTATCTCTTGTCTCCTAGATAGTATTTTAAGTATCTGAATATATACATCATTCTTTTCACATTTCTTGAGACTAGATACTTAAAACATTTTATGAGACTAGATAATATTTTAAGTATCGAATATATGCATCATTCTTTTCACAATTTATGAGTCTCACATGACTATAGGATTCACATGCAGCAAAATGAAAGATGCATATATTCAATATATAAGATAATTATTACATGCCTACATCCCCTCAAGTATTGATATCTCCATTACTAAACTGGCATAAGGGAGTGTTTAGGGTTCCCCCCCCCCCCCCCCCCCCAATTTTCCATTTGGACCCCTCAAGGTCCCCCTTCCCCTCAAGGCCACTCCAGCGTACAAATTTCAAAATCTATAATAGTACATCTTCTAACTTCTTGTAGAACAAGAGACAATTTTTAATGCGGTGAGGTTTGTGCCCTGTTTGTGTCCAAAACTGAACATGATGTGGACTTACAATGGGTAACACAAACCCTTTCCACTGGCAGTTTGTGCTACAAATTTATAAGGTACAATGGTAGATACTTGTGTAAATCCTATATACACACTACACAGGATGACAGGACATAGAGCAAGGATGAAACTGAAATCTTATCTTTATGTCTTGTCAAAACAATATCCACCAGTAAAATTCAGAAAGAGTTTCATCCTTGTAAAATTCTGAATGATTATTTTTATCTTGCATGAAAATAGTCAATTGCATAGACAAAAATATATAATCCAGCCAACTAACTACTATAACAATGCTTTCACCTTTCACCTGTGATCATCCCAAGTAGTAGCTGTGATTGATAATTGATCTTGTCTTCCATAACCATTACCATTACCATCCAGTAATGCATAAACAACGACTGACAATTGAAATTAAAGACTGAAGAGAGTATATTTTTCTCAGCTAGATGGGACGATCATTGCTCCAACAAACTCCAATGCTTGGGGCAAAGGTCTCTTACAATGGCTTGAGTTCACAAAGTTGAGAGGAATTACAATTCAGGGAAATGGTATCATTGATGGAAGAGGCTCAGTCTGGTGGCAAGACGCCCCGTTTGATGATCCTATAGATGATGAAATAAAACTTCTTGTCCCATTAAACAGCAGTGTTGAAGAGAATCCACCAATGCCGGTAACAATCTCCCTCACTTTGTATATTTCCCTGCAATTATTGTCTCAATTATCAGAAGCTAATCATTTATGCATCTCGTACAACTGTGTGGTAGGTAAGAAGCAACCTTGGGAGGATAATGCCAAGCATCAAGCCAACTGTGAGAACCATTTCAAAACTTCTAAATTCCAAGCATATTCCATGACCATACAATCCTTTAACATGATGCATTTTTATTGCACAGGCACTGAGGTTTTATGGGAGTTTTAATGTGACGGTCACAGGCATAACAATTCAAAGTAGTCCACAGTGCCACCTCAAGTTTGACTACTGCACGGGAGTGCTGGTCCATGATATAAGCGTCTCATCTCCCGGTGACAGTCCCAACACGGATGGAATCCACCTACAGGGCTCAAAAGACGTTCTAATTTACAGCTGCAATCTCGCTTGCGGTAATTAATTGCTTCTACATGAATAATTAAGTTATTCAATAATTGTTTAGTCAATGTTGTAGACCACATGCTGAGGTAGGGTGAAGAATATGACCTGCAGAGTCAAATATTTGAGGATAAATAATTTGATGCCAATATAGAAATTACAGACAAAAAAAATTTGGTAAGTGACATCTGTGAGATAGGATCATGAGCAAACATGGCACAATCTTATCTTGTCATAGCCTTATTGCTAAGGGCAACAATCTCTGACCACTTATAGCTTAGGACATGGCTCCTCTCACATTTCAAGCATTGCAGCCACCTATTATACGACACATGTCATGCCCTGAACCATTACTGGACCATCCAGTATAGGATTAGGTCTTGAACCCTACAGATAAAAGAAAATTTTTTTGTTGTATTTTTCTCAACTTTTCTTGTCTTTTATCAGCAAGTAGAACTTCTGGCTTCCATTCCTTCTTCCCTTTGTTTATTTATAGTTAAAAACAGGGCCAACCTAGAAAACATAGAATGGACCTAAAAAAGGTCATTACATCCAGTATAAGCTAAATTTAGCTCTCCATAGCAAATCCTTTGAGCATGAAATGACAGCATCCATATAAAATTAAAAGCCCAAATATTATACATGGCACTGAATGTAAAATAAAATGTGATGTCAGATATGACAAGGATAATGAACATAACTAAGTCATGTATATAAGCTGACTTTAACTTATAAAATGCCTGAATGACATGTGCAGGAGATGACTGTGTTTCTATACAAACTGGATGCTCAAATGTATACATACACAATGTCAACTGTGGGCCAGGGCATGGAATCAGCATTGGAAGTCTAGGAAAGGATAACACCAAAGCCTGCGTCTCAAACATTACTGTCCGAGATGTCATTATGCACAACACAATGAACGGTGTCAGGATCAAGACATGGCAGGTATGGATACCATCTGTCATTCTATATGATTGGAAAACTCAAGTTAGAAGTAACAAATCAAGACTCTGCTTAAAGAGGCAGATCCAACTTTTATAAAATCAAAAAACATTGAAAGCTGAGCACTTCATCTTTTGTTGGTTGCTAAAATGGCTCAGCCAATATATTCCCTTTTTATGAAAATTTAAGTTAGCATGAAGGTTTTGAGTTTCAACCATTTTTATTGACTACAAGTGAATTTTAGAACTTTCACGTTTCTTAACTTTGACCCAGTTCAACATATAGTTTCCAAGAATTTGACCACTATGAAAACTTCGATATTCTTTTTTTTTTTTTTCATAAGTAATGAGCTTTATTGAAAATCAAATATACTTTATGTTCACGAATATGAACACAAAGGATCAAAAAGTACAGCAATCTCAAAAGAAAAATCTAAGAGAAACTTGAAACTCTAAAATAGAAGAATACTGTGTGAAACCCCAAACCCAGGACCAATTAAAAAGAGTATGGGCAAACAAAGTTTTCAATTGATCCAATGAGCTCTCCAATATCTTCAAAAGTGCATCTATTCCGCTCCTTCCAAACAAGCCAGCACCATAATCCAAATATCTGAACCATGCTTACCAAACAAATCAAAACATGGGACCTTCCAAGAACACAATGATATTCACCATAATTTAAAATGATTCCAATCAAAATATGGGGACCTTTCAAGAACACCATCTGAGTGATGAACACACATTGTTCCTAATGCCAAATATAATCTCTAAGTTGTTACTTGTTACACATGCTAGACATACGCCACCTTTATCTCTGACTCATGATTTCAAATGTTAAATTTGCAGGGAGGATCAGGCTCTGTGCAGGGGGTACTGTTCTCAAACATTCAAGTTTCTGAAGTTGAATTCCCAATTGTGATTGACCAATACTATTGTGACAAAAGCAAATGCAGCAACCAAACATCAGCCGTAGCTCTATCAGGAATCAATTATGAAAGGATAAGAGGGACATACACAGTTAAGCCCGTACACTTTGCTTGTAGCGACAGTCTACCATGTGTGGATGTATCACTAACTGCCATACAGCTAAAACCGATGCAAGAGAAATACCACATGTATGATCCCTTCTGCTGGCAGACTTTTGGAGAGTTGAGGACTCCCACCATGCCGCCAATTGGTTGTTTACAGATAGGCAAGCCATCAAGCAACCGGATTCAATCCGATCATGATCTCTGTTGAGCTCAAAAAGATTTATTATTTCACGGTGTAGTTACTTGTGTGGTTGGCATGAGTTCCAGACCCCTTTCGCACCATTAGCTATTTAGGTAAATCATGTATATCATGACAGTGCTAGTTTACACGAATTCTTCTCTAGCATGGTTATATAGATTCAGATTGTGAGAGAGTATACAGACATTGCTTTTAGCTGGAGTCCCATAATAGTGTATAAGTCAAGCTTCTTTGTTATAATAGATTTCCAAAGTATGAGATAGTATACAAATTTCTCTATCCAAATTTGCGATAAAAGAATATCCTCTATACATATCCAGATTCAAGTATATCACCATCAAAATAGAGCAAACAAAGCTACATGCATTTGTGAAACAATACCCATGGTTAAGTAACATGTAATATCACAACAACTTTCATGAATCAATGGGAAACGGTGAATTTAATCATGAACTCAAGACCATCTATTATGATACTACCACAATAAACTGCACTTATCCCAAAAGCGCAAGCAGATTGGAAATGATGAATTTAATCGCTTAATTGTTAATAGGGTGGTCCCTATGGATGAAAAGATGAGAGAGAGCCGCTTATGAGAGTTTGGTAACGTGCAAAGGAGAGAGATTAACGTACCAATGAGGAACGGTAAGTTGATTCAAGCCAAGGGAACAAAAAAGGAGAGAAATACCCAAAATAACATTAGTAGTAGTAGTAGTAAAAAAGAACGTGCGAATTATGGTGATTATGATCTCAAATAGAAGAGAATGGCAGTAAAAATACATGTGACTCATCATGAAGAGTCGGTTAAGGATCTATAACCGATCCCAAAAAAATACATTATACACACAAGATAGTAGAGCAAATGTAAGTTGATTCAAGTCAAGGGAACAAAAAAGTACAGAAATACCTAAAATAACATTAGTAGTAGTAAAAAGAACGTGCCAATTAAGGTGATTATGATCTCAAATAGAATAGAATGGCAAAAAAAATACATGTGACTGATCTTGTATAGTCAGTTAAGAATCCATAACAGAGTCCAAAAAATACGTTATACACACACGCACAATAATATTTGAAATTATGACATCCTTTACCATGAAGCCAAAAAAATCAATTAGTTTTTAGTGTCTATGCGTTTCGAGCCCGATAAGAGACTTTATTACTTGAATTAACCGTGACCCACGACAAATTACATAATAATAAACAAACAAGATCAAATATGAGAACCAAAACGAAATGAGCGAATTCATTATCATAATTTAATTAATTAATTAATGAAAAAAAATTAAAAATCGAATTCATACATGCATATATCAAAGCTTCTCTTTAGAATATAGATAGATGGTATTAAAAATAAAAGAATTCGGAGTAATTGAAATTGAGAAGTACCGAATAGCTGGGTTGAGAACAAGGTGATGTGACATTTTTCCACCGTTTTTTGACTTCTTCGCTACTCTCAGAGTCAGAACTCAGAAGCCAGTGAGGTCGAACTCGAATAATATTTGATCTACAATTGGCTTCACTTAGATGCGGCACCGTTTGAGGGCTTTGAGAATTGAGCCTTCAATTCATGGGCGGTGAAATCACGCCTCCACCGACGACTTGTAGTACAGATGTCAATTTCTGGTTGTATGATTTTGGCCTGCGTTGTTTTCATTTTATCATCTCTTTATATATTTCAAATTTTCCATTTTGACGCTGCATGTACTGTTTAGGGGTTTATGGTAGATTTGTTTATAATATGTTTTGAGTTTTAAAATAATATTACACGAATTTTAACACATTTTTTTATTTACACATATTTTTAAAAAATCTGAAAATTGTTGTTTAAACACACATACCAAATGCGCCTAATTGTTTTTGTCTTGGTTGTTTTTAAAGGTTTTTTTTTTTTTTTTTTTTTGCATATTCAAGTTAGCTTAGTTGGTAAAATTTTTATTAATTTTAAATAAAATGGTTATATAAAATAGATAAAAGTGGTTTTTTTTTTTTCCAGTAATTACACCTAATTTTCATCTCATGTAACAATGTCTCAAGTATAAAATGTATTTTGTCAAGGAAAACAATTTGTTTTCGATGTGATGTTTTTGTTGTAAAAAATATTTTTAGCATTTGGCATGTATGAAAAATCACAAGTTTAAATAAAAAATTTGGTTCTCTCTCATAATTACAAACACTTAAAACCTTAAAAAATGACACTTTGAATTGTTTTTGTGTTCCTTGTAAAGTTTAGAGGCATACCATGAGCCCATGATCATTTTGGAAGTTTTAGGATATATTTTCATCATTTTGATAGTTTAGGGTGTTTCCTTTTTTTTTCTTGTGATTTTAGAGGTATTTTAAACATATTATATTAGAGGTTTTTAGGGGAATTCTATCATTTAAAAAAAATTAAGGGTATTTTCATCCTTTTATAGGTTTTAAATGTATTTTTGTCATTTTAAAAGTTTCACGATTAATTTGGTCATTTTAAGAGTGGGTTTGGATTGCACTAAAATTTCATTTCAGCGCGTTTGCGTCTCTATCAGTGGGTCCTGTGCACTGTTCACAAGACTCACAAGTTGTCTAATTTAGCAAAATTTTCATTAAAACTGGGTTATACGGCACTATTCACATGTTTAAAAATTATTTTACTATAGTATTTTTAGTTTTCAGCAATAAAGGGTGTCTAAATAGACTCTAAATGTTTTAAGAATATTTAAAGGTTTTAAGTGTATTTTAGTTATTTTAGAAATTTTAGGAGTATTTTTCTCACAATAAAAGTTTCTAAGATGTTTTAGACAATTAAGAGGTTTTCAATGGTATTTTTGTCATTTTTGTGGTTTTAATGGTATGACGGTCATTTTAAAGATTTTCGGTACATTTCTATCAATTTTAGATTTTTTTTTTTTTAGTTGAAAGTGACTAAAATGTCTTACGTCTTCTAAATGCATGAAACACTTTTTTATTTTTTAGAATCTGATTGGTTTCACCAAGTTTAATGAATATTTGAACTTTTTTTTTTTCTTTAGATAAAATTGATGAAAGCTGATGCCATTTCCATCAATGCACCTTATCTTATTCGATGATGTCCGTCATTAGAAATCTAAACCAGCATCTTCTCTGCAACAAGAGCCATCAAGCTCAACCCCAACAGTAACTCTCATTTTCAATAAGTAAAAAACCAGAGCAATTAATTCTATCTCCTTCAATGGCACACACTGCAGAGAAGCACTTGAACACAGCGAGAAGAAGAATGGCTTGTGTGACCAACCATTTCATTCCGCTCGATCATTTGCCTCCAATTACTTGGTTCAAATATTGAATTATGTAACACCTCCATGAACGACAGCTACCATAGGATCCATAGTGAAGTTCCCACTTGCTTGTGATGATGAGTCCGGCAATGAGTTTCACTTCACTGACATTATCTACGAGAAAGCCATTGGCGAAGGGATAGCAAAGGTCAAGCATTTGTTATGGAACTGAATTCTTAAATTTGTAACTGTCTCACTGTGGTTTGTAGCAGATAACTAGTAATAGGACAGAGAGACGAAATGCATTCCGGCCACTGACAATTAAGGAGCTTAGTCGTGCATTTGATGATGCGAGGAATGATAGTTCAGTGGGAGTTATCATTCTTACTTGGAAGGTATCTTAATCTAACTTTGCACATCAAAGTATTTTTTACGTGCTAGTCTAGATTGCAACATCTACATACAAAACTTAATTATAGACTTTATAGTTCCTTATGTTCACATTTTAGGTTCGCAGTTAAATTCAACCAAAAGTATGCATTGGTCAATGAATCACATTGTTAAATTTAAGGCGAAAAGTACATTTTAGTCCCTACATTTTCAGGCGATTCCCATTTTAGTCCCTAAATTTTATTTTTACCACTTTTAGTCCCTATCTTGAAAAACGCTTCTATTTTAGTCCCTGCCGTTACATCAGAAACGGATATTGCAGACGTGGCAAACGACAAAGTTAAATAATAATAAACTAATGTCCACGTGGCCTAAATTAATAATAAAAAATGTTTTTTAATGCCATGTCAGCATCTAAATTAAAAAAATTAATTTATTAATTTTAACTAAATAAAAAAAATTAAAAACAGAATTAAAAACTAAAAATATTATGATTTGAGATCTAAGTATGCCTTGAACAAGAACAACAAGAACACAAACCCAGATCCAAGAACACAAACCTAGAAATTAATAAATAAATAAATAAAAACTAATCCAAGCCAAAATTCCGATCTCAAAGCCAACCCACAACAACCCAGGCCAAGAAAATCAACCCACAACCACAAAAGAAAAACTCAGGCGAGATCGGCAAAAGAAAGTAAAAACTCAGGCGAGATCAGTGAGGAGTGGAGGAAGAAAGAAAAAAATGAAAGGGAGAAGAGAGATCGGCGCTGGGCAGGCGAGATCGGTGAGGTGGGTAGGCAAGATTGGCGAGGTATGGGGTCGGAGGCTATGGAGTCGAGTGCCCACCTCGCCGATCTCGCCTACCCACCTCGCCGATCTCGCCTGCCCAGCGCCAATCTCAACATCCCTTCCTTGAAGCACTGTACGGACCCTCTTCTCCAGTCCTTCAATTGAACCCCTCCAACTTCAAGTCCAAGGTTTTTCCTTTTTCTTTTTTTTTTTAATTTTAAATACTATTTTTCTTTGTAAAATTTCTTCACATTTCACGAACATGTGAAATCGGCATCGTTTCTACTGAAAGATACTTTCCGAAAATCTTAGCTTGGTAAAAAAAAAAATGTTGGAATATGTCGAAGTAATTCTTAATTCCTATTTGCTTGTCATAATTTTCGATCTGATTTTACAGTGTCTTAGTGCAGATATTATTATTGTTGTTGATGTTGTTTTCATTGTTGTTCCACTTTTTTCTTTTTCTTTTTTCTTTTTTTTTGTCTAAAAGAATTACTTTTTGGGTGATGGGATTTTGGTTTACTATAGCTGGGTTTGGAAATAGTGATTAGTGGGTTTATGGCTGTGGGTTGATTTTCTTGGCCTGGGTTGTTGTGGGTTTTATTTTGGTGGTTGTGGGTTGGCTTTGAGATTGGAATTTCTGGCTTTGATTAGTTTTTTTTTTTTTTTTTTTTAAATAATTTCTGGGTTTGTGTTCTTGGATTTGGGTTTGTGTTCTTGTTGTTCTTGTTCAAGGCACACTTAGATCTCAATTCATAAGATTTTTAGTTTTTAATTCTGTTTTTAATTTTTTTATTTAGTTAAAATTAATAAATTAATTTTTTTAATTTAGATGCTGACGTGGCATTAAAAAACATTTTTTATTATTAATTTAGGCCACGTGGACATTAGTTTATTATTATTTAACTTTGCCGTTTACCACGTCTGCAATATCCGTTTCTGATGTAACGGCAGGGACTAAAATGGGAATCGCCTGAAAATGTAGGGACTAAAATGTGCTTTTTGCCTAAATTTAATTGTTTTTGTGAGAAGATAACACATTTTGTGTTGTTTGGGTCAATGTAATCACATTGTTGAATCCAATTGGGAAACTAAGGTACAACACTTAAAAGAAATTGTACCTATGTTTTGCGGCCATTCGTCTATATATGCTTGTCTCACCTGATTGTTTAGTATCTGTCAATTCTAGTGTCTGTTTGTTAGTGAGTTCCATTATTGTTTAATTCTATTTAGTGGTTATATAAAAACATAAAATTCTTTTACAGTTTTACTTCAATTTCTAGCCCTTGTGACATGGGTATGTATAGTGCCTATCATTTTGGCAACACAATGACCATCGTGATCTCATGCATTGCTAAAGGATGCTGTGTTGGCCCTTCATGTAATGCTTTTGGAGTATAGAAAAAGAGAGAGATGAGTTTGTTAAGTTGTTTATTTTGATCAAACTCAATAGTAGCACCCACTGGTTGTCTTTAGTCAGTACTATTATTTTCGGCTTTGTCCAGCTTTACTATGAAATTATTGAGTACTATTATTGTCATACTACTTCAGAACCATGCACCTTGCTCATGTCTACCTTCTTGTCGTCTCTAGTGAATGCAAAGTAGTCTCAAATACAAGTCCTTGTGATTGTGTACCGATCCTACTTGCATATTTATTTTGTATTAGCTATGTTTTGTGTGGGATGATAGTTGTCATACCACAAAATCTGATAGTGATCAAGTCTCTTCTTGTTCTGCAAAATTAATTCAATTTTTAAGCTAACATGATACAACCTCGATTGGTTTTTCCTCATTAGTCTGTGTGTTGAGGAAGGGGGGCTGTTCTTCAAGATGAAATGAATGAAGATATGTCTGCAAGTTTTGGGCATGAGAAAGACTACTCACCTGCATGCCCAGTTTGAAAACTATTGACGTATTTGTGTTTCCTATCTATCAAGGAAAACAAATAGTCTTTTTGCCTTCTAAGCAGGATTGAAAATATGAATATGTTGGATGTTGGTGCCACTAATGTATAAATTATATTGATATTCTGTATGTCCATGGAACCTGTATTGATTTGCTGTTGTTAATGATTTAATGCTGTAGGAAACGAAGGCATTTTATAGTGGTGGTGACCAGGTGTTGAGAACCAAGGATGGTTATGCTGATTATGAAAATTTTGGTCGTCTTAATGTTTTAGATTTATAGGTATATGGTTTATCCTAACACAATTTATCCTATTGACTCTATTTAGTGCTTGCATAAGTCCCTTGAGGCCTTGATCCCCCAACCAAAACCTGGTTGAGCATGAATCTTCATGATTACCCCTAAATATTGCTTCCAATTGTAACCCTTGAGCCTTGATTAAAAAAAAAAAAATCAAATGCTTCATGGCCAGTCTTCTAATTTTTGGTTTAATCATTACAAGGTACAGATTCGTCGTCTTCCAAAGCCAGTGATAGCAATGGTATACTCTGCTTCATTCCACTTTGCATCTAGACTTAGTGCTGTCAACCTCATGGACTCCTGATGTAACTGAGCTGTGTACTTTATGATATATATATATATATATATATATATATATATATTAGTGCACTTCAGTGTTACTTAGTATGAGGTTAACAGTTCCTTACCATCAGACTTGCTACCTATCAATTACTTTGTTCACAGTTCACACCTATCCTAAATAGTAAAATCAGGTGGCAGGTTATGCTGTTAGAGGAGGACATGTGTTACACATGGTCTGTGATTTAACCATTGGAGCAATTAATGCTATTTTTGGTCAAACTGGTCCTAAGGTTTTTTTTTTTTTTTTTTGGGTAAAAGAGGGATCTCATTCAAAAGCTAAAAAGAAGACAGAAATCGAGCTAATGCTTTGATCATACAGGGTACCAGCAGCATCCAGACTAAGCAAAAAGGAAATATCAGGAGGTTCCATAAGAACAACAAAATCTTGTGTCAAAAGAGCTCCCGTCGAGCGAGAGCACCAGCACATCTATTGGTTTCACAATAATAGTGCTGAATTCTGAACATAGGGATTTGCCGAAAATCTGAATTGTTGATTGGTGTGCTAGAACTATTCAGTCATGGTTCACAAGAGATATCTTATTTGGCACCACTCAGCTGTTCAATTTTTAAAGGACGGAATACTAGGACTTCAAAACTAACAATTTTTTTTTTTTTTTTTACAACACCAAATGTCACTTAATGTTAGTAAATAACTATTGTTAGCACCGTAAGCCCTTGATGCGATTGTCACTTCACAAGTATAAATGCTTGTGGGGTGTGGGGGGTAAGGGTCAGAGTTCAAGTCTCTTAAAGAGAGTTTCACATGCATATACACTTAAATAAAGTTAGAGTAAAATTTTTATCTTGTATTAAAAAAAAAAAAAAAAAAAAAAAAAAAAAAAAAAAAACTACTACAACAACAACTATTGTTCTAATGCTTTGCTCCTTATGTTGTCATTGGTTTACTTATAATTTTACTCATTTGGCAGGTTTTTAATTAAGTGAGTTATTTTTATATTTTAAATTTTTATAAATTTGCAAACCAAATTTTGTTAAACATATTGACCCTAAAAATACACGTGAGATGCGGTTTTTGGCAAGGTTCTACACAGCTTCCGAAGTATATAAAATGGGACTTATAAACATTGTTGTACTGGTGAGTTCATTTCCAGTATAAGAAAACCTGAAAATTGTTGAGGTACAGCATCCGTAAGATGCCCTTTCTCATGAACTATGAGTCCATGAACATGGATATCCTTATGGATTTTGTTTTATAATACATCTGGGATGCGGAGCTTACACAAAGAAAATCATATAGTCATTTCATGATTAGATTAAATGGTGTCAAGGGATTCTAAGAAACAGCCCAACTGCAATTCGGGTGCTCAAAGCAGCTCTTAATGCAGTTGATGATGGCCATGCTGGCTCCAAGTACCTTGAATATTTGTTCATCAAGTCAGTGTAATTGCCTGCTTACTTTTATAGCCACATTGGCTATAATTGCTTCCATTTTTCTCATTGTTGTTTTCCTTGTATACTTTTCAACTAATGTGTTCTCATTATGCAGGAAATTGGTAGAAATGTTGCACTCCTATTTCCTCGACAACCTCAGGTATTATTGTATTGTGGCCATTTTTGTGGAGTTCTTTGGTTGTTACATGGTAGAAATTTAATATTATAACTTGTCCCAATTTATTTTCTGTTTCGACCATTATTGATTTTGCTTGTGTTATTCCTTGTTAAAGAGGCAAATTAAGACATAGCCATTAATTTATTATAATTATTTTTGAAACTAATATTTGTAGTTAAAAATTCCTTTTCATAATCTAATTCATACATTGAAACACATAAGTTAAGGAAAAATCTATATATTACTAAAAGTTGAAGCATGGCATTTATTACTGCTAAGCTCCTATTGCATCACCTCATCGCCACGTCATTCACCGCATAATAATTATTTATTATATATTCCTATTTTTTTTACAATATAAATATATATATATATATATATATATATATATAAATAGATTATTGACTTTACATATTCATCTTTGTCGGTTTTAACATCTATATATATTTCTTTTTTATTTCCAATTTTCCTATAATTTTTTTTACATTCACTTATTTTTTAAATATTTACACTTTCTTCAACCCTTCTTCTTCCCTTACCTTTTCATCTCCCTATTACCCTCTACTTTAATATTGTTATTCATCTTTCCCTTTCTCTTTCTTTATTTGTCTCTTCTTATCCCTTCCCTCTTACTATAAATTTGTCACTCTTTTCTATTCTTTGCATAATTTTATCTCACAAAAAGGTTCTCTCTCTCTCTCTCTCTCTCTCCCAATGTTTTGGTGGATTTTTATTTTTTATTGCATCTCTGCTTTAGGTTGATAAATTTTTGTGTTTTTAAGAACTCTAATTTAGGTTGATACAATTTAGTTTTGTGTTTTAAGTTATTATTATTATTATTTTCTCTTTTCTATTCTTTGCATAGTTTTATCTCACAAAAAGGTTTTCTCTCTCTCTCTCTCTCTCTCTCTCAATGTTTTGGTGGATTTTTATTTTTTATTGCATCTCTGCTTTAGATTGATAAATTTTTGTGTTTTTAAGAACTCTAATTTAGGTAGATACAATTTAATTTTGTGTTTTAAGTTATTATTATTATTATTATTATTTTCTCTTTGATTGTTAAATTTTATCCGATTACATTATAAAAAATTAAAAATAGTATATAAAAATAAAATAGTATTCCATTACATAGCATAATTTGGATAATTTAGTGTTTATTGTTATATCTTTTAATTTTTCTTATTTTTTTCTTCTCTTTTATTTTACTCGATATTGAAATTCAACCACATCCTCCTTATCATTAAATTATTTATATTTTCTCTCCTTTTGTTTTAAAAAATAAAAAATGTAATATTTTACTTAAATTCAAATAAAAGAAAATTGTGCTCATCAAATTGTTCTCATTTTATTTAACATTTACACTTTCTCCAACTTTTCTCCTTCTCTTTACCTTTTCATCTCCCCAAACATTCTACCTTGATATCACTTTTCCTCTTTCCTTTTATCTTCCTTTATTTTGTTTCTTTTTATTATCATCTTCTTAGTATAAATTTGTCATTCACTCTTCCATTCTTTACATAATTTTCTCTCACAAAAAATTGGATATTTCCCACTCTTTCTCCCTCAATTTTTGGGTGGATTTTTATTTTTCTTGCATCTCTATTTTAGCTTGATATAGTTTTGTATTCTTTAGAACTCTATTTTGGTTGATGGGATTTAATTTTGTATTTTAATTTTTTTTTTATGACTTTGATTGTTAAATATTATCATATTGCATTATAAATAATTAAAAACAGTATATAAGAATGTACTATTATTATATTACATATAATTATTTGGATATGTTAGTGTTTATTGTTATGTATTTTATTTTTATTTTTTTCTCATATCATTTTATTTAACATTTAAATTCAGTCACATCCCCCATATATATCATTAAATTATTTATATTTCCACTACTTTTTTATTTAAAAATTTTTTTAAATATAATATTTTGCCTAAATTAAATAAATAAAATTGTCCACATTAAGTGGAGCAATGCTAAGGAAACACTCATTCTCACACCCAATGCATCAAAGGAAGAATGAAATACAAAACAAATCAAGTTAGAAACACTAAATTAAAAAAAAAAAAAAAACTAATAATGCATATTTAATGTCATAATTATTATCATCAAATTTTGGAAAATGATAGATTGCCAATTTAGAGAGAGAGAGAGAGAGAGAGAGAGAGAGAGAGATGGTATAGAAAAAAACCAATACAAAGTAATAAAGAGTAGATAAAGAAAAAAAACCAAACATCAATTAGTAATCGTTGATTGGAAAACAAAGAGGTTGTAAGGAGAAGTAAAAAATAAAATAGAGATTATCATGTGAAGAACATTAAAAACTTTACAGTGTAGTAACATAAACCGTTAAATTCACTTAAAAAATTAAATCAACAATTAAATACAATCATAGTACTAAATTCAAATTTAAAACTAATCAAACTCTAACTATGGAAACCATATTAATCTTAACTAAAAAAGAGATGTTCTCTGATAGCAATAGAAATTACATAAGAAATAAAGTTAGAAAATTTAAAAATCCATTTTTTGACATTTCATTTAACCTTATTTATAATATATATATTTATTTATTTATATAATTTTCATACACTATTACTTTCAAAAATCTAATGAACAATACTACCTCTCATTTATCGTCTTTGTTATGCAAATCATCAGTTAGTAAATATAATGGTAAGAAACGTTACAAATGAGATCACTAAAAAATATATATAAAATTAATTAGCCACTATCATTATGGAATAGTAGTTTATAATTTTACGCATCCAAAAAAGTGAAATATATAGAGTTTTCTTAAAGGTATGTGTAAAGATTCACTATATGTGTGTGTGTGTGCGCGCGCGCGCGCGCGCGTGTGTATAAAGGTAAAAAAATGTATATTTAAGGTTATTAACTTAAAAACTATTGAAAAACCAATGGTTAATAACTAAAATTATAGTATTAATAAAATATTTAATGAGACCATTCTAAAAAAAATATCACGCGCAACGCACGAGTATGTGACTAGTTTAGTTAATGGTCATGCATCGGGTATTATGGTTTTTCTCTTTTATTTCTTTATAGAATCAAATAAATTCGAATTAACTTTTGAACATTCGGTTTTAACCATCGAGAATAATCTCAAATTTCAGTAAAATAGAAAAATTTATTATCATGGCTAGGTATATAGACCAAACAAGAGAACACAACAATTAGAGATTTTATCTTTGAATTTTGAATCTCTTTCCTTGGAAGAGTTATAAATCTTTTTCCATTAAAAGGTAGAGCTCAAGAATCTTGTTATATAGCCCATGGTTTTAATGGATATTCTATAAATAGATTTTGATTTTTTTAATTAACGCAGACTCTTCTCGTGCTGTAAAAACAGAAAATCACAGAGAACTCAGAGAGAGCTGTGAGAGAGAAAAGAAAATTTGCATTTACTAATCAAGAAACTGTTACTGAATTAGTTACAAGATAATTAGCTTACAACTGCTTATATGCATGAAAAACAGAGACTAAAACTTGGCGCCTAAATCCAATAACTAACTCTCAAAACTATCCACCAATGATACAATGACACCTGGAAGAATAAGTAACCAACTCTCCACTAATTCAAACGGTGCGTTTAACCCTTTCCTTTCTTTTGCTTCTTTGCCGTTTTACACTTAAACTCTTTGTTACTGTTGTTGTTCTGCTTCTACACTGTTTGTCGTTGAACTACCATTTCAGCTTCAACACTGCCCGTTAAGTCCAGTGTCTTAGACTCTGTGACTTTAACTGAACTAGCTTCCTTCAAGAATTTTGGTTGGAAAATATCTTTCAATCCCAACTTTCCTAACAACCTTGTAGACAATGCCATACCCAAAGCCTTAGTAAATATATTAGCAACTTAAGAATTGGTTGCTACATGAAAAGTCTTTATTTTCCCTTCCAAAATTTTGTCCCTAACCAAATGACAATCAACTTCTATGTGTTTGGTTCGTTCATGGAAAACTGGGTTTGCAGCTATGCACAATGCTACTTGATTATTACAAAACAGCATTGCAAGCTTGTGATGTTCAATCTTTAGATCTTTAAGTAGTTGCATTACCCAAGTAATTGCACAAGCTACACTAGTCATTGCCTTGTACTTAGCTTCTGTAGAGGACCTAGACATCACTCCTTGCTTCTTTGATCTCCAGGATATCAAAGAATCCCTCAAATACACTGCATATCTTGTGAGAGACCTACGAGTATTAGGGCATCCAACCCAATTTGCATCACAAAAGGACTTAATATGCAACTCTATATTGCTAGGGAAGAAAATCCATTTTCCTAATGAACCTTTGATGAATTGAAGAACCCTGTGTGCTGCTAGCAAATGAGGTTCTCTAGGCTATGACACAAATTGACTCAATCTGTGCACAACATATGTTGTATCAGGCCTTGTCAAAGTTAAGTATAACAATCTTCCTATAAGTCTTCTATACATCCCTAGTTCTGTAAGAAGTTTCCCTTCATGCTTAGACAACCTTAAGTTTTGTTCCATAGGAAATTTCACAGGTTTGCAGCCCATAAAACCTGTATCTTTCAATATCTCCAAGGCATATTTCCTTTGGTTTAAACTAATGCCTGCACCAGTCCTTGCAACCTCTAAGCCCACGAAATACCTTAATGAACAAAGGTCCTTTAAACCAAATTTATCATTAAGCAACTTCTCTAAAGCAGTAACACAAGTGGGATTATTTCCTGTAAGCAAGATATCATCAACATAAACCAAGAGTACAGTGAAAGAAGCGCCTTGTGAATGTGTGAATAGGGAATAGCCTGATTTGGATTGTACAAAACCCATTTGCAAAATGGTAGCTAAAAACTTCTCAAACCATTGTCTTGGAGCTTGCTTAAGACCATGGAGACTTTTATTCAACTTGCAAACCAAACCCCCCCCCCCCCCCCTTTGTTATGGAAACTAGGTGGTAAGGACATATATACATCCTCAACCAAGTCACCATGCAAGAATGCATTATTAACATCCAATTTGATGCAAATACCACCCTTTCACAGCAGCTAAAGAAAAAACAATCTTAACAGAAACAAATTTAGCAACTAGGGAAAAAGTCTTAGAATAATCTAAACCATGCTTCTGAGTGAATCCCTTAGCAACTAAATGAGTCTTATACCTCTCAATTGATCCATCAGGAAAATACTTGATCTTGTAAACCCATTTGCAACCTATGGCAGTCTTACTAGGTGGCAAAGGAGCTAAAGTCCATGTGTTGTTCACCTTCAATGCCTCAATCTCTTTGTCCATAGCAGCCATCTATTTAGGATATTGAACAGCCTGATGAAAGGAGGCAGGCTCTAAAAGAGTAGCACTGACTATTAGAACAAAGGACTTAAAAGAAAGACCCAAGTGAGAATAACTCAAAAAAATCTGAAATGGTATATGGCAAACCAGATTGTGGTTTAGCACTAACAGATTTACAAGAATAATCTGATAGGTAAGATGGAGGAATGTGAGGTCTAGTGGATCTTCTTAATTGGGGCTGTATAGGTTGATCAATATGAATTATAACAGAATCATAATTTGATATAGGGTTTGGTATGGAAGTATTAGCATTAGGATCATCTAATGGGGTAGGATCTAAGATAGAAACAACAGAATTAGGAGCATTTAATGATACTAGTATAGAAGTGTCATTGGAATTAGAATGATCATGAGTAGTGGAAGAAATAAAGGAGAACCAAAGTCAGTGGTACAAGGAACATCTGAAGTTGCATAAGGAAAAACAAAGTCATCTAAGTAAGAAGTGGAAGGATGAGAAGCAGATGCATAAGGAAAAATAGACTCATAGAAAACAATGTCCCTAGATATGAAAACAGAATTGGAATTAAGATCTAATACTTTGTAGCCTTTAATGCCATGTGGATAGCCCAAAAACACACACTTCCTGGCCCTAGGTGCAAATTTGTGCCTATGATTAGGTGAGGTGGAGATAAAACACAAACAATCAAAACTCCTAAGATGTGTATAAGATGGTGGAGTATGAAAAACCATTTCATAAGGGCTTTTATTACCTAGAGATTTAGAAGGAACCCTATTTATCAAGTGGACTACAGTGAGAATGTAGTCACCCCAAAAACACAAGGGAACCTTAGATTGAAATCTCAATACTCTAGCAACATTAAGTATATGTTGATGCTTCCTCTCAACAATGGCATTTTGTTGAGGAGTATCAACACAAGATAATTGGTGCAAGATACCACTGGAGTGAAAGAAGTCTTGAAGGTAAAATTCTGTACCATTATCACTTCTAATGGTCTTAATGTTGTAAATTGAGTTTTAACCATATTAGCAAAACTTGGAAGTAAAACTTGAGTATCTGATTTAGGTTTGAGAAAATAAACCCAAGTGCATCTTGAAAAATCATCCACAATAGTAAAAAAGTAATTGTAACCTCCAACAATGTAGGTAGCAAAAAGACCCCAAAGATCACAATGAATCAATTCAAAAGGGGTAGAAGATACATGATTACTAATGGAAAAATGAAGTCTTTTCTGTTAAAAGAAATGACAAACATCACAGCATGGAGCTTTATTAGAAATATCAATGTTTACAACATTTTTCAACAATTGAAGTTTAGAAAATGAAAGATGGCCTAATCTAGTATGTTATAAATCTGTGCCTGAAAGAGGACTAGTAGCAACAGTAAGAGCAGAAGAGCTTTGCTAACTGGAAGACTCCAACAAATTCAAGCCATTGTTTTCTCTACCCTGACCAATCATGCTCCATTGAGCAAGGTCTTGAATAAAGCAGCAATGACCAAGAAAAATGAGACAACAAAACAGAATTTTGGTAAGTTTACTGACTGAAATTAGGTTAAAACCAAAAGATGGAACACATAAAACATCAGTCAAAACAAGAGTAGAAGAAATATGCACATTGCCCACATGTGTGGCTAAGGCTTGTTCCCCATTTGGCAAATAGACACAAGTATTGACAATTGAAGTAATAGAGGTAAGTTGAGTCACTAAATGAATCATATGATTAGTGGCTCCAGTATCTATAATCCAAGAATTAGATTTATAAGCAGTCCTATCTACTACTTGAGCAGAAAAAACTGAATGAGAAAAATTAGGTGGAATCCAAAAAGGATTACCTGAGAAATTAGAAGAACAAGAAGCTGAATTGGAAGTAGAAGGCAAGGATGATTGAAGTGTGACAGGTGCAGATGTCTGTAGTGGGGTAGAAATGGTATTGGGAGTTATGACAGATGTAACTTGACTGGTCTGAGTGCCAATGCCTAAACCTACACCTATATACCCTTTTAAAAATGTGAGTAATTGCTCACATTGAGCCTGAGAGATAGGGCATTAAGTTTGAAAAGATTGAGGACTTTGCTGTAGAAAAGAACCACCAAAAGAACTATCAGATGCACCTTGTGTAACACCAAAAGGTGTACTTGCAACAGTATTCTGAAAACCAGATTGAACACCAAGAGGAGTATTCACCAAATTTTGAAACATGCTGTCAAATTGGACTCCAAAATTGGGCAATCCAATGGATTGAATAGTGGAATTAGCATCAAACCCAAAATTGCCTGAAACTTGATTAGCCATTGGCTTGTTACCCCCTTTAGGCTTGTATCCAGGAGGGTAGCCATGGAACTTATAGCACTTATCTACTTTATGCCCAATAAAACCACAATAAGTACAAACATGTCTTTCATTCTTTCCTTTTTCACCACCTTTGTTATGACCTTGATTTCCTTGAAAAGATCTATTGTTATTCACATAAATTGCCACAACATCCAATTGTTGAACCATATTAACAATATTTCCTATACTCCTTCTTTTCTCTTCTTGCAAAATCAAAGAACACACTTTGCTAAGAGAAGGAAAAGGCTCAATGAGCAAGATTTGCCCAATGAGGTTTCCATAGCTATCATTCAAGCCCATTAAGAAATGAAATACATGTTCTTTATGTTGTGCATCTAACTGAGATGACTTAGAACCACAAACACAAACACAAGCACAAGTGCAAACTGTGAAAGGTTGATAATTGACAAATTCATCCCACAAAGTCTTGAATTTGGTAAAATAGGAACTCATCGAAAGTGAATCTTGAACCAAGTGTGAAATCTCCTTTTGAAGCTCAAACAATCTTGGTGTGTTCTCCTGAGATAGCCTATCTTTAAGATCAATCCACAAGTCTTTTGCAGAATTGATGTACATCACACTTGCCTTGAGATGAGGACTAAGTGAATTGGTCAGCCATGAAAGGATCGTAGTGTTGCATCTACTCCAAGAATTGAACAAAGATGAGGTTGGATTTGGCTTTGGAATTGAACCATTCACAAATCCAAACTTGTTTCTAGCACTCAAAGCCAAAAACACAGATCTTGCCCAACTCATGTAATTCTCCGGATTAGTGAGAGGTTGAGATGTGAGAATTAAACCAAGATTCTCATTTGTTGGTAAAAAGAAAGGATTATTGGCAGATTCATCTGCCATAACTGCACTTGTAGGTGGTACAATTGAAGACGAAGGTACAGTCGATGAATCTGAAGCCATGAATGTTAAGAAAAAATCTAATTCAGAAAGAAAACTTTGTTTGGTAGGAAGGAAAGTGAAGGAAAATTTGCTTTGATACCATGTAAAAACAGATTATCACAGAGAACTTGGAGAAAGCTTTGAGAGAGAAAAGAAAACTTGCATTTACTAATCAAGAAACTGTTATTGAATTAGTTACAAGATAATTAGCTTACAACTGCTTATATACATGAAAAACAAAGATTAAAACTTGGCGCCTAAATTCAATAACTAACTCTCAAAACTATCCACCAATGATACAATGACACCTAGCAGAATAAGTAACCAACTCTCCACTAATTCAAACGGTGCGTTTAGCTTTTTCGTCTTTGCCATTTTACACTTAAACTCTTTGTTACTGTTGTTGTTTTGCTTCTTCATTGTTTGTCGTTGAACTACCATTTCAGCTTCAACACGTGCAAATCAAACTCTTTTGATTTTTTTAGTTAACTTAGACTCTTCTTGTGGAAATCAAACTCTTACAAAACACGTAAGTTAAGACCAAACGAAAAAAATAAAAAATGATAAAATAATGGATTTTGCTCTTTAGGTTTTATTATAACTAATTGAGCTCTCGATATGTGGTGCATTTTAAAATCGCACTAACACAAATATCACTAACTTGTTATTAGTTTCCTCCAATATTTCAATAATTTTTTTTACTAAAATTTGTAATCTTTAGTGTTTTATTTTATAGACAAGATATAAAGACAATAATAGTGGTTAGTGATTTGATCATATTATATGTGTTTACATGATATAATGACTGATACATATAGGCATGTTTTATGCCTACTTAAGAATGCAAATATTGTTTTAATAAAATAAAAATTCAAATATCCTTCAATTAATTTTTTTACATCATTGATGGTGTGTTATTAAATTTATTTATTTTCCTTTGTTTTGATTGTTGCAAAAGCAACTAAATTTGAACAAGAATATCACATTTCAAATCACTACAATGTTAGTTCCATACATAATATATATATATATATATATATATATATATATATATTTATATAATGAGTTAAGAAATCTAAATGATTAAGATTAGTTTTTGTGAATTTACAAAGATATAATTTTTTTTCGCTTTTGTGTTAATTGTTGTCAAAGGTAACTAAATATGAGGAAGAATGCCACATAATTGTATCAGTTGCTCTTCAACTATTGTGACATAATATAGTTAAAAAGCAATTGACATAATTATGTATGAAACTCCCTCCTAGACATTTGAATCTCGACCTCTGTTAGTGGCGGAGCTAGGGATTTGTATTTGGGGGGGCCAAGTTTAAAATGAGAACATAAAATTTTCTTCCGTATATGCTATATTTATATTATGTACAATGAAAAGTGTTATATTCACAATATTTTCATTACACTTTTACAATAAAGTTTAGGTGGCAACTTCTTACTTGTTTTAATTTGAAACCACCACTGAAATTACTTTTTTACTCATCAATAACAATAAATAATAACCCACCTCCTAAAATTTATTGTGAAAATATTTTTAAAATGTTATGTACATAGGATTTTTCTATATACAATAATTTAAAATAGAATTATAAGAAAAATGCTATGATCATTGAAGGTATAAAAACAAATACGTGAATAACCAATTGTATATTTTTGTCAAATTTATAATAATAGATCATATTTGTGGAGGCAAGAAATTAAACCGAGCTTAATAACTTTGCTAAGAACACAATTAATTTAGATTATGGGCTTATAACAATCTGTAATGGGAAGTTTGAACAAGAATTCAGAATTTCTCTCATCCTCACACAAGTATGTAAAAAAAAAGGAAAACTCTTATTCATATCCTCCTTTTTTGTTACAATTTTTACTCTTTATGTTTCACACTTAGTATTTTATGTGTCTCTCTCCTTGTTCTCTCTCTTCCTTTATATGAGTCATTTCCTTCTTTTTTATGTTTTGTTCTCATCCACCTGGATAACTTCTGGTCTTATCGGGCTCTTTTTTTTTTTGGTTTTTCATAATGAACGAAACTTTCCAGGGCTTCTTCTTACTATTCAAGCGTCCACCTGAATAATTTCTGATCTTATCGGACTCTCCTTTTTTGGTTATTCATCATGGATGGAGACTTCTAGGGTCTTTTTTACTATTCAGGCTTGTCCCTCTGCATTAAATACGGTGATGGTAGGCAGGTGACCTTCATTTAATGCAAGGGTTGTGGAAGTATTTGGAAATCTCAAACAGCTTCCTTGGTGAAGTTGATCTTCTTTGGTACTTACCTTAGTAGTTCAGACATTATCTTGAAACTAGGTTGGGACTTACCTTGGTAGTTTGGACACTACTTCTAAACTAGGCTAGGACTTACCTCGGTAGTTCAGACACTACCTCGGAACTAGGCTAGGACTTACCTTGATAGTTTGGACACTACCTTGGAAGTAGGCTAGGAAAGGGACTAGGCCTGATTAATAGTCCGAGGTTCTATATCTATTGTTAGAACAGGCCGTTCTATGTTGTTTTTGTTTCCTGCATTTAGGCCACTGCTTGAAATGGGCCCAGCATTTATAATAAGGCCCAATGTTTACCCCACTACATATGCTATATAATATAGTATATTTATCATTTCAACAAAATATTATTGCCATTTTAATATTAAAAAAAAATGCCATGTTTACAATATTTTGCAACATTTTCATAATAAATGCTAAGTGATAGGTTATTATTGGTAATTACTAATGAGCAAAAAAATTAATTTTAATCTTGAATTTAAATTAGAATTAATAACAACTTGCCAATTATAATTTATGAAGAGTGCTACGTCCACAATATTTTTACAACAAATCATATGTAGTAAGTTGTTATTGGTTCTAATTTGAATCCACAACTTAAAGTATTTTTTTACCCATTCATAACAACCAATGACAACCTATCATTTAAAATTTGTTATAAAAATATTATGAAAATATTATAGACATAACATTTCTCATAATTTATTGTGAAAATATTGTAGAGATCACCTTTTGCTTTTGAAGTGTATAATTTTAAAACCATACACATGTGGTCTCCTTGGAATTAGAGCAAATAGTAAAGTATTTTTGGACTTATAAATTTGTGAAGTACTAAAGGGAAGTCAGACGAAAAGAAGAAATAGTTTCTAGTCAAATTCGTAAATTACATTCCTATGAATTCAAAAAAGATTTGGGGGAACCCTGATCCCCTTGGGTCATAACTTGACTCCGCCACTAACCTTTGCCTCCCATCTATAAAAATTTATATTTATAAAGTAACCATCACACTCCCTTTACTTATTTGAAGGTTCTCACTTCTCCCTTGTCGGGATTTTAGTTTTGTAAACAAATATATATTTTTTAACTTCCTAGCCCATGACGGTGCTTGTTGGGCTGCTGGGATGGTCTGCTAAACATCAGACTTTCAGGCTCTCTCCCCGCCCACGGCCCATCTCCTTAATTACCAAAAATATATACATAAAAAAAAAAACGTAACGCAAGTACTTCGGTTCTATACGTTAACAAGACATCTCTTGAATCTTGATCCCCACAAACCAATTTAAACCCAAATGCCCAAAATAAAACCAATTCAAACTCAAATACCTTAAATCAAAAACCAAATATAACGAATCAAAGCAAGAAGAGGAAGAGGTAGCAAGCAAGCAAATATGAGCGGGAACGAGTTCCGGTTCTTCTTGTCCTGCGACATAAATCTCCCAGTAACCTTTTCCATTGAGAAATTGGAAGGTATTTTGCCCCCAATCAAGTCAACCAATTCAGGTACCTTCTTCTTCTTCTTCAATAATTACATCTCTTATGTTCCGTTTGGTTACCCAGAAAATTTTCAGTCTATTGGGGATAATTGAATTTTATTTATTTATTATTGTTTCATGTGCTTTGAACAATTTATTTATTTCTATGTGCTATTGGGTCTAACGAATTAGATTTAGAGTAGAAGCTCAGCTCAATAAAGGACTCAGCTAATCAACTTTAATTTTGTGCCAAGTGCTCCAACTTAGATTTCAAATCTTCTCTAATTTTATGTCAATTGCCCCAACTTAGATTTCAATAAATGACTGAATGTTAATTACTTCTTTGAAAAATGTAATAAAACTTAAATTTTTTTTTTTATTGTATCATAATAGCAAAAATTAAGTTAAGAAATACTAAAAACTAAGTGTATAAATAGGTCAATGAATTACTTTTTACTAAAATGGAGCAATATGCATATTCTACTAAATTATTGATATTAATTTAAATAATTTTTTTAAGTACCCAAATTTGCAAATCATTAGTGTCAATAAGCTCTAGCGAGGTCGTGGGTTCAAGACCCACTGGGTGCATGTGTAATTACTAATAAAGAAATATTTGCAAGTCTTTTCTGCAATCCGCTGTCTTTGCAAGCTAGTTCGAATTTGAATTGGAATGATATTACTGACTGATTATCATCTGTAGTTTTGCTTGATAATCTATTGAAAATGCTTTAGATCAGTGATGTGAGCAATACGCAACACAGTAATGCTTTTTAAAACCGTTACAACTTTATGCTAAACTGTGTGCTATTAACTTCTCCTGCAGAAACTGAGTCCGCTACAGAGGAGAGGAGGGCAGAGCTATATGTTGAGTGCACGTTGTACATTGATGGTGCTCCATTTGGCCTTCCTACAAGAACAAGGTTTTACATGAATTCTTTTTGTGCTTTTCATTCTCAGGAATAAAAAAGAGGTTTCAATTTTGTGGTGAGGTCTGTCTCAGCTGGTCATATGGGAAGAATGGCATCCACGTATACAAGCAAGCACATGAATGTGCATATTCTATATATATGTATATGTATATATATATATATATATATATTTTTTTTTTTTCATTTCTCGTCTTTCTTCCCCTTTCACCCCTCAACATGAGTTTGGCTGTACTTGTAATTTAATTTCCTGTTTTATCGACTTTTAATTTCGTGATTTTTTCCCCTAAATTTTATTTAGGCTGTTAGGCATTGGTAGAATGCAAGATCTTACGGGTTGAAATCATGCTACTTCTAACGTATCAATTGAATTTTATTGCATTTTTCTTTTTAAAAAAATATCAATCCTATTGCTGTCTTATATCTATTGAATTTAATTTTTGATGCCAGGTTGGAATCAACCGGACCTCCATCTTGTTGGAATGAACTCATAACATTGAGCACAAAATATCGAGACTTAACTGTTCACTCACAACTTGCTTTAACAGTAAGTTGGCAATAATCTGCTTATGTTGTTGTTATCTCCAATTTATCATTGTATAAAGTCAGGTGAACTTATGAACATGCTCCTTTCAGACTCATTTAGCTATCCTAAAGAATTCGGGCAAAGGCATGGTTCAGTTTAGTGGCTGCCTTCTACTGTACCTTGAATGTTTTGTTGCATTGTTAGCAATCGCTAGAGTGTAAACAAGAGGTTTTATTTTTAGCAGTAAAAGTAAATGTTGTAGATGCATGACTATTCTTTTTTGGTCCACATCTTCTGTGGTCCTACTCAGTGCTCACCCTTTTGTTGCTCTACATTTCCATCATAGTGTAGTCAGTTATATATCTTGGTTATTGTATTAGTTCATAATACATATCAGTTTCCTTTTTTCCCCCACTATTGAGATCCTAATAGCCGAGCTTTTATCCTAAATCTTACTGGGAATATAGGTTTGGGATGTTTCGTGTGAGAAAGATGAGGGATTAATTGGTGGAGCAACAATTCTTCTCTTTAACAGCAAGAAACAACTCAAAACAGGGAAGCAAAAGCTTAGGCTTTGGCCAGGAAAAGAAGCAGATGGGTCCTTTCCTACAGCTACTCCTGGAAAGGTTTTCTTATCACTTTATTAGGATATCGCATTTCAAGCTCTTTGCCATGCTAATTTTATGAAATAGTTAGATCTTTTTCTCTATAGTGTGGTTTTTTTCGTATAGGTCCCGCGGCATGAGCGTGGAGAGTTGGAGCGCTTGGAAAAGCTTGAGAATAAGTACGAGAGGGGACAGATTCAACGTGTTGATTGGTTGGACCGCCTCACAATTAAAGCTAAGGAGAGAATCAAAGAGCGTGAAAGCTCTAAAAATGGAGGTTCTCATCTGTACCTGATTGTTGATTTCTGTAGCTTTGAACATCGGGTTGTTTTCCAGGTAGTGCCCATCTGCAATTCACTAATTTATTTGTTGCTTGATAATTTATTTAATTGCTTTTGACACTGTACTATCTGTGCATGTGTCATGAGACTCATGAGTATCTTTGCATCCTTAGTATTTTTTATGAGTTTACTTCTATCAAGTAGTTTATGTTTTTTGGGATAGAATCATTTTATTTTTATTTTTTATAAGTAATAAGTTTTATTGATATCAAAAAAGGAACACCCTAGTACACAGGGAGTGTACAAGTGGTCAACAATTCAAGTACAAAAATTACAAGAATCAAGGAAATCAAGAAAAGAAGAGAATGATTGGTTTCGCATAGCAACCAACCAATCCAATAAAGTTCCTAAAAAAAATAACTTGAGTTCTAGTATGGATCTCTCATTATCTTCAAAACACCTACCATTTCTCTCCCTCCAAAGAGACCACATTAAACAATGGGGAACAATTTACCATATATGACTATTTCAATGATGAACAAACCTGCCTTGCCAACAAGCTAGTAGCCCCACAACGGATTGCGGCATAACCCAGCTTACTCCAAATAAACCCAAAACCATAGACCACAGATCTATAGCAACCGAACAATGAAGAAAGAGATGGTCAACCAATTCACCATTACACTTGCACATGTAGCACCAATCCAATATCCAAACCTTCCTTTTTCGTATATTGTCAATCGTCAAACGTTTTCCTAAAGTAGCAGTGCAAACAAAGAAAACTACTCGAGAAGGAATCTTCTGTTTCCAAATACTTTTCCAAGGAAAACAGTAGTCATTAGAGCCCACTAAAATACTATAATAATCATTAACTGATTAACCATGAACCCCTTATATCTATCAGGTTTCCAACACATCTTATCCTCACCAAACCCCCTTACTGAAGAACCATATATGGTATCCGTGATTTCTGACGTAGCCTCTAATTCCCAAGCATGCACACCCCTAAAGAAACTTACATCCCAAAAGAGGACTCCATTAGTGGACTTCGTAAGTGTAGCCACACTAGCCTCCTTATCTTAGCAAAATCTAAACAATTCAGGATAGCTGATTGCAAGAGATGTCTCACCACACCAACGGTCTTGCCAAAACTTCATCCTAGATCCATCACCAGTATCATACAGAATATAGAGTCAAAAAGAAGGCCATGGGTATTATCACTCTCTCCCCTTCTATTGTCGTATCTTTCTCTTGGAAAATGGTGTGGCAATTGAAGGTTCCTCCTCGGGTAGCTTTTTTCTCTTGGACTGCTTCTTTAGGCAAGATTTTAACTACTAATAATCTTTGGAAGAGGCATATTGTTGTACTGGAGTGGTGTTATATGTGCAAAAGGTGCGGGGAATCTGTAGATTATCTATAGCATATGAGATGTGGAGTATGGTCCTTTACTTGTTTGGTATTGTTGGGTGATGTTGCAAAGGGTAGTGGATTTGTTGGATTCTTGGTCATGCAATTTCGAATGACATCACAATATAGATATATGGAGGATTGTGCTGCACTGTTTGATGTGGTGTATATGGTGGGAATGGAATGCTAGAAGCTTTGGGGATGCGAATGGTCCATTCTTGAGTTTAAGTCTTGTCTTTTTTACTCTACTTGAATGGTGTTTAGTTTTACCATCTTTTTCTTGTCTTTCCCTTCTTGTTTTTCTTGATCTTTGTAACTTGGTATCTTGATGTTTTTGCCCCTTTAGTACATTTCCTATGTACTGGGTTGTGTTATTTTTTTTAATAAAATCTTTATGTCACTTATCAAAAAAAAAAAAATTCCACAAACCAACACCATATGGACCATTAACAGATCTGGTACACCAGCCATCCCATACACATCCATATTTCACCTCTATCACTTGCCTTCAAAGGGCATCCTTCTCAATCCCAAATCTCCATAGCCACTTCCCAAGTAAAGTTTCATTAAAAAGTCTTACCTTTCTTATCCTTAAGCCACCCGAAGAAATGGGAGAACAAATAGTAGCCCATTTATCCAAATGAAATTTGGGTTTGTCACCAATGCCACTCCATAAGAAATTCCGTTGAAGTTTCTCAATTCTGTTAGCCATAACAGCAGGTATAGGAAATACGGATAGAAAATATGTGGGTAAATTAGATAGAGTGCTTTTGATTAAAGTGACTCTACTTCCCTTGGATAGGTACAAATGTTTCCATCCCGCTAATCTCGTTTCCATCTTCTCCAGAATCAGGTTCCATATTTTCTTATCCTTGAATTTAGCACCCAAAGGAAGACCCAAATAGGCAAATATTTCATTGGAAGAGTACCTTGCTTGCAGCCAAGGACATTCAACTATAAGTCAATATTATGCACCACTCCAACAGGAACCAATTCTGACTTGCCCAGATTTATCTTTAGACCAAAAATTACCTCAAACCAAATAAGGATCATATGGAGAATCAAAATCTGATCTAGATCAGCATCACAAAAAATTAGAGTGTCATTTGCAAAGAGGAGATGAGACACTGCCAAGGATCTTCCCCCTAAATTACCCACACTAAAGCCTGACATGCGACCTTGACATGCAACCTTCGTTGATAGCTTTATCCAACATTCTTCCAAGGGCTTCCAAAAAAAAAAAAAAAAAAAAAAAAAAAACAACAACAACAAAAAAAACAACAAAGGAGACAATGGATCACCTTGTCTCAATCCTTTGGAGCTCTCAAAAACCCATAGGTTTTTAATTATGCCTGCATTTAGATTAGGCACCTGTGAACTTGATCTTAAATTTTATCACATCTTAAAACGACTTGGATTTTGGTTGTGGTTTTTTGTTGAAATGCCATGTAATTGAATTTATTTCAGATTTATAGTGTGGATTGACTCTTATCTTCTATTCTTCTATTGATCCAAGATTATTTTTTGGTTAAATTATTGATCCAAGATTTATACATGGTAGCAACTTTATTTTCACTTTTATTCTTAATCTGAAGTAATCTTTTTTTGTTGGAAATGTAGGAATCAGGAGCAAATTTCTTATTACCATCTCCTCTAACGTCAACAAATGAAATTGTTATTGTTTGGGACCCAGAAGTGGGAAAGATAAATCCCTCTGAGCACAAGCAACTAAAGCTCGCTAGGAGTTTAACCCGTGGTATTATTGACAGGGATCTTAAACCAAGCTCTAATGAGAGAAAGTAAGCTTGAATTTATTATTTATTTATAAGTAAGCTTACTTATCAAAAATTTATTTATTGAAATTCTTACATCAAGATTCAATTGGGTTAAACTCAAATTATTGGTTACTTTTGTTTTATTTTTCTCAATATCCTCCTTATACATTATTGGTTTTTTTTTTTTTTGGATTATTTTTTTAATGAAACTTATTACTTTGAAAAAAAAAAGAAAAGGAATCATGTATAGGCATATATGTTGAGATGCTTGACTCGCTTCTTGATGGAAAGCAGTTTGGCTGCTGCAACATTAATAATTTAATATATTTGATTGTGGTTGAATCTAGGAACTTCAAAGCAAATGATGGTTTTGTGTAGTAGGAATTTGATTGTGATAATATTTGTGTTATAGGAAGCCCTAGGTGATCAGAACTGTAAACATCTTCATCATTCTTTATAAAATATGAGGGGACTATCTAATAAGTTGTTTGTTTGTGGATATGTATTTAAGGCGGGTTGGTGGATAAAGCTTGGTTGACTAGGTTGGATAATTGAGCCTTGCTTAGGAAAATCATGTTTGACCCCTTAACTGTCATGTGACTATGCTAGAACTGGCAAACTTTGGCCCTACTATGCCCAAGCTAAACAGGTTTTACTTTGCCTCTGACTTTAGTGTCTTATATAAAAGTTTAAACATAAATTTTTCTATATGTTTAAGTACTTTCCTAAAGTTATCAACGGTTTTGGTATTGCATTTAATTTGTTTTTTAACACTAATTTCCTATTGTGAACAAGTTGGAAAGATGTTCCTGGTTGGCCAGTTTTTGATAGGCCTGACCTCTTTATCTTGAAGAAGGGTTTGAACTAATATTCTTGTTTGACTTCAGGTTCAAAGTCTGCAATTAGCACTTAGACCTTCAAATCATCTTCCTTAATCTAAAAATATTAATATGTGGAGTAATACAGTCCTGAACAAATAGCTCTTAAATCACCTGAAAACAACCAAGTGTCATGCCTACTAGGAATACATTAAGCATTTATGTAAAAGTATGTTTATTTTTTTTTAAATAAGGTTTTTTTTACTAAAGGTATCAAATTGAAAGGAAAAAGAAATGTATTTAAAATGTAATACATGGGACTCAAAAAGCCAAATCCTGTGTGAAAGAATACTTAAATTCTTCAAAATTAATGATTTTGGATCTTGCTGGAGTTATGCATTTAAAGCACATTATTACATTTGGATAAATTCAAATGATAGCTAGAGCTAGATTTTCTTTTTTTCTTTTCATTTTTTACCATCATTTTGTTCATTGAAATTCTTATTTTATTTTATATATATCATTTTTGCATACTCCTTGTTGAAGGTCAATACAAAGAATACTGAAGTACCCACCAACAAGGACTTTGAGTGGAGATGAGAGGCAGCTACTTTGGAAATTCCGTTTTTCATTGATGTCTGAGAAAAGGGCTCTCACAAAGTTTCTCCGATGTGTTGAATGGAGTGATGTTCAGGTCAGCCCTTTTTTTTTTTCCCAATTATTTATGGACTGTATAACTGAAGCTTTAAAGACTTACTTTCGTTCATTTCTTGTTTTTCCATCACATCTTTTATTGTGTATAACTTTTATTATATTATTGGCCCATCTGTACATTTAAGCGTCCCCCCACTAATCAAGAGGGGTAGAAAGGTAGGTGGTGGTCAGAATTTGAACTAGATATTGATAGAGTGGTTAATCTATATCCTCTTATTTCTTTATTGTATCATTTATCCTCTGATTTTTATCAAGATTGTTTCAGCATCTGCTTTTCACACTCTTCTTCTGATTTAACTTATCTTCTATATATTTTTTGATGTGAATGCTCGTGTGTAAGGCTTCCTCTAAGAGAATTACAAATTACATGTAATGGCATAAGATGGAAAAAGCTATTATATCTTTAACTTTTGTTCCTCCAAATGTGGAAAACTTAGATCATTATTTGAATGACATAAATGCTTGTTTTAATTAACAGTCCACATTATAGACATTTTTGAGATTTTGTAGTGGCATTCTTCTTCTTTTTTTTTTTTTTTTGGTTGCAAGTATCGAAAATTTTATTAAGAATAAAACAGACCCACGTACACTGGAAATGTACTATCAAGAACCCAAACTACAATGATCAAACAAATCAGGAAGGGAAAATCCAATTTTTAAAACATGACTATACGACTAACTTGAAGCAGTCTGAATATGGTGCTTGACAAGTTGCCATAACTTGAGACCATTTTCAATATCATCATCACTTGAAGTCACCATGCACCTATGAAACCTTGCTGATAGTGGATAGGTGCTTTAAAGCTTTACCAGGAAAGGAGAACTGCTAAAGTAAATAGGATTGACTCTAGCCTACCCCTTAGGCAAGAGACTTGTAATGCCGTAGAGCTTCTAGCTATATTGTTGATTGATACCCTGCTGATTTAGCAATTATAAGTGGGTTTTGAACCGTGTTCTTTGGGGGAAGATCAGTATGAAAGACCTCATAAGCGGGAATTTTATTCCTTTCTATTCTCGGGACAAGTTATTTCAAGAATGTTCATATCCTCAAACATATAAACATATAGAAGCTCAGGATTTGACTGTATCCTTAAGTGATTCCCTGATAAAAATACTCATTCAGATATTTATTATAAAAAATAAAATAAAAAACTCATTATCAGATGAAAATTAAGATGTTTCTTTCTTTCTTGACATATTAGCATAAAAAATCAATGTAGTTCAAGAAGATTGAACTATGAAGCAGGGACTTGTCCTGACTTGTTTTTGAACAAAAAGGTAGTTCATTCACTGCACCTTAATTTTCAGGTGATGTCACTGCCTTTGTTAGTTTACACAAGGAGTTCGTGCCATAGCATATGCTCCCTCATGCCCTTGAGTTAGAAATCTTGTGTTCAAAATTATTACCTTGAGGATATGGACACAAAATGGAACTTGGAACCTGGTGTACTAGGTTTAGGGGCAGAGATCCAGTGTGCTAGTCTTCCAGTAGTTTCGTTATATTGTTTCTTTCATTTGCCATTCTAGTCACAATGATGCAAAAACGGGGGAAGCTCCCCCTAGCCATATCATGTATAATCCCCCAATGGAGATGGGATAAATTTCAGGTCTCAGGTACTGCACTTTTGATGGTATGCCTCCAGTTATCCATCATTTGACTGTCTTTCACATATTATAACACTTCATTGTAGATTACTGTATAGTTAACTAATTTTAATATAAATTATGCATCAGTTTATACTTTTATTTTTGTATGCCATCTTTTACCAATAAAATTGCATCTCTCTCTCTCTCATGCTTGTATTTTCTTTAAGGAACAAGTTTAGATGACTTTTTTTAATGAGAAAATTTTATTCTGATTAATTAAAATAGACTATCACCAAAGTTCAAAGTACTCAAAGATCTAGATCATTCTAAAAGATTGTTGTGTCAATGTATGTGCAGGAAGCAAAACAGGCATTAGAATTGATGGGTAAGTGGGTAATGATTGATGTCAGTGATGCGCTTGAGCTTCTATCTCCTGTTTTTGAAAGTGAAGAGGTACGTGTCTGAAAGATAAGGCCTTTGTTTAACAATTTTCTCAATGAATTCCTTTCTCACTCTCTCTATGAATGGCTACATACACATACATGCGCTTACATATGGTTACTAATTTCATTTGTGCTTCAACTAATGGATTAAAGGTGTCAATTTTGATTGATGTCACCCTGCCAGCCATTTTTCCGATCAGTTATAGTAGGTACTAACGTATTTTCTTTGATATTCCACCTTCAGGAAAGTTGTAGTAGGTAGTTATCAAAGAAAAATAATAGCTCTGTGCTTTCTAATTGGAAGCATGTTGGACTCAGTAGAGCCATTGCAAAAGTCAATGTGAATTATTTATTTGACACCCATAATAGCTGAAAAGAAGATCAAGAAAGGGTTTTTCCTTATTTTCACAGATAGGATATCCTGATTTATTAATATTTCACCTTACTCTAGTCAGGCCTCTGATGTGGTTGCAGTAAGTTGGACTGAGCCAATCAATGTTAATACTAAGAGTTATTACAATAATGTCTTTCTAAGAAATCTTACAATTTAAGAGAGAAAAATAGATGTAATAATTCATGGTTGATGTATGTAGGACTCCCTCTGTCCCATATGGGTATTGAACATTTAAATAAAGTAAACCATAAGTAGGAAATTTATAGGACTTCATTTTTGCATCCCAAAATAAAATAGAGGACTAACAATTTGGAATGGAGGGTGTAATATCTCACACATTTTATTTCTTAATGATAATGCCTAATTGTAGTACCTCTTAACAGGTACGTGCATATGCTGTTAGTGTTCTTGAAAGAGCTGATGATGAAGAGCTCCAGTGTTATTTACTTCAATTGGTTCAGGCTCTACGGTTTGAGCGCTCTGATAAATCTCGCCTTTCTCATTTCCTTGTGCAACGTGGTATGCACCATGTTGTACACATATTATGCGTGTGTGATAGCATCTCTCCTTTATCATTTCCTTGTGCAACGCATGTGCATGCGCGTTTGTGATAAAATCTTGCCTTTCTCATTTCCTTGTGCAAGGTGGTACACACTGTAATGTTCACGTATATTGTGTGTGCTCATGGGTGTGTGTGTGTGTATACATGTTTAAGTGCTACACATTGCAGTTAAATTGTTGTGGCATCTGAGAGTTCCCATGAACTTTGACAGCATTACGCAATATCGAGTTTGCTAGCTTTCTTCGCTGGTATGTTGCTGTGGAGCTTCATGATCCAGCCTATGCCAAACGTTTCTATTGTACCCATGAAATTCTGGAAGAGCATATGATGAAGGTTTGGGATCATAAACTTTCATTTTTTGAGTGTTATGTCTATTCTGATCAGGATAAGTATCATATTGGTTTTTGTTTTTATTATCAGGATATGTAATGTATGCCCTTATCTGTATCCAGTTGATAAAATGCAAACAAATCTTTCTTTGGGTATTCAGAACTTATAATAATCTAAAACATGAAAATATCTTCCTTTAGCTACATCTGCTGCTTCTAGCATAGGAATATAAAAGGATAGAAGTTATAAATACTCATTCTATGAAAATATTTTAATTGTCATACATGACAATTGCTGTGTGGAACATTATTCTCTATAAAATGTAACTGTCTATGAAAATGGTATCATCCCAATGTAAGTGTGATGGTATGAATGAACGTCTTTGTGGTTTTGGAAATGTATAATTTAGCATCTCTACAGTCTTATAATTATGTCTACTTTATAACAGTTGGCAGCTGGTGTAAATGGAGATGAAGATGGATTTAAGTTGTGGCAAAGTTTGGTACGTCAGACAGAATTGACTGCTCAGTTGTGTTCAATTATGAGAGATGTAAGAAATGTACGTGGTAATACTCAGAAGAAAATCGAAAAGCTTAGACAGCTGCTTTCTGGTCTTCTTAGTGAACTTACCTATTTTGAAGAGGTATTATTAAATTTAACAATCTTTTTGCCTGTTGTTCAACTCATCTATCAAACAATTGGGGCTTAATCAACTTGACCTATTGTATCTGATTAATTCTTGGAAGCTGCTCAAATTTTATCAGTTATATTAAATTCTGTTAGCTTGCCACATTTTCAGCCGATTCGATCACCAATGGCTCCAAATGTCCTTATTACTGGGATTGTGCCATCCGAGTCATCAATATTCAAAAGTGCATTGCATCCCTTGCGCCTGACTTTCCGAACAGCAAATGGTGGAAGTTGCAAAATCATATTTAAGAAGGGAGATGATATTCGTCAAGACCAACTGGTAGCTATTAAACATTCCCTCTCTTTCTTTGACACACAGATGTGCATGTGATAACATGACTGAGGTTATATGGATATGCGGTTCCTGTAGGTTATTCAAATGGTATCACTCATGGATCGATTGCTTAAATTGGAAAATCTTGATCTGCACTTAACTCCGTATAAGGTTCTAGCAACTGGACAAGATGAAGGCATGTTGGAATTCATACCATCCCGTTCTTTGGCACAGGTATTATGTCCTCTGAAGTTGCTTCATTGATATGAGTACTGTGTACAATACCATTTACTTTGTATTCTATAAATTTCACTTCCAAGGCATCATTCTTATCTTAATATTTCGATGATGATCATTAAATATTAAATAATAAGAATCTGGCATGGTAGATTCTATCAATGTTGATTGTCCTTTTTGGTCTCTTGGAAATGTTGTGAATTTCACAAATATTGCCACTAAATATTTGTGATTTTTTATAAGTATATATGTGATGTTGGAAGGAAAACATCTTCAAGAGAGATATGAGTATTTTTATATTTAATTGTGGTTATTTTAGACTAAAGGAGGACCTGGGTTGCTTGAGATTGCTTATCTCACACTAGATGAGCCAGAGATGAAGATAAGTCTTGTTGAGAATGATGACTATGTTGATGACGATGATGTTGTTGTTCTGTGATAATCTTGAAAGTTTAAAACTTGTTATCCTTTTATGTTTTTAGTTTGATGTTGAACTTGTTGTTCTATGGTAATCTTGAAAGTTTAAAGCTTGGTTTCCTTTTATGTTTTTAGTTTGATGTTGAATGTAGCCTATTTAAACTTTTGGTTTGTACTCTAAACATTTTATGTGTATTATTGTACTACTTTTGGGTGTTAGTTTACTTATTTGTAGTTCTTACATAATTTAAATTCTAGACATAAACGTATTTTATGTCTAAAAAATATGCCTAAATATAATATTTAATTAATTATTTAATTGCCGTGTCCATGTTGTGTCGTATCCTTATTTTTCAAAAATTATCGTATTGCTATGTCCATGTCCGTGTCGTGTTAGTGCGTCATAGATTTTAGTCAATTTTAGTTACTTTATATGGGTAAAAGATGCAATTTCTCACAAAAATTGCTGACATTTAACAGAAAATAGATGTCATTCTTGATTTTGAAGTTTTAAATTATTTATATTAGTCACATGATTAAGTATTTTGTAATCATGTTCATTAATCAGAGGCAAGATCCAGGGCATTTGGATTGCGGGATTACATGCTGTAAACCCTGGAGCATGATGATCAACTCTGATATCATTTGTGTCTTGAAAAAAAACTATTAGATTATATAATCAAATATGCATGCTTGCATTTATGAAGAAAATTTATTATTGATCATATAATTTTTATAAAGATGAACCAAGGTTGCAATTACACGCCGACATTGTATAATATTAAAATACATATTCTTGATATGGGATTTTGTGTAACTAGCACATAGCCTGCTAGAACAGACAAATGTTTCAGAGTATCTACTTTTATGAATGCAACCTGAATGGGATTTTAAATTATTAGTGTTGAGCGTACTTGGATGATTTTGACCTCAGAAACGTTGACTTTGTTATGAGAGGCTGTTGGTGCCTAGGTGCTTATGATGAGACCAGTTCTACTACGTGCTTAAAAATTACACAAGTGGCTGTAATTTTGGTGGACCGGGCAGTTGATTTCTTGGCATAATTTTTATCCGAGCACATGCACATGTTTTAATAATTTTCAATTATTTTCACAAAGGAAATTAGATGGAATCTGAACATTGCAAAAAATAAAATTGTGACTTTGGAACATTTATCACAAACATTACCTTGTTGATTAGCAATAACATTCTTTGGTCTTTTTTAGTTACACAGTGTTGATTTATTCTTGAGATATGCTTGCACGTATATTTGACCATATGTTATCCTCCTTGTATCATGTAAAATTTTGCAGTGGGTTAGTAAGATATGTGTTTTTTTTTTTTTTTTGGTATCCAGATTCTGTCGGAGCATCGTAGCATTATAAGTTATCTCCAGAAGTTTCATCCGGATGAGCATGGACCATTTGGCATTACAGCTACCTGTCTTGAAACATTTATAAAAAGCTGTGCTGGCTACTCTGTTATCACTTATATACTGGGCATTGGAGACAGGTAACTATTGTTTACAGTTGGTTTCATTGTAACCATCTACATGTGCAGCTTGGTACTAGTATAAAATTTAATGGCTTTATATTTTTCCCTATATAAAATTCATCCCATTTCTTTTTAAAAGGTGAAAAATGCTTCATCATTAGAAACATATAACCATTTTCTGTCTCAAGTTCTGTTGCTACATGTATTTCTTAGTGCTGATGCAAGTCATGAAACTTGGTAATTTTTATCAACATGGCTGCAAGTGGACTGGGTTTATTTGTTTAAACTGACTATGACCAAAGTCATGGCTACTTCAACCAAAAAAGGTCTACCCCCTATTCAAACCGAAATAAGTACCTCATTTCACTTACAAAGAAGTAGTTGGAGCTGGGCTTGAACTATGAGAGTTAGGTTTGCTTTTGTTTCATGTTTATAGGAGTGTTCTGATCCCTTATTTGATCAAACCACTCCTAGTGTTCAGTTGATATTGCTTGTAGAATATATAAGGTCATTGGACATGTTTTATGCTGCAACATTTAAATTGAGCGCGGAGTTTTTCATCCCTGATTTATAATAGAATGCAGTCAGTCCCTTTTATTGACAATTTTCTGTACCTGTTATTGTCTGCTCTGTGAAATGGTGGATGGTTCACCAGGAAAGCATGTTGACATTTCCAGTTCTTAGGACCATTTGGAATATGCCAATTTGAAGCACTATTTTTTATTTTAAGACATTAGGTTTTTTGTTCCATAGGCACCTAGACAACCTTCTCCTCAGAGATGATGGGCGTTTATTCCATGTTGATTTTGGTTTCATTCTTGGCCGTGACCCCAAGCCGTTTCCACCGCCAATGAAGCTTTGCAAAGAAATGGTTGAGGCTATGGGTGGAGCTGAAAGGTAAATAGTTTTTAACTCTTTGGTGTTTTTGTTTATGTCATCTTTGCCAGATGAAGTTGCATTAAACTTGTGACATCAAAGGCCCTTAGCTTGGTGCTGCAAAATCAGTTTACAAGAGTGCAAATTGCTGATTGTTTTTTCCTCCTGCAGTCAATATTATACAAGGTTCAAGTCCTATTGTTGTGAGGCATACAACATTCTTCGGAAATCTAGTAACCTAATTTTAAATCTGTTTCATCTCATGGCGGGTTCCAACATTCCTGACATAGCCTCTGACCCTGAGAAGGGAATCCTTAAGGTGAGTTTCTTTATGTTTGTAATCTCATTTTAATTATGGTAAACATTTGTTTGTGTTTTGTGTTTTAACTGGGAATGTTGATGTCATACAGCTCCAGGAGAAGTTCCGCTTAGACTTGGATGATGAAGCCTGCATACATTTTTTCCAGGATCTTATCAATGAGAGTGTTAGTGCATTGTTTCCTCAAATGGTTGAGACCATTCATCGGTGGGCTCAATACTGGCGCTGATCCCCGAAACAATTTGGGTATTGTAAATGCATTTGTAAATAGCCAGGTGATTTCTAGTGTCTTTAAGTTTCAGTTTGCACTTTTTGCATATTCTTCCAAACAGGTTTACTGGAAATGAACCTGTGTTTTTCTGGCATAACTAATGAATTAAGTTATAGTTAATTTGTATGTTTTGCTGAAAATACAAGCTTCAGCTGAGTTGAACTTATAACCAAATCTTGTCATTTTTTATTAGGGTTTATAATTAACTGGTTGAATATGACAGCTCTCCAGCTGATACTCTGGATGGATCTTAAAAATGACAGACAACAAGGATAGAGAATATGATAGCAATCATCTTTAACAACCGTATAGGAATTATGGTAATTTATTTCTTTGTATACCTTGTTTAGTGAATTTGAAGCAATATATGTGACTCTCTATTTGGATGAACCATAGTTGTCATATTGTTTGGTATAAGGACCATCTCAAACCTTTTTCACATACTATATCTGCATCACAACCAACTAGTTTGGTATGGGTATATATTCTCCTGACCTCTTTTTGTATGCACTTACGGCATGCACATGTTTAGGGTTTTCCAAATTCCCCCTAGTTGGACTCTTTTACTAGATTTTTTACTGAATCTTTGGTCCTATGTGAAAATTTGAGGGAAGTAATTTGGTAATATGTGATGTGTCGAATTGAATTTCTGAAATCACTTCTTTTACTTTCCTTTCTCTTTTAAGTTTCAGATTAGTAGCCGCAATTTTAAGGTTGAAATGGATCTTTTGAAGCTGCAGACTTGAATGTCATCCTGAAGGATGAGAGAAAAACAACCCCCCCCCTTCCCCCCCCCCCCCCCCCCCCCCCCCCCCAAAAAAAAAAAAAAGGCAGTGAAGTTGATTATCAGTATATATAAATTCTTTAATTGTTCTTTTTATCTGATTTAGGATCTAAATATCACAGTATATCTAAATTCTTTTATTTTTCTTTTTATCTTATTTAGGTTTGAATCTAAATATGTATGATATAACTTTATTGAAATGTATAGAAACTCTGTAACACGTGTAAATAAAGTGACAAATCTAATTTGAATTCATCCTATCATTTTTACTATTGCGTCAATAATATATGTTTAGTGATACACCGTTTTGTTTCTTTTTTCTTTTTTGGTAATAACTTTTGAGATAAATAAAAGATGATTATGAGATCAAACTCTCCCTGCCAAAAGAAGTGGGTCTGGGAGATTGGAGATGGGGAGGGGCCAAATCTATTACAAAAGGGGCCCAAAAAATAGGTGAGACATTAGCAGGTAACTAAATACACGAGAGGAAGAATAAAATTTAAAGATTGTCAAAAGAGTTAATGTCATTTATGATAGATGACATTAAGTGTGAGTTTGGATAGCGGTAGTTTCCACGTTTTAAGCGTTTGTGTTTTTGACTGGATCTCATGGCACTGTTTACGATCCAGCCAAAAACACAAAAATGCGCATATCAATGCATTTTTGAGTTCTACGGTACTATTCACATATTTAAAAATTATTTTGTTACAGTGTTTTCAGTAATAAGTTTTCAGTTTTCAAAAAATAGACGGAATCCAAACAGACCTTAAAAGCAAAGCATCTCTAAAAAATAATATGATCTAGTGGTGTCTGAAACACATTTGGCAGCAAGTAGTGCAGCTCTAGCTTCAGCCTAGAGAGTCATTATAGACAAATAAATCAACCCAAGTATGAGTTGTATCCTCTGTGATTACACCAAACAACAGCAAGGAAAACGCTTTGTTTTCTTACAGCAATGTTAAAATATATTATGTGCCAGCCTGAAGGAAGAGACTATATTGGAGTGGCGAAAGAGCGGTGGAGAAAAGAAAAAGTAAACTCTTAATGATTGTTTGTGGAAGGTATATACTCTCATCCAATTGGCAAGGACATGTTGAGGGGAAGTTGATACACCTTTTACAATGTTTTCGTGAAACAACAGTTGGTCACCAAGGACGACAACAAAGAGTAAATGTTTTGGGTCTACATGGAGGGGAGGTTTAAGAATAGCTTGTGTTTGGAAGAGATATAGTATTATATAGAAAGTCTAGGTACCAAAAATAAAATGTCACAATATTTTCTCAACGCCTTTATTTTTAGTTGTGGTGGGTTTAGATATAGTATTTTATAACTTTATTTATACTTATGGTGGATTAACATCTAAACTATTATGAAAATGTTATAACATTTTATTGTATATGTAGTGTAATATGAAGCATTCAAAAATGGAAGGTAGTAACGGTGGATGGGCAATGGGAGTTAAGCCAACGAGGGGACATTATGTGAAGAGGTGGAGGGTGGTTTTCTCAGGCATGTCACACAAAAGGGCTACTTTTTGTTGATATTTGGGAATAAAAAGTCTATGGCACATAAAATTCAACAATTTTTTTTTTTTTTTTTGAATCTCCATTGCTGTGTGTATTATGGTAGGATACAAGTGAACTAAATGGTAAAGGGGGTGAATTTTTCGATACCTATAGCAAGGCTCATTTGGGAAATAAGATGCAAGGGTAGTCTTGACAAACAAAACCTTCCGTGCAAATTTTCAGCATAAACATTTTTGAGTGTTCATATCTGTACTTTCTAGAGAAATTTCTTAGTCATTTTCCAAGATTGGTCTTGTGGATGACAACAATGATAACAACAAAATCTTAAATCCATAAGTTTGGAGTTGACTATAGATGACATATTAATTGGGATCGGCCGAATTAGTTGTTTTGACTTATGAAGTAACCATTATTATTGAGGTCTAAGTTCCAAAATGATTTATCTTTGGGCGGATAGGAGAGAGAGGTAGAGTTGCAACTCTCTGAGGCTGTATTGAAAAATCAAAAAGTGAAGAAATTTTGTTTCTAATCTATTGCATGGATTCTAGTGGTTTAAAGTAGGAGATCCAATTAATATTGCATGATTTTGTGCCTAAAGGAGAGGGGTTGATGGATCAATTAATAGTATAGTTGACAACGGTAATGGATACTTGTAAAAAAAAAATAAGTAGGAAAGATATCAAATTATCAATGTTGTATTGATCACATACTCTCTAATGTTAAAGTAAACTCTCTTTTTGGGAAAGAAAGTTGATAACTTTTTGATAATCAATGCATACCTTGATAATGACCTAGAGTTTGGTTTATAATGACACTTGATAGCAATTTATGAGTGATTTTTATTTAGGGTTCTTGTTGTTGAGGTAATTTTAAGGTAGTAAGTGTAACTATAAGCGAGATTCTTGGGTACATGTTTTTACTCACACATTTAAGTTGACCAATCTTAGGCTTACTCGAGCTAAACTCTTGATTGGTTGTTCTAAGTATGTTTGAGTTGGATTGAGTTTGAAGTGATTTGGCTAAGCTAAATAAGTAACATGAATCCTATGTTGATTGTATGTGTATCAAGGATGAAGTCATCTTTGGTTCAATTTGGGTTTGTTTATGCCTTCCTTTTACTTCCATGGATAGGATGAAAAATAGTGTGTTTTATCTTAAAAAATAGTTAATTATAAAAACCTCCCTTGATGGGTTTGGAAAAATGATACCTTTTTTTTTTTGAATTCAAAAATGATACTTTTCTTCTTTGAGATTCCAACTAAAACAACATATTGATCATTCCATTAGTAACAGTAATGGAATATTCTAAAATTTGAAAGTTGGTAAAGTGTGTATGGTATGGCTAGACAGCTAGATTTGCGGATATGTTTTGGAGTTTCTATTTGAAGTGTTTATTTTTTTTGGGAGTTTGGTAACAAGGAAGGACAATATTTTACCTAAAAAGCTTTTACTAACCAACAATCATAGTTAAGGTCTGGTCAATGAAATCTTTTCAAAATTTAGAATATTTTGTTACTGTTATTAATAGGACTAATATATTGATTTTCTCCAAATCTTAAGGGAGAGACTGTTGTCTCTCTTATAGTCTGTTTGGATTGAAGGAGAGAGAGAGGAAGTAGAGTAGAGTAAAGTAAATTTGCCTCAAAATTAGTCTATTTTTAGCCAACTTTACTCTACTCCCCCTCCTTCTTTCATCCAAATGGACCCTTAAGTTTTGGAGCGGATCTCACTACCCTAAACCTCTCTGTAATTCCCCCCCCCCCCCCCCTCTTCCCAAAAAAAAAATGGCATGTATCGTGTATGTTTTTTTTTCAAAAGTGTAATAGTGATTGCATATGATTCTTATTTTCTTAAGTAGTCCACACCATCTAACATTTTTCCTCTCTCTAATTACTTAACCTGAGCTTCTAGACTTATAAAAAAAAGAAGAAGCCATCTGAGCTTCCCTCCCATTTCTCTTTCTTATTTAAATCTGTGGCTTTCAAAAATTGACTTTGAATTGGAACTAAAAAAACGACTTTCTTATAAAAAAATTCTCCTCCTTTTTCCCAGTCGGAAACACAATGACTCCTCTGGTAAATTGACATCGCATTAACCAATTAAATCCATCAGGCAACTCACATTCTCTCCCTTTACTGTATTAATTAGGGCCATGCAATTATTAACAAAATATTTTAAGAAAGATTTGACATAATTTTTATCAAAAAGAGAGAAAGTTGTCAAAATATTATTATTATTTTTTTCTATAAATTTCTAAAATGGTCTACTAATAAAGTGGCGTCTATTAACATTTTCCTATTAAGGTTGTGTTTGGCATTGGCTTAAAAAGCCATATTTTTTTACTATTTAGTTTATTATTCTAATTACCTTTTAATTCTATCTACAGTACTTTCAGATTTTTAACAAAAAGTTTTCAATTTTTAACTAAATAAGACGTTCCTAAATGGACACTAAATAAGAGCATTCTCATCAAAACTTCTAAAAAATTTAGTATTTATCATCTCAAAATCCTACTTTATCTATTTTAACATACCACTTTACAATACATCTAATATCAAAAGTTTTATATTTTTTTATCGTCTTTTGCTCAAAAAAAAAGTTTTATATTTTTTACCACTTCATTAAAATATTATTTCTTTATTATTTTTTATTCTCAATCTCTCTCTTCCTCTCTCTTCCTCTGTCCTTTGTGTATGTCTTCTCTCAAACCCACTTCCCACACCCACTGCCACAGCCACCACCGCCCACAACCTCAACCCCTAACCATCAAAATCACAAACAAAAAAAAAACCCAAAATCAAATCACAAACCCAAACCCAAACCATAAAACTCATACCCACCCACCATCAACCACCATCGTTTCACCACAAAAACCATCAAACAAATACCCACCACAAACCATACCCATCCAAAACCAAATCACAAACCCACCAAAATATGCTCAAATTGGAACCCAAGGCGTGAGAGAGAGATAATCATAGATCGGCGAATCGAAGACAGATTGGCATAGGAGAGAGATAATCATAGATCGGTGTGAGAGAGTGATAATTATAGATTGGTGAATCAAAGACAGATCGACGACGAAGAGGTAGAGATTGACAACGACGAGGACAGATTGGCAATGAAGAGGCAGAGTTCAATGTCGACGAGCAAAGATCGGCGACGAGTAGAGATGATGAACCACGGAAGAGAGAAGAGAGAAGTGAGAGAGAGGAAAGAGAGACAGAAATATAAAAAAGAGCCGTTGGTAAATATAAAATGATTTTTTATTTTTTTTTTACAATCTAGCTACAGTGAGCTTGTATTGATACAAGCTCACTGTAGTTGTGTGTCAAAAATTTTGCCATTTGAAATCTTTGATGGAGTGACTTTTTTTTGTATGTTGATGGTAAAATTTAGCATATATTACTTTTGGTATCCTTAATACGAATGCTCTAAAAGTCCGCAAAAGTTAAGGGCATTATCGTCAGTCAACTTTCCAAATCAAGAGAACCCTCTTTGGTCCTCCGGGCATTCCCTTTTTTAGTGTCGTGGTTGTCACCCATTGGACAGACAGCGTAACCCCCACATCCACGCACGATCCACAAGGTCATTTTCGTCATTTCACCAAAAATTAATAATAATAATAATAATAAATTTGCTGCAAAGAAAGCAGAAGGGCCCCTGGTTTTTCGATTTATAAAAGCCCAAACCTTTAGTTGACGATCTTCACCACTCCTCATTTCACGCATTCCTGTAAAGCTCATTTTTTTTTCTCTCTCTCTAAGCGTTTTTTTTCACTAGATCCCTCTGCGAAGCTCTCTCTCTCTCTCTACGAAGGTAAAATTCCAAAAGCCTCGTTTTTCTTTCTCTCTTTCTTTGAATAATCGTGAATGCTTGCTTGCTTTTGATTCATTTTCCTCTGAAAAAAGTTTTTCTGAATTTCGTTCGATTTCGATACGATCTCTTCTTCTGTGATTTGAAATTTTTTCCTGTGAATTTTTTCCATTCGGTTTTGTTATGGATTTCCGCTTCATTTCTAGGGTTCGATTTGAAGGTTTTGTTGTGATCTGAAGGTATTGTTGTGAAATTCATTCGGATCTGTTGTGTTTTAGTTCTGCATGCATGTAATTTTTCTTCGAAAACGGAATCTGATTTCGCTAATGGTGCTTGATGTGTCTGTATGGCGGTGATACTACTTTTACTCTCGGATCTGTGCGATCCAGTTGAAAATATATGTTTATTATGAGATTTATCAGCTTAGATTTGCATGAGGAAAGTTTATCAAATCCGAATTGTGATTGATGATGATTATTGGTATTGCGATATGTTAAATCTGAGTGTAAAAAATGTGTAGGGATCCATAGCCAGGACCAGAAATGGGGCTGACATTCACGAAGTTGTTCAGCCGGCTTTTTGCCAAGAAAGAAATGCGAATTCTGATGGTTGGTCTCGATGCTGCTGGTAAGACCACCATACTCTACAAGCTCAAGCTTGGCGAGATCGTCACAACCATTCCCACCATTGGTGAGTTCCTCAATCGATTCGCTTTCCGGTGCTCATTTGTAGTTTTTGTTAACAATTGATATATGTTTGTGACACTTCCAATGTTGAGAGATTCTAGCATACCGTGATATACTCAAATGTGTTCATGATTTTAAGTGTGATGATAATGCTCTTTACATTTACTTCTTTCATTTCTAGTTCAGGTAGTTTTTCTTCAATATTCTGTTGTTTGATGTTGCGGTTCTCACCACTTTAGAAAGGCCCATTTAATGTTGTAGAAATTAGATGAAGTAATTGTATGGTGTGCCTTCTTTTTTGGAAGTATTTCTGTTGTTTAGGCACGCTTAAAGATTAAATCTCAAAACCCCAAGGTGTAACTAAGCCCTTTGCTTGGCCAAAATGAAACCCGTTTAGTGAAATGCACCTTAGGCATGCTTTTTATTTTATTTTTGCTACATAATATATATGAATCTTTGAATTCAACCACTCGGTTTTGAAGGAAATGAAATTGATCATTGATTTATTATACAAATACTATTCTTAAGGTTCTATATGAAAAAAATAATTTTTTGTTTGCTTATCAAAAGACACAAACAAGGATAAGTTATTATTCTTGTGCATTTTGAACTTTGCCTTTTGGATTTATTTTCATTGACATACCTCATTTTGATAATAACTATCATAATTTTGTTTTCTATCAATCATGAGAATTATTTAAAATGTTATGCTCGAAACTTTATATGACTAAATTACTATTTTATTGTCCATTGATAATTATTTTCAAATTTCCTACGTAAAAAAATCTAAGAAAATTGAACCTACAAAATTTGTGCAATTGCAATATTTATTTGAGCTAATGGGCAAAATTGTTAACTTCATTTTTCCCCATTATGTCATGAATCTTTCTACTAGAGGCTATTATTCATTAAAAAGGGTTGTAACTAGTGCATAAAACTCTTACTTTTGCGGGGTTTGGGAGAGGTGATTGGTAGGCAACCTTGCTCCTGTCATTTTTGAGAGGCTAATGTTTGGACTTCAACTTGGGATATATCCCTTTAGGTGGAAGAGACTTGCCATTGTACCAAGGCCTGACCTCTTTACTTTAGTTAGGTGCGTTCTTGCACTTTATGCCTAGGTTCTAAGAGGCTTGTGCGCTTGATGCTCTAATCTACATTTGTGTTTAAATATTTTGTAGTTTAGGAGTCGTGTTTGTTGCACATGGAAGTACACAGGTTGTTCAACAGGCCTGAGACATCTTTTTAAGTTTGTTGTTTGATTTTCTTTTGTTGTAGGGGAACATAATTACATGAGTATATGAAAATTCTCAGTATTCTAGTACTCTTCAGTAGATTGGAAACAATCATGATATATGCTTAAATCACTTAAATGTATTTAAGTGTATATAAAGAATTGATGAAGATAAAATTTTATGGTTCACTTAAATCACTTAAAAGAGAATGTATAAAGTGACCAGTTTTATATGGTGATGCTCTTCTGATTGTTTTCTTATTCTTTCCTTTTTATGCTTCCATTAAGTGGACAGGATTTATGATACTTAAAAAAAAATTTTGAAAACTTTTATGATATAGTCTTGATTAAATTTATGGTGGATTAGTGTTATTTAGCAAATATGCTTCATTTACAGGTTTCAATGTGGAGACTGTGGAATACAAGAACATCAGCTTTACTGTCTGGGATGTCGGGGGTCAGGACAAGGTATGGAGTTGAGATCCTTCTTTCAGTCTCACCCTTAACTAGTGAAAGGATTTTTATGCCCATAAATACCGTTAGATTTTGGTTCCTCACTTGCTTTTAAGGCCTGAAGTTTGATTCTTTTGGATGGGATCACCTTTTTTTCCCTAAAAAAGTTACCTTATAATGGATTGATCTTGATTTTTTTTTTGTTCGTTTTACAGATCCGTCCCTTGTGGAGGCACTACTTTCAGAACACACAGGGTCTTATATTTGTGGTGGACAGCAATGACAGAGACCGAGTTGTTGAGGCGAGGGATGAACTGCATAGGATGTTGAATGAGGTATTTCAGATGGGAGTAAAAATGTTGTTTTAAACTGGGTTGAAGATAGTCATACCTATAAAAAAAGGATTTTTAATTAGTGGATAGAATTTGGAGTGAATATGTTCATAGTATATACAATGGCATGATAATATATCATAAACATGCTAGTAATGATGGAAACTCTTTAATATTGATTTTTTAAATTATTATTTACTATCTGATTATGTGATCCATCATGAATTTTATTAATTTTCCGGCCTATATGACCTATATTTTATGTAAGGTAACAACTTGTTACGTTTTTTATATTGCCCACAATATTATTTATTGTAGTATAGTTTCATTTGGAATAAATGTGCTTTGACTTTTGAGTAACATTGATTATCAATAATTGTTTTCTGATGTTTACTTTATAATTTATTGTGTTCTATTTAGATTTTTGTAAATTAAGGATTGTTTGAAAATAATGAAAATGCATTTATCAGTTAGTATTGAATAGTCATTGATGCATTTATCAGTTTGCCATTTCTGTGTAGTGAATTTTCTGCCAAAAATAATTGATAGCTAAAGCATTAGGTTAGCTCTGTAATTTGGTGGTATATGCTATAGAAGTAGGTGCATCATTAATAACCCTATTCACATGGCAGAAGTTGAATGTACCTGGAAATTTTCATTCATAAGGTCCAATATATTGGTTGTAGTTAAGAGTCTTACGTGGTATTTGATATAGAGCAGGTTCCAGATTAATGACTTTGCCAAACTGTTTGTGCTGTTACTGAGCAAAAATTACTTGGAGGGATGAATTTCATTGTCAAAGATATATGTCTCTTGTTTTGATAAAGCTTCTTTTCCCATTGAAATTAGACTCTTGAAAAGTCTTTATTATTTAAAAAAAAAATTCAGCTTCAGTTTTTTGTATACGAAAGATCATCCTAAAATCTAATGCTATATGGTTTTAGGACGAACTGCGAGATGCAGTGTTGCTTGTATTTGCTAACAAACAAGATCTTCCCAATGCAATGAATGCTGCGGAGATTACTGATAAGCTTGGCCTCCACTCTCTCCGGCAACGTCACTGGTATGCTTTATGTTCATGTTGCAATGCTGTAATTCATAACAATATCTTTTGTCCGAAGTGGTTCTAATATGATTCATGGTCTTTTCAGGTACATCCAGAGCACCTGTGCAACCTCAGGAGAGGGGCTTTACGAGGGTTTGGATTGGCTCTCTAGCAACATTGCAAACAAGGTTAGTTTTGACACTGATTGTCAAATTTACTATGTTTGGAATTTATTTTAGCCATCATTTTCTCTACCTTTTTGCTTCCTGTTTTATCCTCTTCATTTTTGGGAGAAATATGTTCTTTTAGTTGTGCATTATTGTACAGAATTATAATGCATTTCTCTTTTTGATGGTTGGTTCTTCTTTTTCTTGTTTTCTTAAATTGTAGGCATAAAGCTCCTGGGGAGTTGTTTTGTGCACTGGCAATTCTGGATGCAGGGGTGAATATTATCTAGTTCTTTTTAAAGACAGTTGGATTGTGGTTATGGCTTTTTTTATTGCGGGAATTTCTCTTTTTATTAGGAACTTTGTGGCTATATTGTAATAGAAAAATGTCGTGGGATATATATACTTGAGCTTTTGGTCTTGGTTGTATGCAATTCTCTTAGCTGTAATCAGAACCAATTTGTTTCAACATTTTAATTGGTTTTATACCTATCATGTTGATTCTTGAGGTTGAGAGTGTGTTTTGTTTGTTAGTGAGTAGATTCTGCACTAGAGTTATTATTCCTTTTTTCCCTGGAATAACCAGGGCAGTCTTTTGTGGGTTATGAGACCAAGGAACTCATTCTAACATTTGAAAGCAGGGAGTGGTAACTGGTCTATGTTCTCATGACTAGGTTAGTGCGAGTGCATGTCCTATTGTGGGCGATAATTGCTATGGTAGGTGCTCCTTACTGTTTTCCTGGGAAGCCGCTAGTTCTCCTTTTCCAGCTCCCTTGATTTAGGCATGTTCAGTAGCTGAAATTGCTGTTAATGACTTCGGTTGTCGTCATGATTCATTCATTTGCACGTTTTACCCAACTTGCTTGGATGCTACCATTGAAAGTGTTACACGCTGCAAGGAAGTATATTACTATTAGCTCTGCTTGGATCAAGTAAATATAACAGTAAGCTGTCCCATACATACGAAGGTGATGTTTCCACTTTTCATGCTGCCAATGATATCAGGTACGTGTTCAATGAGCATCACATCAAGAGATTCAAGACGTAAAATGGAAGAGTCATTGGATTGGTTGGTCGGCTAACTAATTCAAACCGGTGATGTGGCCACTATAGCTTGTCTTATTTCTTTCTTTTCTCTCATTTGTTTACTTTTTTTATTGGATATCTCCATCCCGAAGCTGCACGCTTTTTTATTCCATATAGTTACTAAAAAATAGCTTTAAAGGACCGTGCCTTTTGGAGTACCTTGATCCTTACTAAACTTTGGAGGCAGCAAGTCTAGATAAGTGATAATAGATATACTACAAACCTTATTGCCTAAACCTTACAAGCTACTGACATGTATCACCAATCACAAATTGTTGAGGTGACACAATCATATTCTTGTCGAATTGTTTGTAAGCTTTTTGCAGTAGATTCAGTATTTTCCAAGTCTAGGAACACACCGAATTTCACATTTTTGTTAATTGTTGAGTTGGAAATGATCATCTTCCTCACTGGATGAAATGAATGTTTTCACTCCTCAAATCTTAAGTTAATTGTGAGAGTTTGGTGATTAAATTACATCTTTTGCTGTTAAAATTTGGGATTATTAAAGGGTCATCAAATAGCCCACAGCTCGACCTAGAAACCTGACGGCTCACCGGGCTAATGGGTGGCTTGGCCCGTTTTATTAAGGTCCATGGGTAGCCCACTAGCCTAGTGGGTCAGGCCGTGAGCTAGTTTTTATGCCCATGGGTACCTGGTGGGCTAGCCCAGTTGCCCAACCCGTTGCCCAGCCCATTGGCTTAACCCGTTGGACCAGCCCAATAACTCATAATTCATAATAAAAATATATAGGAAGTGTATGAAGGATTGATCTGAAGATATTATAGAGGAATTTCTTAAGAGAACTCTCTCAACCACTAAGATACTCAAAGTAATTGTACTAAACTTAGTTTACTAAATATATATTTTTCTAGTAGTCTAGCAAATTTGAATTAACCATTTGACATTTTTTTTATTAAAAATAAAAAAATAAAAAATAGTTTAAAGCCTTAATAAAAAAATTAAATAGGTTTCTATCAATAAAACAAAAAATTAAATAGATTTGACTGTAAAAAAATTTGTAATTAAGTATTAAATTCTTTAATTCTTTCATTTTAAAAAATAGATTGATTATTCCGTTATAAAAATTGATTATTTCCTTATAAAAATAATAAAATAATATGCTAACATAAGCCCATGGGTAGCTCATTAGGCCCAACCCGATAGCCCACCTTGCTAAAGACCAAATGGGCATTGCCCATGGGCAGGATCATGGGCTGAGGTTTTCTCTTTCGGCCTAGTCCGACCCGACCTGTTAACTAGTTAATAGCTCATTATGCCCAGCCCATTGTGCCTATGGGCCAAGTAAAAATGGGCCGGGCCAGCCCAACCCACCTATTGACGACCTTTAGGATTATTTTTATTTTGGTCATTCATATTTAATATGACCCTCTATAATATATTTTTATGCCTACAAGGTTACAACAATGAAATTTCTGTATACTACCTTCCACAGAATTTAAAGAGACGGTAATTTTTGAAATAGTTAAATATGAAAGACATTTAATAGCCAAATTATTAATGGAAATAACACAACATGGTTAACATGAAAACGGATCCAAACATAAAGATTAAAAATGAAAATTTTGGAACGTAAATAGTTTAAGTTTAAGCACGCCCTGCCAATAAATACTGTAAGTCTGTAATAGACTTGTACACCCGTCCCCACGGGCCAACTGGCAAATCTCGCAGCCCTATAGTATTCAAGGAAGAATGACATGGTCCCGGGTGATTCCACGGCTAATGAGAGTTGAGATCACCCCACTAAACTTCAGGAGGAGTCTATTTTTGTTTATGAAGCAAGTTGCAAAGAATAAGCCATGTCCAGTAGTACCAAAAAAAAAAGGCTGGATCTTTCATTGGGAGGCCTAGGTTCCAAGAAGAATGTGACATTTATATCTTAGTTTTGACACTTTCTCTGGAATGAGCGGCTCAGCCACGCTTTTGGGTTTCAGACACACATCTTACAATTTCAATTTTGTTCTCATCGTTCTTTGCCAATTAACACTGAACCACTCTTGAAAATCGATTTAGCTCCTAAAAGAGCAGGGCCTCCAACCTCAAATGCCCCCCTTGTACTTTTTGTCTTCCGCTACCACAATCTCCATCTCCAACGTTTGGCCAGAGGTAGATCAGACACTTAATAAGAGCGAACTTTTTTGTCAACATCAAGATAAAGGAAAGATTGTACCAAAAAATCAGCATGTTAGAACAAATTGAGAGAAAGTTTCTACTTAGAAACTAGGCAGGAGAACAACTTTCTCTCACTTTATTTCCTACTTAGGTTTTAGGTTTGTAAATTCCATGCGAAAAAATCAATTGGTTTACAATATGTTAGAGCTAGGGTTTTAAGTAATAAGAAAGTTTGTCAATATACTATCAAAAGAATTTGAAGAATTGTAAGTTGGCTCAAGTTAAGCTCAAGATTGCTTGAGGGGTGAATACTGGTGTTTGGATTGCACAGGTAATCAAGTTTTGTACAATTGCACTCAAGCAAGAGTGGAGAGGATGATTCTTAAGTTTATGTCTAATTTAATGTTTCCCTTGAGCAATCTTAAATTTAATTATACTCTTGGATGAAATATATAATTTATAAGAGTCTGAATTCATGGGGTGTAAAACCCATGTTTTACATCATTCAATAAGAGATTACCACATCGACATTTTTCTTAAAATTCAATACATCCTACTACACCTAATAACGTGTGTGTTTAGATACTGCTTATTTTGCTGAAAATTGAAAACTGAAAACATTGTAGCAAAATAATTTTTAAATGTGTGAATAGTGCCATGTGACCCATTTTTAATAAAAGTTTTGTTGAAAAAAGCTGTTTGTGAGTCCCGTGAACAATGCACAGGACCCACTGAACAGTGTATAATCCCACTAGTGGTGCTCTTCTAAAAAAAAAAAAGTGAAACGCAAAACGCAAAACGCTGGGTTTTCATCCGTATCCAAACAGATACAACATCTCAATTGGATTTTATATGAGTATTAGAATTGATTGGGTATAGTTGTACTTATTTTTAAATATGTGATAAAATGATGTGACATGTTGAGATTGGAAAGGTAAAACATTAATTTTACATCACATTCTTATAGAATTTAATCTCAAATTAAAATATAAACAATTACTAGTTTTTAATGTATCTTATTATCTATATGTGGTGAGAGTGGAGAGATGTGATAAATTACTAATAATTCTAAAAGTTAAAATTATTAAAAATTAATGAATTTAATAACTAAATTATAATTTTAACACACCTCCTTATGTGCAATTTCAAACTGTTCCTAATATGTGGAGCTCAACATATAGGATTCTGTTAGGACATTTGTGTTTCACTTGTAAGGAACATATGTCACTACTTTATATAATTGACTTATCCTTTGACAAAACACACTTTACTTGTATTTGGGTAGATTTAGGATGTGTTTAAATACTTCAAGAAACCATGTTTCAAGATCAAGTGTTGAAGCCTTCAAGTCTGTCCAAGAAAACAAGCTGATAGTGCAAATTTATTAAAGCTCGACAGCTGGCTCGATAGCTGCATCTATCAAGCTTAAAAAAGCTGTTCAAAGCCCCGTGTGCTCGACACCTGCTCGACAGCTGCTTGACACCTACTATCTGTCGAGGTTTAAGAATTTCAGAATTCTGATATGATTTTCTTGGGATCCGTGAATATGTCTTTGGGCTTTCTTCTCTCTTAACCCTAGAATATAAAATGATTGTTTTAAGGGCCATCAAAGAGTTCACAAGTTGTAAAAGTATTGAGCAAACTTTGTTCAAGCAAATTGTGACCGGAGACGAAGTTCTTGCCCTAATTCATCTCTTTCTCTTGAAAAAGTTGCTGTGTATGTGCACCGTAGGGTTTTGTGACCAAGCAGCTTCTTGATCTTCATCATGTGGATGGACTGAAGAACTTTGCAACCAACAATCTTCTTAGTTGGTGATTGAAGTCGCGTACTGGGATCCGCGCAATTGGTTAGTCACGTACTTGGAAGTCATGCATCAGAAAAAGGAACTGTCACTACAGAACAAGTCCAATTAGGTATTGGGGTAAGGGTTCAACTATAGGTTGGTAAGGTACTTGGGATTCCTTTACTTGTAACCGCTTGTTGTGATAATAGTGAAGTTTCGGGAGTGGTGACTTGAAAATCACCCGGTGGGGTTTTTGCCGTTAGGTTTTCCCCATTCGTAAACAAATCACCGTGTTATTTATTTTCCGCTGCATAATTAGTTTATTAGTGATTTGTTTGTGCTACCACGCTTTTGCATGATAAATTGATTAATTAATAACTTGGCTAATTAATTAATTAATTTCTATCACAAGGGGTCATTCAGTTTGTGGCCTATCAGATTCCAACTTTTGAAACGAGAAAATGCAAACATAATTTAAATTTATGTGATGATAAAATTACTTATTGTCTCAAATATTTAATGAGAAAATGCAAACATAATTTAAATTTATATGATGATAAATTGTCTCAAATATTTAGGTTATTAGAAAATTATAAATTTAATAATAATGTGACCATAATTCTAACAAGACCCAAGGCAGTGGCGGCGCCACGTGCAAGTCAGGGTGTTCCCAGGAACACCCTGACTTGAAAAAAAACCTGAAAAAAAAAAATTTTTTTACAAATTTTTTTATACTTGCTCTGTATTATAGGAACACCCTCGAATTAAAAAAAAAAAATTAATTGTTCTGCTTTCAAGCAAAAAAATAAAAAAATAAATGAAGAAAGCCCAAAATAAAATTTGGTAACAGAGGCAAGCCCATGGCAACTCGGCAAGCCCAACAGATTATAGAGGCAAACCCACGGATTCTAAAAAAAAAAAAAAAAAAAATACAGAGCTGCAAAGCAAATCAAATCAGAACTCACTTCTAATTTTCTAAATCAGAAATCCCTAAAGGCCTAAAGCAAACCTAAAGAGTGAAGACAGAGCAAGCAACGCCTCACTGCCTCAGTCCCTCAGAGCAATGCCTCAGGCTCAAGCCAACTGCCAACAGCAGGAGTCACGGAGATTGGATCGGTCATGTCACTCGCAGCTCGCTCGTTGTTGGAGATCGGTCCAGTCCAGATCGTCATCGTCGCTCGGCTCGCTCGCCCCTCGCCCTCGTCGCTCGTCACTCGCCACTGCCCTCATCGGAGATCGCTCGTCGCCTCGTGACCTCGTCACTGCCTCAGCGGCCTCAGCCTTCAGGCCTCCCTACTCAGCTGCTCCGATGCTCGGCTGCTCCGGTGCAGGTGCTCCCTCCCTCTCTGACTCTCTCACTCTATCTGAATGACTTTTTATGAAATGAAAATTATGACTCTCTCTCTCTCTCTCTCTCTCTCTCTCTCTCTCTTTATTCTTTAATACTAATTTTAATACTTTGTTTTTATCTGATTTTGTGATTGGGCCACTGAATTGCTAAGTTTTAACTTTATCTTTATTAATATTTGGCTGATTTTTTGACTTTTTAAATTTGTCTTTATCTTAATATCTTATCTGTTGGTGTTGGTTAGTGTAGGTGTGTGTGTTTGTGTTGGTAAGATATTAAATTATTAATTGTCTTTTTAGTGTAATGTGTATTTTGATTGTGAAATTTTTTGATTGGCAGCTGATTCTTGTAATTGGGAAAATTTAATTAATTGAAGAAAATAAATAATTAATAATTTAATTAACCAATACATTATAAAAAACAAACAAATTAAATTATGTTAGACTAAACAACAATTAATAATTTAATAATTAATGAAATAACAATACAACAAATTATAGTTTATAAAAGACAAACAAATTAATGAAACAACTAAACAACAATAATTAATAATTTTATTAATATGTCAAATGAACTTATAGTTTATTGTATAGGTACTTTTGTTCATTTCATTTCATTTCATTTTTTTTTTTCTTTTTGAGGTTTTTCGGTGTGCAAAATGCAAATTTGTTTTGGTTTTAAGAACTTTTTTTTTTTTTTTTTTAAGCACAAACTTCATGCCGGCCAAATTTTGAATTTCGGCCGGTATTTACCGAAATGTCTCGAAACACCCGAAATAGACCGAAATGACCCAAAATTTTTTCAAAGTGAAATAAGAACACCCTGGACAAAATTCCTAGAGTTGCCACTGACCCAAGGTGATAGTGATGGTAGCGTGGTTGTCAAACACCAACGTTTACTAAACAGACTACAATTTTCAAGAAGAAGCAATTATATTTTATAATCAAAGAAAAGATGATAGTGGAAAGAAGCCCATAACAATTTAGCCAACAATTCTATTCCTATAATTCCTGGTGCTGTTTCTATGGCCGTGCATAGCCACAACATCACTAGCAACAAGTTCCGTTGCAAAACTTGATTGCTGTTGTAAGGGTTCTTAGTGTTAAGTTTTACCGATATATTAGTTTAATGTAATAAGCCCAAGCTTAATCCAACTTTGTGTGCAAGACAAGTTTACTACTTGTATTATAAGCCTATCAACTATAGTTAATGTATGATTAGTCTAGGGTTTATATTACTAGATATTCTCATGTTATTGTTCATTGTAACACAAGATTTGTGTTACACTCTTATGTAATAAAGATATAGCCCTTAAGGTTTCCTCCGTAGACGTAGGCTATTATGATGAAATCCTTATGTTCTTGTATTCTCATTGTGCTCTTGTGTTTTCTAATATTAATATTGCTTTAAGGGCTGCTCTCATTTAATATAGATGTAGCCCTTAAAGTTTCCTTTATGGACGTAGGCCATTAGGCTAAACCATGTAATTTTTGTGTTCTCTATTTTATACTTCCACTTCCCCATCTATTCTAACATATTCAACATGGTATATCAATGCTAATATAAAACATAGTTTCAGAGCCACCTTCTTGTGGCCATGGTTTTCTGTCTTTACAGTATGTTCAAGAGCAGTCTTTGTTTTTCTCAATGTTTCTCCGCTAAATTTGTCTTCTTCGGCCTCACTCTAATACCGTTACATCACACTGCAAGACCACTGCCTTTTCACAAACCACTGTCACAAAGCCTTTCATTAATTTGCAGTCCTATCTTTCTCGGTCTTTTATTTACTATCTTAGTCTTTTCTGGCTTCTCCTCCACTGTTAGAAGATTGCATAGTATTGTAAGACTACTATCATTTCAGATTTATTTGTTAAATTACCGATTGTCCAAAAAGTTTAAATTATTGGGATATGGTAAATTTAATCATTTAACCACATACTTCTAACACTCCCCCTCAAGTGTGGGCTGAAACTACCTTTTAATGAAGACAAGGATTGAACTCAGGATTTCCTGCTCTAATACCAGGTTAAATTACCGATTGTCCCAAAAGTTTAAGCTATTGAGATATGATAAATTTAATCATTTAACCACAAACTTCTAACACTATTACCCCATATCTATTAACCCTGTGAACCTCTTTCTGCAGCACCATCACAAATTCAAGCCCCTATCAGATTCGATTTTTTTTTAAAAAAAAAATCCTTTGTATTTCTTAGATACCATACTAAATATGAGCATTGATATACTATGTTAAATATGTTAGAATAGATGTGGAAGTGTATGCATAAAATAGATAACACAAGAACATGAAGATTATGTGGTTCAGTCTAACAGCCTACGTCTATGGAGGAAACCTTGAGAACTACATCTTTATTATATGAGAGTGTAGTACAAATCCTGTGTTACAATGAACAATAACATGGGTATATATAACTAGTCGCTAACCCGTGAGATGCACGGGATAGTTAAATAAAATTAAGTTAAAAATGAAGGAAAATAAATAATCTAGTTCAAAATAAAGGTTCAACTAAAAAATTGGTCAAAAATACAATTAGTTTTTACTTTCTTTGAAATTGAACCTACAAACAGAACCGTACATATGTGAGGACAATGAAAATGATATCAAAGACATTAAATTCACAACTACATTAAATTTAAAGAACAAAGACATTTGTTTCACAGCATTATATTAAATGATTAAAGCCTTTAAAATGAGTGAGGAAGAACAAACTTTTGCAGACCAAGAACATAGAGTAATTTGCTAAAATTGTAAAGTAACGCTTTCTTTCATATGCAAAAATATCATCCAAAGTATAAAGTTTCTAATGGAACCATAGAACGTGAAAATATGTGCTCACTAAGATACAAATAGCTTAATTAAATTTATAACTAATCAACAACAGCATGGTGTGGAAATTGTTTACCAAAAAAAAGGAGTATCTAACGATCAAACATATGTATCTAACAATTCTAACCATAAAGCAAGTACAACATGAGAATTTGGTTCAAAGTATTAAAACAATAACTAAATTTACAAAATGCCCTTTATATATATTTGTAGTGATGGTGTTCTTTCGGGAAAAGATGAACAAATGAAAATCAATAAACTTACTATTATGTATTGAACACTATTTTACAACTAAAATCTCATACTACTCTTAATATGATTCTTCTTTGTTTTTTTTCCTTGAATGCTTAGGCTCTCCAAGTGGCATTAGTAGTTGGAAGAATTGGAGCTTGAGCTTCATAGCTTTGGTGATATAAAAGCTTTTGCCAAATCAAACAAATGTTAGACATGTTGGTGAGAATCTATAATTCCATTTAGTTTTGGTGAGAATTTGTATCTTCCCAAGCAACATTGTAACAGTTGCACAATATGACTCTACACTATATCCCAAAGGATCTCTCTTGGATTGCTTCATTCTTCTATCAAGCACTACAACTAAAGCTCCCCCATCATAACTTTCCTGCCTTGCAAAACTTCACAAACAAAAGAAGAATTCCATAATTTTCATTTCCTACTTTTGCAGCCCCCAATCAGACTAACTAATAGATAATTTGAAATTGCTATCAAACATTGACCATGATACTTGATAATAAACAAAGGCTGGGAAGTAAGAGATCAACATATCTGATAATAGCAATCAACACTTACCAATTATAATTCACCAACACCAATATCACAGGACACACAAAACTAATATGAAATTCATGACAATTGAAGATAAGCCAAAGACAACAGATACAGAAACCACTACTATGAATAACAGTTTTGAACCTTCCGCCCTAACCAAACACTGCCACCAACAAAGCGAAGGGAAATTATCAGAATCCTTTTGGTCTAGAAATTATTTTGGAAAAAAAATCATGCTCTCAAAACCTTCAGGTACCTAGAATATTAATCACTTCAAGAATATGGAAATAACAATTAGGCACTTACCTGGAGTAACTGAGTCATGTTCAACCTTTTTATATGTAGTTGTCCGCTTCAAATGCTCGAGCATTTGCAACTAAAAAAACCCCAACAAAAATTGTAGCTTTTTCCCATTTCATATATAAATTCAGTGTGATTGATTTGATTAGTGAAAAACACACCTGAGTACTTCCTGTTATGCACTTCACCAAGCACCTTATTTGCATCCCTCTTCCTTAAAAGGAAAAGGAAAAAAAAAAAAAAACAACATGAAAAACATTCTCTACTGTGGGTTTCAATTACAAAATCTCATCAAGATTTTAAATCTCACACATTATTTCAGCTTACTTAAGCATAACTCTTAATTTCTCACAAACCAAAAACACAATAAGTAAATAAAGTAAGATCTGTATTTTCTTATTTACACGACATTCAAAGCAACCTTAAAAATGGTTTGCAGACAACTATCTGAAAAAAAATCCCCTAAAACTCCTTTGACATATTCTTAGAAATTAAAATTACACAGCAAAGGATCTCATCAATTGTCATGCTATTTCCAAGTAAAGCAGAATAGATTCACAACGATGGAATTTCCCTCCAAAGCAATTCATTTTTATTTCTAATTGAAGAGACAAATACACAAACCATAATAAGAAATGAATGTGCTGCTAAAAAAAAAAAGCAACTGGAAATATTGGACTATAATGATGTAATTGAAGAAGCTGATCACCAAATATGCTACTGCATATTAAATTAACAACATAGTAAAGAATACAGTGTGTTTGGAGGTAGATTTAACTATACATTTGAACCTAAAATTTAAATCTTTATCAAATTTAAATAAGTCTATAATCATTTCTATTTAAGATGAAGAATAATTGATTGATAGCTGCTATCATAGGCCGTCTGCCAGTTGAGGAAATTGCTGCAGAAGCCAAGAAGTCTGAGTTTTTTTTTTTTCAAAAATATAACAACTCTAGAACTGTGCAAAACTTCATTGTATAAAGTTAAAAGTTATATATTCTATAGAATCTACAGTCAAGAAAATGAATAAACTTGACATCTACATTGTTTAAAGAACAGAAAAGCAAGGTTGTGGCTTAATTTATTTTTTGATACACTCATCATTTGCTAATCATAATGGCAAAAAAAATTAACTTCCCATATCATTTGCATCTTTTTTCAAAAAAATAAATAGCTTCAGCAATGCAATCGACTGTTGAATTTATTTATAATCTTCATTTGCTGTTCGGTTTTATTTCTACTTGAATTTAAGATATAGATGAGACTTACAGAGTCCATATCCGTATCAATTTTCCAGGGCTTTTCTCTCTCTCTCAATTAATCAATTATATCTCTGTCAAAGACCCAAACTCTCAGACCAATAATAAAGATTCAATTTTGAATGTGTGTTTGTCTTCCTTATAATCTCAGAAACTGAGTTGTGTGTTCAAAACCGAGCAGCAAACCATTACTACCAATCCATATAACAAAATGTAATAAGGGAAACAAAAATCATCAAGCAAAAGAATGGAGAGATACCTCAACCGAAGCAGCCACGTTCTGTGAGGAGAGGAAGACAGGAAGGAAGGAACTCAGATAGGCGAGGAAGGAAGGAACTCAGATACATTGTGAGAAAGAGAAAGGCTCTTCTTCGACCCAGAGAGTTTGCGGTTGTTGTGGGTGGTGGTGCTGCTGCTGCCGCCTGCTGTCTTATGGTGGTTATGGGTGAAACGGGAAAGGAGAAGGGGTTAGGAGAAATAGGGTTTGTGGGTATGGTGGGTATTGACTGAGTGGGTTTTGCGTTTAAAGAGTAAAAGAAAAGTTTTATGGTGCGTGAAAATTTTTTTTTTTTTTTTTTTTTTTTAGTTTATGTTTTTAAAAAAAAAAAAAAAAATATTGTGCTGATGTGGAAAATTGTGGAAGCTTCAAAAGCTTCGGTTTTATATATATATATAGATAAGCTAAACCCTAGACTAACCATACACACACTATGGTTAATAAACTTGTAGTACAAGTAGGAGACTTGTTTTGCACACAAAGTAGGATTAGACTTGGGTCTATTACATTGGACTAATATATCTCTAACATATCTCTAATAGGCATATCAGGTACCAATTTGATTGTATTGTTTTGCAATCAATTTGATGTATTCAATGCACTTTTGGGTTGTATTATATTGTATTTAAGATGAGAGTGCATTTGCTAAAAAAAAAATAGTTGCTATTGCAGGTTTTTAGCTCAAGTAAAAATGGCATCACGGGAAAATTCTAAGCAAGTTGTGAATTTTTAAAATATCATTGGCAAAGAATTTCACCTGAAACTCACTTGATTTTAGGTTGAGTGAAAATCACAGCTTGAGAGAAATTATTACTTTCCTTCCATGCAGTTCCTATCCAATTACTCCTTACAAAATCTTACTATACCTACAAAATTACCTTAAGAATTCTCATATTGAAGAGTAAGAGAGCTAACAAATTCCCTTAAGAGAAAAACCCTTTATAGGTTTCTTGGGTGATCTTTATTGAAGCTTTGTGACAAAGGAAGCTTGGTCTTGCAGATGATGGCTCAACTTGCATAACCAGAAGCTAGTAAGGAGAAAGAATTGACCTTGTGATTGCCTTTTCTTCCCCAAAAATAAAAAATAAAATAGATAGTAGGAGTGGGGAGATCAAATACATCTTTGTTAGGTTTTAAGTACTTAGGAACTAATGTATTAGAATTCTAATTTGTATAGTTGGCAAACCATGATCAAAACAGATTTTATAGTCTTGTTTAGACTTGCTCAAAGTGTATGCGTTTTATGTAAAGTTGGAATCAAGTTGCTGCAGAAGTTATAGTACGATTCTGCCTAGCTCGATCGATCGAGAATTAGACTCAACCGATCGAAATTCAGGCAGAACGTTTTTTTGCAGAATTTTCCAACTCAGCCCTAAGCTCATATGACGTGTAGGGTTTTATGTTTTGCCCTAAGTATAAAAGGGAAAACCCTATCTTTTGTGAGATCTAGAGGTATTTGCCTTCACATATACTTAGGATTATCAAGAAGGAGAATTCGATTCAAGAACTTTACGATTATTCAGTTGCTGCAATAACAGCTTAAAGATACACAAGCACGAGTACTTGTACTTGCTAGAGAATCCAAGAAAGAAGGAGTCCGTGGTTTTGGAGCTATCACGTGATCGTGTCAGTAAGTTTTCTACTGGTGGGTAGCAATAGGATGTTAGTGGTCTAAGTCGCTATTGTAAAATTTCGATTCTTTCATAGTGGATTCAAGTTTACCTTGAGGATAACTAAGTTAAATCCTCCCCAGGTTTTTACCGGTTTAGTTTCCTGGGTCATCATATCTTTGTGTCTTTTATTTTTTGCACTTTACATTGATATGATTATATGATTGTGTGTTAACCTAGATCTGAAATTTGGACTAAGTAATCACTTGGCTAATTAACTAGGTTAATCCAATTGTGTTTTAAGGGATCTAAAAACATACAAGTGGTATCAGAGCGGGTAGCTCTTTTGTTGTAGATCTTTTGATCTCTGAGCTGATCCTTAACCCCTGTTGTCATGGAACACAGACACTCTCTGGTTATTCCTACTCACTTTGATGGGAATAATTATGCTTATTGGAAAGTAAGGATGAAAGCATTCCTGAAATCTATTGATGAGAGAGTCTGGAACTCCGTTGAATACAGATGGGAGAAGCCCACTACTCTTGTGAGTGAGTGGCAAACTTCTCAGAAAAAAGCAGCCGCTTTTAATAACAAAGCTATGAATGCTATTTTTAATGCTGTTTCTATGGAGAAATTTAAGAGAATCTCTAATGTTGAGATTGCTCACACTGCTTGGAATATCCTCCAGACTGTGCATGAAGGCACAAAGGCAGTTAAAATCAATAAGTTACAGCAATTAACAACTAGATTTGAAAGTATTAGGATGTCTGATGATGATTCTTTTGATGAATTCTATGATAAGCTTAATGATATTGTTAATTCTGCCGATAATCTGGGTGAAATCTATGATCAACCTAAAATTGTTAGGAAGATTCTTAGATATTTAATTGAAGATTTTAGACCCAAAGTGACTACCATCACTGAGAGCAAGGATGTGGACTCCATCCCTGTTAATGAACTTGTAGGATCTCTTTAGTCTTATGAGTTGGACCTACTCAAAACTAGCAAATTCAAATCAATAGCTCTTAAGTCTGTTGATGATGTTGATGTTGGTGGATTTGATGATGATCTCTCTGCTACAGAGATTACTTACCTTGCCAAGAACTTTAGGAATTGTTAGGGACATATTTTGTGTAATTAGCTAATCCTTTGACAAAACGCACTTTACTTGTAATTGGATAGATCTAAGATGTATTTAATACTTCAAGGAACAAGAGTTCAAGTCTAGTATTGAAGCCATGCAAGTCTGTCCAAGAATCAAGTGAAGAAGTGTTGATTTTTTAAAGCTCGATAGTTGCTCGACTCCTCTCAACAGCTAGGCTATCTATTGAGCTCTTAAGTTGTTTCTTATCACAATCTTGACAGCTCCTCGATAGCTGGTGGATCGATCGAGAAAGCTCCTGTCTCCTCGATAGCTTCTCAATAGCTGTATCTGTCGAAGTTTAAATCTCGACACCTCCTCAACACCTCCCGATCGATCGAGGTTATGGGAATTCAGATTTTTAGATCTGATTTTCGGCCCATGATGACATGTATGTGTAGGGTTTCTTTTCTCACAACCCTAGACCTATATAAGACTTATTTTAGAGGCCGTCACAAAAGAGAATAAAAGGAGAACATATGCAAAAGGTGACCGATGTCTTATTCTCTCTGAAAGAAGCTACTGCGTCTTTACGCTTTAGGGTTTTGTAACCAAGTGCTTCTTAATCTTCATTGTTGATGAAGTGAAGAACTTTGCAGCCAACAATCTTCTTCTAGTTGGTGATTAAGTCGCGTACTGGGATCCGCACAATTGGTTAGTCACGTAATGGGATTTGTGTATTAAAGGGTGGTGTTCATATATTGAAGAGTTCAGAGGTTCTAAAGCGGTAGAAGGTTTCTGTTGTAAGTTCATCTACAGGGATTTTAGAATTTAGGGACAAAGGTTTTGTACTAGATCTGAAACTTCTCTTTACTATAGTGAATTGCTTTTCGAGAAGGTTTCCCCCCAGGTTTTTTACTGTGAAACTAGTTTGTTTCATTGGTTTTCCTGGGTCATCATATTTTGTCTTATTTATTTTTCCGTTGCATGATTTTGACATGATATTGATGGTTTTTTGTTTTAACAAGGTTTATTCATAATTAATCTAATCAACAACTTGAGTTTAAAACTTGTTAATTTTATCAACCGGGGTCTAATTTTCCCAACAGGAATTTCCTTAAAAACAATAACAGAAGGGCAAGAGGTACGAACATTGCTGAACCTAGAAACTTTAGGAAGAATGATCCCACTAAGATTAACAACACTGAAAAAATTAGAGAAAAAGTAGGTCAATCTTCTATTAATTCTATGGGTCCTTAATGTTTTGGATGTCAAGGGTATGGTCATATGAAATCTGAATGTCCTACATACTTGAGGTCTAAGGGTAAGGCTATGGCTGTAACCCTTAGTGATAATGAAGTTTTTGATGATGAGTCTGGGTGTGATGAAGATGGAAATTTCATTGCTTTTATTGCTACTGCTGTAGTCAGTGAAAGCTTGTCTGTTGAAGAGAACCCTTCTGATGGGGAACTCTCTGAGGATGCAAATCTTCAAGAAGCCTATAATAAACTTTGCAAAGTTGCTGCAAAGGATGCTATGAATGTTGATCTTGACTTGAAGAAAATTGCATCTCTTGAGCTTGATAAGAAAAATTTGTTTATGAAACTGTTTGGTGCTAATGAATTTTTGAACAATGTGAAAATTGAGAATATGCTTTTGCTTGATAAAGTTAAGAATTTGGAACTTGAATTATCTGTTGCTAGAGAACAAACTAATAGATCTGCTAATTCCAAACTTGATCATATGCTGAGTGTTCAAAAGTCTCCTTCTGACAAATCTGGATTAGGTTTTGTAGAAAGCATCTCTGTGTCCTGCACCCCATTCCACAAACTTTGTTCCTTCTTCTTCCTCTGAACCCCCTGTGAGTGAGGTTGTGAGTGAGACTGTTAAACCTGTAGAGGTCACACCTTCTAAGAAGATTAGGGTTAATCTGAAAGAGTCTAAACCTAAGGAGTCTACCCTTTCTAAGGACAAGTTGCATGGTAAGCCTGCTTGGGTTTGTCATTTTTGTGAAAAGTCTGGGCACATTCGTCCAAACTATTACAAGCTACAAGCTGCTAAGAGAGCAAAAAAACCAAAAGTACCTATGCCTCAAGCACAAGATCCTATGGTACTTATTGGTGAATTGGTAAAAACTCTAAACCTTTATTCCAATCCTGGAGTTGGTAATTATTCTCACGTGAATAAGAACTGCAATGCTCGAGGTGCATCTAAAAAGTTTTGGATGCAAAAAGCTCAATCAAATTGAGTCTTTCTAACATGGTCCTTGTGCTTCATTGCTTTACCTTTTGTGACCATTGTTATTTGTTGTTTTTTTTGTTTTCTTTTTGTTTCTAGGACTTACATTGCATAACATTCATGCATTTCATTTTAGGACTGTTTTTGTTTCTTCTTTTCAAAAAAAAGAAAAAAAAAAGGGGGAAAAGGAAAAAGGGGAAGCAAATTGTGTTTTGCATTATTTTCTTGGATTTGAAATCAAGGTTGGCTAATTTATCTTTACATAACATGTCTATGTACCTTGTTTAGCTTGGATGAGCTTATTTATTGCACTTTACCAGTTGAAACTTTGTAGTACATGTTGTGTGGGAATGATGTTTATAGTTGTTGATCACATGATCTTGATTTTGAAGTCACATGCTTTTGATTGTAAGGACTAAAAAATCCTAAGAGAAAGGCATAAATAACCATCTCACCACTGTTTACTAGCCAATCATGAACACCTTAGTGCATATCGTAAGATTTTGTGCTCAAGAAAGTGTAGCACAAAAAGAACATAAGGTGTAGCCTCGGCTTAAATAATTAAAATTGGTGTGTACATTATTGGGCTATAATGAATTCTATTCTAAATAAAATTGGTGTGTACAATATGAGGCAAATTTTAAAAAAAATATACATGAATGCAAGCTTGTTTTATAGGAGATGTGGGAGTTATATGATGTAACCCTTTAGGTGATAGTCACTTTCATACTCATGTGATGAATTTTGTAGAAACTATGATTGATTTCTATTCACATATCATCTCACATGTATCTCAAGTTTTTGCTAGTTGCACACACTACACAAGTTTCTCTTTGTTAAACTTTGTACATGCTATTGTGTGTGATTTTGGTTTGGCCAACCAAGTTTGAAAATTCCTTGAGTTTTTTGCAAAACATTTTTGATGCTTGAAAATATAAGGGTCTTGATTGAAAATCTTAATTTTGGGAAAATTGGGTTCAAAACAAGTGTTTTTGAAAAAGCATTTTATCTCATGCTCATGCATTTTTTTTTTTTTTCATAAAATTCAATGCTTTGAGGAGTTTCTGCAAAATAATGCTGTGTTTTTCAAAAAACTGATTTTTCCAGAATTTCGACCGATCGAACTTGTTTTTCGATCGATCGAAATTGCGATAAAAATTTACTATGAGTCTCTGTCTGTTTTGATCGGTGCTCGATTGATGTTGGATCAATTGAAGCATTTTCGACCGATCGAATCTAATTTTTGATGAGTTGAAAATCGTATAGAGAGTTTTTTTAAAAACTGAGTTTCTCACGTGTTCATACATTTTTTCAAAAATTTTCAAACTCTTTCTCTCTCTATTTGATCGGTCAAAGGCTCCAAGCAAGATTTTTGTCGTTTTCCTCTAGACTTTTTGCAAGGTTTTCCTTCTACAAGGCCGGTAAGACTCTTTTGCCCCTTCTTTTTCATTTATTTTATGTTTTCATGCAATAAATCATGCTTTTTTTTGGGGAAATTTTGAACCTCTTAGATTTTGGGATTTTTGTTGATTCAAGCCATATTTATTGAAATTGATCAATGAGTTTTTGTTGGGGGATGTTATAAACATAATCTTTGGTGTTCAATTTGATCAATTTAATGTATTGTGAGAAATTGAAAATTCTAGGGCTTGAAACTATCCGATTTGGGGATTTTGTTCAAATTGAGTTCAATTATTGAAATTGGCTTGTTGGATTGATTACTTTGATCATTATAAACTATTTTATAACTTGTGTGATGATCAATTGGTCAATTTAGTTCAAATTGAACAAGTGATTTTTCAAAATTTTGGGGTTTTTTGTTATAAACTTTATGCTTAAGCCAATTTTGTGATTCTAAACTTAAATTGAACTTGTTATCACTACATTAGAGCATGCATCATGATATTTTTTCTGTTAATGCATCATATAGATTGCTATTTCTATATATATATATATATATATATATATATATATTTTGTGCTGGCTTGCAGTCTACCCTTGGTTTTTTCTTATTGTTCCTTTTGGTTCTTTTCTGTGTGTCTTGTCCTTTCCTTAGCACCATGCCTAGGAAAACTAGAGCCAATAGGGCTGCCTCCACTTCTTCTAACCCACCTTTTGATAGTGAGAGGTTTCCGAGCCTGAAAAACGAAGAGAAGTATTTGAAGCTAAACCTTAAGAGAAAAATTTGGGCCGAGCGTCAGGTGTTGTTAGATGAGCTTGATATAGCCATTAGGGCTAATTTTGAGCGTAGGGGTTGGTTGCCTCTTTTGGACATAGACCATCCTCCTCTTGCTACCCTGATTAGAGAGTTCTACTCGAACCTCTCTACCCACGTCTATGATTCCAACACTCTAGTTAAGTGTTGGATACGAGGTGTAGTTCACCATTACCCCTTCGGTAGTGACTGCTGCTCTTAGGGTACCCGTGGTTTAGGACCCTGTCTATCTTTATGATGAGTCTTCTTTCTTGGATGACATCATGTCATACATCACTGGGTCTTCCATCCAGTGGGGTTCTGATCCTAGGGTCACCACTCCTGAGCTCACTGAGATTTATTATCTTTTCTTTAGGAAAGCTTGTCATTCTTTGTGGCCTATTTCTGATCTTCACGCCATTCCTCTTGAGCGATGTGTGTTTTTGTACGCTCTTGTCATGGATGCTCCTATTAGTTTCCCTCATCTGTTTCTTCGTTCTTTAAACAAAGTTCATAGGAGTGCTTCCACTGGTCACGCTCTCTTCTTTTTGGTTTTCATTCAACGGATTTTGTTACATTTAGGGTTAGAGGATTTCCCTGCTTCTGAGTCTATTCATATTGTAGCTCCCATAGGTGCCACCTTTCTTAGGCAGAGGGCTGCTCAGTTAAGATTGAGCTCTAAACGTCCTAAAGTTGAGCCTTCTAGTACCGCACTCCCTCCTCCTTCTACTATAGGTACTACTTCTGGTGAGGCGTCTGCTAATCTTGTTGATGATGATGCTGCTGCTATTGTTCCTTCACCATCTGCTTCGGATGATTTTGACATTCGACATACGTTGGAGACTGTCATAACCGTTCAGGCGGCTCATGGTCAGCTTTTGGTGGACATGCTTGATGAGATCCGTACTTTGAGAGCTGATCTGGAGCATCTTCAACATTCGCCTTCGCCACCTCCTTTTGATGATGGATTCTGAGTGTCCTTTGGCATTCCGTCACAAAAAGGGGGAGTATACTTGTGTTTGTAGAGGAGATTTTTGTTTTAGGAGGAGTTTTTTATGTTTTGGAGCTTGTGGAGTTATTTAGATTGTATCTAGGTGCTTCATTGTGTATTTACATTTTTTTGGCTCTTGATGTATTTTTTGATAGGGGGAGATACATTGTTTTTGTTTATATGTTTCTTGTTTCACTGCTTATTGATTTATATTTATGAGTTATTCATGATATATGTCTTTATTTTGTTTTATGTGAAATCAAGAAGTTAGTTGTGTTTTATTTGTATTTTCCACACATGCGTTTATGCGTTTTGTTTAAGTGTTTCAGGAAATATACAGGTTAATTCAGTCGTGCTACCGTCTACACTTGCAACTGATAGATAGTAGTTAGGTTGGATTTGTTATAATGAGCATTATTTGTGTAATGGGCTTTTCTTTGTAAACTTTGAGCATTTTAGTTTGTGTTTTGTCATGGATTGCCAAAGGGGGAGTTTGTTAAGTTCTAAGTACTTAGGAACTAATGTATTAGAACTCTAATTTGTATTGTTGGCAAACCATGATCAAAACAAGTTTTATAGTCTTGTTTAGACTTGCTCAAAGTGTATGAGTTTTATGTAAAATTGGAATCGAGTTGCTGTAGAAGTTATAGTATGATTCTGCCTAGCTCGATCGATCGAGAATTAGACTCGACCGATCGAAATTCGGGCAGAACATTTTTCTACAGAATTTTCCAACTTAGCCCTAAGCCCATATGACGTGTAGGGTTTTATGTTTTGCCCTAAGTATAAAAGGGAAAACCCTAGCCATGTTTTAGGTTGCTCCTTTTGTTGTGTGTGTGAATCTTTTGTGAGATCTAGAGGTATTTGCCTTCACACATACTTAGGATTATCAAGAAGGAGAATTCGATTCAAGAACTTGATGATCATTCAGTTGCTGTAATAACAGCTTAAAGATACACAAGCATGAGTGCTTGTACTTGCTGGAGAATCCAAGAAAGAAGGAGTCCGTGGTTTCGGAGCTATCACGTGGTCATGTCAGTAAGTTTTCTACTGGTGGGTAGCAATAGGATGTTAGAGGTCTAAGTCGCTATTGTAAAACTTCGATTCTTTCATAGTGGATTCAAGTTTACTTTGAGGATAGCTAGGTTAAATCCTCCCCAGGTTTTTACCGGTTTAGTTTCCTGGGTCATCATATCTTTGTGTTCTTTATTTTCTGCACTTTACATTGATATGATTATATGATTGTGTGTTAACCTAGATCTGGAATTTGGACTAAGTAATCACTTGGCTAATTAACTAGGTTAATTCAATTGTGTTTTAAGGGGTCTAAAAACAAACAATCTCCATTGCTTAGCTTGGAGGGTTTTGAAAGTGTAATGTATCACAAGTATTCATAGTAGTGGATTGGTTGGTGCTATAGGCCCTATAGTTTTTTTACCCTTTATGGGTTTTCTCTTTGTAAACATGTCCTCATGTTTTAATGAGTATGCTTGTGGGATTTATTGTGGTTTGTTGTGTATATCCATGCATTTTATCAAATGGCTAATTAATTAATTGGGATTTATTGTGTGATTAACCTTAAAAAATTCAAATGAAAGCAATCCGGATGATGGCTCTTGCTTAGGTTTCAGATGATGGCTTTTGCTTAGGTATTGAATGCTACTTAACCTGTACTTTCAAGCACCTCAAAAAGTTACGTTTGATTGTTGAGGACTTAACTAATAAAAGTAATGATTTGCTGAGTGATGTTTCATGAATTTATGCATTCTTAATGGATCCAAACTTGTTCAATATGTGCATTATGCCACTATATACCTCAACATTAACCCATCAGTTGATAATTGATACTCTAGTTAGTTTGTGGTGCTTGAATGTGTGGTGGGAAAAAAAAGTGTGAAGCAAGTGAAGGTTTGTCAAGATATGTCTATGGCAACATTGGAACTTTGTTCTCCTTCCCAACAATGCCCAGGGATATCGTTGCTTATGTAAGGAAGGACATATGAAAGAGAAGTGCTATGTCCACAATATTTTCATAACAAATCATAGGTGGTAAGTTGTTATTGGTTTTAATTTGAATTCACAACATAAATTACTTTTTTGCCCACCCATAACAACCATTGACAACCTATCACTTAAGATTTGTTGTAAAAATGTTGTGGGCATAGCATTTTTCTATATGAAAACACAACCTCCCCCATGGTTGTCAAAGTAATTTAATCAATTAATTGCAGTTTTTTTTCTTTTTTTTGTTAAATATTGATGATGCTAAAAATCATCAGTTAGTCACACAGTCCTCACGTGCTTGAGACAACACCTGCAAACAAAAATAAAGAGGACCTTGTAGAGAGTACTGGTGTGGTACTGGCCAAATACCCTACGAAGGTCAAGTCAGAGAACTTTCATAACTTTAGAGTTCCAGAGTTGGGGAAAATTATGTGTACCTTGGTTTGTGAGGGTTTTGGGGTTTTTATAATAGTGTAGAGTTGACATTCGTTTCTTGGCATAGAGGGCTTTTCCTTGTGGGGAAGATCTTCATTAATGAGTGCATCTTGCGGGATACATTCCTTGTAGGAATCCCCTCGATTAGGGTTAGTCGTGGAGCACAAGATGTTTCCTTATATATTCATGCGTAGGGGCCAAGTAAAGCCACGTCAAACCCATCATAGGTTTACTTCCGTCAGCTTCTTATTTCGTCTATGCATTCTAGTCGTCTCATTCAAGGTGAACCCGTCGGCATTAGGACGATACCGTCGACCTTATGGTGTCGTTGCTTACGGATGCACAAGCAAGGTCATTGGGTTCATTAGGCCCGTCAGTTTCACCTTGAGTTCCTAAAACCTCTAGAATTACCTTTATCAGCTACCCCCTACTCTATGGTCCCGTCAACTTTAGTTGACGGGTTATGGAGTTTGATTTGTAGCCCTTTTTTTTTTTTAAAATTTTTTTTTTAACAAGGAAGGGATTGATGATGCCTCGAGTAGTCAATATTAAATGTCAGAACTCGTGGCATAAGCTGGTTGGCCTTGTTTCTGAGCAAGGGCATCGCTTCGTCTCTTGTGCATTCTTTTTCCTATATATATCTCACCTCCTCTCTCATTTCTCCTATTTCATAATTGCTGATCATTAGAGAGAGAGCTCATCACTTTGAGAACTTTGCTACAGTCATCTTGCTAACCTTGTTGCCGTCCTTTTGCTAAGGCCGTCACTTCTCGAGGAACCGTCTGCTAACTTCGTAAGTCACATTTTCTTCTATTTTATTCTATATTTTACTTTCATTTTTTCAGGTTGATCGTTTAACTCTTTTAGAAAGACCGTCAACTTAGGTTCTTAGAATACCTCCGTCGCTTGTAAGTGAATAGATGTCTAGAGAAGCGATGGGTGAGCAGTTATCAGTTCGTGAGGGAGTGGGCTACGATGAGGTCTTCCAATCAAGTCATGAGCTTGAGGAGGGCCTTTCCTGGCCGTCAGAGCGGGAAATGTCAGCCCATTTTCCTAATAAGGAAGTGGAAAGTTGTGATGGAGAGGAAGGTGAGGAAGAGGAGGTAGATGAGGGTGAGGATGAAGGTGATGAGGGAGAAGAGGAGGGAGAGGATGACGGGGACGAGGATGAAGTTGACGAGAGAACCCTCGAAGGTGGAAGTTCAAGAAGCCCTGGGGATGGGCATACCCGTCCATTTATCCTCCCTAAAATGTGGACCGTCAATGACTTCAAACCAACGATGACGGCCAACATTTTTAAGAATCTGAGGGATCGTTACCAAATTCCTAACCATATCCCAATCTATCTCCCTGGGAAATTTGAGAAGTGTTACTCGGGGAAGACTGTGGACATTGGCATGTATGATGCCATGTTCGCAGCAGGACTAAGATTGCCACTGATGGCATTACGCAGTCAGTTGGCTAATTTTCTTGGATTGTCCATCAGCCAGATTGCTCCAAATGCTTGGAGGATCTTTATAGGAGCTGAGATTTTATGGGGTCGTCTTAGTGGTGGGAACCATCAGCTTTCTTTGGACAAGTTCTTCTGGTGCTATAGACCCCAGCACATCGTCTTGTCCTAAAGGATATATCACTTTACTGCATGGAAAAAAGGACTTAGGCTCGTGTCGGATATGCCTGATTCTAATAGGAACTGGAAGGGCATATATTTCTTTGTTTAGGGGATGAACTGGGTATGTTATCCAATGGGCTACAATGCCCCATGACTTCGACAATACTTGGGCTATTGTCAAAGATCCAGGTTTAGTATCATCGGTTTTTCCTTTTACTTTTTCTCCTTATTCGTTAAGTGTTTAATGTCGTTGTTTCCCTTTTTCAACCAATGTTTGTCCATGAATAACTGACGAGCAAGAAGCCTTCATACGTCGGGTTCTTGAAATCCCATTTGAGGAATGGAAGTGTAGGGATCTGATTACCCTTGATATGCTGCATGCCTATTGTGGTGGTCTAGAGCCAACGCCTGCAATGCGTAGATTAAATACTTACTCTCGTTAGCATAAGTCATTACCTATTTCTTTCCGTCGTTTTTTCTTTTTTGTCATCTTTGTCTAACTCCCGTCACTTGTCCTTTGCAGAAATGGAGGCAGTCAGACAGAGGGCATTGGTAAGGGTGGCAGCGGCGCGTAAGAAAGTGGAGAAGGGGAAAGAAGGGGTGTCTTCGTCAACCCCTGAGGTCGTCGGAAAGGGGGCGCCTAAAAGGAAGGCTGACAGGAAGGATGACCATCCTTCTAAGAAAGCATCAATCACCCCTGGGGAGAAGCAGCCCAAGAAGCCGTGGCCTCCCAAGGCGATGAGAACCCTCAGGATGCCCCGACCTTCTTAGTTTAGATTTTTACTTTTAATGATAACTTGTTATGTATTACGTCTAATTTTCAGACAATGTTAAGTGCCCCTTTTTTGGGCTTTGTTTTGTAAACACTTTGCTTTATTTATGGTTTATCTTTTTACATCTGTCTCTTTTATCATGTGTTGACCTTTTATCTTTTGATATGCATGTCCACCTATCGTTGTGCTTATATGTTAGGATGTATTTGTCTCAAGGGGTTTTGGTAAATAACTAGGATAAACCCGTCTACTTTGGTGCACTCGTCCACCTGTAGGCTTGATTGGCGAACTCGTCTACTTAGGTATTGAACTTGTCCACTTTGTTGACTTAACAAGGAACTCGTCCACTTGTGGACTTGTACAATTTCTGTGCATCCTTATGGGATGAACTCGTCCACTTTGTGGACTCAACAATAAACTCATCCGCTTGTGGACTTAACGTTAAATTCGTCCACTTATGGTCTTGAATAAATTTTTTGCATCCTCATGGGATAAGCCCATCCACTTTGTGGACCCAGCAACGAACTCATCCACTTGTGGACTTAATATTAAATTCATCCATTTGTGGACTAGAATAATTTTAATGCATCCTCATGGGATGAACTCATCCACTTAGTGGACAATTTCAAGGCATCCTTATGGGATGAACTCGTCCACTTCTTGGACTTTTCATTGAACCCGTCCACTTATGGACTTAAATAATTCAATTTGTCCACTTTGTAGACTTTGTAATAAACTCATCCACTTGTGGACTTGGTCATAAAAGTAGTTTTGTAGAGACAAATAAGTACACAGGTCATATCTGAATAACTCCTCTTATTATTGTAAAAGCATGCATAGGTAAGAAATTTTTCTTAAAAAGGATAAAAACCTGCCTTTTGGGCTTAGAAAGTACTATAGGTAAAAATTAACTAAAAGAAATAAACTGGAAATGAGGAGTGTCGCTCTTCATGCTGTCATATACTAGTAGTATTTCCTGAGATGCTCGGTGTTCCATAGGTGGTGCAACTTCTGTTCGTCTAGCGTCTCCAGGTGGTAGGTGCCTTTCCTCTGCCATGAAGTGATTCTGTAAGGTCTCTCCTAGTTAGGACCAAGCTTTCCCTGGGAGGGATCTCTAGTGGCGCTCATTACTGTCATCAAGATGAGGTCTGACGTTGAAGTCTTTGCGCCTGACTTTGGAGTTGTAGTGCTTGGACATGAGGTCCTGGTATTTCGCTAGTCTTTGTTCGGCAGCCGTCTTGACTTCGTCCATTAGGTCAAGCTGTAGACGCATGGCCTTGCCGTTCCTTCTTTCATCATAGTTGTCCATCCTATAGCTTGTGAGTCTGACCTCAACTGGGACTACTGCCTCGCTTCTGTATGCTAGCCGAAATGGCGTCTTTCCTGTAGGCGTTCTGGCAGTTGTCCTGTATACCCATAATACGCTTAGCAATTCTTCTGGCCATATACCCTTTGCCCCTTCGAGCCGAGTCTTAATGATTTAAAGCAAGGATTGGTTCATGACCTCAACTTGTCCGTTGGCATGAGGGTGGGCGGGGGAAGAGTAGTGGTTTTTGATTCCCAACTGTGAGCAAAAGTCCCTGAAAGAGTCGTTGTCAAATTGCTTCTTGTTATTTGAGACCAAGACTCTAGGGATCCTGTATCTATAGATGATGTTCCTCCAGACAAAGCTTCGCAAGTTCTTCTCTGTGATGGTGGCCAGGGCTTCAGCTTCTACCCATTTGGTGAAGTAGTCTATAACGACTATTAGGAACTTCAGCTGTCTCATTGCTATTGGGAATGGGCCCATGATGTCCAATCCCCATTGAGCGAAAGGACATGGGGCCGTTATTGGGATGAGCTCTTTTGTTGGCTGTCTGATGACGTTGCTGAACCTTTGACATTTGTCGCAGGCTCTGACATAAGCCTGGTTATCCTTCAGCATAGTAGGCCAGTAGTATCTAGCTCGAATTAGTTTGTGTACCAATAACCACGACCCTAAGTGGTTCCTGCAGATCCTTTCATGGACTTCTCTCATGACATAGTCCACTTCTTCGGGGCTCAAGCACCTTAGGTACTGGCGTGAGAAGCCTCTCTTGTACAAGACGTCCTTTATCAAAACGAATCATACTGCTTGGACCTTCAGCTTCCTTGCGGCTTCTTTACTGTCTGGTAATGTGTCGTCTTTTAAGTAAGAGACTAATGGGGTTGTTCAATTGCTTTCAGAACCTATCTCTTGTACATCAATTTAGTGGTGAAAACTAAACAAAGGAAAGTACCTTGTCAAGAATGATCATGTGTTCTACTGATATAGCCTTGGCAAGATGGTCGGCTTGCTCATTCTCTCCTCTAGGGATTTGAACAATCTTGGCCTGTAGGTCGTCCACCCTTCCGTTTACTTGCTCCAGGTACTTCTTCATCCTTTCGCCCTTACATCCATAATCACCATTTACTTGGTTTGTGATGACCTGGGAGTCACAATAAATAACCACATTTGCAGCCCCTGCTACTTTAGCAAGATCTAGTCCGGCTACTAGAGCTTCGTACTCTACTTCATTGTTGGTCGTAGGGAAGTTGAGACGAACCATGCATTCAATCTCGTCCCTTTCTGGCGAACGAAGTACAATACTTGCTCCACCAGCTTGTTTGTTGGACGATTCGTCTATGTGTATACTCCACTGAGGATACTCTTCTGTCCCTTGGCCTTCCATGTTAGTGAACTCCGCAATGAAGTCAACAACCGCCTGCCCCTTAATGGTAGTACGCGGGCAGTACTATATGTCGAACTTGCTCAACTCTATTGCCCATAGCGCCATTCGTTTGGCGGCTTTAGGATTGCTCATTACTCGCCACAAGGGCTTGTCAGTCAGGACGATCACCATGTGGGCTTGGAAGTATGGCTTGAACTTGCGGGCTGCTGTAACTAAAGCAAAGGTGAGATTTTCCATTGATGGGTACCTTTCTTCTGCACCATGAAGTGCCCTGTTGGCGTAGTACATAGGCTTTTGCACCTAGTCTTCTTCTCTGATCAAGGCTACACTGATGACGGCCGGGGATACAACCAAGTAGAGGAACAATTCTTCCCCTGGTTTTGAGGGACTCAGCAATGGCAGGGAAGAGAGGTAGGCCTTCAGATCCTCGAATGCCTGTTGACACTCGGTCGTCCACTCAAAAGATTTCTTCAGCATGCGAAAGAAAGGTAGACATTTATCTGTTGCCCTTGACACGAATTCAGCACGGCTACCTTGCCATTAAGGCTTCGTAGTTCTTTCACGTTCTTTGGGGGTGCCATCTTTATTATGGCCCGGATCTTATCTAGGTTGGCCTCAATAGCTTTCTAAGATACCATGAACCCTAGGAACTTTCCTGCCGTCACCCCGAATGCACACTTGCCTGGATTGAGCTTCATGTTGTTAGAGCGAAGGGTGTCAAAGGTTTCCCTGAGGTCATGCAAATGATCGTCCTCCCTTCGGCTTTTTACCAGCATGTCGTCAACGTAGACTTGGACATTTCTTCCAATATGATGTGCAAACATCTTGTTCATAAGCCTCTGATATGTCGTGCTCGTGTTTTTTAGGCCGAATGACATCACTTTATAGCAAAAGAGGCCCTGGCTGGTAACGAATGAAGTTTTCTCTTGATCCACTTCATCCATTTTGATCTGGTTATAACCTGCAAAAGCATCCATGAAACTCAGTAACTGGTGTTGAGCCGTAAAGTCTACTAGTACATCAACCCACGGAAGGGGGTAGCTATTCTTGGGGCATGCTTTGTTTAGGTCTGTAAAGTCCATGCACATTCTCCATTTCCTGTTGGCTTTCTTGACCATCACCACATTCGCCAGCCAGTCGGGGTAGTAAACTTCCCTGATGAATCCTGCCTCTTGTAACTTGCGGACTTCTTCCACTATAGCTCGATCTTGTTCCTGGGCGAACACCCGCTTCTTCTGACGAATGGGTGTAAAGGAAGGCGACATATTCAACCTATGTACCATGACTGAAAGGTCGATTCTTGGCATGTCTTCATGGCTCCAGGCAAATACATCCTGATTTTCTTTAAGAAAAGTCTTGAGTGCTTGGCAGACCATTGAGCTGGCGAGGGTGTCGATCTTCATTGTTCGATCTGGCCTGGAGTTGTCGAGAAGTATCTCTTCAAGTCTTTCTATGGGCTCTGCCACCATTTGCTGCTCTTTTATGTTCATTGTCTGCACATGATCGTCCATCTCCAACATTGTTATATAACATTTGCGTGCAACTACTTGATCTCCATGTACTTCTCCTACTCTGTACTCAGTGGGGAACTTGATCATCAGGTGATAGGTCGAAGTTACGGCCTTCCACGAATTTAGGGTAGGTCGTCCAAGGATGGCATTATAAGTGGACGAGTAGTCGACAATGAGGAATGTAACATCTTTAGTGATTTGCTAAGGATAGTCACCAATTGTAACGGGTAGTGTGACTGCACCAAGGGGGTATACTTTAGTCCCTCCGAACCCAACGAGTGGGGAGTTGACCAACTGTTCTTTGTTAATCCTCATCTGTTGGAATGCTAGGTAGTAGAGGATGTCAGCAGAGCTCTCGTTGTCAACCAGGACCTAGTGTGTGTTGTATTCTTATACCCGTATGCTAAACACGAATGCATCATCATGCGGGTGGCGGAGATGTCAAGCATCTTCTTCTGAGAATTCGATGATGGGGTTGTCGATCCGCGCTATCTTTGGGGCGAAGCCCGTTAGCTGGACGTTTTGAAACATCTTGAGGTAAGTCTTACGGGCCTTTTTGGATGAACTAGAGGCCGCAATGCCTCCCATAATCATTCTTATATCTTTTATCATACGTCCTTCTGTCTTTCACTCTTCTTGGGCTTCTCTTCTCGGGCCAGTAGTGCGCCTTCCGCGTTCATGTACTTAGTGGCCCTATAAAGCACATCCAACATGGTCTTTAGGTCGTTCTTATATAAAGAAAACAGGAACTTTCCCTTCCATAATCCATTCATAAATGCAGCCACAAGTATCTTGTCGTCAGCTTCATTGATTGAGAGGGCCTCTTTGTTGAAACAGGTTATGTAAGACCTCAGTGTCTCATCCTTTCATTGCTTAATGTTCATCAGACATGCAGTAGACTTCTTATACCTATGTCCCCCGATAAAGTGTGAGGCAAACTAGACGCTCAACTCCTTGAAGGTACTAATGGAGTTGGGCGTCAACCTACTGAACCAAATCCTTGCGGGTCCCTTCAGCGTAATGTGGAAGGCCCTACACATGATCTCGTTCGCCACTCTTTGCAGGTGCATCAGGGTCTTGAAAAACTCCAGGTGGTCTAGGGGATCCTTAGATCTGTCGTAGGTCTCCAACTGTGGCATACATAATTTTAGTGGAAGGGGGAATGAAGTGACGAATGCTGTGAATGGTGAATTAGTTCGATGGACCAGGTCATCGAGGTCGCTAGACACCCGTCCTCTAAGGGTGTTCATCATAAAGTCCATTCGTTCCTTCATCATCTGCATCTCTGCGACCATGTGGGGTGGAGTCGTATCCATGATGGATGGACAACTCATGTCTTGTCGCTTTGGTCTGCTTGGGGCATTGCTACCTTCTAGCCATTCTTGGTCCCTTCTCTTAGCGTTGGTGCCTTCTTGGTCCTCTTCCTGAGTGTTAAGCCCCGCGTTCTTTTGGCGCAGCTACTCTTCTAGATCATGGTTTTGCTTGGTGAGGCACTCTACGGCAGTGGTGAGGGTTTAAACCTGTCTCTCGAGCGCGATGGTGCGTGGTTCGTCTCCTTGAGCATTGTTGGTGGTTGCCATCGAGCGAGTAAGTACCATGCAACTCTTTGTCTGGGAAGAGATAGTATGGCTTACAACTTGTCCTTTCCCACAGATGGTGCCAATTGATGATGCCAAAAATCGTCAATTAGTCACACAGTCCTTACGTGCTCAAGACACTTACGAAACTAAAACAAAGAAGACCTTGTAGAGAGTACCGGTGTGGTATCGACCAAATACCCTCTGAAGGTCAAGTCAGAGAACTTTCACAACTCTAGAATGTCAGAGCTGGGGAAAATTATGCGTACCTTGGTTTGTGAGGGCTTTGGGGTTTTTATAATAGTGTAGAGTTGACATTCGTTTCTTGGCATAGAGGGCTTTTCCTTGTGGGGAAGATCTTCATTAATGCGCGCATCTTGTGGGATACTTTCCTTGTAGGAAGCCCCTCGATTAGGGTTAGTCAAGGAGCACAAGATGTTTCCTTATATATTCATGCGTGGGGGCCAAGTAAAGCCACATCAAACCCGTCATAGGCTTACTTCTGTCAGCTTCTTATTCCATCTATGTGTTCTAGTCGTCTCAATCAAGGCGAACCCGTCGGCATTGGGACGATACCATCGGCCCTATGGTGTCGTTACTTATTGATGCACAAGCAAGGTTGTCGGGTTCATTAGGCCCGTCAGCTTCGCCTTGAGTTCCTAAAACCTCCAGAATTACCCTTATCAAACATAAATAACTGTTATTGTTATTTATTGTTATCTACTATCTTAGGATGAATATTGTTAGTTTTATTATTTTTTGATGATAAATAAACTTAAATAAGTAAAAAATAGTATTGAATTACTAACATCTTAAGGCCAATATCCTTAATGGTCTTATGGCATCTCCCTAGGTTCTAAGAACCTAGGGGTGAGGATGGTCTATAGTTTGAGACCTTAGCGGAATCCGGTAAGCTAGAGAAGACAAAGGTTCGACGTAACCTCGTTGGAGTAGGAGTTTGGAGGGCTTAGGTACACTGGGTAGATTAGGCTTTGAGGGTCTTTTGCTGTTCATGTATCCCAACTTGATTCTCTAGTGAATTATTTACCGCTTGGAGGGCGGCGGAGAGGTTTTACGCCGAGGACTTCGGTTTCCTTTTTGATAACACATCGTTGTGTTGTCTTTGTGTTTGCATCTCTCTTCCCTTAATCTTTGCCATTTAATTTCTGCTGTGGATGTGATTTTATTTGGTTTAGATTATGTTATCAATTCTATTGTAGCTTATTTACATTTTCCGCACATACATTGTTTGTTGATAAGCTTGAATTGGCAATTTGTAATTTGGGGGTCTAAACGTTCAAGGGTGTTTTACACACATTTTGAACATTCACTTTAAATATATAAAATTTGATATTTACAATGGGAAAGAAGATTTGTGTCTCAATTGAAAATATTAGGATGTGTTAGTTGAGCTAAAAGACTCTTGACAAAAAAAAAATTATATAGTCTTGAAAGTAGATTTTGTGTGTATAAAAGATATTAGATTGGGTAAGTTTGTAAATATGTTTATATGATATTAAATTATTATTGAAATTAATAATATAAATAATCAATTTTTAAATAAAAAATTATATACAATATTTAATAATATAAGATTGGTAAATCTAATTTTTATTTTCAAGTTCATACAAGAAAATCGTTATATATGCTTAATATAATTTCAACAATAACTTAGTTGTTAATTATTAATATAGATTTGTGTCTTCTCAATCTATATATATATATATATATATATATATATATATTTGAGAATTGGTAAAACATTTGAAAATAAATGTAAAGTTGTGATTTACAACTATTTTGTGTTGGCTTTAATTCTGTGCCAAATTTGATTGTAATTATGTTCAATCTTTTGTACCCTGTATTGTTTGTGGGATTTTATTGTAAGGGTTATGTATCTAAGAGAGTGTGAAGACCAAAGATGTTTTCGCGGGTAGCTCACAAGTAGCCTTCTCGCGAAGTGAAGTATGTGCTTAGCTCAGTATGTGCTTAGCTCATGACTAGAATGTGAAAAGTCATGACAAGATGGTGACAGCTGGTTTTCGCAAGTGTCTCATAGGTAAGGCTTTCCCACGAGATACCAGCGAAACATTCTGTTTTGCTATTTTGTCATATCTGCTCCACTACATCCTCACCCACACTATATATACCATCATTACCCACATATGTTGAGGAGTGCTTTTCAGAGAGAAAACCCAGCCACAAAACCTTTGAGAGTTAGAGATTGTCATATCCACAATTCTCTACATGATCCACTGTGGTTTTTCTCAACTCCTACCTCTCCATTTCCAAATCCTTGAGAGATTGATAGTCCAAACACTTATCACACCCATTCTGAGTGTAAAGTGAGATTTTGGTGCTGCTGGGAAGTATTGGAAGAAGCCATTTGTTTGGTGGATGCAATCGGGTTGAATTGCGTGATCCGAAGAGCTAGAGAAGACAAGGCTTGGTAAAGTTAGTTGGTAGTAGGAGCTTGGAGAGCTCGAGTACATGGGGTAGATTAGACTTGGAGGGTCTTTTGTTATTCGTGTACTCCAACTTATTCTCTAGTGGATCGATTTACCGTTTGGAGGGCGGCGGAGAGGTTTTCGCCGAGTACTTCGGTTTCCTCTTCGATAACACATCGCCGTTTTATCTTGTGTTTACATTCTTCTTCCCTACTCTTTTAGCTTTCATTTTACTGCTATGATTTGATGAATATGGCTTAAAGTAGTTATAATGTTTATCCACTTGCATTTACTCTATTCCGCACTTAGTTTAAGCTAGAGTAAAATCAACCGAGCTGCAGTTTTTAATTTGGGGGTCTAAACAGTTGTTGTGTTTTTACACAAATTCAAGCTTTCAATAAATTTGTTTTCTTATTTGAGAAAAACCAGTTGCATGACTGGTACTTAACTACTTACTGGTATAGGTGTCATAGATTAATGATCAAATGACTTTTTATTTTTTTAAAAGAAAGGGATAGATCATTAGATTAAGAAGAAATATCTTTCTTTCTTTCTTTTTGTCTTGAATGAAACATCATTAATATTTTATTTATTTATATAGATATAGGTGCATTGGTGGTAGAGACAACGGTGGTGTTAAAGCTAGTGATGATAATTGAGATAATTGAGGTACAAGACTATTGGCAAACTCCAACAACCAACAAATTATAGTTGATGAGAAATTCATGGAAATATATATCTGAACTAGGGTTAGACTTGCAAATTTAGAGAACATGCCATTAGATTTGTAAATTTGAACATCAAATGGTCGCCTAATAGAAATAATGGGCCATCAGTGACAAAGAAAGAAAAGGTTGAGGTAGCAGTCAATTTGGCTTGAATAATCATCGAAAGCCTAAGCCTACACTCGATCCATACTGATCAGGTTTTGGTGCACAAAACCAATTGAAGAGTACCAAACTATGTGTCAAAATCGAATGGATTCGATTTTGTTGGTTGGTTTTGGCAATTCCATTAGATCTATATATGCTTATCTTTAATTAGGTCTAGATATGCGACACCTGACATGTATTTTTTTTTTTTATCACCCATTTACCCTGTCTAGGTAAGTATAACCTGACATGTATTTGATTTTAAAATACCACATGTTTTACATCTAAATAAAAATATGAGAGAGAATTTGAGGATTTAATGAGAGGGAATATTGACTTGAAGGAGTTAAGATTTATATATATATATATATAATTAGTGAAAATTCTAACAAAATTAATATATATATATATATATATATATACACGCATTAATTTGATTTTTTTTTTTAAGGTTTCAATTGTATTCAATGAATCATTATAATTGTCCTCGAATGAGTTTTGCTATCATTGCATGATTACCTAATTCTAAATGCTATCAAAAGCATCACTCAATATATGTTATTGCAAAAGCATTCATTCATCCCAGAATTTCCCATTCGGTTATATAGCTAATTCTTTACAATATTTACTGTATAAAAAATATTAAAAAAAAAAAAATCCTTTTTACAATTAGAGTTGACAACTTGATATGCTAAAACCAAGGCTAATTTTGATAAGCAAATACACAATAGATGCACAATTTGGTGTTTGGTTGTGTTTTTTTTTCCTTCTTCTATCTAAAGAAATGTGTCCATAATTTGTTTTAAAAAATAAAATAAGTTTCAACAATTTTTAAGAATATAAATTTATATTTTGAAACTTAATAACCTAATATGAATTTTATACTAAGTAATAAAGAATTTAACTATACTTGTCAAAAATTAAATTAATATAATATTAAATTATGAAATTTAATATTCAAATACTAAATATTAAATTTTCTCAATAATCAATATAAATTTCATTGAAATAAATTAGAATTTTAAATTAAATCCTAACAATCAAATAATTTCAAATCAATTTAAACATTTAAGGCTTAATTATTTTGCCTACCTCTACAGGCTCAAACATTCTTTTTATGTATTTCAACTTGTGTTTGGTTATTCCAGCTAGCAACCCAGCCACCCAACGAAACCAACCAAATCAACTGGAACTAACCATCAGCGGCCTAATTCGATCCCTTCGGCATTTGGTTGTGATTCCCAACTCTTAAAAACTGACTCTGGCAAGTCAAATGGCGTGTTTCCTCCTTTAAAACCCAAGCCACCCAATCCGACTAAAAAAGGCTTCAAACAAGGCTGATCTACCTAGATCTAGTGACTATTTCACTCCCTTCTAGTCAGATTCAGCCATGTTAGGCCTTCCCACACTCGAATCCGACCATATTTGTTCAAATCCGCTCAAATTTTACAGTGTTTTGGCTCAAATCCTGTCAAGTTTGGCCCTTTGTAACTCAAACTCGACGATTTATACTCTTCTTTGTTCAGATCTAGCCAAATTTTGCTCACCTTTGCTCAAATTTGGTGAAGATCTACTCTCCTCCACTCATCATTGCTCCTTCATAGGTTTTAACCGAGCCGACCGATCATCCACTAGAGCCCGATCTAACTCAACCCATGGTAGTTGGCGGTTGGCTACATGTCTTGTCTTCTTCCACCCAACTTGAGTGAGTCAAGTCCGAGTTGAGTATAAATACTCATAATTGAACCCAAATATTTTTTAATGGGTGTAAGGATAAAATGCATTTCAAATTCTATAATAATCTATATAAATATATATATATATTATCGAAGCATCTAAACCTCCCACAATTTTCCACGTCAGCACAATATTAAAAAAAATTAATTAAAACCAACACAAAAACGTAATAAACCCAAAAAACATAATAAACCATCTCTTCCCTTTCACGACGCTTTTCACGAAGCTCTGCCTCATGATCCTTTGCCTTTCCCACCATCTCATCTAAATACCCAACATACACCTTCTTTACACCATCGATCTCCTTCCTCAGACCACCGACCACTGCATCGCATCGCATGTAAAGATCCACCATACCCACCATCGCATCTAAAGACCCAACAGACACCTTCTTCAGACCATCGATCTCTTTCCTCAAACCATCGATATCTCCTTCCTCAAACCATCAATTTGCCTCAGACCATCGATCTCTTTCCTCAAACCACTGATATCTCCTTCCTCAAACCACCGATTTGCCACAAACCACCCACATCCAACCACCGATTTGCCACAAGCCACCCACATCCAACCACCGATTTGCCACAAACCACCCACATCCACCCTCTACAACCCAGAAACAACGCCCCATTTGCCGTGGGTCTCATCAAGCCCATGACCATATATCCCACCATACCCATATCCACCTCGCTTAGTTCTCTTCCTTAGAACAGAAACGACGCCCCATTTGCCATGGGTCTCATCCAGCCCATGGCTCATCAACTATGTCGGTCGGCAATACACCCAACCCAACTCATCGAGACCGGCCCAAAGGTTACTAATAAACTAATTTAATTAGAACTCTAATATTATTTATTTTTTTGAGTCCGAACTCTATCACTATTAGGACCCTAACTATTATCTTATAAATAGTTGATTCTTATTGGTCTTTTTTTTTTCTTTTTCTTTTTTCTTTTTTTCACGGCTGTTCAATTTTTAGGTTTATTCTTATTTCCTTTCTCTTCATTCTTTTCCTCCATTCGAATCAGGGTTAAGGTATGGTATTTGTTTGCCTCTGTGATAATCTATGTACATTTAATTTCTAACTATTTTAGTGTTCTCTCAATTTGAATTGTAAAGAACTCATGAAACTCAAATTTTAGTGTAGTTATATTAGTTTGTGCAAAAAAAAAATACAGCTGGTAGGTTTAGGTAAGTCTTAGGTTTGGAACTCTTTCTAATGTTCTCAACTCCAATTTCAAGTCATTAGATTTTATGAGTCCATGGATGACAGATGTGGTAGTGTGGACTATAGATTATTGTAACTAAAAAAATATGTGCCATATCAAATTAGGTGGCAATCAAAATTGCTTTTGTTTGATATATTGTCCATTGAAGTGAATGTAATTATCTTATTGATGGTTTGTACAACATTTTTTGAAGTGAGTTCATCTTCAATATTTTAAATAGATATTAAAATGGTGATAATCAATTTGATTTTTTTTTTTGTGTGGAAACTGAGCTATGGGTTTGAATTTGTTTAGAAGAAATTGTGTGAGGTGGAGTACATTGAGGGTAGTTATTCATTACATTGTTCATATTGAATTATATGTCTCTTTTTTTTTTTCTTTTTCTTTTTGTTCTCTAAAAATATTCTTGGAGTTTTAATATCTTATTTTAACCTTATAAATATTTTTCTATCTAATAATATAGTTTTTTTTATTTTATTTCCCCTGTGTATGTTTAATAGTTATAGCAAATATATGGTTGTTGTTTTAAATCTGCTTTTATGCTTGGAGTTTTAATATCATAGTATATTGTAGTGTTCTATTTACATTTAAAGAACTCATGAAACTCAATTTCAATTGTAACTTATTATGTATAAATATTTTATATGTTGAGAATGCTATGCTACCTTAGCAAAATTGGTGTGACCCAAGTGTTTAAAACTTTTTTCAACACAAATAGAAAATTGTAGAGTGTAGCTTAACATTGTTAAAATTATAGAAATGCCCTTGAGCACAGTGTTGTTTAGTTTTTCAGATTTGAATATTGTTTGATGATATGAAGGAGATTAAAAAAGAAAAATTTGCACTACATTGCATTGTATCATTAAAATCTACACTACACTGAACTGTTTCAAACTTTCTGCACTGCACTATTTCCCTTCTATTAATGTTTCTTGGCTAAAAATTGGATTCTTGTTGTTTTGCAGGTAGGGATTTAGCATTTTGATATCCGGCTTATTTGGTAATACAACTACAAGACAAGGAAAGTCAGGTATTTACCAGTCATTCCTTTATTCTGTACTGTTTATTGCATATTTATTGGTAATATGTTTGTAGAAAGAATTTGAAATTGGAATATGATTGCATATTTAAGTTTCTTGGTTATCTTAAACTTGGTTTTATGTTTGGTTTAATTGTTTCATCTCAAGATTTCCATTGCTTTAATTACTTCTATGTACAATTTGTATTTTATCAAATAATCATGTTTTTATGATTTTTTTTTTTTTTTTAATTCTGAAGTTAGTACGTGAATGCTATATTTTTCTTCAATTTTTCCCCTTTCTATAACATATAATTGTTAATTTGTAATATATGTTTTTGCTATGTAGTTATATTTATGAATTAAAATTTTGTGAATGCTTTGCTTTTAGTTTATTCCCCAAGCATGGAGTCTACCTTCTATGCAACAACTTATCAACTGAAGAAGATGGTCATTGTACAAAATTTCAAAAACTTGATGTTCAAAGCAATGTGCAACTCACACCAACATCTGTACTCAAGGAAAACAAAAGGGCATATTCAGGAACTACTACAAAGCAACAAAGGAAGAAGATACAAAAAACACTTTAAAGTTGTATTTCAATCTCTAAGATTTTCTGTCCACAATTTGGTTTTAATGGATTTGTGATTTTGGTACTAAAGACATATAGGAACAAAGGAAATTTTTGTGCCTTTATGCACAATTTGGTTTTAAATTAAAACAAAGAGGAATTAAACTCTTATATTTAGTTATTTGAGGATACAGCTTTACTTCAATGTTTTTTTAAATATAATGAATACATTGAATATTTAGTAGAAGTCATGAAATAAATGAAATTGAAAAAAAAAAAAAAAAAAAAAAAGCCATAGCAAAAATACATAGTATTGGGACATTTGCCCAATATGTGCAAATAAAAAACTGTTGGGAGGAGCTTCATCCTAAAATAGTTGCAGCTTTCAGAGAAGATAAACTATTTGCTTATGTATTAAAAAGACCAATGTACCTAGTTGGTCCAATAGTAACACAATCAGGTAACTCGTCCAAGAATGACTTGCTATTTGATTGACTAAACAAGCATTCTGTGGTGTATGTATCATCTTTTGGGACAATAATGATATTTCATGTCCTTCAATTATGGATATAATTTTTACTTATTTTTAATTAAAAAAATTAGTAGCATTCCCGTGCATCGCACGGATTCCTTTGTAATACTTATTAAACCAAATGTAAGAGCACATTATGATTATTATAATATATTACTTCATAATATTTGTATTTATCTCATATTTAATATTACTTAATAATATTACATGTTTCATCTTATATTAGAGCCAATTTAGCTTTCAATAATTGAAACTAGAGAGATGTTTAAACCTTAAAAGAATGAGAGATTGCACCCACGGGTTAGCGAAAACCGAAATTTCAACAAAACCGAAATGAGTGAACTATAAAAAGTAAAAACTTAAGATTATTTTTTTATTTTATTTAAAATGAGAATAAAATTCGAACTCATCAACAAGCTAAATTTCATGTTTAAGCACAAGAGTTATCATAAGTTAACGTAATTTAGTTATTTTTCCCGCTGATGAAGCAGATATTATAACTAAGATCCACCCCCTTACAAATGTACACTAATGATTAATGATTAAATTATGGTTGAGATGATATTATCTGAGTTAATTAAGTATATAAATTATCATATATGAACTTATAAAAATTATTTGTTTTTGTTTAAAATCATTTATATATTTTTACAAATAGACTATTTAAGTTATTAATAAATAAAAATAATTTAATACTGAATCTATATAAGTATATACTTTAATCGATTTTTTGCACTAGCTTTGTTTATAACACATTAGTATCATATTTGAGATTGACTTGTTTAATAATTGAACTTAAATCTGAGTTTTTGAGTTGAGGCTTGTTTATTAAATAAAATAATATAAACAATTCCTTCCTAAGCTGAAGGGTGAGCATCTTGAGACGTGCCTGGAAAATGACTCTATATATGAGGATATATCCCCATCGACAAAATTGAAGTTAAACCTATTGAAATAAATAATATAAACAATCCCTTCTTAAAGGAAGATGTAATTACTCTTTACTAGTACACGTATTAAAATTTTGTGGAAATTTTAATACGTGTACTAGTTTAGAAGCATCTAGGAAAAAGATCAAAGCATTTTCTTTCTCTCTTTTTTTTTGTTCTTCTTGGCTCAAAGTGTCTATTCTATTTCTATGTATTTTCTTCTTGGCCATATGGGTCCAATTTGCACTGCTGGGCGGGTGCACGGAATTTGCAAATGTTATCCATGGTGTTACAGTACGTTAAAAGTGAAAAAGGCAATTGATGATGAAGCAGCTGATTATATAATGGATTGATATATCAATGGCAATGGCAAGAAGAGCAGCTGGGTTAGCCAGAGTCACCAGCAATGGTGGGTTGCCTTAGTTTGGATAAGGCATGATTAAGGGAGATTGTCCCGCCGGACTTATCATATCATCAAATTCTTTGCCTGGAAAGAAGCGTCAGCAATGTAGAATAGTTGTTGTCTTCGCATTTATTGTGCCCTAATAACCTCTCATTGTGTTTAATTCGATGTTATATATGCTCCCTGATGACCATCCCCCTCCTAAAGCAGGTCAAAATGTTCAGTTGCCCAATCATTCCTAGATGTCGCCAAATTGGAATGACAAGCATTAAATCAACAAAAAAAAAAAAAAATTCAGGTTTTAAGACTCAGATCTTGGGAAGAGAGAGAAATGCCTTCCATGAGTATAAAATACACCAACTAGGAGCAGGTAATTATACTAAAAAAACCACTGCACACTTTTGGCGTGATAGTCACTCCACAAGTATAAGTGCTTGTGATGTGAGAGGGATAAGGGCCAGAGTCAAGTTTTCAGGAGGAAGTTTCACATATATATACACTTAGATTAGGTTAAAGTAGATTTCTATCTTGTATTAAAAAAATTATACTAAAAAAATTACAACTTCATTCCAAAAAATCTCTAATTGACTTTATCATCAGAGTGTCCCCAACTCTCTAGTGAATTTTTCGGGAATATGAAGCACGGGTGCGTTTCCGGATTTGGGTACAGGTGTGGGTGTGGGACTCGGCAATTTTTGAAAAAATAGGATGTGGGTGCGGCAGGGTGCAGCGATTAAAAAATTAATAAAAATATTTTTATTTATATTTTCTATATATTGCTAAGCATACTTTTTCACATTATATAAACATATACCAAATTTAAGAGTAATAGTAGATAATAACTAAAACATGATGTTCATAAATTAAATATAACCCACAAATTTGAAACTAAAACATTCCATGACATTCAGAAATTAGAATACAACCCACAAGTTTGAAACTAAAACAAAATAAAAGACAATCAACAAGACAATCAAATACAACCCTCATCATCATCATCAAGATCAATAGCTTCACTTCGAACTTCACTTTCACTAGTAGTAACAATAGTGCTAGCATTCCCAATAACCATGGCCTCCAACTCTGGCTCATCAAGTGTAAGGGTAGCATTCTTAATAATTCTAGCTCCTCTGTATGTCACTGTCATTCCAAAAGTCTCCTGCAATATCCCACATCTCTGTTGCTACATTTACATACTCCTTATTGTGCCGTGACAAGAGTCGAAGATCAGAATGCACATATACCAAATCCTCAGCACGTGCAGGAGCCATTTTGTTTCTTTTTAATGAATGAATGAATTTGTATGTGCTCCAATTCCTCTCAGCATATGAGGATGAACAAGTTTGTCCAAGAAGTTTAAGGGCAAGGGTTAGAAGTGTTGGTAATGAGGAGCCATGGTATTGCCACCAAACCAAAGGTTGTAAGGCCCACTTATCTGTCAAGGCATCTGGTGAAGGATACCTCCCTCCTGAAAATGCAGCAAACTCAACTTTCATCACCCTTATTTCATTCTCATATTCAAAGTATCGCTCCAAACACTTGCTCCTTTCCATAGAAATTTCATGATCCTGATGTGGAGCAATATGCTTTGGATTCTTTGAAAGCCATTCAATGGAGTAATACCTAATTAAAGATAAAAAAGAAAATTTAGATGATGAAACGTGTGTTTTACTAGAAGGGAGAACTAAGGAAAATAGAAAATGAAAGTACTTACTTGGGATTTAAGGAATGAGTCAAGCAATGTAGTGGTGTACAATTTTTAGTCCATCGATCAATGAGTATATCATACACCACATTAAAAAATGAGCTATACTCATCATCTTCCAAGCCTTCATGCCGATATATCACTGCCTTCACCTTCTCTATCATTGAATCCCACATTTCATAAACAAGATGAAGACAAGGTCTATCTGTGTCAGCTGCTTGTAGCATATCATAAATAGGTGTTGTGAATTCAAGGATATAATCAACAACATCCCACCAACAATCACTTAGAATCATATCTTTCACCTTTTGAGCTTTTCTAACATCATCCTCCCTATAAGAAGCCCATTGGTCACTAATAGCCATGGCTTGAAGGCATATTTTTATCAACTTCAACCTTTTCAACATTACAACAACCGAAACAAATCTAGTATCAGCAACTTGGAGTAGTTTTAATGGACAAAATTCATTAAACATTGCCAACCTCATTGAATAGTTCATGATAAAAACACGTATGAAGGATGCATCATCAACAATACGTGTAATCCAACTACATTCCCTATATGTAACTTCATTCTTTTCAATGTTTTTTCCTGGACAAATATTCTTCAAAGCTAGATTGAGAGTATGGACAACACATGGTGTCCAAAATATTTTGGGATACTCACCTTCAATAAGAGCTCCAGCAGACTTCATCACACTAGCATTATCAGTGATGACTTGGACAACTTTTTAATGTCCAATCTTTTTTATAGCATCCTTCAACACCCCAGCAATAAAATGCTTGTCTTTGAACTCACCTGACCCATCAATTGCCTTTATAAACACTGGACCCCCATCTGATGCAACTGTTATATTAATAAGAGGCCACCTTTGTAGATCTGACCATCCATCAAAAACTATACTTACACCATTTGCAAGCCAAGAGTCTTAATTGGTTTTAACAGTCTTTCAACATTTGCTCTTTCTTTTTGCAAAAGTGTTGTTATTAATGCATTGTATCTAGGAGGAACATAACCCGGAATGTTATGGTTAACAGCATATGCATAAGAACTACGATAATTTGGGTTCCTTGCAAAGTGAAACGGAAGTCCACCGGTATAAAACATCCTAGCAATTTTACTATCCAATTTGTGTCTAGCATTATTTTGGAATGATCTCTCCAATGGAGAATTTGCAGTCACCTTCCTCCTCTTACCATCAACCGGATCTGTACTACCACTCTCTTCCTGTTTCTGGAATGAAGGAATAGGCCCACAGCCTGGGAAAGGTGGGGGTAAGGGAATTTGACTTCTATGTTCTCTCTCTAACTTATCATTCTCACCATGATCATGCATTCTCTGCATTTCCAATCTATGGCTCGGTGTCACTTTAATGCATGCTCTAATATCTTTATTACTAATTTTTAATAAATGAGCCTTAACCCTAGAATAGGATCCCAAAAAAAATTCACCACAATAGTTGCACTTAAATTGTGTGTTTCCACCTGATTTAGAAGTAGAACCAAGTGGTTTTTCCAATTTAGTCACATACTGCGAAAGAGAGCTTCAGCCTTTGGCACTTCTTCTTCATCTAATAAAGGTGAAGTTTCTGTGCTAGTAGCTTCATCCATTTTTCAATCAATAATTTCAATTTAACCTACAAATAATTTGACAAATATATAACAACTAAATAAAAAATCAAACCCAAGTCACAACATTATAGCTTATATAAAAAAATTAAAAAAAAAAAATCAAATCACAATGAGTAATAGAGCATGTGAGAGTCTAATGGACGGTGAGAAACTAAGAATGAAAGCTTTGATACCTGAGTTGAGAGTTGGGTTGGTGAGCTTGAGAGTTGAAATCGAGTGATGGTGGAGATTTGAGACCAAGAGATGCAAAGAATAGACTAGAGATGGAGATAGTGAGTGGCAGAGGCTGTGAGACTGTGAGATTGTGCCTTAGGGAGTGAGTCTGTGAGAGAGGGGAGACGGAAAGCAGAGAGGGGAGACAAAGAACAAAGATCCAAGAGGGGAGACGGAGAGCAGAGAGTGAGAAAAAAAATGAATGAGAGAGTTTAGGTTTTTTTGTTTAAAGCTTAAGTTCAAACGGTGCGTTTTGCACCTTTTTTTTTTTTTTACTTGAATTTCAGCCTGAATCGGCCGGTATCAGTGCCGGTACGACCTGAATTGGTTTGTTTCAGCCAAAATTAGCTTGTTTCAACGATTTCGGCTAATACAACCTGATTCGGCCCAAGTCGGCACGAATTGGCCTGGGTTGGTGCAAATCGACCCATATCCGGAAAAGAAAAAAAAAATTTCAACGCGGCACCGATGCTCGGGCAGCAGCGTCGCTTGCCGCACCCCGCATCAGGCCGCATCAGACGCCGGTGCAGCACCCCTGTAGCTGCGTCGGTGCTTTCCTAAATAAACTAATTTCACAACAAACTTTGTTAGTGTTTATGCAAACAGCAGTAAAAAATACATCATGATTTTTGCGTTCTTCCTAGCTCAAAGAGTCCCCCTTCCAACACAAATAAAAACTTGCCAAAAATAGAAAGATTTTGGAGTGACACAGATCTATTTAAGTTAAAGAGATGTGTTGTAAATTTAGTGAAAATCAAAGAAAAAAAAATTAATACCTATCCATTAACTTAAATTACATAATTTACAGTTGCGTTTATGTTTCTCTTGTTTTAATTATCATCTATAATAAACATCTAACTTGACTATCACCTTACACTTGTACCTATCACAATTTGCAATTTGTTTTTTAATACTTCGTGTAAGGTGTTAGAACAATGAGATATTGTTGTGAATTTTTGTTGACCTAACATCTCTTGTCTATCTATTGTGGTCATAATGGCCTATAATGAAGAGTGTAGTTCCCCTATTATGGTTGGGATTCTCGGCAGCTAATTGCAGATTTCTATAATAAGATTCTTTTTAAATATGATGCTGAGGCCTCAGTGCTGACTTTGGTGCTCATGCATAAGCCAGAGGCGCTCTTCAAGCTCAGGCTGTGAAATGGTTTTTGCACTTCTTTTCAACCTGTAGTATGATATATTATTTTGAGTACGTATTATAAGCTGAAAGCTCGATTATGTGTGAAAACACAAGAGCTTGTTTAGACCCCCAATTAAAAATTACGGCTAGATTGCTTTTACTCTAACCTATTTAAGTGAGGAACAAGAGTAAATGAAGCGCAATAAACCGATAAAACTACTCTAGTGCATAAGTATGAACAACAAATAATAAAAGTAAAGCACAAGAGTAAGGGAAGAGAGAATGCAAACACAAGATAACACGCCGATGTGTTATCGAAGAGGAAACTGAAGAACTTGGCGAAAAACCTCTTCACCGCCCTCCAAGCGGTAACTCGATCCACTAGACCCTCCAAGCCTAATCTACCTAATGCATCTAAACCCTCCAAGCTCCTACTCCAACAAGGCTTCTCGGAACCGTGTCTTGTCTAGCTTTCCGGATCCCACAATACACCTGATTACATCCGCCAAGCCTCATCGGCTTCTTTTGGCAAATTCCCAAAGTTTCCAAAACACTCTCTACACTCTGAAAAGGTGTGGGTTGTGTTTATGTACAAATCTTCTCTCAAAGTATGACAATGGGAGAGGGATGGAGAAGAGGCTAGAATGATTTCTCATTAAGAATTAGTAGCTCTCTTTCTCTCTAAAAGATGGGTGTGTGTGTTGTAGAAAACCTATCTAGGGTTTTTCTCTCTGAATGACCTCCTTTCAATTTGTGGGTAATGAGGGTATAAATAGTATGGGTGAAGTGTAAGAAAGTCACACTTAAAAATCCTCAAAGCAGAAAGTCTCACGAGTATCTCGTGGGAAGGCCTTACCCGCGAAATACTCGCGAAATTGACATCCTGGCACGACTCTTCAGCTTTCAGTCATGTGCTTCTCACATGCCCTTTTCGCAGGAACCCTTCTCATGAGCTAGTCGCGAAATGCACTGATTTTCATTTTCTGCTCGATTCTTCACCAACTTAATACTAAACCCAATACAATAAAATCCCACAAAATACAATGAAAAAAATTAAAACAATTACAACACTTTTTGTCATGGAATAAAACCAACATAAAATATAGTTGTAAATCACAACTTTACATAAGCAATAATCCTAAAAGGACAAAATTTAGCTACAAAATTGGTTATACCTTTATGCTACAACCTTACTCAATATCTTTTTATTGGATGTGAATTTTAACAAATCTACCACTGGATTACATTCCTTCTTATATACTTCATGCTTGCAAAATTTCTAGAAAATTAAAGATCAATAGTTATGTCATCAGTAAATTGTTTAAATTGCAACTTTTTGTAGTTTAAAATTATACATAAAATATAAGCTTATAGATCATATAGTAAATAATATCCAATTAACACAAAATTTGACATGTGTATTAAGAACGTAAAGAACATGCAATTCAACGGTTAAATTTTTAAAATTTGTTGTAATATTTATTTTATTGAGTAAGATTGTAGTCTAAAACTATAACCAGTTTTGTAGCTAAATTTTGTTTATTCTGGAATTGGAGAATGATAGTATTGGTCTTTGTTCTTTTTTATAAACTAAAAAAATGTTCTCACACGTGTGGTCCTCAACCTTACCCAGTTTAACTCAAATTCAATATGGCATGAGGCATCTTTGGGTACGTTAGGGCTATTTATCCACGTCACAGCACAACATATGACTCAAACCAGCACGCCTACCAGCATCATGTGATGCCAGTCCAAGACTCTTACTCTTACCCATGCACCATACATCACATCCCAAAGGGTGATAGCATATATTGGTCTTTGTTGGAGCCTCCAACTTGGAAGCGACTCTGATTATATCGATTGGCCAATTGAAAAAGAACAAAATCATTTGAGAAAGACAAGAGTGGGGCAAATTAAATAAGATCAAAGATTGATGTTGATCTTTGGGATGGACGATAGGGTATAATTCCAAAGGCAACCATGTTTTGCTGCAGATATGTCAGAATATGAGCCATTAGTCTAACACATTCTCCACCAAAATAAATAAATAAATAATGCCAACTTGAGAAAATCGCCACCCACTTAATGCTTTTGGTGAATAAACGCCTTTAGCTTGCAGCGTGCAATCAACAGTACTATTCCACAAACCATAGTTTGTCGGTAATTGTACGGAGTCCACATGCGAGTCTGTTAAATTAGTAATATTCCACAAAGTGAAGTAGGAATAAGTAATAACAATTATTTAGTATAGTACGATAAATTAATCATCATCCTTAGTGAATTTCTTAATTTATCCTCTTCTTTTTGATATTTATATTTTATTCACCCCCTAATGTTTATCCTTTCAAAAGCTTGTGGAAATCTGATAATATAATTTATTTATATATAGAAGATTATAGTTAGCTGAAAGTGATTTTTTTTTTTAATTACTTAGATAATGTTGGGTAACATTTTCTTCTTAAAGAATTTAATAAGTTAATTACCATGGATTCCAGTTAGCTCAACTGATAAAGTCTCTAACAGTTTAATAAAAGATCTGGGATTCAATCTCTGCCTATACCAAAAACTGATTGATGTCTTGTTCAGATGATAAAAGACTATCATCAAGAGCGGACGCCATAAGTTGAAACTCTTTCTCTCTAAAATAAAATAAATAAATAAATAAATAAAGTAGTTATCCAAAAGGTTTCACAACTATTAAGATAGTATGTTATAATTTGTATATAATAAAAATAGTGTAAGCTTAGACTTATGTGCAAGTAACAAATCACCCATCATAAGTATGTATATCCTTAACATTACTTGAGTTTTGATATTTTGAAAAATGCTTAAAATAGTACTGATTTTACTACAAAATTATTGATAATGATTATGATTAGTGTCTGTAAGGACACAATTTGTAACGACCCATAATAACGTTGGGTTCGCACATAAAAAGGCCCAAACAATATCATTTATAGAGCGTGGGTTTGAAAGGCTAGGTCTTGGTCACCGGACGGTAGTTCGGGTTGACTCCGGTCAGTGAATCTCGTCCGAGGAGTCTTGGGAGTTCTATGCTCTTCTTATTCTCCTCGTTTCTAGGACTCCATGGCTGGGAGGACAGGTTGTCCCCCCCTCTCACACTGCCTCTCTTATCCTTTTATACGGGCATTTGTCCTCTCACCAGCGTCCACGTATAAGCTCAATTTCCTAGGACTTAAGACTTGTCCTGTCAGCCCATACCTAGAGTGGTTGGGGGTGGTTGTAAAAGCTGAAGAGTATGGCTCTGTCAGGTGCAGAGTATTGAATGGTAGCTTTCCCTTTGTCCTTGGTCGTTATACTATCCAGCGTCTTCTTCTCTATTGACATAGATATTTTAGATTTTTTTCCAAACTGTTCCTGTACCGTTTTTGCCCTTTCTTTCAAGGGGACCTCGGATATGCCGAGGACAGAATCATTCTCGGCTATGTCTCAAGACTATTTGGACTTTTATTACCCATCCTTGACTATACCTTTCCTCGGCTCAGGCCTTGGACCCCAATGTAAAAATGGGCCAGGGCCACAAATTATTGGACCCCACAGTGTCATATCAACTACATAAGTACATATTAAATAAAATTTTAATTATTTTTATCTTGCATTTAAAATTTATAAGATTAATATAGTACAAAATTTACAAAAACCCTGATCTTACTATTCATATGGCTAATCATTAAGGAAGGAAACTTTATTTAGCTACACCACCTTTTTTTTTTCAAAAACTTTAATAACAAGTGCCCATACATGATGAATGGTAATTGCACACGTGATAATTGAGTAATTGCTTTATCAGGGCTTTTTTTAATATTAAAAGTTTGCTATATAAAATTATTCTTTTAAATATGTTTTAAACTAAACTGTGATGCATGTTTCTTTTTACCAAAGTTAATTAGCCATAATTATGAATCATTGTAATGCCACCAATTACGACATAAGTATATATATAAAATTAAGCAATCGCGAAAGGTGGATCAATCCGAAGCCTTCTTGGTACAAAGTCAATACTATGGGCTGTTTTTCAGCAACAGCAAGCCTCAGGTATGGGAGCAGTAATTCGGGATCATGTAAGTAGAGTTGTAGACGTGTTAAGCAAGAAGCTCCAATAAGTCTGAGACATGTCAGCAAAAAATAACATGCATTTGTGGGTAGTTATTTTTGCATGCATATCTCTTATTTATTGAATTTTAATATAGACTAGCCTCTGAGCACACGCATGAGCGCGTGCTCAGAGGTTTTTTTTTATTTTGTTGGGTAAAAATTAATAATTTACATTTATTATAATTTGGGATTTCTACTTTTTCTAATCACAAAAAAAAAAAAAAAAAAAAAAAAATACATGGGGTGAGTTTTGTAGATTTGAGGAGTTTTAAAACTAACAAAAGAGTGATTCTATTTTGTAAGGAGTTAGAGAGTAGAAGTAAGAATTTAAATTAACGAAAAAAGTAGAAGTTTATTAGAAGCAGGAAGCTATTTCAACGTAGAAGTAAGAATTTATTATTTTTGTCAATTTACTATTTTAACCCCATTTTTAAGTTTTAGGTAGGGGTATTTTTTATAGTAAAAAAAACAATAACTAACTTTCTTTTGCCAATTTACTATTTTAACTCTATTTTTAAGTTGTTGGTTAATTAATTTAAGGGTATTTTTGATAGAAAAAAAAAACAATAACTAACTTTCTGAATCCTCTTAATATATATAGATAACGTAATATCATTTGATATAAAATATTTTTTCCTAATATAGATACAACGTGTCCTATTCCCATCATTCAAGTGCTAGCTTTAAAATACTATAAGTTATAACATCATAAGATTAAGTTATACCATCATAAGATAAGATTGTTGTTTATGCTTGAAGCAACTAATATTTTTCTACAATAATATGCTACACAACCAATGTAGGTTTTTCTCTCATATAGTAATTGCCTTCAGTGGATTAACTTTAACAAGGAAAGCAAGAGAGCTATTGAAATTGGGACACCAGATTATTTAATAGATACAGTATTATTAAAATAAATTTTTCATTATTCTAATAAGCAACTTGCGCAGATCACGGATTAGATTTTTTAAGGTAATTAAAATCTCAACTGTTGTGTGTTATGATTTTTAAGGTGTTTGTTTATAATAACCTTTACGTTTCTTTATAGAATTATAGTTTATAACCTTTACAAAAGTTAGAGAGAGAGAGACCAAGTCTACCATATGGATGAATAGATAGTGGAGCCCAAAAAAAAATCCACCCGAAGGGACATTGTGGAGTGTACACCAAGGTTTTCAGACTCGGACCGTTCATTGAACCGTAAAAGGGAGAGGTTCAAGGGTTTTGAGGTTGGACCGAGGTCGAACCGGGGTCGAACCGTGATGACGTCATAATTAATTTAATAATTATTTTAAATATATATAAAAACATTAAATTAATAAAAAAAATAGAAAAATTAACTAAAATAGCCTAATTCATTTAGAAAAGCTTATTTCTAAAAAATACATAAAACTTACAAAAATACAGTACACAATTACACATTGTTACACACTAGACAAAAAAAACTCCTTCCCATCAAAAATGCATGAAAGAAACAAGTCACTAGACAAAAAAACTTTTCAAATGTAACATCCTTTCCACAAGTTAATTGAACCATAATACAAAAACTGATCCCTAAAACATCCTAATCCCACATTCACTTTTCCTTTTCAACTTTCCACAGAACCTACTCATTATGCAACAGACCCAAAAAAAAAAAAAAAACTAAATAATTAACTTGTATTGCTGGGAAAGCATAGGGTTTCTGAGAATAATGTCTTCTTATCTGGGAAAGCACAGGGTTTCTGCAAGTCATTGGTACTTGTATTACTGTTTTTGCTTCTTCTCACTTTGACTAGCTATTAGCTTACTTTTGTTTCACACTGTTTTTGCTTCTTCTCACTTTGACTAGCTATTAGCTTACTTTTGTTTCACATTTTGATTAGTCATTTCTTCTTCATTGTGCTTGTCAAGTATGTGAGACATTAGGGCCAATTGTTTTCAGGACACCATCATAAGAAAAAGCTAGTTAAGATACTATAAGGCGTCTGCCTGTTCTATCATTGAACTCATTTTGAAACAGGTCCATGGTCCACCTGTTCTATTCTTGAGGGTCATTTTTCTTCTTCTCTTTTTATTTTTTTATTAATATGTGGTCTGATAGCTGTAGTTAAGTAAATTTGAAATCTAGCATATTCAGATGCTATGTTAATTATGGGATTTCAATTATGTTGAGATTGCTTTTAGTAATGGGGCAAATGATTTGAGAATAATGTAAATATTATTGAAACCAACAGCAATAAAAAATACGAAAAAAAAAAAAAAGACATGCAGCAAGAAGTTGCAGACACAACAAAGTAATTTTGGCAGACAGAAACACCAATTGACCCAAATCAATTTTCACAATTACAATAATATCACAAGCCTTGTCTTCACATACACCAACACTTTAGATCTATATCATCATCCACAGTCAATTTTCAATTGACCCAAATCAATTTACACACCAACACTTCAAATCTATATCATCATCCACAATCAACTTGCAAATATTAACAAAGAAAAAACAGATTAAAGTACCAACGACGGCAACGGCGACGAGGCACAGAGTGAGCTGCGACAGGGACGAGGGAGAGAGGCAGAGATGAGCGTGAGAGAGTGAGCTGCGATCTGGGTTGAGCTGCGACGGCAACGAGGGAGAGAGGTAGAGACGAGAGAGTGATTGAGACTTTGAGAGAGTGAGGAAGAGATCTGGGCTGAGCTGCAACAGTGCGACGGCGACGAGGGAGAGAGTGATTGAGAGAGTGAGGATTGAGGAAGAAATCTGGGCTGAGCTGCGACAGTGCGACGGTGACGAGGGAGAGGCAGAGACGAGAGAGTGATTGAGACTTGAGAGAGTGAGGATTAAGAGTGATTGAGAGAGGGTTTCAGAGTGAGGCTAAGAGTGATTTTTGAGAGAGGGTTAAAAAAAAAAAAAAAAAAAAAAAAAGGCTGAAATTAGGGAACCGTCCGAACCGTGTGAACCGGTCACGGTTCACAGACCCGAACGGTCGGACCGCGGTCCGGACGGTTCCATGATTTTTTCGCATGGAACGGTTCCTTACCTTAAATGGACCGTGAATCTGAACGGTTCCCGGGTTTTCCGGTCGGACCGTACGGTCCGGTCCGGGTTTAATAACATTGGTGTACACAGTAAAAGCCAAATAGATAAAGAGAAAATTTAAAATTAATAAAGCTAAACAACGAAAAGAAAAGAAAAGACTGAACTACAGAAATTCTTCTTGTTACGGTTTGAACTTGAAGTTTCTTTTGATGTTTGATTACTTTGCCTGGGGATAGAGAACAACTCCATTGAAGAAGATTTATGCCACTTTTTAGGTATATATGCCTGCTTTCTTGGAAATTCACTTCATTGGAGGATAAAATCGGTTCTAGATGTACACATACTTCTAACCATATATGTAAGAGGTTTATATCATAATCTTAGAAGAAGCTTTATTTTCCTAGTTAATTTCTACAATTATTTTTCATTATTCATCACAATTCACAACAATAAAATCATTATTTTAATTAATATTAATATATATATATATATATATATATATATATATATATATATAATCAAATGATAATCTTCCCCTCTTTTGAAAATATCAGTTTAAGGGATAAGGGCGGATGGACTAATTAATAGCAATTATATATAAGATAAGATGTTCAGACTTTCTAGCACAAGGATTAAATCAAAAATTTAGATGATATTATTAACTTAACTACATAAATAAAAGAATACAAACAAAATATTCAAAACTAATGTGATACCGACTTGGTGAACACCTCTCAGCCATGCAAACTCCTATAAATGTTTCTCCACACATCATTTTTGGTTCTTTTTAAAATTTGGTGATAGAGAGAATTTCAAGTAATAAGAGTGGTCCTAAATTGTTTCAATTTGATTGGTATTAACTAATATCTCATAATTACATACGTGGAATGTACTGACAATGACAATTACATACATATCTGATGATCATATATATGTATGGCCAATATTCAAAAGACTACTACTTCGAAAACCATTTTCAACTTTTGGCATAATTCTCCCTGAATTTCGGCAGCATCTCCGTACAGCCGACTATTTTCACTGTAGATGCTACCTTCCTTCCGAATAAATTGAGTTCCACATACATGATGCCTTTTCATTTCCCATGTTGTAAAAAATAAAGGTTAGAATAAAACCTATAGAGAATAAATTCAATAAAAATATAACGTACAACCTCCATTTACGCCACATGATCACTCTTTACACATTAAAGAATTCTCATTTACATACAATATTCCTTTTAAATTTTATATTTATAATACAGAAACAACCAAGGACAACCCAATTGAGAGAGAGAGAGAGAGAGAGAGAGAGAGAGAGAAATATGAGTAGAGACTATAGAATTCAGCGATCCGACTTGATTTTGAAGAGAGGGTCTGCCGAATTTCACATGCGACTATCGGTCGGACCTTCTCTTCAAAATTAAGTGGGTAGTCGATATTTCTCCTACTCTCTCCTTTTGAATCAAATATTGATTTTCAGATGTTTTTTGTTTTATATTTCTTTTTTAAAAGTATAAATGTTAAGAGATTTTTTTTGTATATGGGCGAGAGTATATTGATGTTTGAAGAATGATGATGTGGCTAGACGTCAATAGGAAGGTGTTATACCAAGTCCTCTTTGAATTTATTCTCAAATCTATAAGGGCAAATTATAACTTACCCACTTGTAGTTTTTCTGAAATTCAAGTTGTCTACTTATGGTTTAAAATTTGAAACTTTACCTACCTGAGGTTTGATTGAAATTTAAGTTGCCTACTTGTGATTTGAAATCAAATGATGCAAGTGCTCTGCTGGATTCTTTTTTATCTTATATTTTTTATGTTTTTTGTGCTTTTAGAGAAAAGACACATAAAAGTGAAGCAAAATTACATATTTAGCCTTGTTTTTAACAATAGGTGTTGCGAAATTCTAATTGAGCGAACTTCAAGCAAGTAAAATGTCAAATTTTAAACCACATATAGGCAACTTAAATTTCGGTCAAACCATAGGTGAGTAAGTTGTAATTTACCCAATCTATAATTACACCATTTAAGATCAGGTGAACTTTTATTTGTGTCCTTAAATTTTACTTTTATTATTATTATTATTATTATTATTATTATTATTATTATTATTATCATCATTCACTACAAAAACAACGTTTTATAGCTGCATTTTTAAAATGCGGCTATCGCTCCTAAAAATGTGGCTATAGGACAATTTGGCCTATAGCCATGTTTTCAGCCATAGCCTAAAACTCATAATTATAGACCTAAGGGGTCTCTAGGCTAGGACTAATGGCTTACAAATGCAGCTATAGGCCAGGACCAACGACCGCGTTTTTATAAACGTGGCTATAGGACATACTATAGTCGCATTTTTCAAACATGGCTATAGGGGATAGCTAAAGTCGCATTTTTTAAATGTGGCTATAGGGGACATCTATAGCCACATTTATAAACGTGGCTATAGGTGACTTGTTTCTGCGTGGGAGACATATTTTAGCCTCGTTTTTAGCTGCCACCTATAGTCGCGTTTTAAAAACGCAGCTATAACCCTTTTTTTTTTCCTAGGCCAGATGGCAAATGCATTTACAAACGCTACTATAAGTTTTACAAACGCTACTGTAGGAAACTTGTCACACACTAAATTCTAGCTTGTTATTTGTTGCATGCAACAAATAACAAGCCAGAATTTTCTCAAATATCAAGCTGGAATTTTCTCGAACCTGTCACAATGTTGATTCAATCAATCTTTAAGGAATATGGAGTTCAATACAGCAACAAAATGGAGGAAAGTTTAGGGTACATTTGATATAAAAAGATGCAGCAAGCATCAACACATGATTTTGAGATACCTCAACTGCAAACATTGGGTATGCACATGACTATCTCTAACCTTCCTTTGGCTATCTCGGATGCTTCTAGGTGTGCCTTCCCATCTCCAAGCTCTTGCCTGCAAGTGGGGCATTGGTTTTGTACCCTTGTTTTATAGGTAGAACACAGTGTATGTCCATTATGGCACTACAAAAATATAAAGGCAGCAGTCAGCTATATCGAACCAAGCAAAGAACTGAGAAAGAGATAAGAAGAACATAAGTTACTTCATATAAAGAAAACCTTAACTTTTCCAAAATTGAATGCTATGATTAGTGAAGTTAAACAACTTTTCAGCACTACCAAATGCAATCTTATATAGCTTCTATACTTTCAATAGTTTTCTAAGAAATGATATTGGCTTGGAGCAAACAAATTAAGGATGAATATATGGGAGTGAAGCATTGCATCTTTCAAGTATTTGTGCCTAAATTTGTTTAATATGTTACAATTAAAGTGGGTGCGTTTATATGTTCCTAAACAACTTAGCAAACTCTTCTCTTTTCTTTTCTCTTTTATCATTCTAATCATCTAAGAAGACTTGAACTTCACTAGGAAACAAACTCATCAAAAGCACCACAAACTCAAAAGCAATGCAAATTCCATAGAATACCCAATTCATGTTTCTTCCTAAACATCTAAGCATACTCTTCTTTTCTTTTTTTATAATTCTAACCAACTAGGAAGAGTCTATAACTTCACTCGAAAACAAACTCATCAAAAGTAATACAAATTCCATAGAATACCCAAGCCATGTATCTCCCTAAACAATTTAGCAAGCATATACTTCACTCTTCACTCAGAAACAAAGTCCTTCAAGACTAAAGAAGCATTATGAGATGTAAGATCATGTGGTCAGAGCCCCCTTTATGAAGCTATACTCAGTATAGAATGCCCTTAAAAACAAGGGATTTAAGCACTTGCCACATCCAAATTTCACTAAAGTTAACCAAACTGACTAACGAATCTAAGCATAGGGGAGTGAAATATCACAAACCAAACCATGGGGTACCTCTATACCATAAGGGTGGTAATTGTAATTATCCACAAAAACAAAGTTATCACAAACCAAACCATTAAATCTATAAATTCAACCCAATAATGGAACACCCATAAAAATATAGCTATGACACCCCTTCAAGACATTGGTATAAAGCCACCTGTAGAAACATCAACAATTACAACAAAATAAAAATATTTAAATCTAGAACTTTCCTTCCATTTGGTGGGTGGGGGGGGAAGAAATTGGAAGATGAAAACTGGCCTTGTCTGTTATACTCAATACAGAATCAGTAGAACTATTTTTTTTAAAGAAGCAAAAATTGAATAAAGGGCAATGAAAACAAAGAAACCCAAAAACTGAAATTACATTTTTCAAACAAAGATTAAAACTTTAGATCAATCAATCACTACTAAGCATGCAACGTACAATACATACATATAAATATATAAAAGTTACAGAGAGAAAGAGAGGCTCACCAGTTAAAGAGAGAGAGAGAAGGGATCGGAGCTCAGTGATGGTGATGGACACAAAGAAAGATGAGGAAGGAGCTCAGTGAAGTGGATCGGAGCTTCGCAGAGGGGAAAGGAGCTCGGCGGCTATAGGCAAAGCTGGAGTTAGAGAGATTAAAATTTATAATAAAAAAAATAAATTAAAAAAATCACTAAAATTTTCCAAAAATAGACAGGAAAAAAAAACTCTCCATATGCTGAAATTCTCCTTAAAACAAATGGAGGCTGGGGAAATGTTTTTCCCATAAAAGCTTAAAATATTTTCAGCAATTAAATGAAGCCTCAATGCAGCACTTGTCTCCATATTTTTTAAAACAATATTTCCTGAAGTAAAGACTAATATCATTTCCCAAAAAGTAATATATTTTTACAAGTTAAAGATGTAAAATTCTTTCTACCAAGAAATATTTTCTGAAAACTATAAATATTACATGTTACGACCTCATTTGCAAGCAAGACTAAGAAATTTGAAAATTAAAACATTAAGCCTGGATGTACTTGGATACCATGTACTAAAGTTAAAAAAATTTATTAAAAAAAAAAAAAAACTGAAATTTCTCCATTTCTTTTACACAAAATATTTTCCTAGATCATAAATTTGCCTACTAAAACAAACAGAGCTTAATGACTAACTTCCAATACTCAAAACCTAAAAAAAATATAAAATAATATAAAATAAAAAGTTAGCATCTAATTGCCATAAATTTAAAAAAAAAAAAAAAAAAAAAAAAAAAAAAAACTAAATTTCTTCACAAAAATTCGAACTAAAACAAAAATACTAAAATCTGTAAACCCTAGGAGTAGTTGAGACAAATAAAGACTAAAATTCAATCTAATCCGAGTACCAAAAGGAGGAGAATCATTGTTTGGATTAAAATTAAAAACAAAGTTGTAAAATAGCAATATTACCTTATTTCCTTTCCAAAGTTAGTCAACCTTGCTACACCATCTCCCCCATTTTAACAATCAAAAACAATGCCCTAGAATCAAAGTCGTACCAACTTCAAAACCAAATAGAACCTTAGAATAAAAAATGTGAAGTTCAACAATCAGAAGCAATGCCCACACTTCCGTACCTGATTTCGATCGAAGCAGATGAGCAACTTGAATCACATTTTGAGATCCTCGAACAAAATGTTTGAGAGAGTCCGCACATAGCTTCAAAATTGGACCAATGAAGTCGTGCGTGTAAGGATGCGTTGAAGAAGAGAAAGCTTGTGAGAAATGAAAAATTGGAGGAAGTTAGGAAGTGATCTAAAAAACTAGGTTTAAATTTTACCTGTGGGGTGTGAGGGCTTGAGATCGGAGATGGAGGGTGAGGGCTTGATAGTGACAAATGAAGGGTGAGGACTTGAGATCAAAGAGATGGAGGGTGTGAGGGCTTGAGATCGGAGAGATGGAGGGTGAGGGTTGAGATTGAAGATGGAGGGTGAGGGCTTGAGAGATGAAGGATGATGTGCGATGGGAGATAGGGCTGAAATTTTTTTGAGTATGCTATTTATACAAAGCCTAAAGTCGCATTTTTAACCTGCGGCTATAGGCAAAGCTGAACCCACATGTAAGAAATGTGGTCTCTTCCTAAACTAAAGCCGTGTTTTATAAACACGGCTATAGACTAAATTTATAGCCGCATCTATAAAACGTGGCTATAGAGAAGGTAGAGCCACATTTTTCAAACGTGGTCATAGTTCAAATTAAAAAAAATAATAATAAATTAAATAGAAATGTACTATAGCCGCATGTTTAAAACGTGGCAATAGCTCCAAACCAAAAAATGCGGCTATAACACTAAAAAACGCGGCTATAGACATATTCTATAGCTGCATGTTTAAAACGCGGCTATTGTTCAATACTTTAAGCCACGTTTTTTAAAAACATAGCTATAGTTCGCGTGTTTTGTAGTGATTATTTTAATCTTTAAATTTTAATATTTTTTTTTTTACCAAAAATTGGTTATTCTATTTCTATCCAGTTCCTTCTATAAAACCACCACTCTTCATTTATGTGATACAATGTCATTTTTTAGACTTGTAGTTTTATAGATGAAAACGAATGGAAAGACCAACTTGATAGAAGTATTAAAATTTAAGGCTAAAATATATTTTTAAATTAAATTAATCCAAAAAATTATATATTTTTTTTTTAAAATTAAAATGAAAATGACAATTCTCCAAATATAAAAGGTGTAATTCTGAATTTGGCAAAAAAGTTTTAAAAATGTGCTATAAGACAATCAACCTCAATCCACTATGACCTCACTTCAAATCCCAGTCGTGTATCTTGTTGATAAGGCTCTAGATGGATGGTGGTTTGAACAACAAACTATGTTCATTCATTTTTTATTTTATTATATCACGGTAGACCTAAAAAAAAGTTATTAAAAAGAGGCCAAGACTACCATTGCAGAACTCAGGAACAAAGGTTAGTAGGGTGGCATCATTAGGGTTGCTACTTTACTCTCCCAAAACTCCTCAACACTAGTCTTCCTAGCCTCTCTCTATAAACTTCTAACCAAACCCACATCCAATAATCTCATATTCTCAACAAAGCACACATAATGGCCCCTGAAGTGCCTGTAGATGTGTTCAAAGGCACAAAGAAGGTCTCTACTGCTCTTAACAACGGCTACTCTAAGGGGGCTTTCATAACATTTTTGGCTGGTAATGGTGACTATGTCAAGGGGGTTGTTTGTTTGGCAAAGGGTTTGCGCAAAGTCAAAAGTGCATACCCTTTAGTGGTTGCAATGTTACCTGACGTGCCTGAGGAGCATCGTGAGATCTTGAGGTCTCAAGGTTGCATCCTCCGCGAGATCGAGCCTATTTACCCACCTGAGAATGAAGTTCAATTTGCTATGGCTCACTTTGTCATCAACTACTCCAAACTTCGTATTTGGAATGTAAGTTGTATGTTAAAACTACTTACATAAATGATTTTAATATGAATAGTGTTAATGAATGATGGTCATGCATCCTTTGGTTGCTAGCTAGTATAGTAGTATGAGATTTTTTGAGAGACAATATTACTTTATGACCAGAAACGGAACCAGGATTCAAACTTAAAGGGGGCCGAAGTTCTTTGCTCAAAGATTTAAAAAAAATAGAATATCAATACTAGAGTTTGACAAAGTTGCATTATTAGCATTAATTTATTAATTATGATTTGTATTTTTTCTTTTGAAAAAAATATAATAATAGGATTTTATAATCAAGAGTTTTGCAAGTTAATTGGCATGTCTTAATATTTTTAAGATCTAACTAATTTGTGGAGGAAGAGATCAATATGTGGCATAGGAGTTGTCTCTATGGCTATGAGGGTGGAGTCATTTGAGAGGAAAATAGAGCTCTTGAGTGAGAGGGGGAAATAGGGTAAAGGTTATTGGGTTTTTGTGATTTTTTTTTTCTAGAATTTGTAATTGATTTATTGTTATTGTTTTTGGTTAAACCGGATTTATGATTTGTCCAAAAAATTTTCTTATTATCTGGATGTGTGAAATTTTTTATAGATTTCTTTTGTTATCTATTTGTTGGATTTCTTGGGTCAGTTTGTAAATTTTTTTGGGGAGGGGGGCCAAGTATATAAATTTAATAGTCAGAATTAAAATTTTTTTTGTTGATATACATACTAGTATTTTTTTTTTCAAAGGTTGTGGGGGGGGGGGGGGGTGTTATGCCCCCCTCAGCCCTTGAATAGTTCCATCCCTGATAATTTATGACTTTTTTAATTTGTTTGTATTTGTATATATATAGCAAAGACCTATTTATATACTAGCAACCTGTGTGTGTAATAGAGATCTCATTCAAAATAGAGGATAAGAATTCAAAACTCTTGAATGGTCAGGATGATACTACGAAATACATGTGTTATGAGGGATTTTGATTGCTCCTATACTTTTTTTTTTCATCCTAGATAAATTGAAGAAATCTTACTCTTACTCTTTTTTTATTTTTTTATTTTTTTTAATACAAGATAGAATTCTACTCTAACATAATCTAAGTGTATATGTGTATGAAACTCTCTCCTGGAGACTTGAATCCCGGCCCTTGTCCCTCACACTCCACAAGTCTTGTGGAGTGACCACTGCACCAAGGGTGTGCGGTGGTTCTTACTCTTACTCTTGAAAATAAATAAATGAATAAAATCTAGAATATTCGTTATTTATGAAGCCTACCTTATTTATTCAATCCTGTTTATATATATATATATATATATATATATATATATATATATAATATCAATGACAAAAATTTTATTTGAGTGTAGCTAGGCTTATCATAAGGCACTGAGCCTGACTTGTTTGTTTTTGAGTTTTTTTTTTTTAAAAAAATAAAAATAAAAATGAAGAAGAAGTGAGGTTCAAAACACTAATCCCTATTTCATATACAATACATTTTTGCACATTCATATGACTATGTACACATATCTATTTGATCATAAGTTGTATATGATATAATTTGCAGTTTGAGGAGTACAAGAAGATGATATATTTGGATGCTGATATTCAAGTGTTTGAAAACATAGACCATCTGTTTGACACACCAGACGGCTACTTCTATGCCACCATGGACTGTTTTTGCGAGAAGTTATGGAGCCAATCACTGCAATTCAAAATTGGGTACTGCCAACAGTGCCCTGACAGGGTACCATGGCCTGTTGACATGGGTTCTCCACCTCCCTTGTACTTTAATGCTGGCATGTTCGTTTTTAACCCTAGCCGTTCGACTTTTGACAAGTTTCTTGAGGTCCTCTATGCCACTCCGGTTACACCCTTCGCAGAGCAAGTAAGTTCTTATTTTTATAGTAATAATCATTAATTGGTTTTCCAATTTGTTGGTTTTTCATGTTATATATGGATTTTCTAAACTTATTATATATGTGGTAAAATTTATTATATCTTTAATATTACTCATTTAACAATCAATTTTTTCGTAGCTTGTTAAAGTATTAATTGTATTTTTTGAGGTTTCTTTAAGGTAGTAAGTTGTAATTTAAGTAACATTAGTTTTACATAAGCTTATCAAAACATATTTTTTGTTATTCAACAATCACAATAAATTAGGTTAATAGTCTTTAAAAATTTGTTATAAAAATAGTTCTCACCTTGGATCACCTTGTAGCTTTCATGCTCTAGGAAGAATATGATGGCAACTTGGTGTGAATCTTGTGGTGCATTTTATTATGATTTTTTTTTTTTTTTTTGGGGGGCTTGCAGATGCATTTTATTATCATAACAGTAGCAGTGACTTCAATTGTACTATTTGATATTAATATTACAATCATCTTTACTATCACTATCAATTTGGAAAAAGAATCCACTTCAAAAAAAAAAAAAAAAAAAAAAAATTGGAAAAAGAATCAAGGAAAAGTGAAAAGCTAGCTAGATATGGTACTTATGTATATTATTTACTGCTCTAAATATTTGGTAAAGAAATATTATTAAAAGTCTTGTTGTATGCTCACATAACAGGATTTCCTGAATATGTTCTTCGAAAAAGTGTACAAGCCCCTCCCTCTGGAATTCAACCTTGTTCTTGCTATGTTATGGCATCATCCTGAGAACATAGACATTGAGAAAGTTAAGGTGGCTCACTATTGTGCTACTGTAAGTACTCTTTCTCATTTATAATTTGTGAAATCTAAGATCATGCATAAGATAAAATTTAAAAAAAATAAAAACTTGTGCATGTATAAGATAACTGATATTTGATATTTTTTGTTAACCTTCTCCATTATATTCCACGTAAAATAGGGATCAAAACCATGGAGGTACACTGGCAAGGAACTTTACATGGACAGGGAGGACATCAAGATGTTGGTGAAAAAATGGTGGGATATTTATAACGATGAATCCCTTGATTTTAAGGGTGAAAACCCAGTTTCAGAGGAAGAGACATTCTCAAAGTCTTACATTATGGCTTCCATGCCTGAGCCCACCATTTCCTATATTCGTGCTCCCACTGCTGCTTGAGTGTTAACTAATAAGAAGAGAGAACTGTTGGAAGTTAGTATTTTCACAGAAAATACATATATGAAGCTGCTTAATATATGTGACCTTATTAATATTATAAGAAGTATCTCTACTTCTAGTTGAAACTTGATTGTATATCATGAACTTTTATTAAGAGACTTTCATGTATTACATGTATATTCTGAATGTGATGTATATGCATGCATCTCTCTCTCTTCCTTTCCAACTTTATTGTTCTTTTCTTTAATTCTAGAACATAGTGTTTGTAATGACATGATCACACTTGCTTTGGATATTGTTAGGAAATATGTGATTTGATAGCAGAAACATATGTCAATTTAGAATTGGCTAATCCTTTGACATAACACACTTTACTCATAATTGGATAGATCTATGATATATTTAATACTTCAAGGAACAAGGTTTTAAGTTCTTGTGTTAAAGCCATGCAAATCTGTCCAAGAAACAAGTGAAGTGCTGGATTTTAAAACTGTCGTTATCGAGGATTAATAAGTTGTCGAAACCCGATGCTCGACAGCTAGCTCAATAGATACCCTATCTGTTGAGATTTATGAAATTCAGTTTTTCAAAGCTGATTTTCATCTAGTCCATGTGTATATATTTGGGCTTTCTTTTCTCACAACCTTAAACATAAATAAGGGTTATTTTAAGGGCCGTAAAAGGTTGCACAAGTGTGAAGCAAAGTTTTGTTCTTGCAAATTGTGACCGGAGACAGAATTTGCCCTAGTTCATTTTTCTCTTGAAGAAGCTATTGTGTTTGTACAACGTAGAGTTTTGTAACCAAGGAGTTTCGTGATCTTCATCATGTGAGATGAACTGAAGAACTTTGCAGTCAACATCTTTCTCAAGTTGGTGATTAAGTCGCATACTGAGATTTGTGCATCTATTGGTTAGTCCCGTACTGGGAGTCGTGCATTAAAATGAGAGATTGTCACTACAAAACAAGTCCAATTGGATATTGGGATAAGGGTTCAAATGTAGGTTTGTACAAGGTATTGGGATTCCTTTACTTGTAAACGCTTGCTATGATAATAGTAAATTCTCGAGAGTTGTGACCTTAAAATCACCCAGTGAGGTTTTTGCCATGTAGGTTTTCCCCATTCGTAAACAAATCACCTTGTCAATTTAATTTCCACTGCATTTAGTTAATTGGTGATTTGTTTGTGCTACCACGCGTATTGCATGCTAATTGAATTAATTAATTAACTTGGCTAATTAATTTGTTAATTCATCACAAATGATCAATACATTCTTGGCCTATCAGATATCATTTGATTATTACATAAGTACAATTGTCGGCAAATCTAATATCACATTGTATCTATGCTTTATTCTCATTCCTGAAGTTAAATGTATTAAAATAATTATTAAATTCATTCTACTTAAGAATTTGTTTGGAGAGAGAGAGAGTAGACGAGAGTAAAATGTGATCAATCATTGTTAAGAAAATTTTGCGCATGTATGAGTTGATCGTTTGAAAATCAAGTGATTCTAAGATTATTGAAGATAGAGGTTTAGCTATATACACTTGAAATGGATGAAAAAAAAAAGTCCATTTTCCTGAGTAACTTAATTAGTATTAAACCTGACAGGGTTCTCATTTATTTATAATTAACATTTTTATATATCTTTTTGTATTATTAATTTTTGCCCTAACCTAATAGAGAATATTTTCATCATTTCAAAATTTGTCTCACACCCTAGAGTCGTCAAGGTCTAAGACATCATCAAACCCAATAGCATCGCCAGGCACCCAAGGGAGCATTAAGCCTCCCATGCGTTTGGTGATGCCAGTGGTAGCAATCAGACGCTTACTTGTCTGGTACTTTATGTGGCTAACGAACCTCCCTTAACCGACAATCCTCCATACTTAGCTCCTCACCATTTTGTACTCCTCCACTCAAGTATCTCCATATGAAAAAAACTTGCACATCAAGCCCAAAGATCCTTCTACATATTCGTATCCTCTAAAAATGGGAAGTTAAGTACAAGGATCTCAAATCATTAACTCCACCCCATAAGGAAAGAGCCTACATTCACAGGATCTTGATTAACTCTATATCACTATATAAGCATTACGCCCCCTCTTCTCCAAGGTATGAAGAATTTTCTAACTCTCATACTTTGAGTTATTGGAGATCTTAATTTCAATCACTTGCTTAACCTTTGGAGAGTTTTTGACCGACTCCCCACCATTGCTCTCTTTAGGCTCTTCACTTTTCTTTTTTCAAGTGCCCTGGCCTAGCTAGTCACTACGTGTGTGAACAATTGACTCACTGACGATTTTGTGCATCATCAAAACTTGTCAAAATTAGACAAAAAACTATTAAGCTATCTAAATCTTAAAGGAAAAGGTTGATATGGATAGAAGAATTCCTTAAACCCGTGGAAAAATGGCTCAACCCATTGAAAAAGACACATTCAGGAGTTAATTAAGTATCTTAAGATAAGCTTGAATTTTTGTCAAAAAAAGAAAAAAAAAAAAAAAAAAAAAAAAAGATATGCTTGAATTTGGTATGAGTTAGAGAAAGAAAGGGCAAATACCTTTTTGGCTTACAAATTACAAATACTCCATGTATGGATGAGAAGTGAGAACTGTGTTACCCTACACGTGGCAGCTTTATGATGGGTTTGGACGATCATGTCAAATACCATGTCCATCAGCCAATCACCTTTGTATTGGATTTTTGCTAGGTGATAGATTCCCAAACGAGCCAGCCCATTCCAGATACTCACATCATGATTATTATATTAGTCAAAGCAAACCCATAGCTTATTGAGACATTAAGCCACTTGAGCGTAGGTCATGGGTAATGAAACAAATCCCCAATATTTTGTGAAAGGCGATAATTAGTGGGGCAAAGAAAAAGAAAGAAAAGAAAAGGAAATTCGATGTTTGACCCCCACTTTATAAGCAATATTAGAAAAAAGGTATGAAGCTTGGGCAATTCATGACCTTTAGGTCTATAGCCAGTACGAAACTTGAGGTTTGAGCAATTCATGACGACCTATAAGCTTATAGCCAGAGATCATGTAACCTTTTTTATTTATTTATTTTTAGTTTGAATTAAGTAGTCATCCAAATTCACACTGTTTGAACGATTTTGGGCTTTTATGGCTTGTTTGGATTGAGAGAGATGAAGAGAGAAGAGTAGAGTTGGCAAAAAATGGGTTTGACTTACCTTTATTATTTTTTTAACTAAATATGTCATTTTATTTTAAATAAACAATGACAAATGGTAGTGAATTTTAATATTCACATTTTATTTAGTTAGTGAATGATGTTGTAATTTCACATTAAAACAAAATAAAATTCCTTTTTAAAAAGTACTAAAAAGCCAAACCTGTAAAAAAAATTACTTTAGAAGAGAAGACTAGAAGTGTCCACAACCATCTTCATTTTTTTTTTTTATCGAAAAAAAAAATCATCTATTACATTATCTTTATTTAGAGTATGCCAAAATATCCTATCAAAAAAAAAAATAATGAAAAAAAGTATGCCAAAAATCATCTGTAACCATCATTATGTCAACCAATAATGACAATGACAACAATTAAACTATAGCCGTGTCGACAATATGGAACAATCGCTCCACCAATAGTGTAATATACTATTCAAATTAACCACCTCAATTCCAAACTAAAAAAATCAAAAGTTGGACCAACTCAAGGTCATATTGCCATGCTCTATTGAATTTTCAGAACGTCATGGACAGACAAAGCAAGCCATAGTATGGTTTACATCCATAAGCATTTACCTACTCAGTGGTTTTATTTTAACTATCATTCATTTTTTATTTTATTATATCACTGTAGACCTAAAAAAAGTTATTAAAAAGAAAAATTAAAAAAAAAAAAAAAAAAAAAAAAAAGAAGGACAATAGAAATTGCATTTGAGTTTCATTTGATGTTCATTTGTCATGCATTTACTCCTCATTTGATGCTTATTTAAGGGGCCAAGACTACCATTGCAGAACTCAGGAACAAAGGTTAGTAGGGTGGCATCTTTAGGATTGCTAATTTACTCTCCCAAAACTCCTCAACACTAATCTTCCTAGCCTCTCTCTATAAACTTCTAATCAAACCCACATCCAATAATCTCATAATCTCAACAAAGCACACATAATGGCCCCTGAAGTGCCTGTAGATGTGTTCAAAGGCACAAACAAGGTCGCTACTGCTCTTAACAATGGCTACTCTAAGGGGGCTTTCATAACATTTTTGGCTGGTAATGGTGACTATGTCAAGGGGGTTGTTGGTTTGGCTAAGGGTTTGCGCAAAGTCAAAAGTGCATACCCTTTGGTTGTTGCAATGTTACCTGACGTGCCTGAGGAGCATCGTGAGATCTTGAGGTCTCAAGGTTGCATCCTCCACGAGATCGAGCCTATTTACCCACCTGAGAATGAAGTTCAATTTGCTATGGCTTACTATGTCATCAACTACTCCAAACTTCGTATTTGGAATGTAAGTTATATGTTAAAACTACTTACATAAATGCTTTTAACATGAATAGTGTTAATGAATGATGGTCATGCATCCTTTGGTTGCCAGCTAGTATAGTAGTATGAGATTTTTTGAGAGACAATATTGCTTTATGACTTTTTTTAATTTGTTTGTAATTGTATATATAGTAGTATGAGATTTTTTGAGAGACAATATTCCTTTATGACTTTCTTTAATTTCTCATTCAAAATAGAGGATAAGAATTCAAAACTCTTGAATGGTCAGGATGATACTACGAAATACATGGGTTATGATGGGTTTTGATTGCTCTCCTATACATTTTTTTTTTTTTTCATCCTAAATAAATTGAAGAAGTTTTACTTTTACTCTTGAAAATAAATAAATGAATAAAATCTAGACCATACGTTAGATTAATATGAAGCCTACCTTTTTTTTATTCAATCCTTTTTTTTTTTTAGAAATATCAATGACAAAAATTCTATTTGAATGTAGCTAGGCTTATCATAAGGCACTGAGCCTGACTTGTCTGTTTTTGAGTTAAAAAAAAATATTTTAAAAAAAAAAAGTGCGGTTCAAAACACTAATCCCTATTTCATGTACTGCATATGCATATGCAATACATGTTTGTACATCCATATGACTACGTACACATTAACAGATATCTATTTGATTATAACAAAAATCTGTGTATGATATGTAATTTGCAGTTTGAGGAGTACAAGAAGATGATATATTTGGATGCTGATATTCAAGTGTTTGAAAACATAGACCATCTGTTTGACACACCAGACGGCTACTTCTATGCCACCATGGACTGTTTTTGCGAGAAGACATGGAGCCATACACTGCAATTCAAAGTTGGGTACTGCCAACAGTGCCCTGATAGGGTGCCATGGCCTGTTGACATGGGTTCTCCACCTCCCATGTACTTTAATGCTGGCATGTTCGTTTTTAACCCTAGCCGTTCGACTTTTGACAAGCTTCTTGAGGTCCTCTATGCCACTCCGGTTACATCCTTCGCAGAGCAAGTGAGTTCTTCTATTTTTTATTTATAATCATTAATCGGTTTCCAATTTGTTGGTTTTTCATGTTATATATGGATTTGCTAAGCTTATTATATATGTGGTAAAATTTATGATATCTTTAATATTACTCATTTAACAATGAATTTTTTTAGCTTGTTAAGGTAGTAAGTGTATTTTTTTGAAAAGTTTTGTTAAAGTAGTAAGTCGTGATTTGAGTAATATTACTTTTACATAAGCTTATTAAAAATAAACATCATTTTTGTTATAAAACAATCACAATAAACTAGGTTAATAGTCTTAAAAAAGTTGTTAGGAAACCCAACCATGGATCGCCTTGTAGCTTTCATGCTCTAGGAAGAATATGATGGCAACTTAGGGGTGTGGATCATGTGATGCATTTTATTATCATAACAGAAGCAGTGACTTCAATTGTACTATTTGATATTAATGTCACAATCATCATTACTATCACTATCAATTTGGAAAAAGAATCAAGGAAAAGTGAAAAGCTAGCTAGATATGGTACTTATGTATATTATTTACTGCTCTAAATATTTGGTAAAGAAATGTTATTAAAAGTCTTGTTGTGTACACACATGACAGGATTTCCTGAATATGTTCTTCGAAAAAGTGTTCAAGCCCCTCCCTCTGGTATTCAACCTTGTTCTTGCTATGTTATGGCGCCATCCTGAGAACATAAACGTTGAGAAAGTCAAGGTGGCTCACTATTGTGCTGCTGTAAGTACTTTTTCTCATTCATAATTTGTGAAATCTAAGATCATGCATAAGATAAAATTTTTAAAAAATAAAAACTTGTGCATGTATAAGATAAATGATTTTTGATATTTTTTGTTAACCTTCTCCATTATATTCCACGTAAAATAGGGATCAAAACCATGGAGGTACACTGGCAAGGAAGTTAACATGGACAGGGAGGACATCAAGATGTTGGTGAAAAAATGGTGGGATATTTATAACGATGAATCCCTTGATTTTAAGGGTGAAAACCCAGTTTCGGAGGAACAGACATTCTCAAAGTCTTCCATTATGGCTTCCATGCCTGAGCCCACCATTTCCTATATTCCTGCTCCCACTGCTGCTTGAGTGTTAACTAATAAGAAGAGAGAACTGCCGCCTGAGCCCACCATTTTTTTTTTTGTCTTCCCTATTTTATACTTTTTCTAGGCTACTTGGCCTTTCTTTGTTGTGAGAAATCACAGAAAATACATATATGAAGCTGCTTAATATATGTGACCTTATTAATATCGTAAGAAGTATCCCTACTTGGCTACTTCATTTGAAACTTGAAAGAATGTATAACTTTTGTCTTGATTGTATATCAAGAACTTTTATTAATTACATGTATATTCTGAATGTGATCAGGGCCGGCTCTATGGTGGAGCAAAAAATGCGGCCGCCTAAGGTCCCAAGTAAAAAAAAGGCCCCCAAATTTTAACCAATAGGATTATTTATAATCAATAAATAAAATAATTTTTTTTACTAGATGAAAAACAAATAAAAAAATAGAGAAAAATGCAACGTCGTCCACAATATTTTTCACAACACTTTTACAACAATGCTAAGTAGTAGGTTGTTACAACTTATTGTTGATGGCAAAAAAATAATTATAGTGATATTTTCAAATAAAAACAGAAAGCAGTTTAAAATCTAGGATTTGTTGTAAAAAATATTGTGAATGTTGCACTTCTAAAAAAAAAGAATAATAATAAGAGTTTAATTAGCAAACTTTTACTAGTTTTCATCTAAATCTACCACTAACACCACTGTTTTACTTACCACTATCAATCTACCACATCAACAAGTATGAAAAATTTTGTCAAATTTTTTCTGTCTTAAAAATTCCAAAAAAAAAAAAAAAAAAAAAAATTTCTATGTAGTTCATGTTAATTAGTAATAATTTTGCATCTAAATTAAGATGATCAATTTTCGCCTTAGGCCCCCAAATGCATCAAGCCACCCCTGAATGTGATGTATATGCATGCATCTCTCTCTCTCTCTCTCCCTTTCCAACTTTATTATTCTTTTTTTTAATTCTAGAACATACTGTTTGTGATGACACATTGACATGTTCACACTTGCTTTGGATATCATCCGGTTATTAGATAAGTGCAATTGTCGGCAAATCTAATATTGCATCTTATCTGTGTTTTATTCTCATTCCAAAAGTTAAATGTATTAAAATAATTATTAAATTCATTTCGCTTAAGAATTTGTTTGGATTTTTTTTTTTTTGGGTAGGGTGGGGAGAGGAAGAGTAGACAGGAGTAAAATGTGATCAATCAATACAGGAGAAAATTTTGCACATGTATGAGTTGATTGTTTGATAATCAAGTGATTCTAAGATTAATGAAGATAGAGGTTTAGCTATATATATTTGAAATGGGTGGAAAAAAAAAAAGTCCATTTTCATGAGTAACTTAATTAGTTTTAAACCTGATAGGGAATATTTTCACCATTTCAAAATTTGTCTCACACCCTAGTGTCATCAAGGACTAAGACATCGTCAAACCCAATAGCATTGCCAGGCACCCAATGGCGCATCAGGCCTCCCACGCATCTGGTGATGCCAATGGCAATAGTCAGACGTTTACTCATCTGGTACTTCATGTGGCTGACAAATCTCCCTTAACCGAAAATACTCCATACTTAGCTCCGCATCATTTGCATGTCCTCCACTCAAGTATCTTTATATGAAAAGAACTTGCACATCACGCCAAAATATCCTTCTGCATATTCGTATCCTCTAAACATGGGAAGTTAAGCACAAGGATCTTGGGTCATTATCTCCATACTCTTCTTATAAGGAAAGAGCCTACATTCATGGGATCTTGGTTAGCTCTATATCATTATATAAGCACTAGGCCCCTTCTTCTCCAAGGTATGTAAAATTTCATAACTCTCATACTTTGAGTTATTAGAGATCATTTAGTCACTAGCTTAATCTTTGGAGTGTCTTTGGCCGACACCCCACCAGTGCTCTCTTTAGGTTCTTCACCTTTCATTTTTCAGGTGCCCCTAGCCTAGTCATTACATATGTGGAAAATTGACTCACTGACGATTTTGTACATCATCAAGACCTGACAAAGTTAGACCGAAAACTTTTAAGCTATCTAAATCTTAAAGGAAAAGGTTGATATGGATAGAAGAATTCCTTACCCCGTGGAAAAATGGCTAACCCATTGAAAAAGACCACATTCAGAAGTTAAGTATCTTAAGATAAGCTTGAATTTTTGTCAAAAAAAGAAAAAAAGATATGCTTGAATTTGGTATGACGTAGAATTCACGGAATTGAAGATTCTTCTATTGTTCAAAAAGGAAAATTGGGTGTCAATATCTGTGACTTGATGCCAAAGTCACTATTAGTGTAGACAAAGGGTAACTCAATAGAGACGAACAATATGCATTGGCGACTTCCTGCCGCTTCTTTGTTCCCCTCTCAGAGAAAGAAAGGGCAAATACCTTTTTGGCTTACAAATTACAGATACTCCATGTATGGATGAGAAGTGAGAACTGTGTTACCGTACACGTGGCAGCTTTGTGATGGGTTTGGACGATTATGTCAAATACCATCTCCATCATCCAATCACCTTTGTTTTGGATTTTTGCTGGGTGGTAGATTCCCAAACGAGCCAGCCCATTCATAGATACTCACATCATGATTACTATATTAGTCAAAGCAAACCCATAGCTTATTGAGACATTAAGCCACTTAAGCGTAGGTCATGGAGAATGAAACAAATCCCCAATATTTTGTGAAAGGCCATAACTAGTGGGGCAAAGAAAAAGAAGGAAAAGAAAAGAAAATTCGATGTTTGACCCCACTTTATAAGCAATATTAGAAAAAAGGCATGAAGCTTGGGCAAGTCATGACCTTTAAGCCTATAGCCAGTACGAAACTTAAGGCTTGAGCAATTCATGACCTTTAAGCTTATAGCCAGAGATCATGTAACCTTTTTTTTATTTTTTTATTTTTAGTTTGAATCATGAAGTAGACATCCCAAATTCACCGCTGTTTGAACGATTTAGGACTTTTATGGTTTGTTTGGATTGAGAGAAATAGAGAGGGAGAAAAGTAAAGTTGGCAAAAAATAGATTTGATTTACCTCTATTACTTTTTTAACTAGACATGTCCTTTTATTTTAAATATACAATGACAAGTAGTAGTATGTTTTAATCCTTACGTTTTATTTAGTTAGTAAGTGATGTGGCAATCTCACATTAAAACAAAATGAGATTCCTTTTTAAAAAGTATTGGAGGTAAGCAAAACCTGCAAAAAAAAAAAAAAAAAAAATGAATAAAATACTTTAGAAGAGAAGACACTAGAAGGGTCCACAACAATCTTCATTTTTTTTATTGGGAAAAAAAAAAAATCATCTGTTACGTTATCTTTATTTAGAGTATGCCAAAATATCCTATCAAAAAAAAAAAAAAAGAGTATGCCAAAATAAGATCTACCATCATTATGTCAACCAATAATGACAATGACAAACAATTAAACTATAGCCGTGTCGACAATCTGGTTCTGAACAATCACTCCACCAATAGTGTAATATACTTTTCAAATTAACCACCTCAATTCCAAACCAAAAAAATTAAAAGTTGGACCAACTCAAGGTCATGCTGCTATGCTCTATAGAATTTTCAGAAACTTCATGGACAGGCAAAGCAAGCGATAATATAGTTTACATCCATAAGCATCTACATTGGTGGAGCCATAATTTTAGCTATTTGGCTCTACCAAAAGCTACTTTATCTATTTTACTTTCTCACTTTACAAAACACCCAACATTAGTGGTTTTATTTTAATTTTCAACACAATAAAATAACATAAACAATATAATAAAATAATAATAATAAAAAAAAACAAACACCACAACCATCTCCACCAATGGCCACAACCACCCCTCTACTCTGGCAACCACAACACTATGTATAAAAAAAAAAAAAAACAAAACAAAACCACAACCACAACCACCAGCCATGACAACCAACCATCACAACTACAACCCACTGCCACTGCCACTGCCACAACCATAAACCACGAAACCCATAGCCAAAATCCACAAAACCCACTACCAAAGCCAAAATCATCCACCACCACTACCATAACCAAAATTAACCACCACAGCCACCAAACCCATATGAAAACACACACAAAAAACCCAATCACAGCAAAGAGAGAAGAGAGATGGGCAGCGGCGGCTTAGGCTGGAATAGGCGAGGTGGGTTTGTGGTGACTAGGTGAGGCGAGATCGGCGATGGGCAAGGGTGGGTCGAGCTATGCAAAGTGGGTCGACGAGGTGGGTCGGAGCTGGGCAAGTGAGGTCGGCGAATGTGGCGACTAGGTGGCTAGGCGAATGTGGCGACGAGGAGTAGAGAAGAAAATGGAGGACTGAGGAGAGAGAGAGAGAGAATGGGATGAAAAATGAGAAGGAAAAAAAAGGAAAAAAAAAAGAAAAAAAAAAAGAAAGGAAAAGAATAAAATATTCCTACTAGTTTGAACACTACAATAAAATAGTTTTTTATTTTTTTAATTTTTTTTTAACCTTTGAGCTACAGTGCACAGCCATCTTTGAGAAGCCAAATCTTTTAATTATAGCTCTACCATTGCAGCCCCAGTTTTGTGATTGGTGGTCCTAAAAATAACAATGCAGATTTTTAACACCACCAATACTAATGCTCTAACCATTTAGTCGGCATGTAAAAGAGTACTATCTAGAGTCTATCCATGCCCATTATAATATTGCCAATTGGCGACTGGGTGGCTGGGCGAATGTGGCGATGAGGAGTAGAGAAGAAAATGGAGGACTGAGGAGAGAGAGGGCACAGGATGAAAAAAAAAAAAATTCCTACTAATGTGAACACTACAATAAATAGTTATTTATTTATTTATTTATTTATTACTAATGCTCTAACCATTTAGTCGGCATGTAAAAGAGTACTATCTAGAGTCTATCCATGCCTATTATAATATTGCCAATTGGCGACTGGGTGGCTGGGTGAATGTGGCGACGAGGAGTAGAGAAGAAAATGGAGGACTAAGGAGAGAGGGCACAGGATGAAAAATGAGAAGGAAAAAAAGGAAAAGAATAAAATATTCCTACTAGTGTTACAATAAAATAGTTATTTATTTATTACTATTTATTTATTTATTACTAATACTCTAACCATTTAGTCGACATGTAAAAGAGTACTATCTAGAGTCTATCCATACCCATTATAATATTGCCAATTGGCGACTAGGTGGCTGGGCGAATGTGGCGATGAGGAGTAGAGAAGAAAATTGAGGACTAAGGAGAGAGAGGGCACGGGATGAAAAATGAGAAGGAAAAAAAAAAGGAAAAGAATAAAATATTCCTACTAGTGTGAACACTACAATAAAATAGTTATTTATTTATTTATTACTTTTTTTTTCTTTCTTTCTTTTTTTAACCTTTGAGCTATAGTGCACAACTATCTTTGGCTGTACACTGTAGTTGAGGGCGGCTGGGCGAATGTGGCGACGAGGAGTAGAGAAGAAAATGGAGGACTGAGGAGAAAGAGGGCACGGGATGAAAAATGAGAAGGAAAAAAAAAAAGGAAAAGAATAAAATATTCCTACTAGTGTGAACACAACAATAAAATAATTATTTATTTATTTATTACTTTTTTTTTTTTTTTTTTTTTTTTTACCTTTAAGCTACAGTGCACAACCATCTTTGGCTGTACATTGTAGTTGAGAAGTGATGTGCATTGATAATAGCTTAATTTTGCATATTTATATCATTATTAAAAAGTATTGTCATACTTATTTTGAATTAATTCATGTATTTTATATTTGGTTTTGAAATAATGCTGAATAATCAATTTTGTGCTTAATTGAATTTGATTGCGTGAATTTGTCTTTTATAGGATAATGGAATTAAATAAGTGGATTTGTACAAAGAAGAAAACTAATAGACTTTACTTTTACAAGGGCCATGATGATGTCAAAGAGGGTCAACCCAATTAAATTTAAATCCAATTGGAGCAAGGAATCAAAATAAATTTGCACCAAATCCAAGTCCAATTCGGATTAGGATTCCAGCATGCACATCAGTTAGTATTTTTGGCATAACTTTCTGCTCAGATGTCCAATAAAGATGATTCAAGTTGGGCTGGAAAGTTAACTTAACGGGCTACAACTTTTTAGTTTACCAAAAGTACGAATTCATACGTTAAATGGGCCAAAATCGTCGGTTAAGTGAAGCTTAAAAATATGAGATTTTCTCCAAACGGGAATTCAACTTGTAATAAGATTTCTTGACCTATTTAAAGGCTCTTTAGGGCAAAATTCAGAGGGGCTGAGGCTAGTGGGCTAAGGGCTGAATGTATAGAGAGTTGCGGCTACCTCTTCCATGACAGTTAGATTTAATTATTTTTCTAGTTTAATGTTTAGTATTTTATTTTTGTGTTTTCTTTCAATTACTATGAGTAGCTAAATTTATAATTAGGGTTGAAGATGAAACCTTGTTAAGGATTATCAGTAATATTTATGTGATTTTATTTTTCCCACAATAGTTGCTCTTTAATGATTTAAATTGTTCTTGCTTCATATCAATTGACTAAGATGAGATTCTAGATATGAGTTCAATCATGTTTTTCTCATGACTTAGGATTTGTCTTAATTAATTGAATGCTTGGTATATTATTTCTTGATTTTAAAATTGGATATCTTTTGTGATTTGTTTGTCAACAGATACAATTGATGATTTGATTTTATACCTAGGAAGTGAAGACGAGCATGCTTTAGCTATTTAAATAGAAGTTTTAATGATAATATTTTCCATGATAGCAACATTGATTTCTAGATTATCATGTAATAGTTGGGAAAAATTAATGATCATAAATATATGCTGATATGAATTAACAAGACGGTTTCCAAAACCTTAATTCCTTTCTTTAGATTGTTTACATCTCTTTACTGCTTTATATTATATATTTGCTTAGTTTAATTATTTGTTTAGTTTATTTAATTGCAAACAACCAATTTTTATTAAACTAGATTAGGATTAATTTGGTTAAGGTTTAATTAATTTTCCTACGTTCATTCACGTCCCTGTAGGTTCATTCAAGCCAAATCTTTTAATTATAACTCCTCCATTGCAACCCCAGTTTTGTGATTGGTGGTCCTAAAAATAGCAATATAAATTTTTAACACCACCAAAACTAATGCTCTAACTATTTAGTCGGCATGTAAAAGAGTACTATCTAGAGTCTATCCATGCCCATTATAATATTGCCAATTGCCAAGGCACAGTGGTAGCCAAGCTGGACTTTCTAATATGCAGTTGAAAAGCCAATCGTCTCAACATGAACTGGTTTAAATGGCAATAGCAAACGCGCCAGCCAACACCAAAACCATATTGGGTTAGAAATTAGACCTTGGTCTTGAAATACAAGAAATTAGAAAAACCACGAGTGAAACTTGCTTAACAGACTTCCATAGTTACAAAACTTTACAGATATGGGTTGGTCAAATGCATGATGCAAGATACTACTATATATCCAAGGGACTGAAGGGACCGTCGTCACCTTCTTCGTATTCCTCTTCTTGAAACTCTAGCACCTGGAGGCTGTCATTTTCAAAAAGAAAAGGTGCAAGTTCGCTTTTCTGGTTGGACTTTCTATCATTCATCTCTATAACCGAGATAATCTTTTCCTTGATACAATCTTCAACAATTTCACCTCCAACTCCCTCAGGCTGCAAACCAAGAAGAGAGAAGCATTCTCCTTGGAAGCTTGAATCCTTGGAGGACAAGATTAGGCCAGCAATGGTTTTTGCAAGATCAGGGGCACAATTGCGAATCTGAAAAATGAAAAGCACCAAGTTCAGACTAAACTCACCAACATGAGTACGTCAAGTTGATAGATCAGCACAAAATAAGATGCTTACTTAGTCGTGAACCGCTGTCCACGGACAAGTAAAATCCTTAATAACAAGAAAAAAAAAAAAAAAACCCTTCCTCACAACAGAAAGAGTTATATATTTATATACATTCTGGTTCATGCCGTATGAGATGCAACTTGTTTGTTAACCCAACAAGAGGGGACAAATTTGTTAGTTTTATTAAAGTTTTTCTCAAAGCAATGCATGTTCTTGATAACTCAATTTTCAAGTTCTCTTGATTTTGTTTGACAGTAAATGCATCAAACCCTGCAACAATAGCAAGAATTTACGGGTTGATTATAGTGCTAAACAATTATGCCATTTGCTAATGTGCAAAAATGTACCGCTTATATAGACTTTGACTAAGGCAATTACATATAACAACACAAACACAATGTATAATCCCTCATAACCAAAAAAATTTTAGATTTATAATCCATGTGTTAGAACATTAGGAGATATCATTTTCATTTTGAGCATTATAAAAAGGACACAGTTTACCTCTAAAAACTAGTTTGGCAGAATCTCCTCCAATCCATTATTTAGTAATTCAAATAACCATCCATGTGTATTTTAGTCACATGACTCAATTAAGTTATCTAAACAAAGCATAATAACTATTTAAATAATTTGTGATTAAAAAAATGTGTATGCTCAATTTGACTTGTCATGTAATGGGTTGGATGGAATTTTCTCCAAACTAGTTTGAAGGAAAATTCTGATCATATAAAAATATGAACTTCTGGAGCTCCCTCGAATGAAATGTTGACCAGCTGAAATTTGAAATTTCATAGATTTATTGTTGTAAAAAGTAAATTGTTATAATGATAACCGCACATGTTAGAAAACCCTATACACACACACAAACATATAATTGTGGAAGAGAATAGTGACATGACATAAAAAATATTAATGCATAATAAACATCAACATTATTTTCTTACCCGCTACAGTAGAAATTTTAAAGACGTCATCTACTTGTGAGAGAGAGATTTACCTTGAGGGCGTGGGCACTTAGAAGAACTCCTGCATGCTTTTCCTTCAAATCATCCAATGCAAGTTTCACTGATTTTTTTATAAGATTTCGGTCAAGTTGAGTTTTCCTTGCTGATGGTATCATATCTTTGGCGACAAGTCAAGGAAGAGGCATGTACACAGTACTTATGTCCAAATTTCTTTTTTTAGTTTCACATGTCTATGTTGTTTTCTTTAAAGTCTACAGAAAAGATATCCAATGAAAGAAAATTTTAAATCCGTAAAGGGACTGAGACCCTGCTGACCCCCCTGTGCCAATATATTAACATGTAGTGCAAAACACTCATGCATACCTACAAAAAAGCATAGATATATGCATATATAAACGTAATGGGAACTACGATCAGAAAGCATAAAAGGGTTGACATTTAGCCATATCAGAAACTGAAGCTTATTTTACAAACTTGGATATTGATCATGGTAACAGTGGAGGACAATGTCAATATGAGCAGATGGTGGCAAGCCTTCCCATTCCAGCAATGCATAGCCATGTTGGTTCACGATACTACCCAAAGTCAATCCATAACTTCTCCAGTCAATGCTAGTTAATGCCTTCACAGATGATGGGGGAATTGAACAAGGCGTGAAATCTTTAAAACACAAAACCTGAATACAAAAAAAAATTCACAATCATCCAAATCCTTTATGAGGAGAACCCGGGTTCAAATCCCCCCACCTATCACCTATCGAAACAATTGAATTATCAAAAAACTAAAAAGAACCAGCCAAATAAACAAATTAAAACAAGCATTACTGGTAGTAAAAGTAGTTTGCTTAGATATTAATCTATATTTCCTCTAATGAACTTCATTGGTCTTTAAATTCTTTCTTCAGATAGTTAATTTGAACACTCACATCATATCAAAATTTTTCTATGCTGAAATTCATTTGCACATGGTTTGGACTATATTAACCCATCATTCCAATATGATAAAATAGCATACCTAAAGACATGGTATAAGTATATTACCAAATTCAAAGTAGATTATATTTTTGACAGTAGATTATTGAATAATAATTCAACAGCATCTTTTGTAAATTTCATATATATGAGAAAGTTGTCTTGGATTGACCCAGGGCAGTATAGCCTAAGACACCTACCTTTCTTCTATCCCAAAAGTCATTTGCACATGGTTTGGACTTCGGACTAATATACTAATCAATCATTCTAGCATATGATGACATTAGCATACCTAAGGACATTGTATTGCCCAATTCAAAGTAGATTAGACGGTTAACACTGGATTAACTTCATAATAAATTCAACCGCATGCTTTTGTAAATTTCATATATATGAGAAAGCTGTCTTGGATTGATCCAATGACAGCATAGCCTAAAAAATGCACGAACTTTACTGCATACTTTGACAAATTTAAATAAAAGGAAATGTGAAATCCATGACAATGAAGGAAGTAAATTGTTTCACAAGTTTCCAAGAAAGTTGTCCAACAATAGGAATGGGCTTTAATCCTTCCCCTTTCCTGTATCAAGGTGGGAGCAGAGATTGACAAAACTCTAACCAAACTACAACTTGATCAGATGATATTTTTAAAACATACATTATGGGAATTGAACTTGAGTGACGGCATGACAATGTAAGAGCCTTACTGGTCAACAAAGTGATTCAAATGTTGATGTTTGATTTGCTTGATATTCAATAACCATTTGGCCTCTATACAAACAAATCCTAAAATTCAACATCTTATTGCACAGACACATTTGTATAAATGAAAAGGAAAAAAAAAAAAAAAGGTTGATTGATAACATCCTTGCCACTGACATATTTAGGCTCTCTGGAACCAAAAAAACAATATTTCTGAATTAGTGCTCATAGATCTTAATCTATGCCTTTTGTACTGATCGTATCATGGAACTTACATTTTTTTGAAGAAGTTCATGGAAGTTACATCTTCTGTCATTATATATTCGATTAGGAATTAATTATGAAGAAAAATCAAACCATGAGCTATAACAGGTGTGGTAAAAAAAACAACATTTTACAAATATATCTAGCATGCAACTTCTGCATTCAGTGGCAAATGAATTTATAATCATAAAGTTCTATAGCAAAAAAAGGTTACATAGCTGGGCTTTAATGATTCTTATGCAGAATACAAGCAAATGCAAGTGATCCAATTTCCAATCAGGCTTCACATTTTAACAAGATATATTTGATAGTTATTCTTTGTTATAAAAGAGCTGAAATGATGTAAAATTGAAGAGAAGAAATATACCTCACTTTTAGCACCACATGGTCTGAAGCAAGTACTGGTTGGCTCTGATATTTCACTTATCAAAATGACAGCTTCCATCACCAGTCCAGTATTCCTAAGGCCTTCTGTGCAGCATGCTATTCCACTCCCAACCTTGAGATGCTCCCTAACCAGAGGTTCATATATAGATAGATCATCAAGTAGAGGCTTACAAATTATTGAAATTAATATTCACATGATTAAGCATGCAATATTTTACAAAGAATAAAGCTAACCACGTAACCACGCAATAATGGAATTAATAACTCTTGCCTGATTCATCCTCTTTTCTCCTGAATCAATGCAAGCGGAGCCCAGAAGATAAATAGGAACATAAGCATGAATTTGGTGTATGAACTTACAAACTTGGAAAGCAAGAGCCACACTTTTTACTTGAGCTATTTCCATGCTTTAAAATATAATCTTCAAGGCCTGACTTTAAACGTTCAAGATTTGAGGCTGAAAAATGTAAGGGATTGGACTCATTTGCTAGAAAGACATTTTCATATCGCAATCCAGAAGCATCATCATGTTCAACTACCAATTCATACGCAACATTCTGGACAAAAAATAAAGGTTATCAATTAGTTAGCGTCATTGTGATCATCACAACTAGACAAATTTGCATGATCCTTCTCTTATTGAATGTTAAAAGTATGAAATAAATATTACACAAAATTAATCAAGCTCAAAGTTATAAGAGGAGATTTTCTAGCAGCATCAACAATTTCTTAAAGGTCACCATTGTTTACCCAAAAAAAAAAAAAATGTAAGCCTTAAAAAAAAGGAAAAAATTTCTTCAGTTCTTTTCACGAAGTACAAGATGATTAATAACATGAAAATCTTTATTACGTAAAACAAGAGCAGTAAATAGGACTCACAGGAATCTTTAGAACAAGCATCTGCAAAACCAATAGGGAACAGATTAGAGTAAATAAAGAGAAAACTGAAGAAAAGGTTTTCAACAAGCACTTGATGAAGAAGTATGGAAAGTGAGTTAAGAAATGTAAACAATGAAGCAATCTATTATCAATCAATTAGAACAAAAGACACCATATTCCAATCAACTAAGATTTTAAGGATCCTCAAATTGCTTAAAAGTGCATCCAACACTTAACTTGATTCAACCACTACTAGCCATGTAAAAACAAAAGAACTATGTCCCAGCAAGAATAATACTAAGTCACTGTGATCTTAAATTCTTCCATTAACTTAACCGCTAGCCTTGTCAAATCTATTAGAGAGAGAGAGAGAGAGAGAGAGAGAGATGTTCAACATAAACAATACTACATCACTGTAATCTCAAGTCCTTTCTTTAATCATTTTCAAGACCATGTATGTGTTTTTTTTTTTTTTTTTTTTTTTTTTTTTTTTTTTTTGCAAGACAACAATAAATATTCAAAAGTTGACAAACAATCTGATCAGGTATTTGCAGATAGTCAAAAGCAAGTTACAATTATAAACCTACATTGTTTGACAGAAAAGAAACAACTGAATCTGCAGAATAGGGATAACAGACCTTTTGAAAGAAACAATTGATATCCGCCAGTAAAACATCAAGACTTTCAGAGATGGAAAGACATACTTCGGTCCCACTGGAAAAAAAAAAATCATCAAATAATTATGACAAGGTAATCTATAAATCAGCAACTTAAAAGTTCAATTAACTTGCATGCCTGAATTTCACACCATTCTTAGGGTTTGAAGGTAGCCTAGTCAGCCTCCTGGCAGACGCACTTTCTTTTAGATTTAACTGATAATTAAATACCTCATTGTCACATATGCCTGCAATCTCCACAAATAACACCAGCAACACTAAAATAGATGCTAAACATTTAAACGAAACGAAATAATATATATAGATATATATATATATATATATATATATGAATTCAAATAAGAATTTTCAAGGTTGCGTTTGGAAACTTGAATTTGGAATTGGATTTTAAATCAATAGATTTGAAATGCCTTGGATTTTAATCACTCAAATCCAAATTCACATGACCAAATCCTGCTATCCAAACGCACCACAAGAATCTGGCCTTCTCGGTTCCAAGAATTACTATAATTCATCCACATGGTCAATGGAAATTAACAGATAACCCTAAACCAAACGTGTGCGAAACACAATCACGAAGTAATTCATAAACAACCTTGCTCATAGTACATAAAAGTAGTAGTTTTCAGAAAAGTTCTTATATCACATCAAAGCACAATTACCCTTAGAAAACGAAACTTACTAGTAGTTCTGACAGAAAGCACTCCATCTGCATCACAATGCCAGAAACCAATCAAACCACCCATCAAACAATCGCATATAAACAAAAGCATTTCTCCCCACAAATTCAAATAACTATACAGTTTTTCCAACGCGGAAACGACTACAGCCAATGTTAGCATTAATTGAACCTCAGTTCTCTCTACTTACCCCACTTTTCGGCAATAATAGCTTCCCTCGGAAACTTCAAGTCCTGAAACTCCTCCAGGCAGCTTCCAATCCCGGTATCCGAAACTGCTCATTACGAAGAAAAAAAAAAAAAAAAAAAACCCTCTTGTCACACACCTCTGATCCTTCTCAAATGTAATCTCTTAAGAATCAATTTAGAAATTCACTTAGCCAAAAAAAGGAAACGTTTATCGACAATATTCGAATTAAAACGACGTAGTTTTAGCCTCTGTTACCTTCTCTACAACATTATGAAACTATAAGCGATTTTTCAAATTTATCACAATACTCAAAGTAAAATCAAATTAATAGAGAGAGAGAGAGAGAGAGTTACTTGAAATGCGAAGAAGGAGAGGATCAGAATTTGGAGAGAATTTGAGAACAACAGAGAGTCTGCATAAATCTTCGGACAATCGGCATCTTTGAATCGCAGAAGAAATTAACTGTAAGCAATGGATATCAGAAATGGGTTGCGATCGATGAAGAAATTTGAGATTTCTTTTTAGGGATTGGAGAATTTGACTTACATGCAGACAGATTGGATGAACTGAAGCAAACTCCATTGGAGAGAAAATCTGTGAAGGAATTTTCCCGCGCGATTGCGAGGAAAATTTGGGAGCCGAAGGGTGATTTTGAAAAAGCGAGAGACAAGGCTGAATTGAGTAACATGGGCCTGACACAAACTTAAATATAATGGGCCTGCGGCCGCACAGCCCAAACTTGCAAGGACGTTTATAGTTCCAATCACAAAGGGGTAAATTGAACTTATTTCCCCAAGTTTTTCCATTATTATTTGTTACACTCATATATAGAATAAAAGACTTGTCTATATATATATATATATATATATATATATAACCGAAACTTTTGAAACTCCCACATTTTTCCACATCAACATTATTTTAAAAAAATAAAACTATTGAAAAAAATAAAACTATTAATACATCAGCATTATTTTTGGCAGCCGTACTCTAATTCTCGGGATTTTGAAGCAAACGTGGCCACAATCCTTATCGTCCTCCTCTGCGCACTCATATGTGCTTTGGTTCTCAACTCCGCCATTTGCTACTTCCTACGTGGTGGTGGTGGTGGCAATAATCACCAACAACCACTACCCCAAAATCAACAAGAAGTACAACATGATGAGTGAAAGAGCACGCTAGAGAAAGAGGTAGCTGATACGTTAATTGCAGGTCCGAGCTTGGTGTTTTCGACAGGGATGAAGCTGGCTGGAATGAAAGCAAAGTGTGCGATTTGCTTGTCAGAGTTCGTGGAGGGAGAGGGGATTCGTGTGTTAGGAAGGTGTAACCATGGCTTCCACGTGAACTACATTCAATAGTGGTTGTCTTCCCACACCTCCTATCCTACTTGCCATCGCAGCTGTCTACCTCCCTCTCCTATTCCTACACAACCTTGCAGCCAAACCAATACTGGAGAAGGACCAATTCTCTCTCTCTCTCATGATCACCATTAAAAGTTCAAGGATAAAAAAAATAAATAAATAAATAAAAATAAATAAAAACTATTAAAAAAAAAACTAAAACCCTAAACACCGTAACTATTTCTAACCCAATAACTATTTCTCCCCAAAACAAACCCGATAAAATTTACTCTCTTCAACTCCTAAACAAAACCCGATACAAAAACCTATTTCTCAATCTCCGTCTCTCCTTCAAATGCAAACACAAACTCAACCCAACAAACACTGCAAGACCCATACGTAGGAACCAACCTAACATCAGACTACTGGAACGGATACAGGTAAAATCTTTTATATTAATCTTGGGTGTTTAATAGGATATAGGTTCGGCTATTTTGTTTGATTTTGATTTAAGAAAATTGTTCAGATTTTGTTTTGATTTAGAATTGGTTTTTATCAATACTCGAAACCCTAATATAGGTTCTCCCTCAATTTTGGATCCTTTCAATATATCAAATTTTACTACAAGAAACATCAATGCTAATAGGAAATTTCAGCTTCTACTAAATGAAGCAGGCTTGATTTGATCACAGCAAGATAGAGAGGTGTTCATTGTCCAAATGAACCTCTCTATCTCTCTCTTTTTTTTAAATAACTGTAAAATTGTATCAGAAGTATTTAGGATAATCTAATAGAAAACTTTCCATCCTTATTGAAATAGTGAAATGGTTGTTTACCTAATTGCTCTAGAAAAAACATAGTGATTATTTATTGTGGGGCCAAGGAACTTAGCAACCTCGGCCCGCTTTGTACTGGGCCTAAGGCCTGCGCCGAGGAGGGAAAAATGTCCGAGGACGCACGAAGAAAGCCCAAACGTTCTAGAGACGATGTCGAGGACGATCTTGTCCCCCCAGAAGGAAAGGATGGCACGCCATCAAAGGTATCTTCCCAGAGCGCCCCCAGAAGAAAGGACGAGCACAGAAGGACACACACGGGGGTATGGTGTGAGAGCAATTCAAGGAAAAGCTGTCACCTCCACATTAAATGCACCGAACTAATTTTCTGGCCGCATTAATGAGGAAAGGACCCCTGAATAGTGCGTCCTTGGTTGCCGCAACTCACAGAGGGTTTGGGAAAGTGACTGATGGGACGAGCATTCAAGTGATGACCTACACGATAAACAAGTGGAGGGTCAAGATCGACTGGAAAGAAATATATAATGTGAGAGACCCTTCAAGAATGGGGGATCGCGGAAAAGAGAGTAGGAGGAGAGAAAAAGGAGAAAGCGGTGTCAATCTGCATGGTCTTGAAAACCATTGTAACCTAGTACTGAAAGTAGAAGAAGAAGAGCACTAAGTTCCTTGGACGAAACGCCCGAGGACAAAATTTCATACTTTAATCCATTTCCTTATTGCTCAGCCTACATCTAACCGTGTCTAGTGATTGTGGTTCAGACTAGGACCTAGTTCTTAAACCTACTCTCTAAAAATTCATTGTATTGGGCCAGTTGGACTTGAGACCTTTCGTCCAATAGGAGCGCTCAAACCCCCCCCCCCCTACATTTACTTTTTTGTTGATGGGTTGGTTTGATTTTCTTTAAACTTTGTATTACATGTTGATATTGGTAACATAAATGTGCATACATATGTTTTGTTTGAAACATAATTTCCAATTAGCTTTTGTATAGCAGACAGTTTAGCCTCACTATAAAAATTACTGTTGTGTCTTGAACTGAGTAGAATTTATTTAATTCAGCAACCTACTTATTTTAAGATAAGTGTTAATGTAATTTAATATTACCAATTATTAAGCCAAGAGCAGCAGCAATTTTATCAAAGTTTGAGAATTTGACTTTTCATTGTATTGTGGTTCATCTATTTGATTTTTAAATAGTTTTTATGTTTATATTTGTGATTAAAATGAGCCATACTCACAACCATTTTTGACAATTTTGAGTCCAACCTTAGGAACAAACTCTGGTAGCCATGGTATGACTCCACCGTGCAAGTTAACCCTATCCTCTAAGAATTTTCTCGTGCATCGCACGAGTTAGCGACTAGTATTTCTTAAAATGCAAAGTATTTAAATAGAACTCTCCCAAATAATTGAGAAAAAAAAAATACTTAAAAAAATCTTGAATTTCATAGTATACCCTCCACTTAAACTATCATCCACACCCCTCCATTAGGAAATTTAAAAATTTTCAAAGTTATTTTTATTTTTATTTTTTTTCTAAATAGGATTTTTAGTGCATGTTTTTTCAATCATTTAAGAGAAGTTGATATAAATAGTTTGCATTTTAGAAAAGATGTGTGTCTTATTACAAAGTAGAGAGGAGAGGAGGTGAGTGTACTAACAAAAAACTTCAAGGGAGGCTAGTGCATTTTTCCCAATCACAGAGGAAAATATTTACCTTCATACATTTTGTAATGAATTTTTCTCTAGCCCACTATGTGGCAGTTGAATTGATCATCCACTTGTATTTTTAGTCTTATGATATTTTTAATGAATTGTGTGACTTGATTAAATAATATACATATAAATCGTTATGTAGTGAGTCAAAGAAGATTTCTTCAAACTTTGTCCAATCAATAGTGTCATTTCTAGATAGACAAGGATTAGTTCCCGGCCAGTTTGAGAAATTTCCTCCTACCTACTATGTAATGATTTATAAGACCATAAGTGTGTAATTATACTAAAACAAATCACTTTTTTTTAAAAAAAAAGTCAAATGACTAATTAATAAAGTCATACTACAAAATCTACACATGAATAATTTCCTCCGTCACCATTTAATAGGTCGGTCAAAAATCAAAAGTCCGCACCCGTTCCCCTTTGTTTGCCTCTCTCTCTCCCCAATCCTTACGCATGAACGAATTCACATTCCATTTTCCCATCTTTAAACAAAGGCAAGGTCAAACGTCAAACTAGTTGGGCCAACGGTTTGCTTTCAATGGAGATGGAAGAATAAGTGGACTATTTATTTATTATTAATATATATATATATATATATAGTATAATTAAGAATCAAGAGTAAGTGGACTATATAGTATAAATCTGTAATGAGATTGAAAACGAAACTGAGTACTTTGAAGTATTGGAAATTGGATTCCTGACTTTGGTCATATTTCCAATTCCAATATCAACCCATTAATGATGCGATAGACCCGTGTCTAAAGTGGCGTTGTTGTTGATTCTCTTTGTGGGTGCCATGTTTACAGATAGTTTTGAATACTATTTTGTCACATAATTAAATTAGAAGGATATCAAAGCATAATATTAATTTTTTCCCCTTCCAAATGTAATTACCCGTAACCAAAACTTTAATGCAGTTCCCTGATTAAGCTGGTCATATTATAGTTTTGTTTTACCAACCCCTGTACCATTATCTTAATTCTAAAGTAACAAATCGGTTGGTCTTACCTCAAGAAAAAATGCTAAGTCAAACTATGAGTTCTGGCACAAGTACACTACACCGAAGAAAATCAACCATTTCAGGCAGAGTACAACAATAATTTATAGACGAAAACCATATTTTCGTCCCTACATTTTCACATGATTCCCACTTTAGTCCCTATTTTTTATTTTCACCGCTTTTAGTCCCTATTTAGAAAAAAGCCTTTCATTTTAGTCCTTTCTGTCAATGCCCTAACAGCAAAGTCCTACGTGGCAGACGGAACTATTAAAATTGTGGAGTCAAGGAACTTAGCAACCCTGGCCCACTTTGTACTGGGCCCAAGGCCCGCGCCGAGGAGGGAAAAATGCCTGAGGACGCACAAAGAAAGCCCAAACGTTCTAGAGACGATGCCGAGGACGATCTTGTCCTCGGCACTCCAAACCCCAGAAGAAAGGACGAGCACAGAAGGATACACACGGGGGTATGGTGTGAGAGCAATTCAAGGAGAAGCTGTCACCTCCACATTGAATGCACCCAACTAATGTTTTGGCCGCATTAATGAGAAAAAGACCCCTGAACAGTGAGGCCTTGGTTGCCGCAACTCACAGAGAGTTTAGGCAAGTGGCTGATGGGACGAGCACTCGAGTGATAACCTGCACGATAAACAAGTGGAGGGTTAAGATCGACTGGAAAGAAGTATATAATGTGAGAGACCCTCCAAGAATGGGGGATCGCGGAAAAGAGAGTAGGAGGAGAGAAAAAGGAGAAAGTGGTGTCAATCTGCATGGTCTTGAAAACCATTGTAACCTAGTACTGAAAGTAGAAGAAGAAGAGCACTAAGTTCCTCAGACGAAACGCCCGAGGACAAAATTTCATACTTTAATTCATTTCCTTATTGTCCAGCCCGCATCTAACCGTGTCCAATGATTGTGGTTCAGATTAGGACCTACTTCTTAAACACACTCTCTAAAAATTCATTGTATTGGGCCAGTTGGGCTTGAGACCTTTCGTCCAATAGAAGGAGCGTTCAAATCCACCCCCTACAATTGACACCGTCTGTGGGAAGAACTTGTGTGTTAGTAAGGACAACGGTCCGGTATGGTAGGATCAGGCCCTCATCAAGCAAGCTCCCATCAGCTCGAACCAGCCAAATCCCAACAACAAGGTAACTTCCTTAACCCCGAACGTGACAGAAATGAAGAGAATGGAAGGTTTCAAGAGGGAAGCGTAAACACCACTCAAACCAGCAGGAGCCACTCTCGTGCGGGCAACCACGTGCTTCAAAGACAAAATAACAACCAGGCCCCGCAACAGGAAGAAGTTAGGAGCCACATGTCTCAAAAACAGAACGATAAGCGGGCCATGCAGTGAGAAATAGACGATCTGAAGAGAAAACTGCACCGTGCACAGCAAAGGCAATCTCGTTCCAGGCTTGACGCGCCCTCTGACGATAAAAGTGACGATGACTATAGACAAAGATCGAGGACTCCCCCAAGTAAGACCTTCTCCCATGAAGAAGAACACTACCGGAGACGTAGACACAGAAGCCCATCTCCTAGGGGCTTGGGAAACGATGCCATGAGCAGGGCATTGTATCAGCTCTCCAAGTCGTCTTTTATGCATCACATAGAAGGGGCCATACTTCCTCGGCGGTTCCAGCAGCCAACCTTCGCCCTTTACAACAGTAAAACAGACCCCGTAGAGCATGTGAGCCAGTTCAACCAAAGGATGGCTGTCCATTCCAAAAACGAGGTGTTGATGTGTAGGGTTTTCCCGTCCAGCTTGGGACCGGTGGTGATGAGGTGGTTTAATGGTCTAAAGACGAACTCCATAGATTCGTACAAGCAGCTGACCCAAGCTTTCGGCTCCCGCTTCGTTACGAATCGCAGAGCTCCTCGGCCCTTAAGCGCTTTGTTGTCGTTATCCATGCATGACGGAGAAACCTTAAAGGCCTACTCGGATAGATACTGGGAGACATACAACAAGATGGAAGATAATTTCGACGATATCGCCATCATCACTTTCAAAAATAGTCTCCCAGCTGATCACGGTCTGAGGAAGTCTCTAACTGGCAAACCCGCCACCAGCATGCGCCAACTGATGGATCGGATCGACAAGTATAAGCGAGTGGAGGAAGACTAGTTGTAGGGAAGAGGAAAAGAGAAGGTTATCCCTCATGAGAGAAGGGATTTCAGGTCGGATCGGTATAACAAAAATCGTCCGAGGAGGGACTTCGTAGGGCCACCTGGAACAACCAAAGCGTAGATTGTCAACGCCATATTCTGAGAGCTAGTACATCGGGTTTTAGAGAAGATCAAGAACGAGCCATACTTTAGGTGGCTGAATAAGATGGCAGGGGAACCCTCGAGGCGCGATCAGAACTTTTATTACCAGTACCACCAAGACCATGGCCATACCACGGAGAACTGCAAGAATCTCTGGAACCACCTGGACTAGCTAGTCCAGGAAGGAAAGCTGAAGCACCTTCTGCATCATTCCAGTGATTATCAAGGCCATCAAGAAGCCAGAAGGGATGCTGCCCTGAGGCCACCCGCAGGAACGATCAAAGTAATCGTGGCCACGCTAGGGAGAACAGGCACGCACCATACACGAGTGTTATCGGTGGCTCAACTGCCTGCCAAGGAGTCCCAACCAGGGCCGAAGAGGGCCAGAATGAACTTTCGTCCCGTTTTGAGTTTTTTAGAGGAAGACAAGATCGGGACCATTCAGCCCCACGACGATGCACTGCTAATCACCCTTAGAATCGGGGACTACGATGTGAAAAGAATGATGGTAAATGGCGGTAGTGCGGTTGAGGTTATGTACCCCGACCTTTACAAGGGGCTAGGGTCAAAACCAGAGGATTTGATGCCCTACAACTCCCCTCAATGGGCATGATTAGGCTGCCTATTCAGACCGGCCCAGAGATAGTGGAGGTGAACTTCATCGTGGTGGACACCTACTCCCCCTATACGGCCATCGTCGGTAGGCCCTGGCTCCACACCTTAGGAGCTGTTGCTTCCTCGTTGCACCAAAAGGTGAAATTCCCGTCGGGGAACCAAGTTTTTGAAATCCGCGGTTGCCAACCCACGGCGAGGCCCTATACGGCCATCGTCGGTAGGCCCTGGCTCCACACCTTAGGAGCTGTTGCTTCCTCATTGCACCAGAAGGTGAAATTCCCGTCGGGGAACCAAGTTTTTGAAATCCGCGGTTGCCAACCCACGGCGAGGCAGTGCGTAGTAGCGGCCATCTCACATCGACTCGACGTGGAGTCCTCGACCTCCGCTGAGAAGAACTTATAGCAACTACAGACCCCGGTTTCGCCCCCTGACAATCCTGTCGAGGAGACGAAATGCGAAGATCTGGAAGAGGTGGTTATTGGCAGCGACCCGGAGAAATTCTTCCAAGTAGGGGCTCAGCTGCCTCTTTAGGAGAAGGAGGAGCTAATTGAGTTCCTTAAAAGAAATATTGACGTGTTTGCATGGGATGCCTGCGATGCCCTCGGAATCGACCCAGCCTTCATCTGCCATCACCTCAATATCAATCCGGCCATCACTCCTAAGAAGCAACCACCCCGTCACCCGTCAAAAGAGCATGCCGATGCGATTAGGGACGAAGTGGCGAAGCTTAAGCGTGCTAGGGCTATTAAAGAAGTCTTCTACCCTGAATGGTTGGCCAACACTGTGATGGTTAAGAAGAAAAGTGGGAAATGGCAAGTTTGTGTGGACTTCACAGACCTAAATAAGGCGTGCCCTAAGGACCCGTTCCCAATGCCTCGGACTCAAACCTATAGGGAAACTAGTCACTCCAAAAGCCTAAGTGCTAGACAGAACCAAGGTTTTGCATGGTCCTTGGACTCAAACCTATGGGGAAACTAGTCACTCCAAAAGCCTAAGTGGTAGACAGAATCAAGGTCTTGCATGGTCCTCGGACTCAAACCTATGGGGAAACTAGTCACTCTAAGAGTCTAAGTGCTAGACAGAACCAAGGTCTTACATGGTCCTCGGACTCAAACCTATGGGAAAACTATTCACTCCAAGAAAACCTAAGTGCTAGACAGAACTAAGGTCTTGCATGGTCCTCGGACTCAAACCTATTGGGAAACTAGTCATTCCAAGAAAATCTAAGTGCTAGACAGAACCAAGGTCTTGCATGGTCCTCGAACTCAAACCTATGGGGAAACTAGTCACTCCAAGAAAATCTAAGTGTTAGACAGAATCAAGGTCTTGCATAGTCCTCGGACTCAAACCTATGGGAAAACTAGCTACTTCAAGATTTGTAAAAAGCTGTGGATACGACCTAAGTGCACGCTCGGCACCTCGGATTATACACTTAGCCCCCTAGAAATATGGGTAGACGCAAACCAAGCATCCCCTTGGTGCCGATAAGTTAGCATTTAGGGATTTAACTTCAAATATATTATGTGCACAACCATTCACACCCGTCAAGATAATTAATTCACAAACCATAAGATTTGCAGTAATAGTAATATCGGTAATGGCAATAAACGCATGATTCAAAAGAGAAAGGAAGAAAGGAATTTCATACATATAGTCAAAAAATTCGGTTACAAATAAATTTCAAGGTTCTTAAAACAGAAGCAAACCAACTAAAAACTAAACTAAAAAAAAACCAATACAAAAGTTGGCCGGGACCTCTACTTCTTCAACTTTATTCTGGTCCATTCCTTGGGAAGCTGAACAGGATTGGCCTCGAGACCCTGGGAGACATCCCCCTCCTTGGGAAGCTGAGCAGGATTGGCCTCGGAGCCCTGAGTGACATTAGCCGGGGAAATGGACTGAAGAGGCTGAACCAAGAGAGTTGGCTCCTCGGCGTGAGAGTCCTGAGCGCTGACTATAGATCTGGCAGCCTCCTAGGGCGCTTCAGGGTTAGAACTCCCACTTGTTTCTGTCACCTTAAGAAGCTCACCCCCCTCGGCTGGCTCGTTAGTGGGGGACATAGTCAGGGCAGCCTCAGCCTCCTCTGGAGCACTTACCATCTCGGAGTTAGTCTCACGGATGACCGGAGGATAGTACACCTTCTTCGCCTTCCACAGATCAGATGAAGTCTCCACCTCAGCTTGTCTGAGGGCTTCATTCCAGACCTGGGACCAATAAAGTCGGCATACCCCTGGGATTTAAGCCTTAAGGATGGCCTGGGCATCAGCCACCCCCGCGTCATAGGCCTCCTCCTCGGCTTTGTCCTTGGAGGTCTCAACCTCCATCTTGGCAAATTCAGCCTCCGTCTTAGCCCTTAGAGCTTCATCCCTAGCCCATTCCGCAACGTTTTTGGCCTCCTCCGCCTCAACCAGCTTCTTCTTAAGATCAACAATCTACTCCTTAGCGATTCTCAGCTGATCTTCAGTTTCAAGTAGGCGCTTTGTCTAGGTCTCGGCCTATTTTTGGGCACCAGACAGGCCTACTTTAGCATTGTCCCTGGCCCTGGTCATCTCCTTCAAATCCTCCCTGGCCTTAGTGAGGTCAGCCTCGGAGTTCTTAAGGGTCTGAGCAGCGTCCAAGCGCTTATTACGTTCGGTCTCCAAGTACCTGCTCTGCTCCTTAGCCTCGTCCTCCAACCTATAAGTGGCCTGGACGGCTTGCCAATTGGAACAAGCACACTGTGAATGGGAAATTAAGGAGCAAAAATTGACAGAATCACAAGTATCAGAAGCCTTACCATGGCCAAGTACCTCTTTATGCTGAGGAAGACCTCTTGCCTCCTCGTATTCTTCAACTCTTCCATGTCTGTGGGGAGGAGTAGGGTCCTCTCCAATGCGTCGGCCACATAAGCACCTTCGCCGCCTCGAAAGTCCCTCAGAGAGGCATTTTCCATCAATGGCTCCCCGTGGAGCATTGGGGCAGGAAGCCAAGCCTCGAGCACAGATTGAGCATTGACCTCTTTGCCCTAGCCCTGATGCCCAATCTTTAATTGCTTTTGAGGCCGAGGGGCTTCACCCTCCTCTTGAGATGTGCGAGACTTCCCCCCGTCCATTGGCTCCTTGCCCTTGGAATTCCTCTTCCTCTTTGGGTCGGTGGGCTCAGGCCGAGGAGGCAGAGTCGATTGGGCAGGGGCGGGAAATTTGGATCGAGAAGAGGGTGGCTGTGATCGAGAAGGGGAAGACCTGGTTCGAACAGGTTGAGGCTGTGGGCAAGGAGGGGGAGGGTTGGATTGTGACTTCCCTGGCGCGTCCTTCCCTGGCTGGCCCTCAATTAGATCGAGTAGGCTTGCCTAAGGCTTCCTTTTAAAACCCATCTCCGCCTGAGAAGATGTCCCCACTGATAAGATATCTGCTTCGGATAGGTCGGGGTTGCCCAAATCACCAGAAGGATCCTCGGACAGACTGGCTTGGCCAAATACACCGAATCCTTTTTCGGGCAAGCCCAAATCACTCTCGGCCTCCGCTGCTTGGTGGGACGAAGAAGAGTTGACCAATAGGATGCCTTCTGGAACAGGAGACCCCTCGGGAATCAGAAATCCGTGCTCAACTACAGTGATTTTCTGAAGCCGGGGATCATTAGCTTTGATCACGTACTTCAGGGCGACGAATGACCTCTAGATAGGATCGTACCCCAAGATCTTGTGAGTGGCCCTGACTTGGTTGTCCGCCTCGTTTACAAAAACCGTCGCCTTGAGAATAGTCTCCAAATCTTCCCTGTTGGTCAGATGGAAGTGCCGTTGAAAGGCGTGTGGATCTGCAAAAAGAAGACATGTTCATTTCAGTAACTGAACTGTGCAAATCATGATGGCAAAAAAGATCATCCCTCTCCTACTCTAGATACCCCACCTGGCTCCCCCTCCATCGTGGGACAAGGAAGGCCATCGTGCCACTCCCTAGACATGATGAAAAAGTCCTTGTTTAATCCTTTGCTGGACTCGGGGAGGCACTGAATAAGCTGAACCTTATCATCCCTCGTCTTCATATAGTAGGACTTGCCCTTCAGAAGTTGGAGGTTATAGCACCAGTTTACGTCGTGGAGGGTTAACCTTAGCCCCATTTTCTTATTTAAGGCATCCACACAACCCAGGATCCTAAACACATTAGCAGCACACTAGGTGGGGCCAATTGGAAGTGCCTAAGATAATCTCTCATTACTGGCCCCATAGGGATTCTCACGCCCCTTTCTATAAAGGCGAGTATGGGGATCACCACCTCGCCCGTTTTTCTCCTAAAGTGCCATTCCCCTTCCTCACAGTACCTCAGACCCACATTGGGGGGTATCCTATAATCGGCGATGAATTTTTCCATCGCCTCTTTGGTCTCAACCAACTTTTTTAATTTACCCATCTCTAAGAACTACTAGAGAAACTCAGGGGATGAAGAAAGAGGGAAGGGAACAAGAGAAAGATAAACTTAAAAGAGATAAAACGCAAGTTGGAGAGAGGAGAAAACTTACAGAAATGAGGAAAAGCTCCTCGGGCAGGCTTTTTATGCTGGAAAGAGACTTGAGTTTGGTTGGAAGTTTGACTGAACTTAGGATATGTGCGCAAGAACTCTTAAGTGCAAAGATAAAAAGATAAGTCCATTCAAATGGGTATTTATACTTCCCGTTAAAAATAACCGTGTGGGTTTTCCCACCCATAAAGGTGAGGAAATCTCCACTGTTAGATCTCCATCGCACCGTTGAACGTAAGGGGGCACAGAGCCGCCCGCATTTAGTGAAGACACACTTCATATACCAAGGTACCAGGAACATGTCTCGGGCAGACGAAGAGGCTCTGGCATTGATGGAGGACAAGACTTGACAAGCCATGACAGAGGCCCGATGTCATCAAAACCCTCCTCTCCGTCCGAGGAGCCGGATAGCAGGATTTTGAGGGGCTATTGTGAGGCCAAGGAACTTAGCAACCCCGACCCATTTTGTACTGGGCCCAAGACCCGCGTCGAGGAGGGAAAAATGCCCGAGGACGCACGAAGAAAGCCCAAACATTCTAGAGACGATGCCGAGGACGATCTTGTCCTCGGCACTCCAAACCCCAGAAGAAAGGACGAGCACAGAAGGACACACACGGGGGTATGGTGTGAGAGCAATTCAAGGAGAAGTTGTCACCTCCACATTGAATGCACCCAACTAACATTCTAGCTACATTAATGAGGAAAGGACCTCTAAACAGTGCGGCCTTGGTTGCTGCAACTCACAGAAGGTTTGGGAAAGTGGCTAATAAGACGAGCACTTGAGTGATGACCTGCAAAATAAACAAGTGGAGGGTCAAGATCTGCTGTAAAGAAGTATATAATGTGAGAGACCCTCCAAGAATGGGGATCGCGGAAAAGAGAGTAGGAGGAGAGAAAAAGGAGAAAGTGGTGTCAATCTGCATGGTCTTGAAAACCATTGTAACCTAGTACTGAAAGTAGAAGAAGAAGAGCACTAAGTTCCTCGAACGAAACGCCCGAGGACAAAATTTCATACTTTAATCCATTTCCTTATTGCCCAGCCCACATCTAACCGTGTCTAGTGATTGTGGTTCAGACTAGGACCTAGTTCTTAAACCCACTTTCTAAAAATTCATTGTATTGGGCCAATTGGGTTTGAGACCTTTCGTCCAATAGAAGGAGTGCTCAAACTCACCCCCTACAAAAATAATTATAAAAAATTTTATTTTGCCATTAAAAAATGCCACGTTAGCATCTAAATTAAAAAAATTAATTTATTAATTTATTAATTTTAACTAAATAAAAAAATTGTAAACAGAATTAAAACCCAAAAATCACATGAATTGAGATCTAGGTGTGTCTTGAACAAGATCACAAACCCAGATCTAAAAAAACAAACCCAGAAATTAAAATCCAAAAATTAAAAATCTCAAAATCACCATTTTCTCAAACGTAGCAAAATCATCAAATCCTAAAACCCCAAAGTACCAAATCAATCCAAAAATACAAGACAACCAACAACAATTATGATTGAAACCCACATAACATAGGTCAAATTATGATTGAAAGACTTCTAAGTAGCCGCTTGAACCAAATGCGAAGACCATTGCCTGAGAGATCACCTGAACCCTTTGAGTTTACCATTCAATTTGACAACTTCAATTCCATATTAAAACAAATCCCATTTATTTATATAAAATTTCTAGCTCAAACTCGCTTAATAGCATGGCTTAACATCCCTAACAAGACCCAAATATCAAAAGTAAATAAGAAATCCTCAAAATATAAAGAGATAATAAAAACCAAATAATTCAACTCTTTGAATTCCAAGATTGAAGCTTTATGATTGAAAACATGGAAATAAAAGGTGGAAATGGAAACAAATTGAAGAATTAAGAAGAAATTGAAAATGGGTTTTTAGGGTTGTAGCAAAATAACACCAACCTCAATCGCTGTGAAGGCTTCGAGGTACCACGAGGACCTCTCTCTCTCTCTCTCTAAGCGTGTGTTTCTATGTTCTCTCAACTTTCTAATTTGTTTTTGTAGCCTCAACAACAAAACATCCTTCGTTTCTTTTAAAACCCTAAGTATCTCTGATTTTTTTACATCTTTGCTCTCTTCTTCTTTCTTTAGTTTGAAGAAGCTGACTCGAATTGTGAACCCGAGTTTGGGTTTAGGTGTGATTGCCAGATGAAGATTGGGGGCGACCCAATCGAAGGCCATGATGTCTTCGACTATGGGCAAGCCATGATCTTTGACGGTGCTTTCATGGCGAAGGTGGATAGTGTAGGCTTTCAGGTCTTGCTTGGAGTTGTAGAGGCTGTGGAGGATGTGAGTGAAGTTAAGCAAAGTGGGTTTGATGCGAGGCTCTATTTAATTAAAATCCAACTTGCTTGAGGTGGGTTTGCTGGGTTCAACTTGCTTGAGATAGGTTTTTCTGAGTTTGAGATTTTTTTGTTTAGATTGGTTGTGTTGTATTTTTGGATTGATTTGGTACTTTGGGGTTTTAGGATTTGATGATTTTGCTGGGTTTGAGAAAATGGTGATTTTGAGATTTTTAATTTTTGGATTTTAATTTCTAGGTTTGTGTTTTTAGATCTGGATTTGTGTTCTTGTTGTTCTTGTTCAAGATACATTTAGATCTCAATTAATGTGATTTTTTGTTTTTTATTTTTTATTTATTTTAAATTAATAAATTAATTTTTTTAATTTAGATGTTGACGTGGCATTTTTTAATGTCAAAATAAAATATTTTATTATTATTTTAATAGTTCCGTCTGCCACGTAGGACTTTGCCGTTAGGGCATTGATAGAACGGACTAAAATGAAAGGCGTTTTTCTAAATAGAGACTAAAAGCGGTGAAAATAAAAGATAAGGACCAAAGTGGAAATCGCGTGAAAATATAGGGACAAAAATGTGGTTTTCGCCTAATTTATATACATTAATTAGGAGGCGAATCAGGTAGTAGATAGAGGGTAGAAATCAATCATTCAATTTTGTATATGGCTTATTTTATTATGAGTAAGACTTAGATATAGTACTTAGGTGCTGTTCCTTAGGTTCCCTTCTTAAGATTCTGCCATGTGGATTTTTTTTCATGGGATTGAACTTTATTTTTAAGTTAAGTATCCACATGTCAAAATCTTAAGAGATGAATCTAAGGAATTGCACCTAAGGTATTGTACCTAAATTTTGTCCTTTTATTATAGTAGGGTTGTTAGAGCAATTACATCAGTCTGTGCAAAAGATTCCGTCTATTTTACACAAAAAACCTACTTTTTCTATTTCACACTATCACTTTTACAAAATACCCACATCAATTTATCTATTATACACACTTTTTTATTAAAATAATATTTTCCCTCAATTTTTTTATTATTTCCCTTCCACCCCCACCTAACCCTTCTTTTTCCTCTGAATACACCCCCTTTTTCTTCGAACCATTATTATCTTTATCTCCGCCTCTCTTTCTTCTCCTTCTTTTTTTTTTTTTTTTTTTTTTTTTTTTTGAGAATCTTTTTCCTTCCTCTTCTCCATCAACCCATCACAAGCACTCCATCAACACCCTTCTTTTTCCTCTGAATACACCCCCTTCTTCTTCACACCATCCTTATCTCTATCTCCGCCTCTCTTTCTTCTCCTTTTTTTTTTTTTTTTGAGAATCTTTTTCTTTCCTCTTCTCTATCAACCCATTACAAGCACTCCATCAAAACCGATCTCCATCAACACTGATCTCCGTCAACCCATCACTGATCTCCATCAAAACTGATCTCCATCAACACTGATCCACATCACTGATCCAATTCGCCTTTCCAATCCATGATCCATGATCACCGATCCAGTGATTTTGTTCTAGTGGTTGATTTTTTTTGTTGATTTTGTGGTTGATTTTTTATTTTTGTAGTTGATTTTTGATTTTGTGTCTGTGGGAGTGTGTGTATCAGAGGAAGAAAGAACATGAGAGGGAGGGTTAGTTTTGCAAATGGAGAAGAGAGAGAAAAAAAAGGAGCGAATCGAAAATTATTAATATATTAAATGCATATGCTATAGTAACCGTGCATATATGCACGGTTACTGTAGCAATTGTGCATTTTTGCACAATTTTACACCTACTAATGTGGGTGATTTTTTGCTCAAAATGTGTAAAATCAGTTAGTTTTTTCATTTTGCACAACTTTGCACAAATTGATGTAATTGCTCTTATTATGTACTTCGAGAATGTATTCTCTCTCTTTCATATAGGTCACATCTCACTTACTATGGGATCTATATGAAGAAAGTCAACCATTTTGAGTAGAGTACAACAATAATTTATATACATTAATTAGGAGGAGAATCAGGTAGTAGATAGAGGGTAGAAATCAATCATTCAATTTTGTATACAACTTATTTTATTATGAGCAAGACTTAGATATTGTACTTAGGTGTTGTTCGTTAGGTTCCCCTCTTAAGATTCTGCCATGTGGATTTTTTCTTATGGGATGGAACTTTATTTTTTAGTTAAGTATTCACATGTCAAAATCTTAAGAGAGGAACCTAAGGAATTGCACCTAAGGTATTGTATCTAAATTTTGTCCCTTTATTATAGTAGGGTTTTTATTATGTACTTCGAGAATATATTCTCTCTCTTTCGTGTAGGTTATGTCTCACTTACTATGGGATCTACAAGAAGAAAGTCAACCATTTCAGGCAGAGTACAACAATAATTTATATACATTAATTAGGAGGAGAATCAGGTAGTAGATAGAGGGTAGAAATCAATCATTCAATTTTGTATACAGTTTTTTTTTATTATGAGCAAGACTTAGATACAAACTTAGGTGTTATTCGTTAGGTTCCCCTCTTAAGATTTTGCCATGTGGATTTTTTTATCATGGGATGAAACTTTATTTTTTAGTTAAGTATCTACATGTCAGAATCTTAAGAGGGGAACCTAAGGAACTGCACTTAAGGTATTGTACCTAAGTTTTGCCCTTTTATTATAGTAGGGTTGTTATAATATACTTCAAGAATATATTCTCTCTCTTTCATATAGGTCACATCTCACTTACTATGGGATCTACATGAAGAAAGTCAACCATTTCGGGCAGAGTACAACAATAATTTATATACATTAATTAGGAGGAGAATCAAGTAGTAGATAGAGGGTAGAAATCAATCATTCAATTTTGTATACGGCTTATTTCATTATAGTAGGGTTGTTATTATGTACTTCGATAATATATTCTCTCTTTTTCATATAGGTCACGTCTCACTTACTATGGGATCTACGTGATATGAGAAAGAAGAATATACTTATAGAATACACAATAATTTTCCATTATAGTATTAGCCCAATCTACATAACCACCCATGCCTTGTTGAAACGTGAAATCAATGTCATTGACCAAGTGTGCGTTTGGCTCCAAATTAAAAAGTCAGTTTATTTTACTATTCAGCTTATTTTTGCTACTATTCATAGGCTCTATTACACTTTTAGTATTATTTATGGGTTTCATTGTATTATTTCAACTAATTTTTACTTTTATTTATAGTATTTTCAGCAAAAATTTTTAGTTTTAGCAAAATAAGCGAATTACAAACAGATCCAAGTTAGAAGAAGTTGGATTTGGTTTTGGTTGGTAAAATTAGAGTAGAGACAAGGGTTCACTGTTCACATGAATCAGTGTGTTTTCTCAATTTGCTCTGTTGTCTTGATTTTGCCCAAGTCAATGTGATGGAGAGGAGTTGGTATAGACAACAGTCTTATCATAGGAAAATTATTGAACGCTCATTTTATAGAATTGGCTTTCAATCTTTTTGCTACACGTTTTTCTTACCCAAAGGAGAAAAAGACTCACCAGGCATGCGTGATCGGACAATTGTTCCTTATTTTGTTTTTGTTTTTCTAATCTCTTATTTGTTTAATAATATATTGCTGGTTCACTTATGAAAAGAAATAATTCAAAACTTTAGCAAAGGTTCACTTAGCAAACTTTAGGTGCCAACTGCCAAGAGATTTTAGGTTTTAACTCATTTGGTTGACTTATTCCAAAATATTCCGAGTTTAAATCTTTCTATCTTCAACTATTAGTACATAAAAAAGATTAAATATTTAAATGTTTTAGATTTGTCAATAACAGCTTGTCTAACATTTTTTATTTATTTATAAAAAAGTTTTAAAATTTCCTTAATAAAATCATTGGCATTACGTTAACAATCAATAATTAGTATAAAAAATAATAATAATAATAATAATAATAATAATAAAAACTTCTCTTTTATAATTATTGAATTATCAATAAAAATAATTACCAAACAATTGCTGGGTAATTACAAATAACTGTCCCATCATCCGCATTTTTTTGGTAAGTACATGCAATTCTTGATAACAGCCGATAACTACCGGCTACACATCATGTTCATGTCATTTATTAGACACATGTTTCTCAATAAAGATATGTTCACAGTCTATGCACATGATCGGATCCACCATATGCCCTGCCCATCAACCCAACATTTTAAGCACACTTCTTGACTTGACGTGCCGTTGTGGTCCATGTGCTACAATTTGGAGGACTTGACCGGTGCTCATGTCACCTCCGAGTCTAATCACACAACCTACCTAACACATACATGAAAATCACAACCCATATTAGGGGCGGAATTACATTAGTATATATATTTGTTGAGTTTTTTTTTTTCAAAGGATTCATAAAATAATGAGGAATTCCCTCCCCCCTTCCCACCCCCAAAAAATCTATAGAATTAATGTATTTTTTCTCCATTTCATTTATTTCTCAGTATTGCACTTTTTTTTTTTTTTTTTTTTTTTTTTTATATATATAAAATCTTTAACGTAACTTTTTATTAAGGATCTATTAAATTAACACTTAAAACATTAAATACATCTGGAGGAACAAATTTCATCCAAACATCAAAAGAAAAAGAAAGTCTAACTCCCTAACTAAGATATATGCAACAACATTACCTTGCATGCTAATATGAGAGAATGACCAACTCCTAAGGGAGTTTACAAAGAACAAAGTGTCTTATACTAAATGACCAATAGATGACTTCAACCGATCACCATTCCAAAGGGAGTTTATGATTATTTTAGAATCGCCTTCAAAGATGGAGTTTTCAAAACTGAGCTCCTATACTAGTATAACAGCCGCCCTAGCTGTAAAAAGTTCCACCGTCTCAATCAAAGAAGGATTCAAATTTTTTTTTGGCTAGAGATGCCATAACCACACCTCTAGAATTTCAAATAATCACTCTAATTCTTGCCTCACCTGAATCTTCAAATACCGCATTGTCAAAGTTTGTCTTATACATTCCAGGCGAAGGTGGTTTCCATTTGATGTTTTTCTGCTTAACAACTCTGTCTAGTTGTGGGCCTTGTGGCTGTCCATTTTATATGTAGCCAGGTACTAATAGGCATCCCTTGCAACATTGCACAGTGGCAACACAGGTTCTTTGAACCTCACCTTATTTCTTTGGTACCAAATGTGTTGGGAATAATATACAAAGTAATAAAGGAAGAATAAGAATAATACAAAGACAAACAGAAAGAGATAATATTTGCCCCCACCCTCTTGTTGCTAAAGGGTTATTGCAAACTTGTCCCTAGGATACAACCAAGTTGTTGAGTTCTACAAATAGCAATTTTGAAGAATAACCACAGGATTTCTTGTGTTATTTTTCAAGTGAACATAAGCCTCTATTTATACTCATAGGGTTATATTTTATCAAAAGGCATGTATGGAGAGTCAAAATGTTTCATAAAACCATTCACAAGGCTTGAAACCTCTTCAAACATTCTGAACAGTTACCAGAAAATTTTGTAGAAAATTTAGTTTTACAAGTTTTGATCGGTTGGGAGTTCCTTTCGATTGATCGAATGCTCTTTTCAATCGATCGAACAGGAATCAAATAGCTATTCAATTATCCAGAGACTCTAAGATTATTTTCTTCATCATTTTGATTGATCGAGCAAAAGTTTCAACCGATCAAAAATCCTTTAGCTCGAATTTCATTTAGAAAATTCTAGAACTTGAATTTTCACTTTATGAAATAATACTCTCTAAACTCAAACATTCTTATTACAATCTATCTATGTATATACCTATATATACAACAAAATGTACCAATAGGTAGTAGCAAATAACTCCATGAACTGAGGCTTCACACGAATAAAATTAATTAATTCGTCAAAAGAAAATCCAAAAGTTTGAGTTCTGTCCACCCACCCGAAATGCAGGTTCCACACTACTTGAATAGTTTCACACTCCCACAGAGCATGAATGGATGATTCAGGAAGCTTATTGTAGAGTTTACATCTATCGATAATGCACTTAAAGCTTAAAGTTTTGGTTCATAATTTGAGGACTTCATTGTTTCCTTTGGAAATTTTTTATTCACTTTGGTAGATAACTTAGTAATTTATAATTTTATATTACAAATAAAATTTTAAGATATCACTATTGTGGGGGTGACAAACCAGGGAGCCCATACCAATGTATGTGTTGGGCCAGGGGCCTAGCCCAAAGAAGAACTCCTTCTCGGCTAGGCAAGGCCGAGGACAAAGGGGACGGTTTGTCATTGAGAGTGACACTCCAGACCATTCTATGGAAGAGGATAAGTATTAAGAAAGAAAATGACAAAGGAAGGCTTGGAAATATCTAAGAGAAAGCTGCTACTATTGCATTAAGTGCTCTGCAACTAAACTGAATCTTGCTTTTCAGCCTTTACAACCACTCCCAACAACTTTGGGGAGGGGCTGATGGGACAAGTATCATCACTATCAACCTAAATCTACACGTGGACGGTGGAAATGGGAAGAAGATAGTATAAAATAGGGGGACGAACAATATAGATGAAGAAGGAGTCTCCTCGGATTTTATCCGAGGATGTCTCTTCCTAGTAAATCTATGTCATCTTTCTTTCTTTATCATCCAGACCTGTTGGTCGATCGTCTGATTCGCTAAGGTCCAAGTTTCCAACTCATTCTTTACAAATTCATTGTATTGGCTCATTAGACCAAGACTCCATACAATTTGGGCTTGGGCTCCAAAATTGTGACCCTACAATTGGTGCCATCTGTGGGAACCTGGTTCTAAGCAAGTTAAATACTCAACCTACCGAGGCAATACAGCGATATATCGACCATTGGTGGAGGAGACCATTTTTGTCTGTGGCGCATGCCATGCAAAAGATTGCTCTGTGCGAAACTATATTGGGGGCTTTTAATATCAAATATATATTTCGTGCCCCCGTCATGGGGTAGGTTCTCACAGACCAGATGGCCGATATTGCTGAACCTTCGCCAGTTGAAATGACAGAAGCACAGCACGTAGATGGAAAATTAGTTGGCACGGTCTCACTGCATGGAATCCTTTGCCCAGAACAGCGCATGTTGATAGCACTACAAATCAAAAGATGATCCGAAGTAGGGCTAGCTATGACATCCCTGTAAAGTGCTTAAACAGAACCCAAGGCATGCCTGAATCCTCGGACCAGATGCTTGGGGGAAATTAACACTATGAAATCTCTGTAAAGTTCTTAAACAGAACCCAAGGCATGCCTGAGTCCTCGGACTAGATGCTTGGGGGAAATTAACACTATGACATCTCTGTAAAGTGCTTAAACAGAACCCAAGGCATGCTCAAGTCCTCGGACTAGATGCTTGGGGGAAATTAACACTATGACATCTCTATAAAGTGCTTAAACAAAACCCAACGCATGCTTGAGTCTTCGGACCAGATGCTTAGGGGAAATTAGCACTATGACATCTCTGTAAAGTGCTTAAACAAAACCCAACGCATGCTTGAGTCCTCGGACCAGATGCTTAGGGGAAATTAACACTATGACATCTCTGTAAAGTGCTTAAACAGAACCCAAGGCATGCCTGAGTCCTCGGACCAGATGCTTGGGGAAAATTAACACTATGACATTTCTGTAAAGTGCTTAAACAGAACCCAAGGCATGCCTGAGTCCTTGGACCAGATGCTTGGGGGAAATTAACACTATAACATCATCATAAATGTTGAATAGAACCTTAGTACACGATGGTCCCCTCGGATCACTTACTTTAAATTCCACATTCTTTAATGGTTGCACTGTTCGCAGTATAGAGCACACGGTTATTTTCCTGATTAGTCCTACATAGTTAACTTATTTAAAGTTAGCGGTCGAGTGCCACTGTCAGTTTTGATAAAGTCAGGGTGACAATTTGTCATTACCATCAACAACATCAATTCTAAGCCCTATTTGAAGGAAAAATACCAACACACACATTCATGAAACGATTATTGCAAAAAAGGAAAGACTCATAAAGTAAAAATGCAGTTCTCTTTTTATTAGATAAAGGGAAAGTACATCATATACAAAATGGCTTAGGCAAGCTTGTTTCAAAAGCTAACTATAAAAAAGAAAAAAAAAGAAAAAAAAAAGAAAGCTCATAGGAATGGTAGGTCCACAATTTTGTTCTAGCAGCAACTGAGCCAGTATGGATGGTACCAGCGATGAGAAAGAAGAAGTAGCGGAGACGCTAGATCCACAATCTTGTTCTAACAGCAATCGACCCAGTATGGATGGTACCGGCAATAAGAAAGAAGAGGAAGCATGGATGGTACCGGCGATGAGAAAGAAGAAGAGGTGGGAACGCTTGATGGACCCCTCTTCTTCTAGCTACAGGATGTTCTGTTATCAAGGCTGAGAAATGGGTGGGACTTAAACTTTGTCGCACCAAAAATCTGATGCGATCTACACCTGCTTCGAGTCTTGACTAAAGGAGGAGGGATTTCTTTCTTGCTTGGTTGAGAGGAAGGAACGTCTTTGGCCTTTGCTTCCTTTGCCTTAACTGTGTTATCCTGGATCTTGGCGGTTTCCTTGCCCTCACCTTTATCCTTAGCCACCTCATTCCCTAGACTTTGGTCACCATCTTGGTGGGGTCCTTGGGAATGCCTAAAGGATTAAGATCTTGAGGTTCCTACAGAACTCAAGGATCTGTAAATGAGGAAGAATGATTCCCCCAAAGGTGTCTTATATAGAAGGCGAAATCTGGTGGAAATTAATTTGCCCGAGTTTCAAAAAGAGAGTTACGAATGAAATAAATCCCACTCAATTTCCAAAGAAGTCTTTAACCATTGGATCTGCGTCACTTCGTAAAGACCTTAATGAAGGCGCGCTTTGTGTACCGAAACGTCAGGAACGTGACTTGGGTAAACTAAAAAATATCTTGCAGTCAGAAATGGTGTAAAATGGGCGTGAAGGGGCTTTTATCACATCGAGATCCTCCTTTCCTCCCAGGGAGAAGAAAAGAAGAATCCTAAGGGGCTAATGTGGGGGTGACAAACCAGGGAACCTATACCAATGTATGTGTTGGGTCAGAGGCCCAGCCCAAAGAAGAACTCCTCCTCGGCCAAGCAAGGTCAAGGACAAAGGGGATGGTCTGTCATTGAGAGTGACACTCTGGACTATTCCAGGGAAGAGGATAAGTATTAATAAAGAAAAGGACAAAGGAAGGCCTGGAAATATCTAAGAGAAAGCTGCTACTATTATATTAAGTGCTTTGCAACTAAATTGAACCCTACTTTTCAGCCTTTACAACCACTCCCAATGACTTTGGGGAGGGGCTGATGGGACAAGTATCATCACTATCAACCTAAATCTACACGTGGACGGTGGAAATGGGAAGAAGATTGTATAAAATAGGGGGACGAACAATATAGATGAAGAAGGAGTCTCCTCAGATAAAATCCGAGAACGTCTCTTCCTAGTAAATCTATGTCATCTTTCTTTCTTTATCATCCAGACCTGTTGGTCGATTGTCTGATTCGCTAAGGTCCAAGTTTCTAACCCATTATCTACAAATTCATTGTATTGGGCTCATTAGACCAAGACTCCATTCAATTTGGGCTTGGGCTCCAAAATTGTGACCCTACAACTATGAATATGATAATAGATGAATTTTATTGTATGGAATATCCCCGTCAAGTTTTATTCTATACATTTTAAAGATACCAGGTTTTTTTTTTTTTTTTTGGGTATATATCTATTATCAAACTAAACATTTATATAATCACTAAAGTATAAAAGATGATAAGTCCTCTTCAACAGTATGTGTGTGTAATGTATCAATATTATAACAAGGACACTTAGAGCAAGCAAGTCACATCCCAAAACACGATTATTCTGACATATCCAGCATGCCAAAACATTTATGTAACCCAACCCCTTACCCTATGCTTTCCCGTTGCTTAATAACTTTCCCATAACAAGCCCATGCAACTGAATTAACTGAAAGATATTAGAATGCTCTTATTAATCATTTTAATTGTCATAATTTTAAAAAATCATGTATATTTATGAAAAAGATTAAATTGTAATTTGCACCCTTAAAGTTTATGATAAATTTGGTTTTGAGTCTTTACTCTTAAAGTTACATAAGTACCAACTAATTACACTCTTAAAGTTTGGAATAATTTTGATTTTATAATTAATTTGTTTTTTACAATAATAAATACCATAAAATTTCAACTTATAACATCCTTTCATAATAATTGTTTTTTATCATCTGGCCAATATGCCAATTGATTTTTAGTAATTCCAACTTGAAATCTCAACGATTTTACCGAATAATTGTTTTTTATCATCTGACCAATATGTCAATTGATTTTTAGTAATTCCAACTTGAAATCTCAATAATTTTACCGGTTTATTCCTTAAAAAGAAAAAAGAAAAATAAGAAGAAAACAATTTTACTAGTTGGAGTTAACTAAAACCCACTTTGTTATATTACTCTAGCTGTCTATCACACAGCAACACGTTTGCTGGGTAGTTGTTAGGCTCCTATGCTCCATATTCCCTGTCAACTGCCTTGGAAAGTCGAGAGTGAAAGAAGAAAGGTGAAAAAGAACAGCAAAAAAATCTCTATGAATTATAGAATTAAAGCAGCCCACCACTAGATTAGATTAGAGTTTTGGTCCCAACTCGCAATAATTACATATGACTGGGTTATTTATTTAAGATAAGAGCCAGAAGGTCCTAAAATAAAAAATTGTTTTCAACTCTCTCATAATGCTGCCATTTTTTTTCTTCTAGGCAGCGATGGGTTAGGTAATTGGTACACAGCCCAGTTGCTTATATTTATTCTGGTCTACCAAAGCTTTCCAACAATCACACCCACTTCATAGTCCAGAAATACAGAGAGAGAGAAGAAATCAAGGAGAAAATGGATCTTAGTGAATTTCAAATTCCGGGGAATTCTGACCCAAATCAAAAAACCTCTCATTTATCTCTCGATATCGGAGGTAATATGGTTTTTTTTTTTGGCCCATGTATTTGATTTTCCTCAAATCAGTTATATATGTTACATGCCACTTTGGACGTGTCCAAAAAAATTCATATGATGCAAATCTAAGTTTTTTTATGAATGAATTTATAATTTACGTAATTATTCAACATATAAATCTATTATCAATGTATTTTTTGCTTTAAATCTAAAAATATGTAGAATCTTACGATTCACGATTCGATCCTACGATCTACGATCTCACCTACCTTCAACAATCCTACATTGGATCCCGATTTTGACAACCTTGGTCTTAAAAATTGGCATGTAGTGAATTGAAGAAGATCCCCCAGACTAATTTGAATGAAAACTTTGTCCAATCACTAGTGTCATTTTTGGATGGACAATGATTTTTTTTTTCCTTTGTTTTGAAAGGTGGATAGATAAGGATTAGCTCCTAACCAGTTTGAGAAATCTCCTCCTACCTACTATGTATGGGCTTGTTTAGTAAAGAAGTTTGACTAATATTATTTGTAATTTTTTAAAATGCGTGTAAGTGAAAATGTGTGGGAAAACGGGGCATGGTAATTTATAAAATCATTTATGTATATTACATTTAAACAAATAAAATATTTATCTTTTCTTAAAAAATCAAATGACTAATTAAAAAAGTCATGCTACAAAAACTACACATAAATGTTTCCTCTTGTCACCATTTAATAGGTTGGTCAAAACTCAAAAGTCCGCACCCGTTTCCCTTTGTTTGCCTCTCTCCCGAATCCATACACATATGAACGAATTCACGTTCCATTTTCTCATCATTAAACAAAGGCAAGGTCAAACGTCAAACTAGTTGGGCCAACGGTTTGCTTTCCATGAAGATGAAAGAATAAGTGGACTATTTATTTTCATTATTATTAATATTTTTTTTTTAAGAATCATGAGTAAGTGGACTATAAGTCTATAATTAAGTCCATAATGACATTGAAAGGAAACTGAGTACTTTGAAGTATTGGAAATTGGAATCCCTGACTTTGGTCATATTTCCAATTCCAATATCAACCCATTGATGATGTGATAGACCCATGTCTAAAGTGGCGTTGTTGTGTTTCTCAAAAAAAAAGAAAAAAAAAAAAAAAGAAGTGGCGTTGTTGTTGATTCTCTTTTGGGTGCCATGTTTACAGATAGTTTTGAATACTATGTTGTCACATAAATTAGAAGGAAATCAAAGCATAGTAACTTTAAAATTGGGTCTCACGCATTATTTATAGTTTAAAAATTATTTTACTACAGTACTTTCAGTAATAGACGATATTCAAATAGATTCTAAAATAACAATTCGGTTGGACTTAAATCAAAGAAAAATGCTAAGCCAAACTAAGAGTTCTGGCACTAGTACACTACATTGAAGAAAGTCAACCATTTCAGGCATAATACAACAATAATTTATATACATTAATTAGGAGGAGAATCAGTAGTAGTTAACGGATAGAAATCCATCTTTCAATTTTGTATATAGCTTTTCGCTATTATTGCTATTATAGTAGGCTTGTTATTATGTACTTCGAGAATATTCTTTCTTCTATTCATACAGGTCACGTCCTGCTTACTATGGGACTTACATGATATGAGAAGAAAATGAACATACTTATATAGAATACACAATAATTTTCCATTATAGTATTAACCCACGCTACATAACCACCCATGCCTTGCCTGAAACGTGAAACCAATGCCATTGACCGAGTTGCCATGCCTTGCCTGAAATGTGAAACCAGTGTCATTGACCGAGTTAGAAGAAGTTGGATTTGGTTTTGGTTGGTAAAATAAGATTTGATGCAAGGGTTCACTGTTCACATGAATCAGCGTGTTTTCTTAATTTGCTCGGTTGTCTTGATTTTGCTCAAGTCAATGTGATGGAGGGGAGTTGGTATAGACAATAGTCTCACTACAAAAAAAGGGGGCTATCCCAGCGTTTTCAAAACTGCTAGGATAGCCCCAGAAAGCGTTGGGATAGGTTCAAAATTCCTATCCCAGCGTTTTTTTCCCGGTGCTTCAAATTGTCGTGCAGTGAATGTCGGTATAGAGTCGCCGGACCTATACCAGCACTTTCCAAAAGCACTAGGAAAGACATATGCCCTATACCAACGCTTTTGAAAGCACTGGTATAGTACCTATTCCAGCGCTTTCAAAAGCGCTGGTATAGGTCTTGAATGAATATAATTTAAAAGACCTATACTAGCGCTTTTAAAAGCGCTGGCATAGGCAGTACCTATTCCAGCGTTCCCAAAAGCGTTGTTTTAGGTCTTGAATGAATATAATTTAAAAGGCCTATGCCAACGCTTTCAAAAGCGCTGGAATAGGTCCTTTTAAAAAAAAAAAAAAATTTAGCACCTATAATTTTTTTTTTAATGTACCTAAAATACATATTTTCCAATACATATTTTATAGCACCTATAATGAACCACAATTCATATTTTGCAATAGCAAATACAATACCACATTAAACCAACAAACTAAACATATTTAAATACATCATATCAATAATATCATCCCAAATGTCTAAAATGTTAAACCCTCCCAACTACCCCAGCCTCGAAAATAATTAAGAGGAAAAGAAAGAAAGAATATTATACACAGAAGTGTACTTATCAAAAGGAAAAAAGAGTATACACAAAAGTGTATTACAAATCTATCATTTCTTGTTGACTGGTTTAACAACTTCAGCATCTTAATTTCAAATTAAGCTTAAATTAGGATGAATCATGACCCTTCACGTCATCCTGCATTTCCCATGTTGACACAATGTGACATGTGTAAGGGTATGGCATTTGTTCACCCCAAAATGGTAGAAAACATTAAGAAACAGAAGAATCAGACACTTGGACACCTACCCAAATGCATGTAACATAGAGGTGATGTCAATGATTTCTATAGGGCAAAAAGTATTTGTATGATTGTTCTTATTTGCGAATGTTTTTCTATTAGATTTTCTTTAAAAAAAAATTTAACAACAGAGAATGGATAAACAATGTCCAATGAAGGTAACAAAAGAAATAGGTAAGGTGATGCACAGTGTCTTAAGGCACTACTCCTAGAAATAGCCAAAAGTAAGGTCAATAAGCTAGTAAAAAGTCATAATTTACCTAAAATATGTAGGAAGCCAAGACAGACAAGTATAGTGACCCTAGCTTCCACAAAAATGAGTATATATCATCGCCCATACAGCTTGACTTTGGAAAAATGACTTCCATGGTACTTCCTGTTATACAAGATCCAAAAGAAAACCAAGGGTAATTACATGAGTTATCTGAAAAGTTATCAACAGACGCTAAACCAATAAAATAAAAGTTACCCAATATACGAATAAGAATTTTACTGTCTTTCTTCATATAAGTCAAAAGAAAAGATATTCATATAATTTAAAAGAAGCCTTGATAATGTCAAAAGATGACCTGAGACACTAATTGTTGAATGACAAAGTATGACCTAAAATAATGTTTGTATTAAACACAAGGTGATGTCAATATCAGTTGTTATAATGTCTAAAATGGTTGTATCCAGTGCACAAAACTCCTGTTTTTAAGGAGTAGAGGAGACAAAGTATGACCTAAAGTAACATCTGCACTAAACACTGGATGATGTCAATATCAGTTGTTTTAATGTCTAAAAAGGTTATAATTTTTTTTTTTTTAAAAGAGTCTAAAAAGACTGTATCCAACCCACAAAGCACCCACTTTAATGGGGTCTTAGGAGAAGTAGTTGGTAAAAGATTCACCATAGTCAGATATGCAGTGTGTTAGGTTGACATATACTGACCATGTTTGGCATAGCATATCAGAACCTTAGCCACAAATCATGGTTTTTTAAGGATTGCACTGAAAATGCTAATTGAGATGGTTGCCATTGACCTACTATCCCAAGAAATATCTCTTACCTCATTTCGAGTCCACGAAAAGAATAGAGTAAAGAACACCAAAGAAGGAAAAGAAAAAAAATTGCTTCATACCTTCAATGAGCCACCTAACTCTCGAAAGAGATGTATTCTCCGTTTGTGTCCTAGAAGTGGACTGGGACCCTAAAAGGTATTTAAAAGAAGGGGAAAAAAACATTCATGCAATGTGGGAGATGAACTTAAGAAAAATATAAGAAATGATATAATAGGAAATATAGTTGTAGGAAAGTATATACTTTCAATCTTAGTGAAGAAAAAATCAAGGCATTTGATTACTGGAGAAAATCATGGTATTAGAATTGGCTTTCAATCATTTTACTACACGTTATTATCCAAAGGAAGAAAAGACTCAACAGGTATGTGTGGTCGGACAAATGTTCCTTATTTTGTTTTTGTTTTTCTAATCTCTTAGTTGTTTAATAATATATATTGCTGGCACACTTATCAAAAGAAATAATTCAAAACTTTAGCAAAGGTTCACTTAGCAAACTTTAGGTGCCAATTGCCAAGAGATTTTAGGTTTTAGCTCATTTGGTTGACATGTTCCAAAACATCTCGGGTTTAAATATCTTTACCTACAATTATTAATACATAAAAAAAAAAAAAAGATATTTAAATGTGCAAAATTTGTCGATAACAGCTTGTGTAACATTTATTTATTTATTTATAAAAATTTTAAAATTATCTATACTACTATTTAAGGGGCTGCCCCTATTTGGACTGGATTTTTTTTTGTTCCGAAATATCCACACACCCTTATGTTTAAGTAGAGACAAAACTAAGGGATAGTCTTGTAAAAATACATGTCTAACTTGCACTAAAACATTGCCTACAAAATAGGAACACACTTCCACTAATTGCTAATTTAAAAACTCCTAAATTTTTGCTAAACTTATAACACGTTCACATTTCCAATTAGTTTCTCCTTGCCTGTATCATCACTTAGCAGTTAACACTTACTGGTAATTTCAATGTTATCCACACACCCACGTTTGAATTTGAAAATAAAATAGTTACCACAATTTACATCCCAATACTCCCTTATCAGTTGCCCAACTCCAAGTTTCCATTCGTTCATATCCATTTGCCAATTTTTTATTTTATTTTTTAGAATGCATTTGCCAACTTGAAGCGGCATGCCAAGGTTTTCGTTTGTTTTTATTTAATTCAATTACTATTTCCTTCTCCTTCCTCACTTTTTTTTTCTTTCTTTGTATTTTTTCTTTCTTTTTAAGAAATTTTTTTTTTACCATCATTGTATATTATTTGGCATTAATTTTTTATTTATTTATTTTTCGTGTTAGAGATTACAATTACAATTGTTTTTTTTCCCTTTTTTTTAACCAGAATCCACAGGCACATCGATGGATATGTGAATTACATCCATAAGTAAATGAGAGACCGTTGGAATTGATGTCAATAGAATATTTAATATCTGCTCTACGTTCAGGTAATTGAGATCTCTTTGTACTTTCTTTTTTTTTGAGATCTCCATTCTTTGTATCTAATGTATAGGTATACATATATGTTGAAAAGAAAAACTGTGTACTTACTATTTACCCTGGAGAATCAGAAATTAAATATTTGAAATACAGCAAGTGAAATTGAGTTGTATCTTGAGTTAAAGATCCGTCTTTGATAAGGAGAGAATTTATCTTCAAACAAAGCTTGATTTGAGTTTGGAGTCTGCATTATTATCGTTTAAAAGATTAACACTAACCCGGCCCTTACATCCCTATATAAAACCAACTTCTTTTGTAATATGGTTGTATTAACAATTTTGACAAGAGGATCTGAAGTATTTGACCACTTTAATATAATGAATTTTTTTTTCTTTTATTAAATTGGGAGATGTACTTAGCGTGTGCCCTATATGAGCTTTGGTGGAATTACTAAAAAAAAAAAAAACTTATTTAAGAATGTTATATATTCTACTCTTTAATTTTATATTTCATGGATCAAGTTTACAGTTGGAAGAACCCTACCAGTGCGATCTCCTACAATAGAGAAGATTAAGTTGCATTTGATTGGGTTTCACTTTATTTTTAGAGTTACATTCAGAAAGCCATTTGGTTGATCATTATAGTTGGGGTTAATCGGCTCACTTAGTAGTAGTAAGTTTATTTGTAGTTTCCAAATGTGTCTCAAGCAAATCTGTGTAGAACATAATTATGTTTCTGATTAATTAACCTTTCAATTTTGGTTTTTCATTAGGAAACTTAGAGTGCACGCGGATATGTTTCTGGAGAAGGAAGGACGTTGGATCCTTATTGTTCCCTCTTATGTCTCCTACTCATTAAAAAAAAAAAAAAAAAAAAAAAACCTAGCCTCTAAGCACACACTAATACTCATCACACATTTATTTTTTTGGTAAGGGTTAATTTAGAGCATCCATTATAATTTCGGATTACTATATTTTTCAATTACAAAAATACCTAGGTGTGTGATGAAAAATTATTTCACCACACATAATACTCATCACACACCTAAGTTTCTTTTTGTTATTGGAAAATATAGTAATCCGAAATTATAATGAATGCTATAAATTAACCCTTAGCCAAAAAATAGAAGAGCTTCTGAGCATGCGTGTGCTTAATGGCTCTTCTATTTTTTTTTGTAAGAGTTAATTTAGAGCATCCATTATAATTTCGGATTACTATATTTTCCAATTACAAAAATACCTAGGTGTGTGATGAAAAATTATTTCACTACACATAATACTCATCACACACCTAAGTTTCTTTTTGTTATTGGAAAATATAGTAATCCGAAATTATAATGAATGCTCTAAATTAACCCTTACCCAAAAAATAGAAGAGCTTCTGAGCATGCGCGTGAGTGTGTGCTCAAAGGCTAGTCCTTAATAAAATCATTGGCATTGCATCATTAACCAATAATTAGTATAAAAAAAATAAAAATAAAAATAAAAACTTCTCTTTATTATTGTTATAACTATTGAATTATCAATAAAAATAATTACCATTCAACTGCTTGGTAATTACAATAACTGCCACATCATCGGCTTTTGATTAATTACATGCAATTCTTGACAACAGCCAGTAACTACCGGCTACACATCATATTCATCTCATTTATTACTTACTAGTCGCTAACCCGTGCGATGCACAAAATATATTTCACTTTGCTTAAAATAAAATTTAAAATGAAAAAACATCATAACATATCAAGATAAACATGAAATATACAATATTCATCGCAAAGTGTTATTTGAGAATAAAATTACTATCAAAATGATATAAAGAAATATTTCATGTCCAAACAACTCATCAAGGTGGAATTTGGTTATTACTAAGATCCTATATGTAATTTACCAGAAAGATATCATGTCAGTTTTGATCTTCATTCTCTTTTTGCATATTATTTACTGCTTTTAACTTCTATGTAAAATTTTGCTTTAACTCAATTGTTATCTTGAGATAAATCTATAGTTATCTCATCTTTACTACTGGTACTCATCCCATGTCTATAGTCATTGTAACCGTAAAACATAAAATCATACCTATTGAAGAAGAAATTCAAAGTAGTTCATCTGGCATTACACCAGAAAGATATCATGTCAGTTTTGATCTTCATTCTCTTTTTGCATATTATTTACTACTTTTAACTTCTATGTAAAATTTTGCTTTAACTCAATTGTTATCTTGAGATAAATCTATAGTTATCTCGTCTTTACTACTGGTACTCATCCCATGTCTATAGTCATTGTAACCGTAAAACATAAAATCATACCTATTGAAGAAGAAATTCAAAGTAGTTCATCTGGCATTACACCAACAACATTCAAGGCAAAATCCTTCTTGTGAAGGGGGCAAAAAAAAAAAAAAAAAAAAAAATCAATCAACCATGAAAACAAAGATTCATAAACTGAAGAAGCTCAAGATAATTTTAGAACTTGTCAAGATATATACCACATACCAAAAATTTAAGAACCAAAAGGGGATTATCATAAGAAATAAATGTGCCTTAGTTTGTCTATGAATTTAATCTGTGGAAAATTTATAGCCACATACCAAAAGATTTAAGAACCAAAGGGGGATTATCATAAGAAATAATTGTGCTTCAGAATTTGTAGAGATTTATTGGAAATTCAACCGTGATTTATGAATAGCACACTTGATTATCAAAAGCAAATTCCTAACTTCAAATTAAAGGGTTGCATGTTCTCTAACTCAAATTCCTATATCACAACTGCAAATAATAATTATATAAAACTGATACAAACCATGCACAGACAATCAATAGGCTCTGTTGCTGGTCTTTAGCCCTAAGATTTGAATCGCATCGTAATCATAACTGCATAATACATAATTAGATGTCAAGGCTTTCTAGGGCTTCACATATACTTCTTTTGGATCCTCTACAACACTTGTAGCAAACTGCATAATACATAATTAGATGTCAAGGCTTTCTAGGGCTCCACATATACTTCTTTTGGATCCTCTACAACACTTGTAACAATGCAAAAGTTAAAAATAAAAAGTAGTAGAGATTGCAAACAGAGAAGAGAGAGTACCAAAGTTTTTGTTGGGTTTTATGTTTTCTGACTGTAATTCTCAACAAAAAAGTATAAAAGCGTGAGAGGAGTAGCTAGGTTTTGCGGCCGTACAGTTTCAGTCAGATGAAACTTTATATTTTTAAATTAGATTTAATTTTTTTTTTTTTTTAACTTTAGGATTAAGGAAAAAAAAAAAAAAAAGGAGAGAAAGACTCCTATTAGGACTCTCTCACTATTTAGTTTAAAAAATTAAAATTTTTTATAAATTAAAATGATGATGTGGAAAATTGTGGGAGTTTCAGAGGCTTCGGTTTTTATTTTTTATTTTTTAACTTTAGGATTAAGGAAAAAAAAAAGAAAAAGAGAAAGACTCCTATTAGGACTCTCTCTCTATTTAGTTTAAAAAATTAAAATTTTTTATAAATTAAAATGATGATGTGAAAAATTGTAGAAGGTTCAGAGGCTTCGGTTTTATGTATATATATATAGATTAAACACGTGTTTCTCAATAAAGATATGTTCATAGTCTGCACATGTTCCCATCCACTCTATGCCTCGGCCATCAACGTAACATTTAAGCACGCTACTTGACGTGCAGTTGTGGTCCATGTACTACAATTTGGAGGACTTGAACCGTGCTAATGCCACCTCCAAGTCTAATCACACAACCCACATAACACAAATGTCAAAATCACAACCCATACCAGGGGCGGAATTACATTAGCCCTTGAGGGCCATGACCCCTTCAAAATTTTAAAATATTTTTTTAATATATATATATATATATATATATATATATATGTTGAGTTTTTTTTTTAAAGGATTCATAGAATAATTAGGAAACCCCCTCCCCCAAAAAATCCACTTTTTTTTTTTTTTTTAAGGAAACCTTCTATGTAACTTTTTATTAAGGATTTGTTAAATAAACACTTAAAACATTAAATATATCTAGAGGAATAGATTTCATCCAAACATCAAAGGAAAAAGAAAGTCTAACTCTTCTAGTGAAGACATGTGCAATAGCATTACCTTGTCTATTGATATGAGAGAATGACCAACTCCTAAAGGAGTTTACAAAGGACAAAGTGTCTTGTACTAAATGACCAATAGATAACTTCAGCCGATCATCGTTTTGGGGGGAGTTTATGATTATTTCGGAAATGCCTTCAAAGATGGAGTTTTCGAACCCAAGCTCCTATACCAATATAATAGCCTGCCTAATTGCAAGAAGTTCCACTTATGAAGCACCGGTGCGTTTTTGGATTCGGGTGTGAGTATGGGTGCGGGACTCAGTAATTTTTGAAAAAGTAAGGTGCGGGTACGACGATTAAAAAAATTATTAAAAATATTTTTATTTATGTTTTCTATATATTGCTAAGCATACTTTTTCACATTATATAAACATATACCAAATTTAAGACCAATATTAGATAATAACTAAAACATGATTTTCATAAATTAAATACAACCCACAAATTTGAAACTAAAACATTCCATGATGTTCGGAAATTAGAATACAGGGAGGGAGGCAGAGAGCAGAGAGCAAAGAGAGGCAGGGAGGCAGTGAGAAGAGAATGAGTGATTTTAGGGGTTTTTTTTTTTTTTTTTTCCTTAAGATGTTCAAGTTCAAACAGTGTGTTTTGCACTTTTTTTTAAAAAAAAAAAATTTACTTGAATTTCGACCTGATTCAAAGCCAGTTTCGCCCTGAATCGACCGATACTACCTGAACGGGTCAGTTTTGACAGGTCGATACAGTCTAATTAGACCCGAATTGGCATGAATTAGCCCGATTTGGCGTGAGTTGGCATGTATCCGAAAATGAAAAAAAAAAATTTTCTAATGCATGGGTAGCGGCATCACCCACCGCACCCTATGTTGGGCCACTTCGGGCGCCAATGCGACACCCCTATAGCCGCGTCAATGCTTTCTAGAGTTCCACCAGCTCAACTGAAGTAGGATTCAAAAATTTTTCTGCTAGAGATGTCATAACCTCACCTCTAGAATTTTGAATAATCACCCCAATTCCTACCTCACCCGAATCTTCAAATACCGCACTGTCAAAGTTTGTCTTATACATTCCGGGCGAAGGTGGTTCAGTGGCAGAGCCACATGTATGCTTGGGGGGGCCTTGGCCCCTCCAAAATTTTAATTTTAATTTTACAATTTAGGTATATTTTATAAATATTTAAAGGTTATGTGAAAAAAATAGGAGTTGTCCCCCCCAAAAGAAGGCATTGATCAAATAATTTAGTAATTTTTCTCAAAAAAGAGAGTTTAGAATTGATATACAATTGCAATAGAATGAAATAATTAGGTAGTAAGTTTTGTGAGTAAATAGTGGAAGTGTAGAACCCCTAACTTTTAGCTCAATTTCAAATTCAATTAATGCGTTCAAATTATTCAACATTGATAATATATGCAATTTGGTTGAAATTTCCTATTCTCAAGAAAAAAAAACTCATATGATATTTCAATTATAACATTGTGATATTGATTTGTCAAACATGGATGAAGTTTTGCAAACAATTTATATATTTTATATTTTCATACACACATATATTATATGGATTTTTTAGAGGAGTGTCTATTTTTTATTTGAGTTTATCTTGACAGAATAGTTCGCCCCCAACTCAAAATTCTTGGCTCTGCCACTGAGGTGGTTTCCATTTGATGTTTTTCTGCTTAGCAAGTCTGGCTGTGGCTATCCATTTTTATATGTAGCCAGGTACTGCTAGGCATCCCCTGCAATACTGCACAGCGGCAACACAGGTTCTTTCAACCTCACCTTATTTCTTCGTCACCAAATGTACCAAGCGGTAGTAGCAAATAACTCCATGAGCTGAGGCTTCACACGAATAAAATTAATTAATTCGTCAAAAGAAAATCCAGAAGTTTGAGCTCTGTCCACCCACCCAAAATACAGGTTCCACAATGCTTGAATAGTTTCACACTCCCACATAGCATGAATGGATGACTCAGGAAGCTTATCGCAGAGTTGACATCTATCAACAATGCACTTAAAGCTTAAAGTTTTGGTTCATAATTTGAGGACTTCATTGGTTCCTTTGGAAATTTTTTATTCACTTTGGTGGATAACTTAGTAATTTATAATTTTATATTACAAATAAAAATTTTAAGATATTACTATGAATATGATAATAGATGAATTTTATTGTATTAAATATCCTCATCAAGTTTTATTCTATACATTTTAAAGATACCAAGTTTTTTTTTTTAATCAAACTAAACATTTATATAATCCCTAAAGTATAAAAGACGATAAGTCCTCTTCAACAGTATGTGTGTGTGTAATGTATCAATACTATAACAAGGCCACCAAAGGAAAATTAATTCCTAGTTCCGCCCTTGAGCATATGCATCCAAACTGCCCTTAGAGCAAGCAAGTCACATCCCAAAACACGTGTATTCTCACATATCCAGCTTGCCAAAACATTTGTGTAACCCAACCTTGCCTTACCCTATATAGCTTGCCCGTTGCTTCATAACTTTTCCATAGCAAGTCCATGCAACTGAATTAACTGAAATTCACGATATCAGAATGCTCTTATCAATTATTTTAATTGTTATGGTTTTAAAAAATCATGTATCCTTTGAACCAAAAAAAAAAAAAAAAAATTCATGTATATTTATGGAAAAGATTAAATTACAATTTGCACTATTAAAGTTTATGATAATTTTTGTTTTAAATCTTTATCCTTAAAGTTACGTAAGTACCGACTGATTACACTCTTAAAGTTTGAAATAATATTAATTTTATAATTAATTTGTTTTTTATTATAATAAATATCATAAAATTTCAACTTAAAACATTCTTCAATAATGATTCATCTTTATTATTTGGCCAATATGTCAATTTATTTTTAGTAATTTCAACCCGAAATCTCATCTATTTTACCGGTTGATTCTAAAAAAAAAAAATAAAGGACAGTTTTACTGGTTTGAGTTAACTAAAACTCACTTTGTTATATTGTTCTAACTGTCTATCACACAGCAACACGTTTGCTGGGTAGTTGTTTGGCTCCTATGCTCCATATTCCCTGTCAACTACCTCGGAAAGTCTAGAGTGAAAAAAGAAAAGTGAAAGAGAACAAAAAAAAAAAAAAAAAAAAACTCTATGAATGAAAGAATTAAGCAGCCCACCATTAGATTAGATTAGAGTTTTGGGTCCCAACTCGTAATAATTACATTTAACTGGGTCTATTTATTTAAGATAAGAGCCAGTAGGTCCTAAAATAAAATAAAAATTGTTTTCAACTCTCTCATGCTGCCATTTTTTTTTTCTTCTAGGCAGCGATGGGTTAGGTAATTGGTACACAGCCCAGTTGCTTATATTTATTCTGGTCTACCAAAGCTTTCCAACAATCACACCCACTTCATAGTCCAGAAATACAGAGAGAGAAGAAATCAAGAAGAAAATGGATCTCGGTGAATTTCAAATTCCGGGGAATTCCGACCCAAATCAAAAAACCTCTCATTTATCTCTCGATATCGGAGGTAATCTGTTTTTTTTTTTTTTTTCGTTATTTCATTTTGGCCCATGTATTTGATTTTCCTCAAATCAGTTATATCTGTTACATGCCACTTTGGACGTGTCCAAAAAAATTCAGTACTATTGAATTAAAGTAGCTTCCCTTCCCATATTCAAATTTGATTTACTGTTTATCTAAAAAAAAAAAAAAATTTTGATTTACTGAGCTGTAATGAGAGTCCCTTTTTGATGACCCATTTGTGATAATAAATTTTTACAGTAAACTGTGTTTTGTGTTGTTGCGAAATGAATTTTTGGGATTTAAAAATGCTCTTTTAGGCTCCCCAAATGGTGCAAAATGAAGTGTTAGAAATGCAATTTATGCCAGTGTTGAAGTAGCGTTGTGTGTGTGTTTTTTTGGGCAGGGTCACTGATTAAGTTGGTGTATTTCTCAACCAATGATGGTGATGATGATGATGAGTTGGGGAGGTCGGGAAAGGAAAGTGTTGGGGTTTCTAATGGTAACAGGAGTTTTCCGGTTCTTAAAGGGAGGCTCCATTTTTCGAAGTTCGAGACGTGCAAGATCAATGATTGCTTAGATTTCATACAAACCAAGCAGCTTCATATTGGTGGTATGTGTGGACTTACATGTTATTGCTACTTCAGAAACTGATTCTTGTTGTAGAAGTCATTGAACTTGTGCTAATGTTTGGAACCATGTTGAAGGGAGAGAGGTGTTGTTAATGCACTTTGGTGTAGCTTGTTTTGTCTATGCTTGATTTGATTGAGCTCAAGCTTGTTTCACAGCATAACCAAGCTGATGAGTCAGCCTAATACATCATTAAAATGCATGTCAAAATCTCGCAATTCTAGTTTACGAACACAACTTAGTAATCTTAATATACTTTAAACCTTAAATAATTCTTCGTTGTATTACCCCAAGGGATAGCAAAATTGGCTGGGGAGCATGCCTCATGAAGCAGATGTCACTATCTGCTTGACCTGAGTGTTTCTCTAGCTTAGCAGAACAAGCTTTTGGCATCGATCTCAAGCTTCACTGTGATTGGTTAGAAGCTCCTTTAAGAGCCAAACCCACTTTGTTCACATGGTTTCAATGTGATTTATGGTCCTGGATGGCCTTTGCATTGGTTTAACATAATTCTTAAAAGACATAGGTAGCACCTGCCTTTTGACAAGAAGGGTGGAGTATGTTTTAACAGTCTGTGATGTTCTTAGCAAAAGAAATCCCATAAAGTAGGCATTCCTTGAATGCAAAAATATTTCCTCAATCCTTGTGATATTAATTAGAAAGCTGCAATTTAAAATCATTTAAAGTTATTTTTAAATGCTCTTTAAATCTTCATGATGTATTTGCTAATTCTTGTCTTTCTGCTTATAATTGAAATGAATTAGGTTGCCAGCGACTTGGGGCTCTTCCCATTGAGAAGACCATAATTAAGGTAAAAGCTATTGTTTAGCATTGCCATGCTATTCTTCTTAAGTAGTTTGGTCATATTAGGTTTGTCTTTTTTTTTTTTTTTTTTTTTTTTTTTTTTTAAATAATGTTTGATAGCAGCTGGATATCTTTTCATGATATACTGGCAAAATAGCACATGTAATTCATGTGCAGAAGAAAAAAAGGAAATGGGTGGATATGGAGAGAGATTATGTCATGAGAAACTTGGTTTTTGGTATTAACTACTTACCATATGTGAGCAGGCCACAGGTGGAGGGGCATACAAGTATGCTGATCTCTTCAAAGAAAAGCTTGGCATTTGTCTTGACAAGGAAGATGAAATGGACTGTCTTGTAGCTGGGGCTAATTTTTTACTTAAGGTGGGACCCTACTTACCATAAATTGGTATGCAGAACTAAATATCTGTCTTTTACATATAATGAAGTTAAATTCTTTCATGCTGTACTTAGTATCTTGCCCTTTATTTATCTTGAATTCTGTTCTGATTCTTCGTCACATACATACCCACACATTTGCGTCAATCAAAATAGTATTTGTTTGGGGGAGAGGAGAGGTCAAGAAATGTTTGTATTCTATCAAATGTCTGTGTGACAAGTGTATAACTATTATTGATATTAAAATTATTTCATTCATGTTTCAAACCAACTATTTCATTGCATATACTTTCTTGTTTGCCATACATACCAATGTCTTGACTGATAGTTTCGATTGACATTTATACATTTTTTGAGTAGGCAGTTCATCAAGAAGCATTTACATACTTGGACGGAAAGAAGGAATTTGTGCAGATTGACCATAATGATTTGTACCCCTACCTCCTTGTTAATATTGGGTCTGGTGTCAGCATGATCAAGGTATACTAGTCATTATTATTTGCTCCAGTAACTGGTTTTGGTTCATGTTCTTAAAACTTTAATTTTTTTTTTTTTTTAATCATAATGATTTGCAAGGGTTAGCTAGGGCACCTTCTACCCAATTAGTCTATTAAGGATGCATAGCCAAACCCATAGTTTTGGAACTAAGGCTTTGTTGTTGTTGTTTTAGTATTTGATCATAATGATATGTTCCTAAATTCGTTGTTAATTTCTGTCCTGTGCTTGTATAGGTTGAAGGGGATGGGAAATTTGAGAGAGTGAGTGGAACAAATGTTGGTGGTGGCACTTTTTGGGGGTTGGGAAGGCTCTTAACAAAGTGCAAGAGGTAATTTCGATATTTGTTTATTTCAGTGTGATGATTGGCCTTGTTCTTATTTTGTTTTTGATTTATAGAACAAAGTGCAAGAGGGAGCTTCTATCTTTGATTATGTCAGTACGATGATTTATCTTCTCATTACATAGCCATTAATTTACAGACCACCAATGTATTTTCTGTCTCAGTTTTGATGAGTTGCTGCAAATAAGTCACCAGGGAAATAACAGAGTGATAGACATGCTTGTTGGGGACATCTATGGTGGAACAGACTATTCAAAGGTGAGTATTCTTGATAGACAGGTCTTTGCTTTAATTTAGCTTGCTGAGAGATTTGCTGTTATGTGTACTGTGTACTTCCTGTTGAAGTTTTAGTTTGAATATATATTGCAGAAATCAGGCTGTAGTTAGCCTGAACTTTTGTAATGTGGTTTCTTGTTAAAAGGGATTTAGAATGCCAGACCCTCAATGCACCACATCGCAGTTTATTTTCAAACATTCAAAACATTTTCCTTAATACCATTTTGTAACCACATTTGTTATGTGCAAAGACCAGTTTACCATGTTAAATCCATAGAGACATCATCATTTGGATAGTTTGGATATGGGGCCTATTTGATTCTCTTATCTCATGAACTCCTAAACTCTTTTTCCAACTCATCTCACTTGTCTCTCTATCTTTTCATCTTCTCTTTTCTTCATATTTAAGTTCTAGCGCATTTATTTGATCATGTGGTTTCCTTCAATTGTAAAAATTTCTCATTGATTAGACTCCTCGCTATCTTGAAGATTTTGTCACAGTAGTGGTATTGTTGTAAAGGTGACGTGGGTTACATAGAAAACTTCATTTAAATTATTTTGAAGCGAAAATATAGCGTTCCTGTGTGATGCACAGCTCATCACCTAGTTGGTCTTAATTTTAACAGATGATGATGATGAAGGCCTTTTAGTTTCCATGTTAATTTTCCATCTTATAATTAAGTTAACCCCCCCCAACCCCCCCCCCCCCCCCCCCCCCCCCCATCTTGATGCTAACAGGTTGGTCTTTCATCAACAACTATTGCTTCTAGCTTTGGCAAGACAATTTCTGATAAAAAAGAGCTTCAAGATTACCGACCTGAAGATATTGCCCGGTCACTCTTAAGAATGATTTCAAACAACATTGGACAGGTCAGTTGCAGTGGGGCAGATTTCTTATTTGCCTTAAATTGAATATTTTGTGATGTGGTGATGTGTCTGCCTTTACTGGAGAAGACAGATTACTAGTTGATGTTTTGTCCTGTCAAGAGTTTAGAGAAAATTTTGGCCGAATCCTAGAATATAGTTTATTTTTTGTTTAGATGTTCCAATTCTAGAAATTGGTTTTTGCACATCTATTACAGAAGCTTTGGTAGCCAACTACAATACTAAACCAGCCAAGATTTGTCAGTCATATCTGTTTTCATAACACATGTTGTGATGTGTAGATAATTTATTTTGCTACAAGTAATTCCCATCTCCTTAAGTCTTATGTCAAACTTTAAGTGAATATGACAAGTTGTAATCTTGAAGTCACTTATGCAGTAAAGGAAAATGCAGTCAAATGAGCTCCTCAAAATTGATACTATGCCTAGTGAGGTAGTGCAATTTGGATTTTAGAATTCCTTTGCAAACCCTGTAATCATCTTACTTTTTCCTCTGTAGTACTCTCTTCATATATTATGAGCATTTTGTTCCATGTCTTCCCAATTCCTTCTTATTACTTTCCTGGTTTTCTCCATTTGATTTTATTTTCTGTATGCTTGTCAATTTTAATGATTTCATGTACGTACAGCAGAACAATATGTTTCAACCTATCATGTAACATGTAACAAAAAAAACAAGAGCATATTGTCGTTATCAAAAAATATCTTCTACCCTTGAGTGGGCTGCATGGGTATATTGGGTTATATGTTGAGGCTTCAGTTCTTCTTTCATCTCCTACTTTCATGTTCTTTTAGTAACCCCTAGTACTTTCAGAACTTTCAAACTTTTCTAGATTGTTCTTTCTTAATGGCAAGGTTCAAGCCTTGGATTCAGGTAGTACATAGACGAACTTAAAACATTAAGCTAGTTAATAGTATCATAAAATCATAAGAATGGTATCATAAATCTTAAAATTGTGTTTACTGATCAGGCATACTTGGCGTGCTTGACCACATTAGTTATTCTACTTTTCATTTGTTTAGCACATTCTGGGGTTAACTTAGATTCTTCAATGCAAATTATGTATGCTTATGCATGCATAAGTAGCAGTCTGTCTGCAATTTTATAGAAGTAGGGTGGTGTCCTTGGTTTTATTTTTATTTTTTATTTCCTGGTCTTGATCATGGTGTTGAATGCACTTTCATTAAAGTATCATATTGTAATTGAGGGTTGGAAGTATACTCCCTTAAGTTAGTTGATTTCCTTTGCCATGCCTGGAGATGCTGCCATTTGCTAGGCATTCCTTGAAATGCAGTCTGTAATCCATGATTCTTTGTTGTTTAAAAACAAATTGACAACTCATTTCCTTTTTTGTCTTAGAATTTCCGTTGTGCAAAATTTTTTATTATTTAATTCTATCTGAAATCAATGTAAAATTCCCTAAATTATAATCAACAGTTAGTGTTTGATAATATTTTGTTTTACTTCTTATGATTAGATTGCTTACTTGAATGCACTCCGATTTGGGCTCAAGCGGATATTTTTTGGAGGATTTTTCATCCGGGGTCATGCTTATACCATGGATACAATTGCAGTTGCAGTTGACTTCTGGTAATTATGATAACATTTGTTTTCTTGGTCACAGCACACATGGATATTTTTTGAAGAATTTTTCATCTGGTGTCATGCTTTTCCATGTTTTTGGGTGGGGGATCATCCTGTTCTTCCCAACCTTCTTTTCATTCTTGGTTTTAGGATCAATCTCTAGGAATGTTATAGTGTTCCATGCCTGATTTTGGTTTTGATCTATTATTCCATTCTTTGACAAAGGCTTTCAATTTAAAAAAACATCATTTTTTTTTTTTCTGTTATTAGGTCTAAAGGTGAGGCTAAGGCAATGTTTTTGCGGCATGAAGGATTTCTTGGAGCATTGGGTGCCTTCATGAGCTATGAAAAACATGGTCTTGATGACTCGATGATCCATCATCTAACACAGAAATTCCCAATGTCTTCCCTTGTAGGAGATAAGATTTGTAGTCCACTAAATGGGGAATTGAATGACAATGAAAGTATAGAATGCAGTGTCTATGCATCTTAGAATCTGAAGTGATTTCTTCTCTTGGCCTTGGATACAGGATGCTGTACAAGGCAATGCTTGGTTGCCTGTGTTCATTCCGAGCAAGTCAAAGAGTTGAAATTCTATGTAATATTTGTAACATAGTAACAGGGTTGTAGGAAAAGTATCTGAAAAAGAAAATTAAGGGGAGAGATACTGAGAGAGTAACAACAATACAACATGAAAATAAACAATGTTACTTTCCCTAATTGTCTTTGTATCAATTTTGACTAGTATTCTGTAATTCAGCATACTGTAACTCTTATTGTTTAATCAATATCTTACTATCACTTTTGAGTTGTTTCACCTTTGAACTTTAGTTTCTGTTCTCTTCTACTTTGACTGTGATGCCCAAATTGCAGAACTCCGATCCGATTTATTCCTACAAGTGAGTTCTCTAACACAATGGATCATGTGATCATGCTAGCATTCTAACAAAAATACTTGATATGAGATTGGTAACCTATTGTATCAATTAGTGGGTAACCAGTTGGCACTGTGTGTCAAAATATTCATGGGTGGATATGAGTTTAGAAGATTGTCCTTTCTTCTATTAATTTAAAACAAGTGGCTAATACGCAAGAGTTATCCCTAACATCACACTTTTAAAGTTTAGGAAAATAATTTTTTAAAATAAGGGGCCAAAAATGATAATCAAATTTGTTAAAATTTTTTAGAATATTCATCAAATATTCGGGAATTGGTTTTCAAGAGGAAACAAAGCAAAACATGATTTAAAATATTAAAAAAACTAACAAAGTAGCAATAATTATTTGAAACTTCTAATGGAAATGTGTAAATCACCAAAAATGGGGTTTAGGATTAATCCAACAATAGAGTACCTTATGGGTTCTAATTGGCTTAATTAGTAAATTTTCTTATTATCGAATGCGATACTTGTGTTCAAAGCTCATCTATGCCAAAAAGAAATATATCTTAGCTTGATGGTAAAAGGCAATCATCAAAAGCAATCAAAATATGTAATATCATCTTAGTGTTAATTTGGGTTCCATTTGCTATGCTCTACTCTGCCAAGAACACATCCAGTCTCTTAGCAATAACAAAGGCGCTAAATTTGAAGAAAACTACTCAACAATCCAGATGCAAAACATCTGGCTGAAAGTTAGCAGCTTCATTGTTCTAATAATTGATCGTGTTTTCAGACACTGAACTCAAGACATTAAGGTAAATGAACCAATATAACTAACAATCCAATGATTTTGATTAATATATTATTACAAAATATTGCTAGAGGTTCAGATATCAATTACAGGTACAGTGGATACGTATAAGAAGCTCACAAGTTAAACAGAAATTATTCACAAGTAGATCATTTGGGAGTCAGCAGCCTTCTATGACATTGCTTTGCACTTCTCCTACGCAGGGTCCATCTTTCTTTAATATCCCATATGTTATCAACTAGGCCTTCATCAGACATTCCCACAGATATCTCTAGCGCCTTGCGAGATTTTTCAGGGTTTAAACTTTCCCTAATTCTGGCAGTTTCAGCAAGCATGTCGTTTATCAGCATCTCTGATGTCTTGGTTGTTATTCCCCTAAGATACCAGGAAATAGGTGGAGGTGGAACAATGGCTGGTTGAATAAGTTGGTCCAAGCTCACTATTGACCCTACCCTTCCTTTGCCTTTGGTACATGCACAATACTGTTCCCATGTCTTAGGCTTAAAGGGAGAGCAGATTTTCTCATCAATAAACACAGGATCTACTTTCCAGCACCCTTCAAATTTTTTCATAAATCCCGTTTTCACTTGCTTGAACTTCATCTGACAAACAGTCATATATTAGAGAGATAAAAAATGGCTTGTTCTCATCACATAATCCAATCTCCATGTCCTAAAGCACAATAATGTAATAAAGGGATGAACTTGCCCCAAATGTGGTATTGTCTCAAGGTTGATATATGAGGTATTGCTTATGAACGTCATGTGATGGTAATGATGGTACTTACTAATACGAAATGAGGCATCAAATAATATAGCAAGCCTATTTGTCAGAAAATAACAAAATGGAAGACAAATGCATATAATTTCAGTAAGTTTCCTTCCAAAACCTTGTGTTGGGGAGCTCTACAATTGGTGTTCGATTAAAAGAAAATCCAGCAATAGTATGTTTTTTTCATACCAGAGAATTGTAAAATTCCTTTTCCATGAGTTTCCTAACAACTAAATGCAACCACAACAAAAAATTCTTTAGATCCTCATGCCTGATGAAAATCAGGTTTGTAAGTTGCAACATGAACAGTTCCCCCACCCCCTCCATTTTCCCTAGCAAAACACACACACACCAACAATGAAAACTGATATCTTACCGAGTGATCTTCTCTGTTTTGATCTACTAAAACATGAACCGAGATGGTTCCTGACCACCAAAGAAATCTCCATATGGCTGCCTGCTCCAATTCAACCACCTGCCTCGAACCTTCATCGACCAAAACTTCTCTGGATATTACTTCCTGAAGCAAGACATTTAACTTGTCATACAAAAATTAGAATCTCAATAAGATGATACAGCTTTAAAACTAGGAGAACTATCATATCATAAGTGAGAGTACCATAAGATAAAAAGTCTACTATATATCGAATACAAGTTTTAATAAGTGAATAGCATGTTTAACTGCAATGTTTCATTACTTCCCTAAGAGATGACGCTTGCTACTAAAATCTGAAAGAAATAGTAGATGAACAGATACTACCTACCTTAATATTTTTGAAAACCCTCTTGTTATCAGGATCGATCACAATATTATATACTGCATCTGGAGGCAGCCCAACATTAACTTTGACATTAAGGTTGCAAAGAGAACCTTTTGGTACGCTGACCTGCCAGAGAGAGATATTAGAACCCATAATTCCATATAAGTTGTGGCTTTGATGGAAATCAGTATGGACATCCAGTCACCCAGAGAAGCTATCAACTCTGCAAGATTATCCTAGCAACATATGCAATAGGTTGGACATTTACCATCAGCAAAATAACTCCAGTATTCTTTTCTACACCGCCAGTGTTGCTTTTGGGGCAACTAATACCAATCTAAGTTTATATCATATTTTCATCCCACACGAAAATTTTCATGTGGAACTGGATTTATGTACTGGCATAACAGAATGTACAAGTGTAGCTACCAGGATTAATCATGTCAGGACTTGACTGTTGCAAAATCTTCTACTCAAATCTTGACTTGAGCCAATTTGTCACAACTCGTTAGAAAACCAAGAAGAACGTTTTTGTTGCTTAACTCTCACCTTTATTTCTGGAGATTGATCAACCCATGATGGATTTTCTGTCCATGCTTGCATTTGCTTTTCCAAATCAACCTCCCACGCTGTAGATGATCCTTTCTCCTTTCTTAGGACAGGGTTCACTGAGTTTACTCCTTCAATATCTTTAGCTAATCTTTGAAGCCGAGACTGTGTCAAAAAAGGGAGAATCTCTTCAACTATCAACAAAGATTAACTGCCACTAATCCACTATAGGCTTCAAATGAGAAGGCTAACCTTAAGACAATTGTGAAGCTTGTGAGGAAGCTGCACAAAAAATGTAGAAAATGCCGAATCAAACGCCCTGCGTTTTCCATTTTCCTTGTTCATGTGGATATCTATGTTTGTTTTTGACATCTCTGTCTCACCCATTAAACCCTGAAGTAGTTTGGAAAAGTTAGTTCAATTTCTGTGTTTTATACTTTTTTTTTGGAGCTAAACGATAGAAAACTTAATTTAACTAATGAAAGAATACAAGTAAAGCTAGTTAAGACCTTGTTCTGATTAAAAATTAATTCTTTGAAACTTGGGAGTCATTTTCTACATAATGTCTATCTACAGAGCAACCAACAACAGTGTGTAATTATAAGATAGCTACCAAATCACCATATATGAGTAAATGAGTCACATAACTTGCAATAAGCACACCCACCAAGGTTTGTGCACCACCAATTCCAAATTCAAGAAAATTAGTTCAGTTATAATCAACATCGAGCATGAAACATCCAAATAACAATGAATGAGAGCCAAAACCCAAGAGATAAAAAGCAGTTCAGAAACCCCATAGCTCTTTAAAAATTGAGAGGACCAAGAAAAGAAAAAGAAACTCATAATCAAAGAATGTTAGTACTTACTAGTAATTTTTAGCAAGGAATCAAAGTGAATAGATTCACTTACAAAGGGAATTTTGTTAGAAGAATATCCCAAGTCCAGTCCACTGTAGACTCTTTTGAAGCTGATCCCAGATTTGCAGTTGGATATGATACGAAATCTTAAACAACTGTTGGCCACGTGATGCACACATTTTACAAAAAGTGAGTACCAGCACACCAGCAATTGTCTTGAAAGAGCTTGGTTGTCTGTTTCTCATCTACTTCTCTGCAATAATCCAACGGTGTTAATCACCAATGGTCTCCACTACATATTGAGGATCCTAGGGTCTCCCAAATGCCAACAAGCTTATATGGAGTAATTTATTACAATTTAAAGTAGTTTTAAATGTCAACAGCTTTATAAAATAAATGCAATTAGTCAGCACGAAAATTTTGAAAATTTGTTTTTTTTTTATTAAGTTAAAAATAAAAATAATATATGAGACTGGTAAGTATTACTTTAAAATCATTTTTTAAAATGATGTGGTTATTTTGTAATAAAGTATAGTTGATAAAATATATTAGATTTTATAATTTTTTTTGAGGAATATAGATTTTATAAATTAAGCTATTTATTTTTGTTTTGAAAGTGTTTTAAATTTTGTAAGTTTTTATTTCAAGGAAATATAATGAATTTTACACTCAATTATTATATAAGGCAAGATATTTTATAAATACTGTAATATATTGGTTGGAATTTGTTTTTAATACCCTTACAAACGGTTCATCTTCTACATGTATTGAATGACTTAAAGAGGAAGTGGAATTAAGTAATTCCATCACTTATATTAGAAAAAAAATACAAGACTTTAATAATATTAGAAAATTGTAATTTTATCAAGAACCATTAACATTATGCTGAAAATGTGACATAATTGTTAAAGAAGCAGCTCCTCTTTCTAGACAAACCTTTCCTCCCAAACCTGACAAACCATGAATGAGGTGGACCGATTGGATGAAAATATATCAAAATGGACCGAAATAGACCAAATAGACTAAAATGAACTGAAATGGACCAAAGTGGACGAAAATGAACTGAAGTAGACCAAAATGGATCGAAGTGGTCTGAAATGCTACACTGATATGGTTTAACAAGAGTGTAGTAATAATAAATATTACAATAAGCTTTTAAATATTATATGAGTAATATTACAGTCACAAACTATTTTACAATATTTTTACAAATGGTTGATGTGACTAGTTTCTTATTAGTTTTCATTTAAGCCTACCATTGACATTTTTTTTTTTTTTTTTTTAACATGCACATATTATTAAAACAACTAAGGCACCATAAGTCTGTTACAAACATGGCCAGCTTTATCACTAGCCAGGAGATCTTCCACCACAGGCGGTGGGTTATACAAAATAAGGTGGTCTGAATGAAGATCAGCCCTCAACCTAGCTAATCTATCAGCACACCTATTCACCTCCCTATAAACATGCGCCACAATGCAGTTAAAGGAACGTCTTCATCAGGTTCCTGCAGTCAGATAACAAAGGTTCAAGGCTAAGGTTAACCATAAAAGAATTAGACAGCAAATAAATAAGGAATTCAACATCCATATCCACACAAATATTTTCTAAGTGAAGCTGTTTGGCAAAAAGAAGCCCATCTCTAAGAGCCCATAGCTCAGCCAGGATACTTGAAGTGTTCCCCTGCTTCCTCAGGTAACCTGCAATCCAATCCCCATTGCTGCACTTGAGCACAGCCCCTCCTCCAGCCTTCTTCGGCTTTCCCAAAAACGAGCCATCCGAGTTCAACTTCACCCATCCAAGTCACCTGGGCTAGAACTCTTCTTGGCTTTTTAGGATTTTTAGGAACAATCACTGTAAGGTTGAATTTAATCAACCATCCCGTTGGCTTTATTCCGTGCCAAATTTGCTTGTAATTCAACATTTAGAAACCCTGTATTTAGGTGGGAATCATGTAAGGGTAGTGTGTGAAAGAGTGTGAAGAAAAGCTCAAGATTGTGCACTCAGCAATGGACTCGCAATTGGATCTCGCGCCTTGATCGCGGCTTACAAGTCGCCAATGGATGCACACGAGTGAAGCATGCAGAGGAGCTGAACAGTCACGCCAGTTGGAGCACTACAGGACAAAAAGTCCAATTTGGCCATTCAGTTAGCTCACAGCTTGGACTCGCAACTCAATCAAGTCGCGAGGCCAAGTCGCCAGTCCACTCTGTTTGGAAAAAACTGACTCTTCGCATTCCAAACATACACCAGTATAAATACCCCTTATACCTACAAAATGTAAAGAGTTTCCAAAGAGAATTTTGAGAAAGAAACCCTAGAGAAAAACAAGATTGACTTATCCACAATTTTTACATATTGATTCTCCAAATTTCTCAACTCTCACCCTCTCCATTGTTACATCCTTGAGAGGTTCATTAGCCAAATCTTTTTCTCACCATACCAATATCTGTTAAGAGGCTGTTTGGTGCTTGGGAAGCAGTTAGGAAGGGACCAATTGATATTGGTTGATGCTATGGGCTATAGCGGAATCCAGTAAGCTAGAGAAGACAAATGTTCGGCGTAACCTTGTTGGAGTAGGAGCTTGGAGGGTTTAGGTATACCGGGTAGATTTGGCTTGGAGGGTTTTTTGTTGTTCATGTATCCCAACTTGATTCTCTAGTGAATTATTGACCGCTTGGAGGGCGGCCAAGAGTTTCGATTTTCTCTTCGATAACACATCGCTGTGTTGTCCTTGTGTTTGCATCTCTCTTCCCGTAATCTTTGTCATTTAATTTCTGCAGTGGATGTGATTTTATTTGGTTTAGATTGTTTATCAATTCTGTTCTAAGCTTATGTTCATATTCCGTACATACATTATTTGATAATAAGCTTGAATTGGTAATTTGTAATTTAGGGGTCTAAACATTCATAGTGTTTTACACACTAATTAAACATTCAATCGTAAAGAACTTGGCACCTTTTTTAACTCAGTGGGCAACGACATTAGGATCAATATTACCATTGCGGAATATAACCTTGTTTCTTTGGAGCCATATTAGCCAAAGTGCCTGTGGGAAGAGCATTTTCTAGGGAATACAAGGCTGGGAATAAAATTCAGAAGAGCTGTAATTGCTCTTTAGCCATTCCAGAAGGGGAAGATCATAGAAAGCTTGATTTGTACTCGATGTCCAACTTGGTCCACACTCTTTTAGCCCCAAGGCAGTCACATAAAGCATGGATGGTAGATTCAGCGGTATTGCCACACACTTCACAAGACATACATAGGTTGAAATCCCTTGAACCAAGCACCACACGGGTAGGAATGCTATTATGAGATGTGAGCCACAAAAAAAAATTTGATCCTTGGTGTGGTGTTAGCATCCCAGACCCACCTGCAAGGATGAGTAGCAAGGTTCAAAGGATTTAAACCTTTTGCAAGGAGATATGCAGACTTTAGGGAGAAGGAACCATCCTTTGAGAAAGCCCAAATAAGCCTATCTTTCTGATCTGGACACGATGCTAACGGTATACCTTGTATGTCATTCATAATGATTGTTGGAAAGTTGAAGGAAAGCCCATTGGGGTTATTTAGGAACATCTTCATTGACATATTGTTTTCTCCCTCGGCAAGGGGTCCCTCAATTTGCTTCCTTAAGGGACCTGAAGGGGGCCAAAAATCATCCATTGATATTACTTTTTCATTTACCAATAACTACTCACCACATCGGCAGTTTGTAAAATTTTTTGTAAAAATATTTGTATAATTAGCATTATTCATATTATATATAGATATTACTAATTTGTTTATTGTTAATTTTTTTTACACTTTTCTATATTTATAAGAGTTTTATCTAAATATTTTTTTTTATATTTCATTTATTGCAGTAAATTTTTAAATTTTAGAATAATAAAACTCAATTTATCAAAGGCATCACCACTTAAAAGTAAGGTCATTTAATAGTCCTGAACAAATAAATATGGATTCATTATATACCCTGATGATTGGTACTTTTTTTTTCTTTTTTTTTTTTTGAGAAAACAAGATGATTGGTACTTAATTATAAATTATAATAACAACAACGACAATCTCTCCCACTTTCTATTATTTATTCTTTATATTAAGGTCCAATTAATGAGTGCGGTGTGCCTTCAATCAACTTTTTTGGTGCAATGGCACTTCAATCAGTTAAAGAAATGTTTTTTTTTTTTTTGAGAAAAGAAAAATCAGTTAAAGAAATGTTTGTTTATTTGCTTATGTTGCTTCTCAATGTAGTGTTACCTAATAAATTCATCATTAACAAAAGTCCAATCATACCTGTTATCAAAAGCCTTTGTATTATTATTTATATGATTTTTTTTTTTCTAAAACTCATTACTTTACTCATGTTTGATATGAGTTAATAATAACATAATGAAATATACTTTTTGCCTTAAAAATTTGAAGTTGTTTTCATTTTGACCTTTTACATTTCATAATTTTAATTTTAATCATTCATGTTTGATTTTGTTTTTATATTCAATTTGTTAGTAATCTTACCATTAAATACCCTTTATGTTTAACTATTGTTGAGGTACAAATTATCGGGTCTTAATTTCATTAGCCTACTCACAAAAACACTCACACAAGCCTATAAATTATTTTGAGCCCACATAAATATTCCCCATATATATTACCTAAATATTTTCCATGTTATTGGGCTCCCATAAACATTCCATATATAAGCCCCATAAATTGCCTTGGACCTTCTCACAAATATTACCCATTATATCCCACATATTATCCAACTTGGGTTTTCACAAAAATACTCACCATATTGCTACCAAAATTGGGCCACAAAATTATGCTATCTCCCCAAAAAAGCCTAACAAAACCCCCCTCTAAAGTCCGTTATGATACGACATTTTTAAAAGCCCGTTACGATACGGCACTCTAAAAGCCCGTTACGATACGGCACTCTAAAAGTCCGTTACGATATGGCATCTCTAAAGCTTATTATGATACGACACTCTAAAAGCCCGTTACGATATGACATCTCTAAAAGCCACTTACGATATGGCACCTCTAAAGCCCGTTAGAATACGGCACCTCTAAAAGCCTGTTGCTACACGACACTTCTTAAAAGCCCCCAAATATTATTTTGGCAACTATTTATAAAAGCCCAAAATACTATTTTGGCAAAAACAATTACATTATGCTTGAAGCCTAAAACTATTTTTTGGCAAAATATATACTAAAGTCCCTAACTCATGGGAAATATAAATGACTCAACTCTCAAGAATATTTCTCTCAACAAAATTTATGGGAACTATGCTTATTTTTCCATAATCAACTAACTACAAAAGCCCATGTATATCATCCATGGCAAAACTCTTTATTTTGTAGGGATAACCAAGCCCAAAGGAGCTTAACTACAAAACTCAGCTGAGCCAGCCCAGCCCACACACAAATCCCAGCAGTTGGAGCTCACATAAGCTGACCAGCCAAATTTCAGCACAACTTAACAGTTGGAGCCCATTGCCATCAAGTCCCAACTTGTCCAATTAGATCAGAAGAGGACATGTGTCCATCAGGGGTTAAACCCTTCCTTAATAAGCTGAAATTCCATATTTTCTCATGTGACATAAAGCTGAAAGTGACATGACAGAAAGCTGGGAAGCTTCAGCTGGTTGTCCCTTCTTCCTTCTCCAACCCATCCGGTCAAGAATCAAGAGCAGCCATGACCAGACCATTAAAGCTCCTGAAACAACTTGAAATCAATTCATTTTCATACTAAAAACATGTATTCTTTGGTTCATGGACCAAGCACATGAATCTCAAATGGGGAAACTTAGGGAAATGTGGTTTGGAGGGTACCGAGGGGATCCCAGCAGAGTTCCTAGTAAGGGCTCCAAGATTGATACCTGGCTTGGGGTGATACAATCTACCCTAGGGAGCTTTGATTCTAGCACCAGCATGACCATGATCATTAGCCTAAAGCATACTTTAATCCCATCAGCCAAGGCCAATCAACATTCAATGCTAAGTCAGAATTCCAGCTGTTATTACCCAAAACGGCAAGAACCTTCTAAAAGTTGAGCTTATCACTCTTAGCTAAAATCCTAGGAACGACTCTCTAAGGATTTTCTGAAGATTGAGAAAGATTTAACAGAGATTATTTGCTAACTCCCCCCTAAAACCCAAAAATATAAATGGAACTCTCCATTAATGCTTCACTAACACACTAAGTTATACACCAAGAAAAAAGAACTCTTCCTTAACCTCTCCGTTTAAGCCTTCTCTAAGCTCTGAAAAAAGTCACTGAGTTCTTAGTTTCAAGCTTAGAAACTAAGTTCCCCAGTTCTTAGCTCACAAACGCTCCTCATAGTTTTACTCATAAACACTTATCTACCCCTAGTAAAAAGCCTCAGCAGCTTTACTATACACATTCTCTCTCACTACCCATACTACCTGAAATGTCCCTCATTACTCACTATATTCATGAGTATGTCTTAGTACCATAATGATCTTACTGTGCTAGCTGGGGTCTCTCTCTCTCCCTTCATATCACACTAAGTTTTCCTCATTATTTGTTATAATGGAACCCATGATATTTACTTATTCATTTATTATTAAAGGTTATGATGTAACTGTTACTATAGAATTTTTCCCTCATATTATTATATTAGAAGACTCTTTTTCAGAGCTAACGGATGACGAGTTTGAAAATGTAGATGTTTTCCTTAATTTGTGAAATAGCTAACAACTAGAGATTTATTCTATTTTGTCTTACTTTACCACTGTGACATTTTACCGCTGGGCTAATTTACTGCAGAAACATTTTACTGTTGGGCTATTTTCTGCAAAAACATTTTACTGTTGGGCTACTTCTTACAGTATGCTTTTTAATCATGCTAATGTGTCTGTTGTAGGGATTGTTTATGGGCCATTCTTGTCAGTCTCAACCTAAGCCCAAGGCATAAAATATAATGAATTCTTTGGATCTTCACCGATAGCCTTTGGGCCATGCATCAAGCCCAACGTCGAGTTTCGGTTTAGGCCACCAACTCAACATAAATCTCATTTATCGAAAGGGAAACTTTTTTGCCCTTGACAACTATTTCATAGAATACTATCTCTAAAATGTTATAGAATACAAGAATTTCATAATTATAGGAAGGAAAAAAAAAAAAAAAAAAAAACAAACAAACAAACATAATATGTACAATTAAATTACTAATAGAAATGGATGACAGAACTAATATAAAATCAAAATCAAACATAACAAGATAAAATAAAAATTGTGAAAGGAAAAAGGCCAAAATAAAAAAAAAAAAAAAAAAAAAACCTCAAATTTTAACCACTAAAAGTGTACTAATAATATAAATTTACATAAATTGTATTAAAACACCCTTAATATCTTCCACCAATCCAATTGTTTTATGTTGCAGTTACTGTTTGCTGATGATTCTTTGTTGTTTTTTAGAAAGGATAACAATTCTGTTCAAAATCTTCAACGCATTTTGAAATGGTATTGCTCCATTTCGGGTCAATCCATCAACCTGGCCAAATTAGATGTGTTTTGCTCACCAAACATGCCTAAGGAGGAGCAAATATGCCTAGCCAGAACCCTTCAGGTCAATCTAGTTCAACATCCCAGCAAGTACCTTGGTGTTCAATTCAAGTTGAGAGGTAATAGAGTTGCTGACTTTCAGTTTCTTATTGATAAACTTAAAGCAAAACTTCAAGGATGGAAGATGGAACTCTTTTCTCAAGCTGGTAGAACAACATTAATAGCCTCTGTTTTGCAATCCCTTCCTTTATATTCCTTTTCATGCTTTAAAGTTCCTGACCATGTTTGCAACAAAATTGATTCTATTGTTCGCGCTTTTTGGTGGGGTCATGAATATGGGGAGAAGAAGCTTCATTTACTTAATTGGGATAGGATCAGTCAACCTAAGGGGAGAGGTGGGTTGGGCATTAAGAAATTCAAGTACATGAACCAAGCTATTCTGAATAAACAATACGGGAGAATTTGTCATAATCCCCAATCCCTTCTAGCTAAAACCTTTAAGGCCAGGTATTTTCCTACCTGTTCTATCATGACTATAGGTCTAAGCCTCATCACTCTTGGGTTTGGAGAAATATCATGAAATAGGAAAACCATGTTTTAAGAGAAGGAAAGTGGAGAGTTGGAGATGGGTACAATATTCCTCTCACTCATAGGTACTAGTTTCCTCATTCAACTCTGAATTTATCACAGCATCATCTACCTACAGGTACTGTGGGGGATTTGATTGACCACAATACTAGAAGTTGGAAAATGGACTTGGTTAGAAGGCTGTATCTGTTTTCCCAAGCCTTGAAAATTTTCAAATTCCAATTTCTAAGACTAATTCTATGTAGGATAACCTTCTTTGGAGGTCCTCTAAGAATGGGGAGTACCAAGTAAAGAAAGCTTATGAGCTTTTAACTAGAGATGATGCAAGTCACCCTCGGTATTTTCAAGCTAATATGGGATGGTGGAGAACTTTTTGGAAGATCAAAGTGCCTCTGAAAATTAGTACTTTCATCTGGAAACTACTCCACAATTGTCTTCCTACTTTTCTTCATCTTCATGCCAGAGGTATATCTTCTATAAAATTGTGTCCACTGTGCAATGAGGAGGAAGAGAGTCATACTCACCTTTTTCTTCATTGCCCTTTTGCAAGAGCTCGTTGGCATGGGTCTACTTTGGCTTTACACACATCTGAATTCATCAATTTATCTGTGCAACAATGGTTGAAGCATTTACTTTCAAGAGATATTCAGAATGGTTCAGATACTATGAATTATTTGCAGGATGTTTTTGTCATTCTTTGGACAATCTGGACTTACAGAAACAGGGTGGTTCATCAATGACTGAGCCCAAATCCAGTGGAAGTTATTTTAATAGCTCAAAATTTCTCTTACAGGTACAGGGACTCTCTCTCAAGAAGCAGCACCTCAGCAGACAGAGAAGGCAGATGCACCAGATCAGAGGGGCAATCTGCGGCAGGGGACTGGCAGCTAATTATCAAGATTGCAGGAGTTAGAAGCAGGAGACCATATAGAAATGGCACTGCTTATGAAGCTCTAACAATTCAGGGAGAAAGGGTGTTTTTTGGAGTGAACAGTAGCAATGCTAGAACATCAATTGGGGCACTGTTGGAGGCTGTGGTTGAAGCTGGTATGGCAGCTAAGGACCAAGGTTTTCACCATGTTTTGTATCTCACTGACAGCAGGAAACTTTTGCAGACCTTCAAGATGAAAACAGCTTCGGATTGGCTTGATAGTACTAGACTAGCCGATCTGAGTTTTTTGTCTGCTTCTGGTTTTCATTGTGATATGCTTTGTGTTCCCCATGTGGTTGTTAAAGAGTCTTGGACTGTAGCTAAATTGGCAACGCGTGAGCCAATTCATTTTTGTTGGGTTTCTCCAATTGCTGCTGGTATGATGTAACCTGTACTGTATATGTTTTTCTCCCTTGAATGGTATGGAAAAAATGTTGCAACTTCCTCCTCAGCTTTATCTTCCCCAAATGTTAGAATTAGGTTCAATGTAACAAATGAATCATATAGTGACAGTAAGAAATACAGTCTAATTCTTTGAGGGATATTTATCTCAGGAAACAAAACTTCAAGGTTCAAAGTCACAAAAACTTAACACCAGTGGTTTTTATTTATCACATAGAACAAGAACACTAACATTGCAGCTTCAGTCTTGTCACACCATATTTATACTAGTACTTTGAAGTCATGACACTCATATTTCACTTAGCCACACTTAATTACACACAAGACACACTAACAAAGAACAAAAATTTACAATAACGTAGTACCTAAGTAATCACCAACAGTATGTAACCCATACACATATTTTATCATTGAATGCTCTCAAGCTTTACGGCAGTGACCTCCATCGCAAGCAGATCCCTCTGCTTTCTTCTCATCTTCCTTTGCCACTTCCTCAGTCTTTTCCACCAAACGCTTCAGATGATCTTCGGTGAATGGATAAGCATCTGCACCATGAGCTGTTATGAGCTGCCGGGCTTCCTTAGTGACTGTCCTGCCATTGGGGCCGATAGCTACAGCTGCAGGAATGCCTTGAATTTTGAACTTGCGTGCCAAAAATGACTTCCTCTTATCACCAAATGGGAGGGCTAACCAAGGCATGCCTGCAAAGAATTCATCAAACGAGGATTGATCACGGTCACTTGAGATGAATATGATTTCAAATGCATTGTCCTTTTCTTTGATCTCATTGTATGCTTTTACAAGCTTAGGCAGGAATGCGCGACATGGGGGGCACCAGTGAGCTGAAAAATAGAGCAGAATGTTCTTTCCAACTAGTTCAGATACCAGGACCTAACAAGATACATAATTCAAAATTAATTTATGATAATTCACTTATTGGTACTATTCAAATATCAATGTTCATCAAACTTCTAGGATTTGAATTTCAATTGATAGCAACAAGGATTAAAATTTTTTACCAATCAACAAGAATTGTACCTTGGAACCACTTTTGTCTATCACAAAATCACTTTCCTCAGAAACTAAAATTGTTTCTAGTGTCTGTGCTTCAAGTCTAGCCTTCTCAATCTCAGCAAGCTCAGCAAGCTTCTCTGGAGTAAAAGGGTAAGCTTCAGTACCATGCTCCTCAATGAGTTCAGCCACATTTGGGTTTAATGTCTTCCCATCTGGCCCAATTACAACTAGAGTAGGAAGACTTTCAAGGTCAAAGTAACGAGCAAGCTTTTCGCAGCACTTGTCCTTAAATGGCACCGCCAACCACGGCATTGTATTGAACCCTTCTTTGAAATCATTTTCTTCATCGTCCAGAGATATCAACACAATCTCAAAACTTTCTCCTCTCTCCTTGAGTTTCTTATAAACCTCCACAAGTTTCGGAGTAAAATCAAGGCATAGCCTTTTCATTGAAAAATACAAGCCAACTGTTTTGCCTTCAAGCTCAGGTATAGGAACCTGCCAACAAATAACATTAACAACTAGTAATTATGTCATTCACATATTTAGAAGAACAGGACCAGAGCAGAGCTATCAATGTACTTAGCCAAAAGTATACCTCATTTCCATCATTGGAAACTAAATGACTGCGGGAGCCATGAACCAAAATAGTACTCAAAGACTGATTCTTCTTGGCATTCTCTTCTTCCTCTTTCAAGAAATTGATTCTTTCTGAAGTAAATGGATAACCATCCACTCCGTATTCCCCAATGATTCTGACCCCTTGATTAGTCACAACCTTCCCATTGGCATCAAGAAAGATAAGGTTAGGGATGCCCCTCACTTTGAACAATTCCTTGAGGCGTTTCCGGGTCTCTGAATCTGAAAATGGAATAGCAAGCCAAGGCATCTTGGCCAAGTAGCCATTGAATGACTCATCATTCCTATCAGAAGAGATGAAGACCACTTCAAAGTCACCTTTAGGCAAGAGCTCTTCATAAACTTCCACCAAGTTTGGAGTGAAATGGCAACATGGACCGCACCATGAGCCAGAGAAATACAACCCCACTGTCTTTCCTATCAAATTACTGATTTTAACCTATGAAAAAACATAAAAGATATATATGATTCTTCTCTTTTTTCCCCCAAAATTAGTAAGTTAAAGGAGTCATGCACGCAATGATAAATTACTACTTATCCTTACAAGTTTAAACGGACAGGAAATGATAAATTTAATTATTTAACATTTTAACACAGGAGATCTAAAATCCAAGCCCTTTTCAATGGTCAATATATGATTAAGAAAAGCAAAATTCATTTTGATCTAGCTCAGCATATATAAGATCAATGTCAAATCTTCTTGCAAATCTTAAAAAGTCAGATAATTAATTGAAGTAGGTACTTCCATAAATATTTAATGGACTAAGTTTCTTAAGATAATACGAGCCGACTAAATATCTAGTTTGAAACAATAAGTCTACAAACACACAACCAATATGTCAAATTGTGATCGATACATAATATAAATAGTTACACTGATATTACTTTTTTGCCTCAACAATAACAACCAGTAACCTGTCACTTAAAATTTGTCGTGAAAATGATGTGGTCATAGTATTTTTCATAATATAAGTAGTGAAATTCATGTGAAAATAATGTTGTTCCCATCATAAGTTGACAACCTAGGTAAGAAATTAGTCCTTAAAATTGTTGATTTTGAAAAGACCATCCCTAAAAAAAAGGTTTAAAATTAGGATTCTATTTCTCTAATTATGTGTTTTATTTCAAGAAAAAAAAAATGATGATCCTATATTAACCGAATAATGGTCTAATTTTAAAATATCTCTTTCCCTTTTAATTTATTTCCCACGTTCTTTCTAACAATCATCTAAAAACGTTTCAAATTTATAAAATACGTAGTCACAAAATCTTCAAAGAACTAAATGATCAAATATATGAGCATAGTATACTGAGTAATTTTTTGTCTTGTTTGCGGGTTTTCAATTAACTCAGTTAAAAGTCTCTTATAGTCAAAATAAAAGATTTAGTTTTAAACCCACTTCCACTTAAAACTAATTGGTTTTTTTTATGATAAAGATAAATCATCATGCAGCGCAAAAGATGAAATTCTGTCATATTTTTTAAAAACATTATTTTGTTGTTTTCAGAAAATATTGTGCTGTTACACTAAAAACGGATCGATTTTTTTGATAACAAAGAGTAATCATCATGAAACGGACCATAAGATAAAATTCTATAGTAAAAAAAAACGTCATTTTGTTGTTTCACACAGGAAAGACTGTGTTGTTACTACTATATATATATATATATATATATAGTAAATAATACCTGATCGCCGTTGTTGCGGACTAGATAGTCCCTCTCCTCAGACGAGAGAAGCGAAATTAGATCATGAGAAACGTTGTCAACGTCGCCGTTTGCCATGTCTTTGTGTTTTTCTGAGCTCACTCACTGTCTTTATATGTCTGCAACTATTGGCTGTGCCTGTGTTTTTCTGCTTGTCTCTGCACTTCTGCTTAAATTTTTGGTCTTTTTATTTTACTCGTGAGTCACGAGGGTTGGAAAAATACTCTCATTCGCTAAGCCTTGTGACGTCAAAGTTGTTGATGCGGTATGATGCGATTGGTGCATATGTGGAATTAATGGCAAATTCTGTGTGTACATTGCTTGATGTGGTATAATATGATTGGTGCATAGGTGATATTAATAGCAAATTTTATGTGTGTTTAGCATTGTTCATATATATATTATATAAAAAATTTTATAGACAAAAAAATTTCGCAATAATTTATGGGTCCTTTTGGTTATGCATTTTAAGAACTTAAAAGTGCATTTTTAAAACTTAAAATTCTATTTCAAAACAATAACTTTTTATAACTTTTTTTTTTATAAATGCTCATTTTAAGCTCAAAACATCGTTTTGCAATAGTTTATCCAAATGCATCTTATATGTGATAGTAATAAGTAAAAAGGTTTTGTGATTAAGATAAGAATTAGTAAAAACTTGTAAATTTAATCATTGCGAAAATTGTTGTGAATTTTTTTTTTTATTTGTTCAATTTTTTTATATTACTAACATTACTCTCCCTAATCATGAGAACTAAGGCTGAGCACCATATTCCAAATGAGCACCATATTTCTATTACAGCTCCACCTGAATATGTCCTAGCTAATCATTCCAATTCCAGGCTGAGCATCATATTTCCAATTACAATTCTATTTGAATATTACTGTTCCTATACATTTTATTATATTTAAATTATAAACTGATATGTTACCAATACTATTTAATTATTTATTACCAAATTATTTTGTAAGCTTTATATAAGAAAACTTGTAATAATTTTAGCATTTTTACTTTTTTTTTTTTTAAATTTTTATATAGAGATTAGTTAATCCAATAGGTAAAGCCTTTTTTATTATTATTATTTTATTTGATCGAATGAGAAATGAGTTGGAAAGTGAACCCTGACCCCACGGCAAAGGGAGCCTTAGCGACTAAGGAGGAAGACTCGTACAACTAAGTAATTGACAATTCATTTTCTTGTGGAAAATAACACTTCGGATAACGCTGAAGACTTTGGTTTTTTAGTCCCATGCCTACGCAAAATGACAGGTACACGATTTTCCAAAAAAACAAATAAAGGGCGGTGGACCTTCACTGCTTAATTTTCAAAATAGGCCACCAGCCAGCCCGTTAGTCCTATATACCTCATAGTCTAGTAATACTCTAGGCGGCCTTTGGCAATTTCCAGTGGTTGCTCTAAAAAATTTCTCTGTATGATAATTTTTTGTTTGGAATAGGGGTACTGTATATATTCGAGATGTTGAAACATTGCTTTGTATCATTCTTACATATAACTCGTCTCGAATATCACAAAATTTTGGTATACATGATAAAAACAATTTTTTTTTTTTTTTTTTTTTTATAATATATATGTAATTCAACGGTGTTGGTAACATAGCCGATAACTCCTCGCAAAGGTGGCTCTTCAGTTGAACGTTGAGAAGGGTATTAATAAAAGTATGATTGTGTGTATAAGCTTCTATTTATTAATTTACAAAAATTTGATGTGGTGCATTGATATTGAAGGGTATAAAAATGAGCTTTTGCACTAAGTCCTTATTGAATTTCATTTCATATATTCTTTGTTTTATTGGTTGTAGAATGTGTGACTCTTGACTAGAGGCATAGCTAGGATTTTTTGTTTGGGAGGCTAAATTTTGGTATTAATATAATAGTCACAAGACAAGATAAATTATCACATACATGTGCACATTCACATATATAAATAATTATATTTTGATACTAGAGTTGGTCATACTTTATAAAATATAGTATATATAAAATTAACAACTTTCGCATATGTATCTTTGCAAGATAATTTTTAAGGGAACTTATCATCTTTTAAGCTCCAATGAGAATACAAAAGCTGTCTAGTTTGATATTAAAAATGTAAAAAAACAAATTTGTGAAAACAAAAACTACCTTGTTTCTATAATTACTAGATTGATTGACAAATTCTATTGGTTTTTATGAGTATTATTGGACTAACTCAAACATTTAGGGGGGCCAAATTCTATTCATGTAGCTAAATATTTAAAGTTTTTAGTACATACAAATATTTAAAGTTTTAGTACATACACATAATATAAAAGTATTTTTAAAAAAAAAAAATTTTTTTTGGGGGGGGGGGGGGGGGGCATGGCCTCCCCAAGCATTGCTATAGCTCTGCCCTTGCTCTTGACAACACAGAAAATTGGATGAATTTTTTTTTTTTTTTTGGTTCCAAAATTCTTTGTAAGATTAAAAATATAATAAATAAAAACCCTTTAAAGCCAATGACTTTTAAATATTGCTACACAAGGAGAGGGTTTCATGAAATGGTCTCATGAGATCACCCTCTTTCAACTAAAAAAGGATCATCTCAATTTGAACTTGATTGGTTTTATGATTTAGATTTATTATTATAAATATAAAGATGTACAAATTGCCATATCATTTTCCTCACAGCATGTAAAACCTACACATGGAACTTACATATGTTGCAAGAGAAAGGTTTCATGAGTTTGTTTCATAGCATGCTATGGATTTTGTTTAGTTAATTCTCAAATAGGCCTTAGCCCAAGGTTTACATTTTAAACTTCCATAGTAGATAAAGGCTCATACTTTGTAGCATATTTTACCCTATGTTTGGAGGGTAATACGTAAATACTCTAGGAGCAATACTTCCTCCTCTCACATGAGATGAGGGAGCATTGCTCCTGGACTATCTAATAATTTTTCATGTTTGGATGGAATGAGTAAAGAAAGAGTAGAGGAGCGAAGAATAGAAAATGACTAGAATGTACAAAACTATACTTCCAACCACCTTTCCCATAACTTTCCTCTCCCCCTTACAACTCAAAAACTCTTTTTTTTTTTCCTTTATTCTCCCCCTCTCGAATAATCTCCCTTTAGGCACTAGCCAGGGTTTAAAATATATAGTAATAATCAATCAATCATTGATATACATGTGTGTATATATATATATATATATATATATATATATATATGTTTATATATAAACAGAGATCTCATGTGAGAGAGTATGAGGTTCTACCATATGACACTATTTGAAAAAAAAAATTGAAATAATCTTTAAAGCCACAAGATAAGAATAAAAATAAATAAAGACTTTTTGGTTTCTTTGGTTCAATAATTCAAGACTTTTCCTATTAAAGAATAAGGATTCTTTATAAGACTCTTTGTTTTCTTTGGTTCAATGTTTCAAGCTAAAAACCTCTTACACTTATACTCCTTTATATATACATTCTCACAACCCTTCATGCCATCCCATCTCAAATATATCCCAACCAAGAATGATGTCATATATCTTTCACCTTTCAGTGACACCTATTTAGCTCCAACTTCATTGTCTCATCTTATCGTAACTTGTATGAGTTGGCTATAACCAAGGAAGAAGGCCTACTTTTTTTTATTGAGTGACGACTTTGCTTTATTGTTTTGATGTTGAGGTGTGGGTTCTACAAAGGATGTGTATGTACAAGTTAGATTTAAGCTTATATAGGAAACTAAAATAAATTATCTAACAGTACATCTACATGAGAAAGCTTGACAAGATGCTAGCTTTGACATGACACTCAAACAAGAAGAAGAAAGTGATGGTAGGACATGAAAAAAGACACACATTTAAACAAGAAAAAGGAACCGATGATGAAAGAAACACAAGGTGTATGTGGAAAACCCTAGAGAAGGGATGAAAAACCACGGTTTGAGCAAGAATGTAATGTTCTTGCTCTGTTCAGAGTGTATTATGTATGAAAAGAGATCAATTTCTTACAACAAGGTTGTTCCTCCCTCCTACTAACTCTCTACTCTCTTCTAACAATATCTACTTGGATTTTTGCCTTACAATACAGCTGCATGTTCCTCTTATACTCTGAGGAATATGGCTGAGTACAAAGACAGGTGTCAAGTCATCATTTCTCTATTTCGGACCTTTTCACAGCTGTGATGTTATCTGCTGACTAGAGGATAGGAATTGTGCCAATGTGACACTGGGACTCATGGGTAGGTGACCTTGCCATTGCTTGGGAAACAAGTCTTGGACATTGAGAGGGACATTAGGAGTACCATGATTGATACACATGTCTCTGATGTGGTCCAACATGCATTCAACCAATAAGGGCTATTCTCACAGCTTCTGATCTTAAAAAGTCACTATCTCCCTTTTTATGAGTGTTTGAGATGTCAGGTGCAAATCTTACTTTTTTCCCAATGCAGTCACTCCTTTAGCATGGACCAAGACAAAATCCCTTAGCCAACGCTTCCTCTTCCTTTGCTCACAGCCGTTCCACATGTAAGGTCTAAATTCAACTACTTATACAGTCTCCCATGCCTTAGTGGTGTTATGTACAGGATGTGATTGTCTTTGGGTCTTTAGGTGTTTGGCGTGGAAAAACAATAGTTGTATTTTTTTTTAGAAAAAAAAAAGAGAAATTGAAAGAAACATTCTAATTAATATTGATGAGGTTAGTTTTTTTTTATTTTTATTTTTTATTATTATGTTTTAGAACTCATAATTTTTAGTTTTCTTTGTAATTTTTTACTACTATTTAGTGCAATATCGATATGAGCTCAGTGGCGGCTCTACTTGCAAGCTAGGGTGGTCACCGGATTACCCTGACTTGCAAAAAAATGTATATATATACTTGCTAAAAAAATGTTATATGCTAAACTAACCTATTGTAACTATCCTAATAAAAATTTTGAACACCTTGACTTGAGAATTACAAAAATTTGAGTTTAACAAAAATAAGAGTAGTGCTACTATATTCACAACATTTTTACAATAATTTTACCGCAAATCTAATGTAGCAAGCTGTTACTGATTCTTATTTGGGCCAAATACTAATATTATTTTTTTACCCACTAATAACAGCTTTTTGCATAAAATTTATTGTAAAAATGTTGTGGACGTAGCATTATTCCAAAATTAATTCTACCTCCAAACATAATTCTTAATCCTTTTTTTTTTTTAAGCTTAAATAACAACAATAAATATTAATTCAAATAACAACAAACATAAACCAAACAAGAACAAGACAAGACCAAATAACAACAAATGAAAAAATTATTCAACAAAAAGCCTATTATAAAACAAAAAGATAAAATTTGTAACTCGTTCAACCTATTCAATAAAAATAATTTCTAATTTCATTTTTCTTTAAAAAATTGTAGCAATAAAAATATTGTGGCAATTTAAATTTCTTAGTGACCACCCTAAAAAAAATTTCTAGAGCCGTCACTGTATGTGCTATGATGATAAAAGTTAAAGTCAATGATGATTTAAAAGTGTTTTTCATGTTATTTTAGTTAAAGTCAATGATGATTTAAAAGTGTTTTTCATGTTATTTTTTTTTTTTTTATATGAAAGCCTAGTGTAGACACTCGATTTTGCACCCATAATTTAATCTTAGAAAATGGCTAGATGACCATTCATATACCCAACATTTAAGATTGCATTACACGCATTAATTCATTCATTGCATATCATAAAAATGATCTTGAGATTCTAACGATCACGATGGTATGCCTGATTCCCAAATCGGACCATCGGATTGAAAGATATCACAAGATCAAGTTTTCACGGTCTGCATGCATTTTGTTTGAGTGGAGCCAATCATGCATAATTAATTTAAATTAATTTTGATTGGTTAAATAATAAAAATTAATTAAATAATTTTGTGATTGGTTGTTGGTTAGTGTCAAAAATATGCTTACTTGCATGGGAATAAAGTGGATAATTAGATAACAAAGAAGTTGTGGATAATCAAGTCTTTTTAGAATATTTATCTACAAGATAATTATCACTTCAAAGACCTGAATATCAAGAAAATTGATTAATTTTTAGAATACGGATTAAAAACGCATCTATGTGCAATTTTTGGCTAAAAAATTCTCAAGAAAGGAGTCCAGATTGGACTAAAACTCAAACTCAAACACGGGTTTGGCACCTAAGAGGGCCTGTCGGCACTCTTGGAGTGCCGATTAGCCCAAACACTCAGCCCGGTCTGGGTGCTTCCTGATTGAGATAAAGCTTATCTTTTTTTGATTTTTAGAGATAAGAACGCGTTTCAATTCGTATCAGATCTCATTCAGCTTATTTTTTAAGCATCCCAACCTGTATAAAATAGAGGAAAAAAAAATCAGAATTAGGCACCCTTCTTTTCTAACTTTTTTGCCCTCCTTACGTTAAAGATGTTCTAGAGGTTTTTGCATTAAAAACTTCTTTTTTGTAAGTATTTTAGCCATCAAAGAGGTAAAAACTTCTTTGATTTCTAAAATATTCTTCTACTGAAGAGCACACTCATGCAAGAGGTGTTTAATTATGTCTTATGTTTTTCTCTTCTTTCCATTAATTAGTATGTTGTTGTTCGTTGCATGAATGTGATTCATATGTTTTATTGTGCCTTGTTCTTAATACATAATTGCTATGCTTAGATACTTTGTTGGAATTTTCTTTGACAAGTTCCTTAATTGATTATTTGTTTTAATTTTTTCTTTTTGATTTCAAAATCTGTTAATGATCATCAAAACCTTTTTTTTTTAAAAATAAAACAAATTTGTATCTTAGATGCAAATTTGAATTTTTTTTCAAACACAAAACAGGTTTGTATCTTCCTTAGATGATTTTTTTTCAAGCACAAAATAGATCTGTATTTTCCTTAGATGTAGATCTAAATTTGTTTCAAAACACAAAACTGATCTGTATCTTCTTTAGATGCAAATTTGATTTTTTTTTTCAAACACAAAAACTAATATGTATTTTCATTAAATATAGATCTGAATTTTTTGTTTTGAAAAGGTTTTCTTCTTGATAAAATTGCAAATTTTGAAATTTCAAAGAAGAAATTAAGCGTTAGGTTGAAGTCTTTCTTTTTAATATGTGATGCATGCATAGTAAATTTGTCTCATGAATGAGAATCCTCTTTTAAAAGTTTTTTATTTTTATTTTTTTTATTTACTTTGCAAAAAAAAAGATTTGGTTTTTCTCAACAAATTTTTTCTTTTTACCCTTTACAAAAACAAATCTAATTTTTCTCAACAAATTCTTTCTTTTTACCCCTTATAAAAACAGATTTGATTTTTACAATCAAATCCTTTTTTTTTTTTTTTTTTTTTTAACTTACAAAAACAGATCTAATTTTTACCAATTAAATCCCATTATTTTTAACTTACAAAAACAGATCTGGTTTATACCAATCAAATCCCCCTTTTTTTTAAAAAAAAAAAAAAATTACAAAAACAGATCTGATTTTTACCAATCAAATCCCCTTTTTTTAACTTACAGAAATAGATATGATTTTTACAAACCAAATCTCATAAATATATATATATATATATATATATATATATATATATATTTTTTTTTTTTTCTTACAAAAACAAATTTGATTTTTCCTTTAAAAGATGATATTATCCATAAGGCAAATTTATTTAAATTAATTTTCTCAAGTGTTTGTCATGTGTGTTATAACATATCATTCAACATCATATAAAAAAGGGTATATAATGGTCATTAGAGTCTAGAAGACTAGACTCTGTCTGGACGTAATGGGTGCCTAACACCTTTCCATTCTATAACCTAGCCCTAAAGCCTAAGATTTTTGGATAGGTAGATTAGTGTTTTGTCTTTTAATTTTGGTAGATTGTAATTAGGACCAAAGTTTTGTATTTTTTTGCACATATTGTAACTAGGACCAAAGCATTGTAAGGTTAATTTACCAAAATTGTACCTTTTTATTCAATCAATGACATTTGAAGTATTTTGAACATGTAATTGAATTTATTTTTTTCTTATTTTTTTATAAAAAATAAATGACGACCCTATACTACTTACCCAAAAAAAGAGGTGTCTTAAAGTACCCAAAGCTCTTTTTTTGAGAGCACCCCATTTGCGGTCTCTCACACCTAGCTAAAGGCCATTAAATCTTTATAAATGGAAATGTTTTTAACCATTTTTTCTTTATTTTATCACATTCTCTATATGTCGTTACTAACAAATGATTTCCTTTCATTGAGATAATGAAATGGGTGTCTGAAATTTGTGGGTCAGTATTTGGTTGTGAAAATTGAGTAGTTGCTGAAGTGTTTGGGAGATTGTTTCTGTCAAGTTTTAGACCTCCTAGTAAACACAATATGTTTAACCTAATTTATTAGCCAAGTAGTTTACTTAGGTTAATTATTCAGGTTTAGGTTAAACATTCATCACATATAACATAGTAAATTTAACACAGTTACCAAACTAGGCTTTGAATTCCTCAAACTTCTTTGATATAGATATGTTTTCACATGAACCACCTATTCATGTTTTGATCTTTAGTACACTTGATGGTTGAAGACTTGGCTGCAACTTTACTTCACCGGTAGTAGCAATATGAATTTAATTTTCGATAGGTGCTTGATAAAGTCAGAAGATACAAAACCTCACAGATTTCATAAAAGTAACTCTTAAGACTTGAAAAACGTATATTAGAGTTTTTCTTTTATACCTAGTAGTGTTGGACTCAAACCCAAAACATTTTGCAAGCTATTGTACCTTACTCAAAATTCTGCAAATTCGCAGTTCGATTGATCGAAGGCTTCTCTCAAACGGTTGAGCTTGACAGATTTTAAATTCTAGGCTCCGTTTGGTACACTCACTCAAACACATATTTTTAGTTTTTAAGTACATGTACCAAACATCCTCTTAATTTTTGCAGCTTGTATGTTCTTAAATCTTGACTTGCATCAACTTAAACAATGTCTAAAGAACTTCATAGACCCCAAGATCTAATCCTAAAAAAGATTTGCCAACATACAACATAATTACCTAAACATTTATGACTAAATATTTAGAACCAAATAACTTGAATTTTTGAAATTTTAAGATATGACAATATTTTATACTTTGAATTTAAATTTATAAATTTCAAAATTATTTAATCAATTTAAAAAATAAAATCTACCTGTAATATAATATATTAGTTTCCTAGAAATGTCAAGAAAATCTTGACTGCTCCAACCTCATATATTTAGATTAATAGAGCAATTTCACTTAATATTTGGAAAACAATTCTATGAGAATTTTTTTTTATTATATAAAATATGATTTAAAAAAATTAATTTTCAAAGCATTCAACAATATTGTAGTAAAACATAAAAATATTATACAACAAAATGAGTATTATAAATAAGTCTTAAAAAACAAAAAATTAATTCAAATAAATTTCAAAGTATCCAAAAAGGCAACTCACTTAAACCATTAGCACTTGCATCAGTATGCATAATAACTTTTAGGCTGGCACCATATTCACATGAGAGGCCCATTATTACCACAACAGCACACTTAAAAACTAAAGACTTAAGACTTACATCACAACTCACAAACAAATGACTCAGGAAAAGGAAAGGACAATAAAGATCAAATGATTTCAAATTTAAGATACGGTATTATTAGACTTTGACGCAGGTTTCTCCATCGCAGTTCCATCCTTCGTGGGGATTTTCTTCCCCCTTGGAATCATCATTGGCTCCTTTGTCTTCTTTCAAGGCACACTTTGGATGAAGATCAAAGTCACACTTATCACAGTAATATGACCAGACCTGTCCCTTCTCATCACACCCATCACAATTATAAACCCTACGACGAGCAAGCACAAGCTCATGCTCCTCATGGAGTTTGTGTTTCAACTTCTCAGGCCACCCCTTTGCCAACTCCTCAATTTCTGCCTCAATCTCCTTCAACCGCTCATCAGTAAAAGGATAAGCATCAGCCCCATGAATCATTATAATATCTCGAGCTTCTTTTGTGACAGTCTTGCCACTTGGTCCAATGGCTACAAGCAGGGGAATGCCACGGACCTTGAAAGTGCGACTCAAGGATCCCTTCCTAGGATCACCAAAGGGAAGCGCTAGCCATGGCATTCCTGAAAAGAATTCATCAAAAGAGGCTTGGTCCCTGTCACTAGAGATGAAAATCACTTCAAAGGCATCATCCTTTGCCTTGATCTTGTGGTATGCATCCATTAGTTTTGGTAGAAAGGCGCGACATGGAGGGCACCAATGTGCTGAGAAGTAAAGTAGGATGTTCTTTCCCACTAAATCTTTTACTGGAATCTGGAAAGGAAAACAAGTGATCAAATTCATTTTAACAGGATGCAAACTTCTCTACATACCACATAGAATATCGCATATAAACCAAGAACTAAATACAAGTATTTCCACTGTTAGTGGGAGGAACGAATTCATTCGTCATCACAACAGTTTGGACCAAATTATCTGACATAATCCATAAGATACTATAAAGTTTGCAGCATTGAATAAATCTTAGGTTACCTTGACTCCATCTTTTCCAATCACAAAATCTTGATCTCCGGAAACCAAAATTGACTCCAGGGTTTGAGCTTCCTGTTTTGCCTTCTCCACCTCAGCAAGCTCTGTGAACCTTTCTGGCGTGAACGGGTATGCCAGAACCCCATGTTCGTCAATTGCTTCAGCAACATTGGATTGAAGAGTCTTCCCATCTGGCCCTATAATAACCAAAGTGGGGAGGGCTGCGAGCTCAAAGTACCGAGCCAGCTTTTGACAGCTCTTGTCCTTGACAGGTAGTGCAAACCAATGCAAGCTTTTGAAGCCTTGATTGAATGATTCCTCATCCTCTTCAAGTGGTATCAACACAATCTCAAAGTTCTCTCCCTTTGCTTTCAATTTTTCATAAACCTCATCAAGTTTTGGAGTAAAAACATCACAAGCCTTGTACGCGAATAATGAGAAATACAGACCTACTGTCTTTCCTTCAAGTTCAGAGACAGGCACCTTGTACATCAAGAATAAATACAGATTAGGGGAGAGGAATACTATATTTCATGTTAATGAACAAAATAACAAGCAACATCATGAAATTTTACCTTCTTTCCATCAGATGAAATGACAAAGTCACGTGAGTGGGATACCAAGATAGATCTCAAGGACTGATTCTTCCTGTCTGCTTCCTCTTGATCTTTCAAATCTTTGATCTTTTGTTGTGTGAAAGGGTACGCTTCAATTCCATACTCCCGAATGATCTCAACTCCATTGTCACTCACAACTTTCCCCTCTTCATCAAGGATTACACAGTGGGGTATGCCTCTAACCTTAAACAATTCATCCAAGCGATCACGTGTCTCTGAATCTGAAAATGGGATTGCAAGCCATGGCATCTTGGAGAAGTACCCTTTGAAGGACTCCTCATCTTCATCACCCGAGACAAAAATGACCTCAAAATCACCTTTTGAAGAGAGTTCATTGTACACCTCAATTAACGTTGGGGTGAATCGGCGACAGGGGCCACACCATGATGCTGAAAAATACAATGCCAACTTCTTCCCCTTCAGGGTCTCAATTTTAACCTGCAAATTCACAATTCAAGAAATGATTTCCTCTTAACTCGTTCCCTAATATTCATACTAGTACAATACTTGACTACGGTCCATGGAACACTTCATACAATCAAAAAGGCAAGTTTAAATGATATTTTAATTAATTTTAACAAATTAATCATTCTAACACCATCCATCCAGCCACTTACACTCCATTGAGTTCACCATAGGTTTTGATAAATAAGCTGACAACTCTTCTTCTTAAACTCCCCCAACCCCCTCCCCAGTTTACCTATTGGCAATTAAAAAGCTTCATCATTGTTAAATTTGCTTTCCATAGAAACTTATCGAACTTATAATAGGTTTTTTCAGACATCATTGTTTTATAAAGTTATTTATCAATTGGACCAGAGACATACAGTAACTTCTAAACTGAAAAATGTGATGCGGATGTACTGACATATACCAAATAAATAAAAACGCCACAATTTTTTCTGTATAGCTTTACTAATGGAAAAATTTTCACCTAAATACAATCTTAATTTTATTGAGCAGCCTTAGTTTATCCAAAATATTCAAATTACTTGCAATTAAAAAGAACCCCGAAAAAAAAAAAAAAAAAAAAAACCTTAGTAAGTATTATAAAATACAGGGGTCTACTATGCAGCCCAAGATCTTCACAAAAGAATTTCATGGATCAGACATGGTTAAGTTCTTGCTCATAAACTTTTTTGTAAAAAAAAAATTAAAGCTCTGCAAGGCATATATGAACTAAGTAAATAAAAAAAAATCCAGATTTCTCCAATACTATTCCAATATTTTTTTTGAAATAAAAGTGAAAAAGAGTATGAAATCAGTGCTCGTTAAATTATAAATGACAAGTACCAAGGTATTGCATCAAAATCATGAACTGATTATAAGCTATATTTACTTATTACATAGGAAAATAAAACCAGCGATTAAAGTCATCATAAACTCTTCTCTCTCCCTCCCTCTCTCACAGATCATATTTTCCCGAGAAAATCACAAGAAAAGTCCCATCAACCAATTTTCTTTGTTGGATGAATACATCACATGCCCATCAAACAGTTTGCTTAGCCAAACAGAGAGGTGTAAAAATAAATTTTTTTTTTTTTAAAAGGACACCCATCAATAATCACTAAATGAAAAAAAAAGTTGACAGAATAAAATAGTACCTGATCGCCAGTGTTGCGGACAAGAAAGTCTCTCTCAGAAGAAGAGAGTAGCGAGCTAAAGTCGTGAGCTTCGTCGTTGATCACAGTCTCGGTAACGTTTTCTTTACCACCATCTGCCATTTTTTATCTCACTGAACAGTTTTAGTGGAAAGTGTGTGAAAGTAAACTGAAAAATGCAGAGTGCTATGAGCTATGGTATTGTCCTAAGCTTGCTTATTTGGACTCTTTGCGAGAGAATATGTAAGAATATTCGTATTTATAGGGCCTCAGGAAAGTTCCAGAAGCAAAAAAAAATTTTGGTTTATGAAAAAAATAGAAAAAGATAAGGCAAAGACTTCTTGGACAACGTGGGAACGGTGATGTCATTATACGGTTCGACGAGGATCACAAATTTTATTTCACTTATCCGTGTGTGCGAAGCGTGCGCGATAATAAGATAAAATTCGTGTTTTCTTTTTAGTTTTAAATGAGAATTTCAAAATTATATAACTTCAAAATTAACCAAAGTGAACCAAAGTTATTAATTCCGTTTAGGAACTCATTTTGGTTTATTCAATGGAACAAAATATTTTATATCAACCTATTTTGGTATATCATTTCAAAATGTTTCAGATTCATATATATATAATTGAAAAAATTATTAAAAAAGTTAGTCACTTTTTTATTTTCTAATAAAATTTTTCGAACAACAACTGTGGGTTGTTCTAAAAATTTTGTGTATTAGGGTTGTCTATGGGTTGGGTGGATCGAGTTTGAGATCCACTCGCCATTTGACTCGCTTAGATCGGGTGGAAGAAGTGACGACCCGCAACCGACCAACAACCACCGTGGGTTGAGTCGAATTGGGCTTTGGCAAATGATCAGTCGATTTGATTGAATCAATAGAGCGGTGGTGGTGGTAGATCTTCACTGGATCTGAGCAGAGGAGAGAAAGATTCGGCCGAATTTTGAGTGGATCTAAGCTAAACCTTGCCGGATCTAAGCCAAATGTCGCCGGATTCACACCCGACATTGCTGAATCTGAGCAAATCTACGCCAAACATCGTAAGATTTGAGCAAATCTAATCAAACATCGCCAGATTTGAGCGGATCTAAGTGAAGAAATACCAAACATGGTCGGATTTGAGTGGTGAAGGGTCTTAAAATCGCTAGATCTGAGTAGAATCTGATAGATTCAAGGGTTTGTTTTCCAATCGTGTCGGGTTGCTCGGGTTTTGGTGGAAGACATCGGCCACTCAACCCATCAAAGTCGGTTTCTAAGAGACTAGACCCATAGCCGACCGACAAAGGGATTGAATCAAGCCACCGGCAGTTGGTTCCATTAGTTTCGTCGGGTGGCCGGTTTGTTTGAACAGATTATATATATATACACACACCATAATAATAATACTTTTTTTTAAAGAATAAATAAACATTAACATGTACCATTGGTCCATTATACCTAGATAATGGGCAAAAAAAAAAAATTTAAGAAGAAATAAAGTTAATAAGTCTGATATTCACTTGTACTTTTTTTTTTTTTTTTTTACTTTACTTTTTGTCATTTCCGAAAGCTAATCACATGAGCTCACACCTAGGGAAGCAAAATGAAAATTTTGAAACTTTGAAATAAATAAAAAAGAGGACAGAAAAGCTAATAAAACTAAACTCTAGTGGACAAAAGAAAAGACTAAAAAATCACCAGTCACCCAGGGGAGGCAATACTTGTTCTTCAGGCGCAATCTCCTAACTTAACAAAAGAAAAATATTTTTATATATAAAATATTTTTTTATTAGTTTAATTTACATTTAAAATTTTCGTGTTTACATTTCAGTTAAATGTTAATTTCAAAATTATATAACTTCAAAATTAATTGAAGTCAACCAATGTTATTAATTCCGTTTAGGAACTTGTTTTGGTTCATTTAGTAGAACATAATATTTTATAATAGCCTATTTTGGTATATTGTTTCAAAATGTTTTAGATTCCTATATATATATATATATATATATATATATATATAAAATTGAAAAAATTGTTAAAAAAGTTAGTCACTTTTTTATTTTATAATAAAATATTTTTAAAAATAGTTTATTAATGCATGTCCTAAGGGCATACATTAGTGTGTGTGTGTGTGAATTAGGGCTGTCTATGGGTCAGTCGGATTAGGTTTGAGATCAACCTACTACTCGACCTGCTCAAATCGGGTGGAAGAAGTGACGACCCGCAACTAACCGACAACCACCATGGGTTAAGTTGGATTAGGCTTTGGCAGATGACCGGTCGATTCGGTTGAACCGATGGAGCGGTGGTGGTGGTAGATCTTCGCCGGATCTGAGCAAAGGAGAGAAAAATTCGGTCAAATTTTGAGTAGATCTAAGCTAAACCTTGCCAGATCGAAGCCAAATGCCGCTGGATCCACACCAAACATTGTCGGATCTAAGCAAATCTATGCAAAATATCGCTAGATTTGAGAAAATCTAATCAAACATCGTCGGATCTCAGCGGATCTAAGCAAAGAAAGGATAAACATGGCCGAATTTGAGAGGTGAAAGGTCTAAAAGTCGCTAGATCTGGGTAGAATCCGGTAGATTCAAGGGTTCATTTTTCGATTGGGTCGGGTAGCTTGGGTTTCGGTGGACACCTACCACTTGACCTGTTGGAGTCAGTTTCTAAAAGACTGGACCGGTAGCCAACTAACGAAAGGATTAGATCAAGCCACTGGCGGTCGATTTTGTTGGGTGGTTGGTTTACTTGGATGGCCTTAATATATATATATATATATAAAGGGGAAAAGGGACGCACAGTTGATGGGAAGAGACAGAAGCACAACAATATTGTAAAGAAAGTAATGTACGTAACTTGAAAATAACTTGAAAGTAAGAACAATTATAAGGCGGTAAAACCAGCCAAGTATATATGAAAATAATTCAAAGTAAATGAAAGCAATATAGAATCGTCCGTTATGGCGGTAATCTGTCCAAGGTGGTGGTAGCAACAAATAGAACAATGATCATAAAACTGAAAATACTTATTATTGAAAGTAGGATAAACACTTGCAGTAGTAGTGAATACAAGATCTCAACAGTACAAGTTAACAGTTACAAAGCTTGAACTAGTTCTAATTACAAGGTTTGTAGGATTACAAGGTTTGTAGTGAACAAGATAGTAGAAGTAAAAGTATGGTGAATTCTCTCTCTAAGAAGGCTTCCTAAGGGAAGGAGTTCTAAGGGAAGAGAAATCTGAACTAAAACCTTAGTAAAACTTCAAGGGACAACCCCCTTTAAATAGGCAAAATGTCTGAGTGAATAGTTCAACAAATAGTAAAAGTAAATAGTGAATTAGTGCAGTGAACAGAAAAAGCTTGCCAAAGTGATTTTGGTGTGACCAAAAGCCTTTGAATCAGGGAGAATCTTCTTTTCAGCAAGAAACATGGGGAATCTTTCTTCCAGAACATCATCATCAAAGGTGGAAATAAACAGTAGAATTTGACCAGAAAGTAAACATTGCAACATTTTTGGCCGTTATGCAGGCCAGACAAATAGGGGAATCAAACTTCCAATCAATCTTTTGCTAAGTCATCAGCATCTTCATCATCATGACCAAATCACTCCTGATTGTAAGGGTAGTAAGGGTCTTTTGAAACAGAGGCTTGAGAGCATCGTTCATCTTTTGAATTAGCAGCTTCATCTTCCTTAACCATTTTAATGAGCAGGGCATATAAAGCATCAGGGTCCTTGCGGATTGCATCCAAAGGAGAACTCTTCTTCTTGGTCTTAACAGGTGGTTTAACATTTTTAGCAGATGAGGAAGTAGGTGCATCAGCCACAGCTTTTTGCATAGGGGTAGTGATTCTTAATGGGGAAGCAATTGGGGAAGGGAAATCTCTGGCAACATTGTTAATAATGGATTGGGTGTGAGCAAACTTATCCCAACATTTAACATAGCAACAGCGAGTGAGAACATCACCTTCTTTAACATACTGCCATTTTAGAATCCAAGGAACCTTATATTTCTTAGCAAAATGAAGCAGGGGAGTGAACTTAGCTCCATGATCATCAGTGTGGAACCTTAATGCAAAATTTTGGAAAGAATCCTTCAATGGCACAGGGAATATTTCAACAATTGAACCAAATTGGGACCACCAGCGGATGAACTAGAGAGGGAATTCAGAGTCAAAATCTTTATCAAAATTAACAAACCATGAATGAGACATGTTTTCATTTTGGTGGAGAATGAATCTGAACCAGGCAATAACATAATCATGATATGAATAGGGAATAGGAAATTTTGGTAATCTTCTTGTGGCGGCAGGGTTGGAGCCCCACATTTCTTCGGAAATAATGTGGTTTAAGTAAACACTGTGATAAATAATATTATCACTATTAGCCTTGTCAGTTATGGCTTTGATAGTAATTGAATTCTCATGACGTAGAATTTCAGAATAGTATTGCACAGTCTTTTGGCAATGCTCAAGAATCCAGTGAAATTGTGGAGGAAAATAACTAGTAGCAAGCCTAAAAGGGTTAGTAATGGAGGCCCTATTTGGCTCTACGGAGAACAGGTTTTGGATATATTGTTTTCTAACATACTGGGAAGCATTGGAAGAATTAGGGTAAATAGTTTTAACAGGTTGGTGAACAGTGGCTAAAGCATAAGGATCATATGGTGAGGCTAAAATAGAGGAATAATTAGGCTTAGGAATAGTACCTAGGGGATTAAAATGGTTAACAATGTCCAAAGAGGAAACAGGTTCATTTTTAACAATTAGATCAGCAGTGGCAGGTGTCTTGTCTTTCGACCGTCTACTTGCCATTAGGACACTGCAGAAATTCACTAGTAAGGAAATCAGGGATAGCATTTTGAGATCCTTTAATATATTCAATATCAAAATCAAAAACACTCAAAATAGCTTGCCATCTAGAAAAATATGTTTTGAAGCAATATTTTCAACATTTTTTTTCAATAACATATTTAGCACTTTTGCAATCAATGCGTAACAAAAACTTTTGATTTAATAAATCACTTTGAAATTTTGAAATACATAGTACTATGGATAGAATCTCTTTTTTAATAGTACTATAATTTAACTGTGCATTGTTCCAAATAACAGAATAGAAACGAACAATTTGTTCCGATGACCCAGGAGAAACTCTTTGTTTCAGAATGCCACCATAACCAATGTCAGAGGCATCGGTTTCAACAATTTTGAAAGCACCAATAGTGGGAATACCAAGACAAGGCAATGTCTTAACATGAGATTTGATTTGTTTAACAAGAGAAGTATGAACATCAAACCAAGGAGAGGGATTACTTCTTAACCGGTCAAACAAGGGTTTACATTGTTTCCTCATGTCTTTGTAAAAATCAGCAACATAGTTTAATGACCCCAGAAATCTTTGGAGCTGTGTTTTATCAATGATAACATTAGGAAACTTATCAGCAAATTGGATGGCTCTATCTATAGGACAAATCTGTCCTTCAGAGATGTCATAGCCAAGGAAACAAAATTTGGTCTGAAACAATTTGATTTTCTTAGCAAAGACAACAAGACCATGTCTTTTAATAGTATCCAGAAACGAATACAAATGTTTCCAGTGTTCATCAATAGAGCTAGAGTAAATAAGAACATCATCAATATAAACAATGGTGAAATGACTGAAGGAATTAAAAATATCATTCATGATGTTTTGGAACTCATTCGGGGCATTCTTAAGACCAAATGGCATAACATTCCACTCATAGTGTCCAAAAGGAGTGGTAAAAGCAATTTTGTACCTATCATTCTCACTAATCTGGATTTGCCAGAACCCAGATTTCATGTCAAACTTGGAGAACACTATTGCTTCACTTAGCCTATGGACCAGGTCATTCTTATTGGGAATAGGATACCGAATCCACTCTAAAACCTTATTCAAGGGTTTGTAGTTAATGACTAATCTTGGGGTTCCTCTTTCAATCTCAGCATTTTTTTGGACATAAAAAGCTGAACAAGACCAGGGGGACTTGCTATTCCTAATCAATTTTTTCTACAACAAATCATGGATTTCTTTTTTGCAAAATTCAACAGTTTCAACATTCATTTGAATAGGACGAGCTTTAGTGGGAATATTTTTCTCATCAAAATCTTTAACATATGGCAAGTCAACAATATGTTTCTTCTTGTGCCAGAAAGCATTAGGAACATCAGAGCAAACATCATCGATCAACATTTTCTTAAAACTATCAATTTTGAATTGCAACAATTTATCAGAAATTTGGTCAGCAATTTTCTTGTATCTAACCTCTTGCTGAAGGAATTTAAGATGTTTAATTTTAGCATGAATCATGTTTGAAGCAGCATTAGTGTCAATTTCAAATTTTGAAGCAAATTTGAATTTTACTTTCTGCCCAAAAGGGTCAGTAGTAATTCCATCATGTTCAACAAGAAAAGGATACAAAGCATTTATAAAAGGCAAACCAAGAATCACTTTATCAGTCATGTTTTTAACAAGAACATAAGGAATCTTGAAACAAACATTATCATGGCACACATGAGCATTATTCAATTCATACTTAATTTTCATCTGAGAACTATTAGCAGAAACCAATCTTTCAGTAGATTTTTCAAAATATTTTGAAGGAATCAACCCTTATTGGATACAGTTCATATCTGCATCAGAATCAATCATAGCAATAATAGTGAAATGATAATCAGGAGAAACAACAATTTTGACTTTTGTAAACCATTTTGGAGGAAGTATTTTATTAACAAGAGCAAGTTGAGGATTAGTGAAAACATCAACAATACCTTTATCAGAAAGGAGAGCCTGTTGACTAGATTCAGCTCCATCTTTGTGCTCATCATGTTCACTATCAGATTTATCAGATTGTTGTTTATTAAGGTTTTTATCAACTTTTAACATTATTAGTTCTTGTGTAAGATTATTGTTGTCACTTTTAATATTTTTAAAATCATGTTTTAATTCACTTATCTCATGTTTAACAATATTAATTTCATGTTGTAAATCGTTAACAGTTAAATCTTTCCAAAGTTTCTTCAAAGCTTATAGTTGATTTTAGTTTTTTATCAAGTTCATGTTTTACCAAATTTTTCTTGAACTTATCCAAATATTCTTTTTGTAATTCAGGATTTTGAATTTGATTTATTAGTTGAATTATTAATTTTTCATTTTCTTCACTTTTAGTGAGGGTTTTAACAGATTTAATATCATTGCAACAACAATCTCTACAACCTAGTTTAATATTAGGAGAATCAGAAGAATCATCAACAGATTGATAACAAGAATCAAAAGAAGAAAAATCATCTTCCAAAGAATCAGACGAGTTGTTTGATTCAAGGATTCTGAATAATTCTTCTTGCACATTATCATCAATATTTAACATGTTGAACTTGTTTTTTAACTTACCCGGTTTTTCTTTACAGTCTTTACTAAAGTGTCTAGGTTTTCCACAGTTAAAACATTTGCCTTTACCTGATCTTTGTTTAACATATTTCTTTTTAGCATAAAAACCATTAGGTTTAACAAAGTTGGTTCTGTATCTTTTATGTTTTTTATGGCTGTAATTTTTGTGACTTTTATCATGTTTTTTCCCTTTTTGCCTAGAAGGAGCAATAGGGGGTAAACCATATTGTTCACAGAAATTACCCCTTTCATATTTAGCTTTTCTTTTATTTTTTAATTGGTGTTTTAATAGTTTTTCATCATTACACATATTGATACCAAGTTTTTTAATAGTACTGAAAATATCACCATAGGTTAAATTATCATAATCAATAGAATCATTTTTACCCGTTAACTCTTGTTTTACCTTTTGAGCAAAGATGGGAGGCAGACCGCCAATAAACTTTTCTTTCCAATAAGGGTTATGACAATCTTTCCAGAGCATCACTCTGGAAGTAAAAACATCTTGATACCATCTGTAATCAGACATAGTAGGAGAACTCAAATTATTTAAATAGTTAGAAACACGAGATGAAATATTGGATGGAGTACTAACAAAATGTTTGAGAATAGTATAGATCAACGTATTAACACCATCAGGAATACCACGACCAATACTTTCATCAAAAATAGGCAAACCTTCATCATTCTTTTTAACAGCATGTTTAATAGACTCTTTGGATTCTTCAGTGATGTATGAATCCCACCATCCATGAAGAGTACCAGAAAAACTAGTAACAAGTAAATTAACAATTTCATGTTGATCAAGATCATGGTTATTTTGATAAGCAATACCAACCATAGACATATGACTCATTTTATTAATGATTTCCTATTCAGACAAACCATCAATATTCCATTCGTAAAGCTTATCAGCAGAGATAGAAAACTGTGTTTGAAAAGATCTCTCTTCAAACTGCATATTAGGAGGAGTGGGTTTTGAATACTAGTTTTTAGTAAAAGACATGGGTTTGGAGTTTCCAACAAATCTTTTAATTTCTGGTAAATCATCATCAAAGATTCTTTTTGTAGAAACAGAAGAAACAGTATTAGAATCTGTATTTTCTATGGAAACAATTTCGTTTTTGGAAATAGTTCGAGTAACTAGAGTACTTGTAGAAGTACCTTCAGTTTTAACTTTTAAATCAGAAAGCATTTTTTCAACAATTTCAAGAGTCTTGGACTAAGAAGTTTTAAACATAACTTTTTCTCTTTGACTGGGTAAATCAATCAAAGGTTTCTCAGTTTTAACAGAAACAGATTTTTCAGAAACAGGTTTTTCAACAATTTTTTCTTCAATACGGTCAAGCTGTTGACCAATAATATGCAAAGATTGATTAGTAAAATTGTTTTGTTCAATAAGAATAACAATGGGAGTTTGGTCATCAGCAATTTTGAAAGGAGAGGCTTTCACTTCCTCTTTTGTCACTTCATCCTTCTTAGTAGTTATCAAAATAGAGAAAATTTGTTCAACGGTTTTATCTATTTTAACAAAATTTGATTTTTTTTTTATCACATTTAAATGTTGTTTTGAAACCCCATCTTTTGAAACAAAATGGTTTTCAAGAAAATCAAAAAACAAAATATGTTTTTTCAATTGATTCATCTTTTCCAACCATTTTCTCTTAACACGGTCTTTTTCAGATTGAGGAAAATTATTTTGGAAATATTTTCTTTTAGGTCTGTTTTTTGAAAGCATAAACTCATTGTACAAAGCAAACCAATCAATTTCAAAATCATCATTTAAAACAGTCAAAACTCTTAATTGATTTTGGTAAACAGGAGGATTTTCAATCGGAGGAGAATCAAAGTCTGAAGGAGTAACAGAAACAGAGTCTTCTTCATCATCAACGGCAACATTGCCATAAGGAGAGGAAGATTCAGCTTTAGCAGAATAGAAGGGAGTGCTAACTTGTGAATTACTCCTTTTAGCTTTAAATCAGAGGATTTTTCCAAATTCTTTTTCAAAAAATCATTGATCTTTTGATCTCTTTTTGAAATACTATCAGATCCAGCAAAGGAATGTCTTCCTTCGTTGATTCTCAAAGGTGGATTGTTTTGAAAACTTATTTTAACAGTACCATCAAGATATTGTTGAATATGAGTAAGGTCAAGTTCATCAAAAACAGGTTTAGCAGTAGGGGATTCTTCTTCCAACAACCAATCCTTAGGAAGCTTAACATCTTGCCATTGGATCATTTTTGGAACTTGAATTTTAGCATTAAGGGTTGAAGATTGAATTAACATGGTTTTACCAGAAGGTTCTCTAGGGATTTTAGCGCATGGGTTCATTTGAGTACCCAATAATTTATAATAAATGCGGTAAATCAAAGCAAAAGGCTTACTATCTTCTTCCATGTGATAACCAGATGAAGCAATATTCAATGTCAAAGCTTTAATAATATTAGGATCATCCAAAGCAAGAGTAAGATCAGGGTAACAATTAAAATAAACAAGACCATCATACATAGAAGCAGTAATCATACCAAGAATGCTATCATTAAAAATCTTAAATCTAGCATCTCTTAAACACATGAGAACAGAAGCATTAATACCCTTTTGGGTAAGTGGTTTAATAGCAACTTGAACCATACCAATATGCAAATAACTGAATTTTTTAGCAGCAAGGAATTCACTAACATTTCTTTTAGTGAACAAACAACATTTTTCATGAACTTTTGAAATAAAGAAAATTTGTTCAACAGTTCTGGCTTTGTAAGCAGAATGAAAAGCACTTTCAACAAAACTAGTTTTATAAACAGTTTTAGTATCAACTTTAGGAACATTCCAATTACAAAAATCAGTGATCAATTCATTATCATCAATAGTGTGATCTTCTTCATTTACAATATCAGGAGGACAACTAGTCCTGGAGTTGATAGAGGAGTTGGATCTCCACAACCTATCCATACTATCCTAGGTTCAACACTCTATCATGTTTTTCTCACAATCGTTGCATTTTGTAACACATACCCTAACCAACCTTATACTTCTCATGCCTTACATGCCCTCTTGGCTTAAACGGGCCTTATAGTTCGGTTCTAGGAATTCACTTTACAACTAGGGTGGCGCCAACGACAGTAAGAAGGGAACACAACAACAGAATATTAAAGTCTCAGGTAGACATGGACAAGAAACAAAGACACAACAACACTATTGTATGATGCAAAACTGCAAGTGCACAATATCGTAGTTTTATAGTAAAGTGATGAGAAGAGTATCGTCCTCAGGGATTGGTAACTTACTTTTGACAAATACCAAAATTATTCTAATCTTGATTTTATCTAGAGAAGTCACTAAGGTTTTAGTAATTGGAATTCAAAATAAAATCAATTTAAATAAAAGATACGCAGAGGAAAAGAAAGATGTTGCTTGAAAATCAACTTAATGAGAAAGAAACTTCTAGGAAATCGATTTCACCTAATCTCTCACTATGCTTTACTTATCTAGCTAATTTAATTTAATTTTCTTTGTTTGTTAGCAATCTCCAAACTCATCCAACAGCCTCTTTCAATAGTCAATTGGAAACATTCTTGTTCATTATTTTACATAAGAGTATGAAATTTAATAAAGCAAGAAAGCATTAAGACCAATGATTTTAATACTACATAGGTTCATACAAGTCTTTCGATCTCTATATTTACCTATGCTGAAATATTCAAGATCTATCTTGTAATCCCCTCTTTCGACAGCAAATCACAAGATTAAAATCATTTAATTAATGGCCAGTTAATTAGAAGCAATAAGCTTAGAATAAATCAAACAAACATAAAGAGAATTTGTTCAAATTAACATAGAAAAGCAAGCATAGTTCGAAACTAGATTACATCGTTTTCCTAGAATAAAGAAAGTTTAGTTCATGCTAAAAATTAAATCCAACACAAACGAGTTTACCATAATTTTTTCTGAGAAGATTGGAAAGAAATTAAATGCTGAAAAATTCTCTGTTCCAGCCCTCTCTTTCTTTCTGCTTCAGCACCTTTTTCCTCTTTTTGCTGCAGCGGCTGTCCTCTTTTTGCTTCAGCGTTCCTCCTTGCTTTTTCTTTTTGCCCTATGTTTTTAAAGTCCAACCCTTTACTTTTTGCAGCCTAACACAGCCCAAAAAGCCCAAACGTTTTTCAGTTTTTCAGCCCAAACGTTTTTGCTTCAGTTCAACCACTCTTTCTTCTTCTTTTTTCTGCTTTATTCTTTTCTGGTTCAGCCCAAAATTATTACATTCAGCCCAAAACGTTTTTTTCTTCAACCCATAATACTTTTTCAGTTCAACCCAAAAATCTCTATTCAACTTCAACGCCTCCTTCTTTTTGTTTCTTTTCTTCCTGCCTTTCTTTTCTGCCTTTAGCCACTTCGTATTGCCCTTTTTTCAGTCCAAGTGTTCAGCTCAAAACCTTTTTCAGCTGCTTCATGTCTCTTTATTTGAGTAAATCTTCATTTTCTTCAAATCTGAAATAAAATTTAAATAACAATAATGAAGTCTAAAATAAAAAAAAAAAATAAATAAAATTAGACTAAAGTTTAAAGTTGAGGAGTGATAAATTACACTCAATTATGCAAGTCATCAACTATCACCGGCTAGAAAAGAGTGGCTCTGATACCATAGTGTTGTTACTTGAAAGAGGAACCCCAAGATAGTGTTAATACTGTTTATGGTATCAGAGCCACTCTTTATGGTATTCCTGATGGTGTTAATACGTTGATCTATACTATTCTCAAACATTTTGTTGGTACTCCATCCAATATTTCATCTCTTGTTTCTGACTATTTAAATAATTTGAGCTGTCCTACTATGTCTGATTACAGATGGTATCAAGATGTTTTTACTTCCAGAGTGATGCTCCGGAAAGATTGTCATAAGCCTTATTGGAAAGAAAAGTTTATTGACAGTCTACCTCCTATCTTTGCCCATAAGGTAAAACAAGAGTTAATGGGTAAAAATGATTCTATTGATTATGATAATTTAACCTATGGTGATATTTTCAGTACTATTAAAAAACTTGGTATCAATATGTGTAATGATGAAAAATTGTTAAAACACCAATTAAAAAATAAAAGAAAAGCTAAATATAAAATGGGTAATTTCTGTGAACAATATGGTTTACCCTCTATTGCTCCTTCCAGGCAAAAGGGGAAAAAACATGATAAAAGTCACAAAAATTATAGCCATAAAAAACATAAAAGATACAGAACCAACTTTGTTAAACCTAATGATTTTTATGCTAAGAAGAAAAATGTTTCTAAAAAATATGTTAAACAAAGATCAGGTAAAGGTAAATGCTTTAACTGTGGTAAACCTGGACACTTTAGTAAAGACTGTAAAGAAAAACCAGGCAAGTTAAAAAACAAGTTCAACATGTTAAATATTGATGATAATGTGCAAGAAGAATTATTCAGAATCCTTGAATCAAACAACTTGTCTGATTCTTTGGAAGATGATTTTTCTTCTTCTGATTCTTGTTATCAATCCGTTGATGATTCTTTTGATTCTCCTAATATTAAACTTGGTTGTAGAGATTCTTGTTGCAATGTTATTAAATCCGTTAAAACCCTCACTAAAAGTGAAGAAAATGAAAAATTAATAATTCAACTGATAAATCAAATTCAAAATCCTGAATTACAAAAAGAATATTTAGATAAGTTCAAGAAAAATTTGGTAAAAGATGAAACTGATAAAAAACTAAAATCAACTATAAGCTTTGAAGAAACTTTGGAAAGATTTAATAAAAAGAAATCCAAAGAATTAACTGTTAATGATTTGCAACATGAAATTAATATTGTTAAACAAGAAATAAACGAATTAAAACATGATTTTAAATATATTAAAAATGATAACAATAATCTTAAACAAGAGCTGATAATGTTAAAAGTTGATAAAAACCTTGATAAACAACATTCTGATAAATTTGATAGTAAACATGATGAGTACCAAGATGGAGGTGAATCCAGTCAACAAGCTCTTCTTTCTGATAAAGGTATTCCTGATACTTTCACTAATCCTCAACTTGCTTTTGTTAATAAAATTCTTCCTCCCAAATGGTTTACAAAAGTTAAAATTATTGTTTTTCCTGATTATCATTTCACTGTTATTGCTATGATTGATTCTGGTGCGGATATGAACTGTATCCAAGAAGGACTGATTCCTTCAAAATATTTTGAAAAATCTACTGAACGATTGGTTTCTGCTAATGGTTCTCAAATGAAAATTAAGTATGAATTGAATAATGCTCATGTGTGCCATGATAATGTCTATTTTAAGATTCCTTCTGTTCTTGTTAAAAATATGACTGATAAAGTGATTTTTGGTCTGCCATTTATAACTGCTTTATATCTTTTTCTTGTTGAACATTATGGAATTACTACTGATCCTTTTGGACAGAAAGTAAAGTTCAAATTTGCTTAAAAATTCGAAATTGACGTTGATAATCTGTCTTATAAGAAAAATTCTCCCTTGAATGAACTTATTCAAGAACTAGTGTTGAGTTCTTGCCAATATTTCACTGATGATTTTAAAGGTAATTTTCATAGTGACAAAATGTTAAATACTATCAATCATCCTGACATTATCAATGATTCTTTGCAGGAATCGGACACTGATGCGTGGATAAATACCACTAAAAGTGGGATAATAATAATATTCATATTTATACCACTAGTTAGTGGATAATTATGGAAAAGAAAAACAAGGAAAAAGCTCCTACACAGGACTATTCTCAAAACAAAAGACTCCCAGCGGGACCTTTTGCAATGCATGAAGGCACATCTTTTGGGGTAAAACCCAGCGGATCAACATCCCTTCAGAGATATGTCCCAGCTAAAATGACATATTCCAGTGGTGATATGATAATTGCTTTACAGGAAGTCTTATCCAGATCCTTACAATTTCATAATGGAGTCTATAGTGAATTACCAGATTCCATAAAATATATTCTTGATAATCTCTATGCTGCTTTTACTAGAAACCATTGTTCACTGTTTAAAAAAACCCTCCAAGCTCTTGAAATCCACCTTGTTAATCTTACTGCTCAGAATGAAGCTTATATAAGCCACTATGCTAATCTTATTTCAGAAAAAATCCTTGCTTCGGAAAATGACCTTGTTTCAAACCTCGTTCCAGAAAATATTCTTATTTCAGAAAATGAGGCTTTTAGAAGCCATCTTGTTGACCATCCAAATATTACAAATGATTCTTACGTCAGTCAACTCTTTGGCAAAGAGGATATCCATTCAAAGGATAAAATGACTATAATGGGCACTGATTATGCAAGATTGAGCCTTAAGACCCAATCTATGTTAAGAAGTGTTGTTGCCAACTTGCCAACAGATATACAATCTCGTATTCTGAACAGCAAGGCTATGTTCCGGTCTGTTGACCTATGGTTCAGGTATTTCAAGAAACTTGTTACAGCCACTATTCCTGATCCTGATGAATTAGACGAAGGTGATAATGTCTTTATTTAGCTTGACTGGGAAGAACACTTTGGGAGTACCCTCAGAGTGTATGAAAAGAAACACCCATTTCCTGGCCTTTTGATAAATTATGATGATGGTTCAATTGTTGGTAATGATTTAGATGATGATGATGACAGGGACCCTCACTGGCTTTCCCAAATGTTTGAATATGGCTTTATCAGGTTTATAAAATTAACAAGCCATTATCAAGCCAGCCAACTCCCACAAATTATTCAGGATGTTATTAAAGGATTTAACAGTCCTTTTGTTTCCATCATATGCTGGGGTACGTTGCCAAAATGGGAAATAGACAACTGGATGAATGTCCAGCCCTCAAAGCATCTCATTCTCATAAATGGTCACACTCACCAAGGGCCATGGTTTGAAGGAAATTCTCATTTTTCCTTTAATGATCCTTTTACTCTTGCAGAATGTTGGAGAAATTGTTTTAATAACCAAATTATTAATGTTGCTCAGAATTTATGGAAAAAATATCATTTCATGGGAAGCACAGATAGGATTTCTGTCTTTGGTCCCAGACCATATTCTGATGCCATTGCTTATTTGCGGATTGCTGATCATTGTAATCCAAGAAGTCTTCTCATCCCGGAGAAAACTCCAACATTTGAGCCAATTTTATATTGTGGATTCTGTAACTAGTATGCTGTTTACCATGAGCATGAATGTGATTCTCCACAAGGTCCTTTTGATCCTTTTGATGGTTATCCATCCGATGCTCCCTCTACTAATTGATGAGTTTATTCCTGAGGTTACTATTGTTACAAGACTGATGCTACTTTATTTGCCTGGCTTGCACAAAAGCCAAAATATTTCAATGTCCTTGACGTATATGTTGCTGAAAATTCGGAACTGTTTCATGATACTCCGGATTCTGCGGAAGATTTTGATTCTTCTATTTGTCTGGCTTGCACAATGGCCAAATGCTTCAATATTTACTACTGCTAGAAGCCTGTTTCCCACCAATATGATGCTTCTAAAGATTCCTAATAATTACTCTCAATGGGCACAAGATGATAAAGTTTGTTTCTTTCTCTTGTGATTGGTTCTTTTGGGCACCAATAATATGGCCTAAAGGATGAGATGGCCTAGAATCTAAAGACACTCATTAGATGGCCTAGGTTCTCAAATTTTCAGATATTCCAACTCTACGGATGATTCCCCAAGATTTGGAGTAAAAAAAAAAAAATTACTATTCAGTCACTATTCACTTGTCACTATTCACCTGTCACTATTCATCTGTCACTATTCACTGTCACTATTCATCCGTTACTATTCATGACACTGTTCACTCCGAATTTGGCCTATTTAAGGGAGGTTGTCCCTTATGTTTGAAACAAGTTTTACTAAGGTTTTAGTTCAGATTTCTCTTCCCTTAGAACTCCTTCCCTTAGGAAGCCTTCTTAGAGAGAGAATTCACCATACTTCTACTACTACTACCTTATTCACTACAAACTTTGTAATCCTACAAACCTTGTAACTAGAACTAGTTCAAGCTTTGTAACTGTTAACTTGTACTGTTGAGATCTTGTATTCACTACTACTGTAAGTGTTTATCCTACTTTCAATAACAAGTATTTTCATTTTTATGATCATTATTCTATTTGTTGCTACCGCCACCTTGGACGGATTACCGCCATAACGAACGGTTCTAAATTGCTTTCATTTACTTTGAATTATTTTCATATATACTTGGCTGGTTCTACCGTCTTATAATTGTTCTTACTTTCAAGTTATTTTCAAGTTATGTACATTACTTTCTTTACAATATTGCTGTGCTTCTGTCTCTTCTCATCAGCTGTGCGTCCCTTTTCCCCTTTATGGTATATATATATATATATATATATATATATGAGATGAGTTCAAGTTACATCTTTTTTAAACCATTGGATTTAAGTAGATCCAACGGTCAAAAAAAGACCCACATTAATGCGAATATTCTAATTGATCTCATTTATTATCCCATATTTAGTACATTCTATACCTATCTCTAAACCAAAAAAAAAAAAAAAAATTCTACTTTTCTCTCTCTCTCTCTCCTCCAAATGGCATATCATACTTGTTTGTTTTGTAAGTTGTGTCAAATGTCACTACATCCCCAAAGTATTGATAAGCCATTCTTGATCATGCATCCACCCAAAAAAAAATTAACCATATGGCCAACATCATCACATTGAATTGCATAAAAGAAATTGGAGTTTTGAGCTTGTTGTTTTTTGGCAATAATTAAGGATAGTTGAGGCATCCCTAGCATCTAGATTTTTTCCCCTAACATCTCTCAAGTGATTCCAACAATCTCTACTTGTAAATGTCTAGTCGCCTACATTGAACATCATGGCAACTTTTTTTGTTGGAAGACCTTCTCCAAATTTTTCAATAAGACTCTCAGTAGCAGTAGACATTTTTTTGTCGCATTGGAGGTATGACATGCTTTTTGGACTAATTATACCATGATTGTGGTTGTTTTCAAATCCCTTCACAACCCATTTCTGCAACTTCTTATTCTTCATGACCCTAAGCATTGCTTTGCATCCAGTTCTAAGACTTAAGCAACTTCTATGGTCCTTTTTTTCATCATTTCTGCTCTCTCCACTATCAAATGTATTTTTTGTTTTGCGTTACCCTTCACTACAACATACATAAATACGCTTGTTACATTATCACTTTTGGGTGCTTTTTTACCTGTATGTATACGGATTCCAAAACCTTCTTTTTTGGCAAATTCTTTGTAAAAAGTTTCAACTCCATCAAGGGAGTCAAACTTCATTCAGATATATGGATATATGGCTAAGATTTTAACTCACAATCACCAAAATCTTCAAATGGTAACTCTTGCTCTAATAGTCCTGAATTGTTCGGGGCATCATATAACTCTTCTTGTTTCATCTGCTATTTAGTAACTAGAAGAACCCATATAAATAATGAACACAAATAAAAAAAATATGCAAACATATTACCAATAGTAGCTACAAAATGGGGGAAAGAATAATCAACTTGATAAGAATCAAAAGAATAAGAATAATCACCCTTTCAGAGCTATGATTGAAGTAAAATCTGCCTTCTGAGATTCTTATTACAACTAGCAAACAACAATGCAATGTTGCAAAAAATTAAATGGAGTGAGTGATGAGTCATAAATCCTTACTTTTCATGCTCATCTTTAAATGGTGTGGCTAACACAACTATTGTCATAAAAGGACATGATGATACAACCCTCACTAAAGGATTGATGAATACGTGATGGTTTATTCTTGAATAAGAAAGAAAATTAAACATCCTTACTATTGTGATGCATAACTATAAAGCTGAGGTGGGGTTTATTCCAAAAAATATATAATATTTATTTTGCCAACCACTAACAAGTTAAGAAGTTCTTCTTTTGTTTCTATTATTCTATATGAGTAAATTGTAAAAGAGGCTCAAAGTAGCATAGTGGGTAGAAGACAAAAAAAAAAAAAAAAATTGTGGTGGACAACTCCTTTAAGTAATCAAACTTTTTTTCTTTTTTCTTTTTCAACTTCTATTACTCAAACAAATAAGTAACCACGGTCAAGATTATAGGATTAGTTGCAAATCAAACTCCATCAAGGTTTAAATATAGATGCAATAGAACAAAATATTAGTAATAGAGAATGATAAAAGCAAAGTCTAATATAATATCAGTGATTCATGTGAGAAAATAAATTAAACAAATTTCACAATTTATGCTGCCACATAATTCAACCCTCCTTCAATTAAACATTTCTTATTTAGTCTTTACTCACTATCAGATGGATAATCATAATTAACAGTAAGATATATCGGAGGTGCTCAAGAAAAAATAAGTGTTGTTACAAGGTAAAAAATAATACATAAGTGCCTTTAGCATAAACCAACTACAATCACACATCTATATCTACAATCGCGACAAGAAAGAGTAAAGCGGATGATCTTTGTGATCCTCTCAAAAATTATAGTAATAATATAGTAATCAACTCCTAGTCCTACAAGCAATTTTTTCCGAAATCCTAGCCAAAGTCTAGAAACTTGGAGATAGAGAACAAAATAGAATAAAATAGTCTACTAACCAACTACACTCACATGCAATCGAATAAAATAGTTCATCGACTAAAAAAAAAAGTTCATACCTACAACAAAGTCTAGAAACGTTGTGTTATTCAACAAAGTATGGTAGATTGTGGTTTTTTTTTTTTTTGGTTGTTGCTGGCAACCAGGCTGTGGAGGTGGAAGCAAAATGAAATATTGAAACTTGAAATAAATAGTTTACCAAAAAAAAAAAAAAAAGAAACTTGAAATAAATAAAAAAGACAGAAAAGCTAATAAAGCTAAACTCTAGTGGACAAAAGAATAGAGCAAAACACCGTCACTCGGGGGCGGCGTTACAGTTCTTCAGGAGCAACCTCCTAACTTAATAAAAAAAAAATTATATATAAAATATTTTTTTATTAGTTTAACTTACATTTAAAATATTTTTACACACTTTCTCTCAAAAAAAAAAAAAAAAAAAATTACACACTTACTATTAGTATCTCTCTCTTTCTCTCATGAATCTCTGATATTAATTATGTGTATTATATATATATATATATATGTGCATTATTTATCTATATATATATATATATATATAACCGAAGCTTTTGAATCTCCCACAGTTTTACACATCAATATTAAATTTATTTATTTTTTCTATTTTTTAAATTTCGATTTTTTTCCCTAGTCTTTTATGCGACTGACTCTCTCTAACCTATAGGCATTCTTAAAACCCAAAACCCTTATATATATAAAACTGAAGCTTTTGAATCTCCCATAGTTTTACACGTCAGTATTAAATTTATTTATTTTTTCTATTTTTTAAATTTCGATTTTTCCCCAGTCTTTTATGCGACTGACTCTCTCTAACCTATACGCATTCTTAAAACCCAAAACCCTAACCTTTGAGCTCTCTCTCTCTTCGCTTTGTCTTGGGTCCTGTCGTTTCCCCTTTCTCTCTTTATTCGTCAAACCTCTCCCTTACAAGCCATCCCCATTCACTCATTCGCTCTTGCTTCGCTCGCTCTTCGTTGATTTTAGCATATTTTCAGTTAATCTATACGATTTCACATTAAAACCTAGGGTTCAATTCGATTAATTAGCAATCAATTAATGCTGAGTACTTCGATTTGTGTGTGTGTGTGTTCGGATTTGTAAAACTATTTGTTGATTTGAGTAAAATCTCTATGGATTTTCAATGGACTAGAAATTTAACTAGGGTTTTGTAAATTTTGTTCGGTTACTGATCTGCTTGATTCTGATTTGATCATTTTTTTTTTGTTGGATTTTTTTCGATGAAATGTTTGGTCTTCACTACTCATTTGATCTGTTGAGTTGATTTTGCTTTTGAGTCCGTTTGATCTGTATATATATTTATGTTCTATTTGTGTGTATATGTGTACATGCTATGTATTTAAGCTTCGCTAAAATTAATGCTATGGTTTCATATTGTTCTGTCGGTTTTGTATTCTGTGATTAGGTTTCTGTGTTTGTGTGATTGGCTTCAATGTTTTGCTTAATGAAATGATTTGGGACACGATATTTTCAAAACTCTGTTTTTAGTTTTTAACTGCCTTGATTTAAAGCTTTGAGAACTTCTGATTTGTTCACTTGATTGTGGTTTACTTTTATGCCAAAATGAGTTGTGCTTAGAAAAGATGTATATTCTTTTGGGGAAAATAGAGATTCTAATGTAAAGTTCACATTGTTTGTAAATCTTTGTAAGTGAAATTTTTTTTTTAGTCTACCACCAATAGTATTTAAGTTTTTAGAAGTAGAAGTTGTGCCAAAATGCTCAAGTTTTTTAATGTCAGAGCTCAAGCTCCAGGTATGTAATTTTACGATGTTTTCATCACCATAGAGTAGCCAAGGTGTAGTGAGCCAACTCTATTTCCCTTTGAATTATCAAAAAAAAAAAAAAAAAAAAACTTTATTTCCCTTTGATTTGTATTCTTTGAAATGGGAGTGTATACATCTTTTAATTTTTCCTCTCTTTTCCTTTTCTAATAAAATTATTTACTTAAAAAAACACTAACTTATAATTTGATACAAAAAATTATTTGCTAAGATGTAGAAGAATGGTAATAATTTGAAATACTTTAGGGGAAGTCTCAAACTTGACCACAGGGTAGGGTGTTTCTAAATAATGTCAATGGAAAAACCAATGTGGATTCTCTTTGAAAAAAATAGAAATAAATTCATATGGTGTGTAATTGTATGGAACTTGCTATTTAAGTGAGTCTCTATTTTAATTTGTTTTAATGGTTGGGAGTTAAATTCAGTTTCGATTTATTATTATTATTATTTATTTGATTGAAAAGGTAGAAATTCTATTACTATCAAAAAGAAAGTTTGAAAAGTATAACATGGGAATGATCCAAGCCAACTCAGTGGCTTAGGTTCCAGGAAAAAAATATATATAGGGAAATAGATAGTATGACCATGTCAACTAGTGGTTAGATGAACTCCAGTATACATATATTTATATATTTCGTTTATATTCATATTTTTGATTGAAAGGTGAATCTCAAGTTTGTGTTTTCCTATCAAATTGAGATAGATGTCTACTTCTTCAGTACTTTCCACTCTTCTGACAATGGGCTCTTCCTCCTCATATAAATGGATAGTGAGTAGGCAATTTTTACTTTTGAGTATAATACGATTGGACACTTACACTATTGCACATTCTGAGTCTAATAGAAATTCTTACTCTCCCATCCCATATTCCAATTTTACTGTTTATTTATTTATTTATTAAATTTTTTGTCTTTCTTACAAATAAACAATACTGGATATGATATTGATAGTTTGCTATTTCAGTAAAGCACTGATTCATAGCTTTCATATATATGAATGCATGCTAATTATAGGATTAAATCTTAAATAATTGTTGATGCATTTGTGTCACTTGGATTGAAGGTTCAGAAAAGTACATTTTCGAGGTATGACTTCTTTGGGTGTATATTTTAAATTTTTGAGAAGATAATCATATTGACAGATTAATAAGGATATAATAGTAAGTGCATTTTTCCATAGAGGATGTATTATGCATATTGGAAGCTTCAAGGAGGCTGAAAATAATTATAAATGAATCATTACAATTCCATTAGTCAATTTGTGTTTACAAATCAATACATTTTTCAGGTGTTTGAGAAAATTATGATCTATGTTCAATTGAGATGAAGATTACGAATAAATTGAGCATCCCATTTTAGAAATTGGGCCAACACGTATTTGCTTCGGGTAATAATCTCTCATTCTTTAAAGGTTTTTTTTTGTATAGTTTAAGAAATAGTTCAATTTTTAAGGAGAAGAAAAAAATCTTTAAGAAATTTTAGAAAATAAATGATACATTATATCACATTACAAAATAATTATATATTCATTTATTTCCAAGCAACACGTGGATTTGCGAATAGTCTAATAACTTAAACAATTAGCACTTGCTTCAGTATGCATAATAACTTTTAGGCTGGCACCATATTCAACATGAGAGGCCATTATAACCACAACAGCACACTTAAAAACTAAAGACTTAATCGAATCAAAAAAAAAAAAAAAAAACTAAAGACTTAAGACTTGCATCACAATTCACAAACAAATGACACAAGAAAAGGAAAGGACAATAAAGATCAAATGATTTCAAATTTAAGATACGGTATTATTAAACTTTGACGCAGGTTTCTCCATCGCAGTTCCATCCTTCGTGGGGATTTTCTTCCCCCTTGGAATCATCATTGGCTCCTTTGTCTTCATTCAAGGCACACTTTGGATGAAGATCAAAGTCACACTTATCACAGTAATATGACCAGACAAGTCCCTCCTCATCACACCCATCACAATTATAAACCCTACGACGAGCAAGCACAAGCTCATGCTCCTCATGGAGTTTGTGTTTCAACTTCTCAGGCCACCCCTTTGCCAACTCCTCAATTTCTGCCTCAATCTCCTTCAACCGCTCATCAGTAAAAGGATAAGCATCAGCCCCATGAATCATTATAATATCTCGAGCTTCTTTTGTGACAGTCTTGCCACTTGGTCCAATGGCTACAAGCAGGGGAATGCCACGGACCTTGAAAGTGCGACTCAAGGATCCCTTCCTAGGATCACCAAAGGGAAGCGCTAGCCATGGCATTCCTGAAAAGAATTCATCAAAAGAGGCTTGGTCCCTGTCACTAGAGATGAAAATCACTTCAAAGGCATCATCCTTTGCCTTGATCTTGTGGTATGCATCCATTAGTTTTGGTAGAAAGGCGCGACATGGAGGGCACCAATGTGCTGAGAAGTAAAGTAGGATGTTCTTTCCCACTAAATCTTTTACTGGAATCTGGAAAGGAAAACAAGTGATCAAATTCATTTTAACAGGATGCAAACTTCTCTACATACCACATAGAATATCGCATATAAACCAAGAACTAAATACAAGTATTTCCACTGTTAGTGGGAGGAACGAATTCATTCGTCATCACAACAGTTTGGACCAAATTATCTGACATAATCCATAAGATACTATAAAGTTTGCAGCATTGAATAAATCTTAGGTTACCTTGACTCCATCTTTTCCAATGACAAAATCTTGATCTCCTGAAACCAAAATTGACTCCAGGGTTTGAGCTTCCTGTTTTGCCTTCTCCACCTCAGCAAGCTCTGTGAACCTTTCTGGCGTGAACGGGTATGCCAGAACCCCATGTTCGTCAATTGCTTCAGCAACATTGGATTGAAGAGTCTTCCCATCTGGCCCTATAATAACCAAAGTGGGGAGGGCTGCGAGCTCAAAGTACTGAGCCAGCTTTTGACAGCTCTTGTCCTTGACAGGTAGTGCAAACCAATGCAAGCTTTTGAAGCCTTGATTGAATGATTCCTCATCCTCTTCAAGTGGTATCAACACAATCTCAAAGTTCTCTCCCTTTGCTTTCAATTTTTCATAAACCTCATCAAGTTTTGGAGTAAAAACATCACAAGCCTTGTACGCGAATAATGAGAAATACAGACCTACTGTCTTTCCTTCAAGTTCAGAGACAGGCACCTTGTACATCAAGAATAAATACAGATTAGGGGAGAGGAATACTATATTTCATGTTAATGAACAAAATAACAAGCAACATCATGAAATTTTACCTTCTTTCCATCAGATGAAATGACAAAGTCACGTGAGTGGGATACCAAGATAGATCTCAAGGACTGATTCTTCCTGGCTGCTTCCTCTTGATCTTTCAAATCTTTGATCTTTTGTTGTGTGAAAGGGTACGCTTCAATTCCATACTCCCGAATGATCCCAACTCCATTGTCACTCACAACTTTCCCCTCTTCATCAAGGATTACACAGTGGGGTATGCCTCTAACCTTAAACAATTCATCCAAGCGATCACGTGTCTCTGAATCTGAAAATGGGATCGCAAGCCATGGCATCTTGGAGAAGTAACCTTTGAAGGACTCCTCATCTTCATCACCCGAGACAAAAATGACCTCAAAATCACCTTTTGAAGAGAGTTCATTGTACACCTCAATTAACGTTGGGGTGAATCGGCGACAGGGGCCACACCATGATGCTGAAAAATACAATGCCAACTTCTTCCCCTTCAGGGTCTCAATTTTAACGTGCAAATTCACAATTCAAGAAACGATTCCCTCTTAACTCGTTCCCCAATATTCATACTAGTACAATACTTGACTACGGTCCATGGAACACATCATACAATCAAAAAGGCAAGTTTAAATGATATTTTAATTAATTTTAACAAACTAATCATTCTAACACCATACATCCAGCCACTTACACTCCACTGAGTTCACCATAAGTTTTGATAAATAAGCTGACAACTCTTCTTCTTAAACTCCCCCAACCCCCTCACCAGTTTACCCATTGGCAATTAAAAAGCTTCATCATTTGTTAAATTTGCTTTCCATAGAAACTTATCGAACTTATTATAGGTTTTTTCAGACATCATTGTTTTATAAAGTTATTTATCAATTGGACCAGAGACATACAGTAACTTCTAAACTGAAAAATGTGATGCGGATGTACTGACATATACCAAATAAATAAAAACGCCACAATTTTTTCTGAATAGCTTTACTAATGGAAAGATTTTCACCTAAATACAATCTTAATTTTATTGAGCAGCCTTAGTTTATCCAAAATATTCAAATTACTTGCAATTAAAAAAAAAAAAGCCTTAGTAAGTATTATAAAATACAGGGGTCTACTATGCAGCCCAAGATCTTCACAAAAGAATTTCATGGATCAGCCATGGTTAAGTTCTTGCTCATAAAATTTTTTGTAAAAAAAATTTAAAGCTCTGCAGGGCATATATGAACTAAGTAAATAAAAAAAATATCCAAATTTCTCCAATACTATTCCAATATTTTTTTTGAAATAAAAAAGAAAAAGAGTATGAAATCAGTGCTCGTTAAATTATAAATGACAAGTACCAAGGAATTGCATCAAAATCATGAACTGATTATAAGCTATATTTACTTATTACATAGGAAAATGAAACCAGCGATTAAAGTCATCATAAACTCTTCTTTCTCCCTCCCTCTCTCACAGATCATATTTTCCCGAGAAAATCACAAGAAAAGTCCCATCAACCAATTTTCTTTGTTGGATGAATACATCACATGCCCATCAAACAGTTTGCTTAGCCAAACAAAGAGATGTAAAAATAATATATATATATTTTTTTTTTAAAAAGGACACCCATCAATAATCACTAAATGAAAAAAAAATTGACAGAATAAAATAGTACCTGATCGCCAGTGTTGCGGACAAGAAAGTCTCTCTCAGAAGAAGAGAGTAGCGAGCTAAAGTCGTGAGCTTCGTCGTTGATCACAGTCTCGGTAACGTTTTCTTCACCACCATCTGCCATTTTTTATCTCACTGAACAGTTCTAGTGGAAAGTGTGTGAAAGTAAAGTGAAAAATGCAGAGAGCTATGAGCTATGGTATTGTCCTAAGCTTGCTTATTTCGACTCTTTGCGAGAGAATATGTAAGAATATTCGTATTTATAGGGCCTCAGGTAAGTTCCAGAAGCAAAAAAAAAATTTTGTTTATGAAAAAAATAGAAAAAGATAAGGCAAAGACTTCTGGAACTTTCTTAGTCGGCAAGCAAAGAAGTGCGTAAGAACAACGTGGGAACGGTGATGTTATTGTACGGTTCGACGAGGATCACAAATTTTATTTCACTTATCCGTGTGTACGAAGCGTGCGCGATAATAAGATAAAATTCATGTTTTCTTCTTAGTTTTAAATGAGAATTTCAAAATTATATAACTTCAAAATTAACCAAAGTGAACCAAAGTTATTAATTCCATAGGAACTCGTTTTGGTTTATTCAATGGAACAAAATATTTTATATCAACCTATTTTGGTATACCGTTTTAAAATGTTTCAGATTCATATATATAATTGAAAAAATTATAAAAAAAGTTAGTCACTTTTTTATTTTCTAATAAAATTTTTCGAATAACCACCGTGGGTTGTTCTAAAAATTTTGTGTATTAGGGTTGTCTACGGGTCGGGTGGATCGAGTTTGAGATCAACTTGCTATTTGACTCGCTTAGATCGGGTGGAAGAAGTGACGACCCGCAACCGACCAACAACCACCGTGGGTTGAGTCGAATTGGGCTTTGGCAGATGATCAGTCGATTTGATTGAATCAATGGAGCGGTGGTGGTGGTAGATCTTCGTTGGATCTGAGCAAAGGAGAGAAAGATTCGACCGAATTTTGAGTGGATCTAAGCTAAACCTTGCCGGATCTAAGCCAAATGTTGCCGGATTCACACCCAACATTGCTGAATCTGAGCAGATCTACACCAAACATCGTAAGATTTGAGCAAATCTAATCAAACATTGTCGGATTTGAGCATATCTAAGTGAAGAAAGGCCAAACATGGTCGGATTTGAGTGGTGAAGGGTCTTAAAATCGCTAGATCTGAGTAGAATCTGATAGATTCAAGGGTTCGTTTTCCAATCGTGTCGGGTTACTCGGGTTTTGGTGGAGGACATCGGCCACTCAACCCATCAAAGTCGGTTTCTAAGAGACTAGACCCATAGCCGACTGACAAAGGGATCGAATCAGGCCACCGGCGGTTGGTTCCATCAGTTTCGTCGGGTGGCCAGTTTGTTTGAACAGATTATATATATATATACACACACCATAAAATTATCAATTTGAAGGAGTGTTACTATTATATATAAAATAATGATTTAATATATGGATTTCAAACCCACATAATAGTAATAATAAATTAATAATAATAATACTTTTTTTTAAAGAATAAATAAACATTAACATGTACCCTTGGTCCATTATACCTAGATAATGGGGAAAAAAAAATTATTAAGAAGAAATAAAGTTAATAAGTCTGATATTCACTTGTACTTTTTTTTTTTTTTTTTAACTTTACTTTTTGTCATTTCCGGAAGCTAATCACGTGAGCTCACACCTAGGGGAAGCAAAATGAAAAATTTGAAACTTGAAATAAATAAAAAAGAGGACAGAAAAGCTAATAAAACTAAACTCTAGCGGACAAAAGAAAAGAGTAAAAAATCACCAGTCACCCAGGGGAGGCAATACTTGTTCTTCAGGCGCAATCTCCTAACTTAACAAAAGAAAAATATTTTTATATATAAAATATTTTTTTATTAGTTTAATTTACATTTAAAATTTTCGTGTTTACATTTCAGTTAAATGGTAATTTCAAAATTATATAACTTCAAAATTAATTGAAGTCAACCAATGTTATTAATTCCGTTTAGGAACCTGTTTTGGTTCATTTAGTAGAACAGAATATTTTATAATAGCCTATTTTGGTATATTGTTTCAAAATGTTTTAGATTCCTATATATATATATATATATATATATATATATATATATATATATATATATAACTGAAAAAATTGTTAAAAAAGTTAGTCACTTTTTTATTTTATAATAAAATATTTTTAAAAATAGTTTATTAATGCATGTCCTAAGGGCATACATTAGTGTGTGTGTGTGTGTGTGTGTGTATTAGGGCTGTCCACGGGTCAGTCGGATTAGGTTTGAGATCAACTTACTACTCGACCTGCTCAAATCGGGTGGAAGAAGTGATGACCCGCAACTGACCGACAACCACCGCGGGTTAAGTTGGATTAGGCTTTGGCAGATGATCGGTCAATTCGGTTGAACCGATGGAGCGGTGGTGGTGGTAGATCTTCGCCGGATCTGAGCAAAGGAGAGAAAAGTTCGGTCAAATTTTGAGTAGATCTAAGCTAAACCTTGTCGGATCTAAGCCAAATGTCACTGGATCCACACCAAACATTGTCGGATCTGAGCAAATCTATGCAAAATATCACCAGATTTGAGAAAATCTAATCAAACATCGTCGGATCTCAGCGGATCTAAGCAGAGAAAGGATAAATATGGCTGAATTTGAGAGGTGAAAGGTCTAAAAGTTGCTAGATCTGGGTAGAATCCAGTAGATTCAAGGGTTCATTTTCCGATCGGGTCGGGTAGCTTGTGTTTCGGTGGAGGAAACCTGCCACTCAACTTGTTGGAGTCAGTTTCTAAAAGACTGGACCAGTAGCCAACTGACGAAAGGATCAGATCAAGCCACTGGCGGTCAGTTTTGTCGGGTGGCTGGTTTGCTTGGATGGCCCTAATATATATATATATATATATATATATATATATATATATATATATATATATATATAAAGGGGAAAAGGGACACACAATTGATGGGAAGAGACAGAAGCACAGCAATATTGTAAAGAAAGTAATGTATGTAACTTGAAAATAACTTGAAAGTAAGAACAATTATAAGGCGGTAGAACCAGCCAAGTATATATGAAAATAATTCAAAGTAAATGAAAGCAATTTAGAACCGTCCGTTATGGCGGTAATCCGTCCAAGGTGGCGGTAGCAACAAATAGAACAATGATCATAAAACTGAAAATACTTATTATTGAAAGTAGGATAAACACTTACAGTAGTAGTGAATACAAGATCTCAACAGTACAAGTTAACAGTTACAAAGTTTGAACTAGTTCTAGTTACAAGGTTTGTAGGATTACAAGGTTTGTAGTGAACAAGGTAGTAGTAGTAAAAGTATGGTGAATTCTCTCTCTAAGAAGGCTTCCTAAGGGAAGGAGTTCTAAGGGAAGAGAAATCTGAACTAAAACCTTAGTAAAACTTCAAGGGACAACCCCCCTTAAATAGGCAAAATGTCTAAGTGAATAGTTCAACAAATAGTAAAAGTAAATAGTGAATTAGTGTAGTGAATAGAAAAAGCTTGCCAAAGTGATTTTGGTGTGACCAAAAGCCTTTGAATCAGGGAGAATCTTCTTTTTAGCAAGAAACATGGGGAATCTTTCTTCCAGAACATCATCATCAGAGGTGGAAATCAACAGTAGAATTTGACCAGAAAGTAAACATTGCAACATTTTTGGCCGTTATGCAGGCCAGACAAATAGGGGAATCAAACTTTCAATCAATCTTTTGCTAAGTCATCAGCATCTTCGTCATCATGACCAAATCACTCCTGATTGTAGGGCTAGTAAGGGTCTTTTGAAACAGAGGCTTGAGAGGATCGTTCATCTTTTGAATCAGCAGCTTCATCTTCCTTAACCATTTTAGTGAGCAGGGCATATAAAGCATCAGGGTCCTTGCGGATTGCATCCAAAGGAGAACTCTTCTTCTTGGTCTTAACAGGTGGTTTAACATTTTTAGCAGATGAGGAAGCAGGTGCATCAGCCACAGCTTTTTGCATAGGGGTAGTGATTCTTAATGAGGAAGCACTTGGGGAAGGGAAATCTCTGGCAACATTGTTAATAATGGATTGGGTGTGAGCAAACTTATCCCACCATTTAGCATAGCAACAGCGAGCGAGAACATCACCTTCTTTAACATATTGCCATTTTAGAATCCAAGGAACCTTATATTTCTTAGCAAAATGAACCACGGGAGTGAACTTAGCTCCATGATCATCAGTGTGGAACCTTAATGTAAAATTTTGGAAAGAATCCTTCAATGGCACAGGGAATATTTCAACAGTTGAACCAAACTGGGACCACCAGTGGATGAACCAGAGAGGGAATTCAGAGTCAAAATCTTTATCAAAATTAACAAACCATGAATGAGACATGTTTTCATTTTGGTGGAGCATGAATCTGAACCAGGCAGTAACATAATCATGATATGAATAGGGAATAGGAAATTTTGGTAATCTTCTTGTGGCGGCAGGGTTGGAGCCCCACATTTCTTCAGAAAAAATGTGGTTTAAGTAAACACTGTGATAAATAATCTTATCACTATTAGCCTTGTTAGTTATGGCTTTGATAGTAATTGAATTCTCATGACGTAGAATTTCAGAATAGTATTGCATAGTCTTTTGGCAGTGCTCAGGAATCCAGTGAAATTGTGGAGGAAAATAACTAGTAGTAAGCCTAAAAGGGTTAGTAATGGAGGCCCTATTTGGCTCTACGGAGAACAGGTTTTGGATATATTGTTTTCTAACATACTGGGAAGCATTGGAAGCATTAGGGTAAACAATTTTAATAGGTTGGTGAACAGTGGCTAAAGCATAAGGATCATATGGTGAGGCTAAAACAGAGGAATAATTAGGCTTAGGAATAGTACCTAGGGGAGTAAAACGGTTAACAATGTCCAAAGAGGAAACAAGTTCATTTTTAACAATTAGATCAGCAATGGCAGGTGTCTTGTCTTTCGACCGTCTACTTGCCATTGGGACACTGCAGAAATTCACTAGTAAGGAAATCAGGGATAGCATTTTGAGATCCTTTAATATATTCAATATCAAAATAAAAAACACTCAAAATAGCTTGCCATCTAGAAAAAATATGTTTTGAAGCAATATTTTCAACATCTTTTTCAATAACATATTTAGCACTTTTACAATCAATACGTAACAAAAACTTTTGATTTAATAAATCACTTTGAAATTTTGAAATACTTAGTACTATGGATAAAATCTCTTTTTTAATAGTACTATAATTTAACTGTGCATTGTTCCAAATACCAGAATAGAAACGAACAATTTGTTCCGATGGCCCAAGAGAAACTCTTTGTTTCAGAATGCCACTATAACCAATGTCAGAGGCATCGGTCTCAACAATTTTGAAAGCACCAACAGTGGGAATACCAAGACAAGGCAATGTCTTAACATGAGATTTGATTTGTTTAACAAGAGAAGTATGAACATCAGACCAAGGAGAGGGATTACTTCTTAACCGGTCAAACAAGGGTTTACATTGTTTCCTCATGTCTTTGTAAAAATCAGCAACATAGTTTAATGACCCCAGAAATCTTTGGAGCCGTGTTTTATCAATGATAACATCAGGAAACTTATTAGCAAGTTGGAAGGCTCTATCTATAGGACGAATCTGTCCTTCAGAGATGTCATAGCCAAGGAAACAAACTTTGGTCTGAAACAATTTCATTTTCTTAGCAGAGACAACAAGACCATGTCTTTTAATAGTATCCAGAAACGAATACAAATGTTTCCAGTGTTCATCAATAGAGCTAGAGTAAATAAGAACATCATCACTATAAACAATGGTGAAATGACTGAAGGAATTAAAAATATCATTCATGATGTTTTGGAACTCACTCGGGGCATTCTAAGACCAAATGGCATAACATTCCACTCATAGTGTCCAAAAGGAGTGGTAAAAGCAGTTTTGTACCTATCATTCTCACTAATCTGGATTTGCCAGAACCCAGATTTCATGTCAAACTTGGAGAACACTACTGCTTCACTTAGCCTATGGACCAGGTCATTCTTATTGGGAATAGGATACTGAATCCACTCTAAAACCTTATTCAAGAGTTTGTAGTTAATGATTAATCTTGGGGTTCCTCTTTCAATCTCAGCATTTTTCTGGACATAAAAAGCTGAACAAGACCAGGGGGACTTGCTATTCCTAATCAATTTTTTCTGCAACAAATCATGGATTTCTTTTTGCAAAATTCAACAATTTCAACATTCATTTGAATAGGACGAGCTTTAGTGGGAATATTTTTCTCATCAAAATCTTTAACATATGGCAAGTCAACAATATGTTTCTTCATGTGCCAGAAAGCATTAGGAACATCAGAGCAAACATCATCGATTAACATTTTCTAAAAACTATCAATTTTGGATTGCAACAATTTATCAGAAATTTGGTCAGCAATTTTCTTGTATCTAACCTCTTGCTGAAGGAATTTAAGATGTTTAATTTTAGCATGAATCATGTTTGAAGCAGCATTAGTGTCAATTTCAAATTTTGAAGCAAATTTGAATTTTACTTTCTGCCCAAAAGTGTCAGTAGTAATTCCATCATGTTCAACAAGAAAATGATACAAAACATTTATAAAAGGCAAACCAAGAATCACTTTATCAGTCATGTTTTAACAAGAACAGAAGGAATCTTGAAACAGACATTATCATGGCACACATGAGCATTATTCAATTCATACTTAATTTTCATCTGAGAACCATTAGCAGAAACCAATCTTTTAGTAGATTTTTCAAAATATTTTTAAGGAATCAACCCTTCTTGGATACAGTTCATATCCGCACAAGAATCAATCATAGCAATAACAGTGAAATGATAATCAGGAGAAACAACAATTTTGACTTTTGTAAACCATTTTGGAGGAAGTATTTTATTAACAAGAGCAAGTTGAGGATTAGTAAAAACATCAGCAATACTTTTATCAGAAAGGAGAGCCTGTTGACTAGATTCAGCTCCATCTTTGTGCTCATCATGTTCACTATCAGATTTATCAGATTGTTGTTTATCAAGGTTTTTATCAACTTTTAACATTATTAGTTCTTGTGTAAGATTATTGTTGTCACTTTTAATATTTTTAAAATCATTTTTTAATTCACTTATCTCATGTTTAACAATATTAATTTCATGTTGTAAATCGTTAACAGTTAAATCTTTGGATTTCTTTTTATTAAATCTTTCCAAAGTTTCTTCAAAGCTTATAGTTGATTTTAGTTTTTTATCAGGTTCATGTTTTACCAAATTTTTCTTGAACTTATCCAAATATTCTTTTTGTAATTCAGGATTTTGAATTTGATTTATCAGTTGAATTATTAATTTTTCATTTTCTTCACTTTTAGTGAGGGTTTTAACAGATTTAATATCATTGCAACAAGAATCTCTACAACCTAGTTTAATATTAGGAGAATTAGAAGAATCATCAATAGATTGATAACAAGAATCAGAAGAAGAAAAATCATCTTCCAAAGAATCAGATGAGTTGTTTGATTCAAGGATTCTGAATAATTCTTCTTGCACATTATCATCAATATTTAACATGTTGAACTTGTTTTTTAACTTACCCGGTTTTTCTTTACAGTCTTTACTAAAGTGTCTAGGTTTTCCACAGTTAAAACATTTGCCTTTACCTGATCTTTGTTTAACATATTTCTTTTTAGCATAAAAACCATTAGGTTTAACAAAGTTGGTTCTATATCTTTTATGTTTTTTATGGTTGTAATTTTTGTGACTTTTATCATATTTTTTCCCTTTTTGCCTGGAAGGAGCAATAGGAGGTAAACCATATTGTTCACAGAAATTACCCCTTTCATATTTAGCTTTTCTTTTATTTTTTAATTGGTGTTTTAACAGTTTTTCATCATTACACATATTGATACCAAGTTTTTTAATAGTATTGAAAATATCACCATAAGTTAAATTATCATAATCAATAGAATCATTTTTACCTATTAACTCTTGTTTTACCTTTTGAGCAAAGATGGGAGGCAGACTGTCAATAAACTTTTCTTTTCAATAAGGCTTATGACAATCTTTCCGGAGCATCACTCTGGAAGTAAAAACATCTTGATACCATTTGTAATTAGACATAGTAGGACAACTCAAATTATTTAAATAGTTAGAAAAACGAGATGAAATATTGGATGGAGTACCAACAAAATGTTTGAGAATAGTATAGATCAACGTATTAACACCATCAGGAATACCACAACCAATACTTTCATCAAAAATAGGCAAACCTTCATCATTCTTTTTAACAGCATGTTTAATAGACTCTTTGGATTCTTCAGTGATGTATGAATCCCACCATCCATGAAGAGTACCAGAAAAACCAGTAACAAGTAAATTAACAATTTCAGGTTGATCAAGATCATGGTTATTTTGATAAGCAATATCAACCATAGACATATGACTTATTTTATTAATGATTTCCTGTTCAGAAAAATCATCAATATTCCATTCATAAAGCTTATTAGCAGAGACAGAAAACTGTGTTTGAAAAGATCTTTCTTCAAACTGCATATTAGGAGGAGTGGGTTTTGAATACTAGTTTTTAGTAAAAGACATGGGTTTGGAGTTTCCAACAAATCTTTTAATTTCTGGTAAATCATCATCAAAGATTCTTTTTGTAGAAACAGAAGAAACAGTATCAGAATCTGTATTTTCTTTAGAAACAATTTCGTTTTTGGAAATAGTTCGAGTAGCTGGAGTACTTGTAGAAGTACCTTCAGTTTTAACTTTTAAATCAGAAAGCATTTTTTCAACAATTTCAAGAGTCTTGGACTGAGAAGTTTTAAACATAACTTTTTCTCTTTGATTGGGTAAATCAATCAAAGGTTTCTCAGTTTTAACAGAAACAAATTTTTCAAAAATAGGTTTTTCAACAATTTTTTCTTCAATACGGTCTAGCTGTTGACCAATAATATGCAAAGATTGATTAGTAAAATTGTTTTGTTCAATAAGACTAATAATGGGAGTTTGGTCATCAGCAATTTTGAAAGGAGAGGCTTTCACTTCCTCTTTTGTCACTTCATCCTTCTTAGTAGTTATCAAAGTAGAGAAAATTTGTTCAACGGTTTTATCTATTTTAACAAAATTTGATTTTTTTATCACATTTAAATGTTGTTTTGAAACCTCATCTTTTGAAACATAATGGTTTTCAAGAAAATCAAAAAACAAAATATGTTTTTTCCATTGATTCATCTTTTCCAACCATTTTCTCTTAACACGGTCTTTTTCAGACTGAGGAAAATTATTTTGGAAATATTTTCTTTTAGGTCTGTTTTTTGAAAGCATAAACTCATTGTACAAAGCAAACCAATCAATTTCAAAATCATCATTTAAAACAGTCAAAACTCTTAATTGATTTTGGTAAACAGGAGGATTTTCAATAGGAGGAGAATCAAAGTCTAAAGGAGTGACAGAAACAAAGTCTTCTTTATCATCAACGGCAACATTACCATAAGGAGAGGAAGATTCAGCTTTAGCAGAATAGAAGGGAGTGCTAACTTGTGAATTACTACTGGAAACTCCTTTTAGCTTTAAATCAGAGGATTTTTCCAAATTCTTTTTCAAAAAATCATTGATCTCTTGATCTCTTTTTGAAATACTATCAGATCCAGCAAAGGAATGTCTTCCTTCGTTGATCCTCAAAGGTGGATTGTTTTGAAAACTTATTTTAACAGTACCATCAAGATATTGTTGAATATGAGTAAGATCAAGTTCATCAAAAACAGGTTTAGCAGGAGGGGATTCTTATTCCAACAACCAATCCTTAGGAAGCTTAACATCTTGCCATTGGATCTTTTTTGGAACTTGAATTTTAGCATCAAGGGTTGAACATTGAATTAACATGGTTTTACCAAAAGGTTCTCTAGGGATTTTAGCGCATGGGTTCATTTGAGTACCCAATAATTTATAATAAATGCGGTAAATCAAAGCAAAAGGCTTACTACCTTCTTCCATGTGATAACCAGATGAAGCAATATTCAATGTCAAAGCTTTAATAATATTAGGATCATCCAAAGCAAGAGTAAGATCAGGATAATAGTTAAAATAAATAGGACCATCATACATAGAAGCAGTAATCATACCAAGAATGCTATCTTTAAAAATCTTAAATCTAGCATCTCTTAAACACATGAGAACAAAAGCATTAATACCCTTTCGGGTAAGTGGTTTAATAGCAACTTGAACCATACCAATATGCAAATAACTGAATTTTTTAGCAGCAAGAAATTCACTAACATTTCTTTTAGTGAACAAACAACATTTTTCATGAACTTTTGAAATAGAGAAAATTTGTTCAACTGTTCTGGCTTTGTAAGCAGAATGAAAAGCACTTTCAACAAAACTAGTTTTATAAATAGTTTTAGTATCAACTTTAGGAACATTCCAATTACAAAAATCAGTGATCAACTCATTATCATCAATAGTGTGATCTTCTTCATTTACAATATCAGGAGGACAACTAGTCCTGGAGTTGATAGAGGAGTTGGATCTCCACAACCTATCCATACTATCCTAGGTTCAACACTTAGTTATCATGTTTTTCTCACAACCGTTGCATTTCGTTACACATACCCTAACCAACCTTATACCTCTCATGCCTTACACGCCCACTTGGCTCAAACGGGCCTTACAGTTCGGTTCTAGGAATTCACTTTACAACTAGGGTGGCGCCAACGGCGGTAAGAAGGGAACACAACAATAGAATATCAAAGTTTCGGGTAGACACGAATAAGAAACAAAGACACAACAACACTATCACCGGCCAGAAAAGAGTGGCTCTGATACCATAGTGTTGTTACTTGAAAGAGGAACCCCAAGATAGTGTTAATACTATTTATGGTATCAGAGCCACTCTTTATGGTATTCCTGATGGTGTTAATACGTTGATCTATACTATTTTCAAACATTTTGTTGGTACTCCATCCAATATTTCATCTCGTGTTTCTGACTATTTAAATAATTTGAGTTGTCCTACTATGTCTGATTACAGATGGTATTAAGATGTTTTTACTTCCAGAGTGATGCTCCGGAAAGATTGTCATAAGCCTTATTGGAAAGAAAAGTTTATTGACGGTCTGCCTCCTATCTTTGCTCATAAGGTAAAACAAGAGTTAATGGGTAAAAATAATTCTATTGATTATGATAATTTAACCTATGGTGATTTTTTCAGTACTATTAAAAAACTTGGTATCAATATGTGTAATGATGAAAAACTGTTAAAACACCAATTAAAAAATAAAAGAAAAGCTAAATATAAAATGGGTAATTTCTGTGAACAATATGGTTTACCTCCTATTGCTCCTTCCGGGCAAAAAGGGAAAAAACATGATAAAAGTCACAAAAATTACAGCCATAAAAAACATAAAAGATACAGAACCAACTTTGTTAAACCTAATGATTTTTATGCTAAGAAGAAAAATGTTTCTAAAAATATATTAAACAAAGATCAGGTAAAGGGAAATGCTTTAACTGTGGTAAACCTAGACACTTTAGTAAAGACTGTAAAGAAAAACTAGGCAAGTTAAAAAACAAGTTCAACATGTTAAATATTGATGATAATGTGCAAGAAGAATTATTCAGAATCCTTGAATCAAACAACTTGTCTAATTCTTTGGAAGATGATTTTTCTTCTTCTGATTCTTGTTATCAATCTGTTGATGATTCTTCTGATTCTCCTAATATTAAACTTGGTTGTAGAGATTCTTGTTGCAATGTTATTAAATCCGTTAAAACCCTCACTAAAAGTGAAGAAAATGAAAAATTAATAATTCAACTGATAAATCAAATTCAAAATCCTGAATTACAAAAAGAATATTTAGATAAGTTCAAGAAAAATTTGGTAAAAGATGAAACTGATAAAAAACTAAAATCAACTATAAGCTTTGAAGAAACTTTGGAAAGATTTGATAAAAAGAAATCCAAAGAATTAACTGTTAATGATTTGCAACATGAAATTAATATTGTTAAACAAGAAATAAACGAATTAAAACATGATTTTAAATATATTAAAAATGATAACAATAATCTTAAACAAGAGTTGATAATGTTAAAAGTTGATAAAAACCTTGATAAACAACAATCTGATAAATCTGATAGTGAACATGATGAGCACCAAGATGGAGGTGAATCTAGTCAACAAGCTCTTCTTTCTAATAAAGGTATTCCTGATACTTTCACTAATCCTCAACTTGCTTTTGTTAATAAAATTCTTCCTCCAAAATGGTTTACAAAAGTTAAAACTGTTGTTTTTCCTGATTATAATTTCACTGTTATTGCTATGATTGATTCTGGTGCGGATATGAACTGTATCCAAGAAGGATTGATTCCTTCAAAATATTTTGAAAAATCTATTGAACGATTGGTTTCTGCTAATGGTTCTTAGATGAAAATTAAGTATGAATTGAATAATGCTCATGTGTGCCATGATAATGTCTATTTCAAGATTCCTTCTGTTCTTGTTAAAAATATGACTGATAAAGTGATTCTTGGTCTACCATTTATAAATGCTTTATATCCTTTTCTTGTTGAACATGATGGAATTACTACTGATCCTTTTGGACAGAAAGTAAAATTCAAATTTACTTCAAAATTTGAAATTGATGTTGATAATCTGTCTTATAAGAAAAATTCTCCCTTGAATGAACTTATTCAAGAACTAGTGTTGAGTTCTTGCCAATATTTCACTGATGATTTTAAAGGTAATTTTCATAGTGACAAAATGTTAAATACTATCAATCATCCTAACATTATCAATGATTCTTTGCAGGAATCGGACACTGATGCGTGGATAAATACCACTAATAAGTGGGATAATAATAATATTCATATTTATACCACTAGTAAGTGGATAATTATGGAAAAGAAAAACAAGGGAAAAGCTCCTACACAGGACTATTCTCAAAACAAAAGACTCCTAGCGGGACCTTTTGCAATGCATGAAGGCGCGCATCTTCTGGGGTAAAACCCAGGGGATCAACATCCCTTCAGAGATATGTCCCAGCTAAAATGACATATTCCAGTGGTGATATGATAATTGCTTTACAGGAAGTCTTATCCAGATCCTTACAATTTCATAATGGAGTCTATAGTGAATTACCAGATTCCATAAAATATATTCTTGATAATCTCTATGCTGCTTTTACTAGAAACCATTGTTCACTGTTTAAAAAAACCCTCCAAGCTCTTGAAATCCACCTTGTTAATCTTACTGCTTAGAATGAAGCTTATATAAGCCACTATGCTAATCTTATTTCAGAAAAAATCCTTGCTTCAGAAAATGACCTTGTTTCAAACCTCGTTCCAGAAAATATTCTTATTTCAGAAAATGAGGCTTTTAGAAGCCATCTTGTTGACCATCCAAATATTACAAATGATTGTTACATCAGTCAACTCTTTGGCAAAAAGGATATCCATTCAAAGGATAAAATGACTATAATGGGCACTGATTATGCAAGATTGAGCCTTAAGACCCAATCTATGTTAAGAAGTGCTGTTACCAACTTGCCAACAGATATACAATCTCGTATTCTGAACAGCAAGGCTATGTTCCGGTCTGTTGACCTATGGTTTAGGTATTTCAAAAAACTTGTTACAGCCACTATTCCTGATCCTGATGAATTAGACGAAGGTGATAATGTCTTTATTCAGCTTGACTGGGAAGAACACTTTGGGAGTACCCTCAGAGTGTATGAAAAGAAACACCCATTTCCTGGCCTCTTGATAAATTATGATGATGGTTCAATTGTTGCTAATGATTTAGATGATGATGATGACAGGGACCCTCACTGGCTTTCCCAAATATTTGAATATGGCTTTATCAAGTTTATAAAATTAACAAGCCATTATCAAGCTAGCCAACTCCCACAAATTATTCAGGATGTTATTAAAGGATTTAACAGTCCTTTTGTTTCCATCAGATGCTGGAGTACGTTGCCAAAATGGGAAAGAGACAACTGGATGAATGTCCAGCCTTCAAAGCATCTCATTCTCATAAATGGTCACACTCACCAAGGGCCATGGTTTGAAGGAAATTCTCATTTGTCCTTTAATGATCCTTTTACTCTTGCAGAATGTTGGAGAAATTGTTTTAATAACCAAATTATTAATGTTGCTCAAAATTTATGGAAAAAATATCATTTCATGGGAAGCACAGATAGGATTTCTGTCTTTGGTCCCAAACCATATTATGATGCCATTGCTCATTTGCGGATTGCTGATCATTGTAATCCAAGAAGTCTTCTCATCCCGGAGAAAACTCCAACGTTTGAGCCAATTTTATATTGTGGATTCTGTAACCAGTATGCTGTTTACCATGAGCATGAATGTGATTCTCCACAAGGTCCTTTTGATCCTTTTGATGGTTATCCATCCGATGCTCCCTCTACTGATTGATGAGTTTATTCCTGAGGTTACTACTGTTACAAGATTGATGCTACTTTATTTGCCTGGCTTGCACAAAAGCCAAAATATTTCAATGTCCTTGACGTATATGTTGCTGAAAATTCGAAACTGTTTCATGATACTCTGGATTCTGCGGAAGATTTTGATTCTCCTATTTGTCTGGCCTGCACAATGGCCAAATGCTTCAATATTTACTACTGCTAGAAGCCTGTTTCCCACCAATATGATGCTTCTAAAGATTCCTAATAATTACTCTCAATGGGCACAAGATGACAAAGTTTGTTTCTTTCTCTTGTGATTGGTTCTTTTGGGCACCAATAATATGGCCTAAAGGATGAGATGGCCTAGAATCTAAAGACACTCATTAGATGGCCTAGGTTCTCAAATTTTCAGATATTCCAACTCTACGGATGATTCCCCAAGATTTGGAGTAAAAAAATTACTATTTAGTCACTATTCACCTATCACTATTCATCTGTCACTATTCACGATTACTATTCATCCGTTACTATTCATCCGTTACTATTCATCCGTTACTATTCATGACACTGTTCACTCCGAATTTGGTCTATTTAAGGGGGGTTGTCCCTTATATTTGAAACAAGTTTTACTAAGGTTTTAGTTCAGATTTCTCTTCCCTTAGAACTCCTTCCCTTAGGAAGCCTTCTTCGAGAGAGAATTCACCATACTTCTACTACTACTACCTTGTTCACTACAAACCTTGTAACTAGAACTAGTTCAAGCTTTGTAACTGTTAACTTGTACTGTTGAGATCTTGTATTCACTACTACTGTAAGTGTTTATCCTACTTTCGATAACAAGTATTTTCAGTTTTATGATCATTGTTCTATTTGTTGCTACCGCCACCTTGGACGGATTACCGCCATAACGGACGGTTCTAAATTGCTTTCATTTACTTTGAATTATTTTCATACATACTTGGCTGGTTCTACCGCCTTATAATTGTTCTTACTTTCAAGTTATTTTCAAGTTACGTACATTACTTTCTTTACAATATTGCTGTGCTTCTGTCTCTTCCCATCAGCTGTGCGTCTCTTTTCCCCTTTATGGTATATATATATATGAGATGAGTTCAAGTTACATCTTTTTTAAACCATTGGATTTAAGTAGATCCAACGGTCAAAAAAAGACCCACATTAATGCGAATATTCTAATTGATCTCATTTATTATTCCATATTTAATACATTTCTATACCTATCTCTAAACCAAAAAAAAAAAAAAAAGTCTACTTTTCTCTCTCTCTCTCTCCTCCAAATGGCATATCATACTTGTTTGTTTTGTAAGTTGTGTCAAATGTCACTACATCCCCAAAGTATTGATAAGCCATTCATGATCATGCATCCACCCAAAAAAAAAATTAACCATATGACCAACATCATCACATTGAATTGCATAAAAGAAATTGGAGTTTTGAGCTTGTTGTTTTTTGGCAATAATTAAGGATAGTTGAGGCATCCCTAGCATCTAGATTTTTTCCCCTAACATCTCTTAAGTGATTCCAACAATCTCTACTTGTAAATGTCTAGTCACCTACATTGAACATCATGGCAACTTTTTTTGTTGGAAGACCTTCTTCACCAAATTTTTCAATAAGACTCTCAGTAGTAGTAGACATTTTTTGTGGCATTGGAGGTATGACATGCTTTTTGGACTAATTATACCATGATTGTGGTTGTTTTCAAATCCCTTCACAACCCATTTCTGCAACTTCTTATTCTTCATGACCCTAAGCATTGCCTTGCATCCAGTTCTAAGACTTAAGCAACTTCTATGGTCCTTTTTTTCATCATCTCTTCTCTCTCCATTATCAAATGCATTTTTTGTTTTGCGTTGCCCTTCACTACAACATACATAAATACGCTTGTTACATTATCACTTTTGGGTGCTTTTTTACCCGTACGTATACGGATTCCAAAACCTTCTTTTTTGGCAAATTCTTTGTAAAAAGTTTCAACTCCATCAAGGGAGTCAAACTTCATTCTGATATATGGCTGAGATTTTAACTCACAATCACCAAAATCTTCAAATGGTAACTCTTGCTCTGATAGTCCTGAATTGTTCGAGGCATCATATAACTAGAAGAACCAATATAAATAATGAACACAAATAAAAAAATATGCAAACATATTACCAATAGTAGCTACAAAATGGGGGAAAGAATAATCAACTTGATAAGAATCAAAAGAATAAGAATAATCACCCTTTCAAAGCTATGATTGAAGTAAAATCTGCCTTCTGAGCTTCTTATTACAACTAGCAAACAACAATGCAATGTTGCAAAAAATTAAATGGAGTGAGTGATGAGTCATAAATCCTTACTTTTCATGCTCATCTTTAAATGGTGTGGCTAACACAACTATTGTCGTAAAAGGACATGATGATACAACCCTCACTAAAGGATTGATGAATACGTGATGGTTTATTCTTGAATAAGAAAGAAAATTAAACATCCTTACTATTGTGATGCATAACTATAAAGCTGAGGTGGGGTTTATTCCAAAAAATATATAATATTTATTTTGCCAACCACTAACAAGTTAAGAAGTTCTTCTTTTGTTTCTATTATTCTATATGAGTAAATTGTAAAAGAGGCTCAAAGTAGCATAGTGGGTAGAAGACAAAAAAAAAATTGTGGTGGACAACTCCTTTAAGTAATCAAACTTTTTTTTCTTTATTCTTTTTCAACTTCTATTACTCAAACAAATAAGTAACCACGGTCAAGATTATAGGATTAGTTGCAAATCAAACTCCATCAAGGTTTAAATATAGATGCAATAGAACAAAATATTAGTGATAGAGAATGATAAAAGCAAAGTCTAATATAATATCAGTGATTCATGTGAGAAAATAAATTAAACAAATTTCACAATTTATGCTGCCACATAATTCAACCCTCCTTCAATTAAACATTTCTTATTTAGTCTTTACTCACTATCAGATGGATAATCATAATTAACAGTAAGATATATCGGAGGTGCTCAAGAAAAAATAAGTGTTGTTACAAGGTAAAAAATAATACATAAGTGCCTTTAGCATAAACCAACTACAATCACACATCTATATCTACAATAGCGACAAGAAAGAGTAAAGCGGATGATCTTTGTGATCCTCTCAAAAATTATAGTAATAATATAGTAATCAACTCCTAGTCCTACAAGCAATTTTTTCCGAAATCCTAGCCAAAGTCTAGAAACTTGGAGATAGAGAACAAAATAGAATAAAATAGTCTACTAACCAACTACACTCACATGCATTAGAATAAAATAGTTCATCGACTCAAAAAAAAAAAGTTCATACCTACAACAAAGTCTAGAAACGTTGTGTTATTCAACAAAGTATGGTAGATTGTGGGTTTTTTTTTTTTTTTTGGTTGTTGCTGGCAACCAGGCTGTGGAGGTGGAAGAGTCATGGAGGAGATAGAGAGAGAGAAATGTGCAAAGAGAAAGAGAAAGAGACGTGAAGTGGAGAGAGAAAGAGTTAGTCGTATAAATTTTTCTGGGTTTAAAAGTAAGTATGGAATATATTAAATAAGGGATAATAAATGAAATCAATTAGAATATTAACATTAATGAGGATTTTTTTTTTTTACCGTTGGATCTACTTAAATCTAATGGTTTAAAAAATGTGTAATTTGAACCTCTCTCTCTCTCTCTCTCTCTCAACATAAATTATCAATTCAAAGGAGTGTTACTATTATATAAAATAATAATTTAATATATGGATTTCAAGCCCAAATAATAATAATAAATTTTTTTTTAAAAGAATAAATAAACATTAACATGTACCATTGTACCTAGATAATGGGGAAAATAAAAATAAAAACTTATTAAGAAGAAAAAAAGTTAATAAGTCTGATTCTCGCCAAAAAAAAAAAAAAAGTTAATAAGTCTGATACTCACTTGTACTTTTTTAAAACTTTTCTCTGTCATTTCCGAAAGCTAATCACGTGAGCTCACACTAGGGGAAGCAAAATGAAATATTGAAACTTGAAATAAATAGTTTACCAAAAAAAAAAAAAAGAAACTTGAAATAAATATAAAAGAGGACAGAAAAGCTAATAAAGCTAAACTCTAGTGGACAAAAGAAAAGAGCAAAACACCGTCACTCGGGGGCGGCGTTACAGTTCTTCAGGAGCAACCTCCTAACTTAATAAAAAAAAATTTATATATAAAATATTTTTTTTATTAGTTTAACTTACATTTAAAATATTTTTACACACTTTCTCTCAAAAAAAAAAAATATTTTTACACACTTACTATTAGTATCTCTCTCATGAATCTCTGATATTAATTATGTGCATTATTTATCTATATATATATGTAAGGACTCGATTTGTAACGACCCGTAATAGTGTTGGGTTCGTACGTAAAAAAGCTCAAACAATATCATTAATAGAGCGTGGGTTTGAAAGGCTAGGCCTCAGTCACAAGACGGTGGTTTTCCGTGGTGTTCGCACATAATTAAATCGTGATCGCCATAAGAGTTTTTCTTCTGGAGGCGGGCTGGGAGGCTCTGGTTTTTGGCCATTTGTCCCAGCCTCCCTCTTGGTGCAGTAACCTTTATATTATATAGCCCTTCTTGGTTGATCTTATCCCTCCACTTGTTGGTCAGGCAGGTGCTTACTTCTATACCCGTCCCATCAGCTGTCCATCCTTGCTTTCTGTTAGTTGCGATGATCGAAGTCGCCTTGCCCAGGCGTCTTTTCTCATTAACATGGTCAGGATGCTGGCTGTTGCATTTAATGCGGAGGGGACGTGTTTACCCTGAACCAGTTTTGCACCGTACCCCCATGTGGGTCCCATTCTACTCACATCTCTTTCAGGGGGCTTTTTGGGGGCATCCTTCATCAAGACGTTGCTCTCCCCCTTGAGGTCCTGGAGTGCCGAGGACAGGGTTGTCCTCGGCTATTCCCCTCGACAATTCGGACTTTCCCCATTCGTCCTCGGCACATACCCTTTTCGGCACGGGCCCCGAGCCCTAATAGGGCGTGGGTCGGACCATAAGTTCCCTGGCCCCACAATAGCCCCTCAAAATCCTGCTATCCGACTTCTCGGGCGGATAGGAGGGTTTTGATGACATCAGATATCTGTCAATGCCTATCAATCCTTGTCACTTATCGGTTCCTGAGACTTTTCGTCTGCCCGAGGCATGTTCCTGGAGCCCTTGGAAGGTGAAACGTGGTCTCATTAAATACGGGTGGCTCTGTGTTTCCCACGTTCTACGGCATGATGAAAATCAAACGGTGGTGATTCCTTGGTCTTTATGGGCGGGAAAATTTGTGCAGTTACCCTAGAAAGTATAAAAGACTTTTTGGAATGGATCTGCCTCTTCAGTTTTGCACTTAAGAGTTCTAGTGCGTATACCCTGGGTTCATCTGAACTTTCGTCCAAACTCAAGTCTATCTCCAGCACAAAAAGCCTGTCCGAAGCGTCTTTCCTCTTTTATGTAAGTTCTCTGCCTCCATTAACTCGTACTTTTTCTTTTCTGGGTTTATTTTTCTCTGGTTCCCTTTCTTCTCCCGTCGCTGGTTAAGTCTGTTTCGTAAATCATAGAGATGGCCAAATCGAGACTGAGGAAATTAGTCGATGCTAAAGAGGCGATGAATAAGTTCATCGCCGATTACAAGATTCCTCCCAACGTGAGTCTGAGGCATTGTAAGATGGGGGAGTGGCACTATAAGAGGGAAACGGGCGAGGTAGTAATTCCCGTCCTCACCTTTGTAGAGGGGGGTATGAGAATCCCTATGGGGCCGGTAACGAGGGGTTACCTCAAGCACTTTCGATTAGCCCCCACCCAGTGCACCGGCAACATGTTTAGGATTCTGGGTTGCGTGGATGCTTTAAACGAAAAGATAGGGTTAAGACTGACTCACCATGACGTGAATTGGTGTTATAATCTCCAAAATTTGAAGGAGAAATCCTACTACATGAAGACAAGAGACGAAAGGGTTCGACTAATTCAATGCCTCCCTGATTCCAACAAGGGGTTAAACAAGGATTTCCTTATCGTCTCCGGTGAATGGCATGATGGCAATCCGTGCCCCATAGTAGAAGGAAAACCAGGTGGGGTATAGGGAATGGAGGGGCGCTGACCCTTTGCGCCATTCTAATCTGATGGGGTTCAGTAACTAACCATGCATATGTGTTTTTCTTTTGTAGATCCACATGCTTATCAACGACATTTTCACTTAGTCAACCGGGTGGACTTGGAGACCGTTCTACAAGCAGTAGTTTTCGTAAATGACGGAGATGGTCAAGTTCGAGCCGCTCACAAAATACTAGGGTACGCTCCCGTTCAAAAGTCATTCGCCGACCCTAGGCACGTGATCAGCGAGAGCCGCCCTCGGCTTCCAAAAATTACCGTGGTCGAGACAGGATTTCTAATCTCCGAAGTACCATCTGTCCCAGAGAGCATCCCACTGGTGGGCCCCTCCTCGTCTCATCAAATAACGGAGGACGAAGGCGAGTTAGATCAGCCCGAGGAAGGGTTTAGGGTGTTTGACCTAGCCAACCAATCTGAGGATCCTCCTGGTGATATAGGTGACCCAGCCTTGTCCGAGGCGGAATTGTCATCAGTAGGCACATCTTCTCAAGCCTAGATGGGACTCAAGAGGAAGCCCCCGACCACCCTACTTGAACTCCTCGAGGGTCAACCAGGGAAGGGTACGCAGGGAACGCCACAATCCAATGCTCCTTCCCCACCACCTTCGCCCCAGGCTATCCAGACTAGGTCATCCTCCTCAAAGTCACAGCCACAATCCCCTCGCCCCAAACTTCCTGCCTCTCCCCCACCAGCTCTGCCTCCTCGGCCGGAGAGCACTGATTCAAAGAGGAAGAGGAGTCCCAAGGGTAAGGAAACCGTGGATGGGGGAAAGTCCCAACCTTCTAAGGAGAGGGAGGAAGCCCCGCGTGCGAAGCAATTAAAGGTTGGGCACCAAAGCAAGGGTAAGGAGACCGAAGTCCAACCTTCCCAAGGCAAGGGAAAGGGGATCGAGGCCCAATCCTCGCCAAGCGCTTGGCTTCCCGCCCGAATGCTCCACAGGGGTCCACTGCTGGAGACCGCGTCCATGAGGGACCTTGGAGATGGCGAGGGTGGTTACGTGGTAGACGCACTAGGGAGAACCATGCTACTTCCCACCGACATGGATGGGTTGAAGAAAATGAGGATGCAGAAGGTCTTCCTCAGTACGAAGAGGTAGCCTGGGCATGGTAAGGCTCTTAAAACCTAAAACTTTATTAACTCTCACTCCCGGTTTGGCATTCACAATGTATTTATCTCCCTTGACAGGCTCTCCAGGCCACCTATAGGATGAAGGAAGAGGTGAACAATAAGAGTAAGGCAGCCGAGAATGAACGCTCTAAGCGCTTAGTGGCCGCGCGGACTCTCCAAGCTTCTGAGGAGGACCTCGCCAAGGCCAAGGCTGCCCTAACAGACGCTATCCGAGAAAGGGACAATGCCTCCGCGGGTTTGACTAGCGCTCAAAAACAGGCCGATGATCAAACAAAACATCTGCTAGAAGCCGAGGATCAGTTGCGAATAGCCAAGGAGCTGATCGATGACTTAAATAAAAGACTGGTCACGGCAGAGCATGACAAAGGTGTGGCGGAGTATGCTTGTGACGAAGCCATAAGGGCCAAGCGGGAGGCCGAGTTTGCCAGAAACAAGGCTTAGGCTGCCAAGGAAACGGCCAAGGATGATGGTTATAATGCGGGGGTAGCTGAAACCCAAGCCATCCTTAAAGCCCAGATTCCTGGAGTTTGCAGGCTTTACTGCTCCCAGGTTTGGGAAGAGGCCTTGAAGCGAGCTGGGGTGAATGCTTCATCCGATTTGTGGAAGGCGGATAACATATTCTACCCGACAGCCATCCGTGAGGCCACCTCCACGAGCTCCGTGGTTGTGAACGACCAACCCGAGGAAGGGCTCACTCAGTCAGAAACCGTACAGGTCGGCGCCTCTCCTGGCAAGATGCTCAAAGAGAGAGAACTTTAGGATGTAATAGAAACATCTCAGAATATAGATCTCGAGGTACCCAAAGAGGTTGCTGAGCCTGTGGTTAGCACTCAGATGCTTAATGCTGAGGAGCCAGCCATACTTGCCCAGCCCCTACAGGCAATTCCTCTTACTGTGGTCCCTAAGAGTACCGACACTGACCCTGTTCAGCCTTCCTCAGAAGGGACTATCCTCCAGGACGTTGAAGCTGATCCCGTTCCGCCTTCCCAGGACGTGGCCGACGCAAAATTAAAGAAATAGAAACCCTGGCCAGGCTTCGTATTTGTTTTTAGTTTAACGATTAACTTGTTTCTTTTCCATTTTGAAAACTTTGTAATCTACTAGTAGTTTGAACCTGTTGAACATGTATATATGAAATCCTTTTCTTCCTTTTTCCTTTTGGTTACTTGTTAGTTGCCCTTGTCGATACTTAATATTGTTTATGAATTTTGAACTAATTATCTGAACACGTATGAATAGTTGTGCATGCGATAAATTTAGAATCATGTTTTAGAATGTTAGCTTACCTGCACCTGTAGAGCCTTAAACTCATTTCTATCCCCCATTCAATGAAGATATAGGCATCATCCGAGATGTCACGTGTAGTTGCTAGGTCCTGCTTAGTATCTAGGTTTCTTTAAAGTAGTTGGCTTCCCCATAGGTTTGAGTCCGAGGACCATGCAATCCCTTGGTTCTGTCCAAAACTTGATTTTTATAAGTAGCTAGTTTCCCCATAGGTGTGAGTCCGAGGACCATGCAATACCTTGGTTCTGTCCAAAACTTGATTTGATAAGTAGTTGGTTTCCCCGTAGGTCTGAGTCCGAGGACCATGCAATACCTTGGTTCTGTCCAAAACTTGATTTTGATAAGCAGTTGGTTTCCCCATAGGTTTGAGTCCGAGGACCATGCAATACCATACCTTGGTTCTGTCCAAAACTTGATTTTGATAAGCAGTTGGTTTCCCCATAGGTTTGAGTCCGAGGACCATGCAATACCTTGGTTCTGTCAAAAACTTGATTTTTATAAGTAGTTGGTTTCCCCATAGGTTTGAGTCCGAGGACCATGCAATACCTTGGTTCTGTCCAAAACTTGATTTTGATAAGTAGTTGGTTTCCCCATAGGTTTGAGTCCGAGGACCATGCAATACCTTGGTTCTGTCCAAAACTTGATTTTGATAAGTAGTTGGTTTCCCCATAGGTTTGAGTCCGAGGACCATGCAATACCTTAGTTCTGTCCAAAACTTGATTTTGATAAGTAGTTGGGGGAATTAACCCCTCGGCTATGGCATGGGACCTTGGTTTACGGGGAATTAGCTCCTCGGCCAAGCCCCTAGAACCATCCGTGCTGCTGACGCTACGAAGCGCAGCCCCTAGTAAAGAAACATAGCCCCTAGTGGAACTTTACGCTAGAACACTGCAACCGGCTGTTAGAAATGACAAGGGAACTGTCTCGACCTACCGCCTATGCCAACACACAAGCCTTCCCCACAGACGGCGCCAATTGTAAGGACTCGATTCGTAACGACCCGTAATAGTATTGGGTTCGTACGTAAAAAGGCCCAAACAATATCATTTATAGAGCGTGGGTTTGAAAGGCTAGGCCTCAGTCACAAGACGGTGGTTTTCCGTGGTGTTCGTACAATTAAATCGTGATCGCCATAGGAGTCTTTCTCCTGGAGGCGGGCTGGGAGGCTCTGGTTTTTGGCCATTTGTCCCAGTCTCCCTCTTAGTGCAGTAACCTTTACATTATATAGCCCTTCTTGGTTGATCTTAGCCCTCCACTTGTTGGTCAGGCAGGTGCTTACTTCTGTACCCGTCCCATCAGCTGTCCATCCTTGCTTTCTGTTAGTTGCGATGATCGAAGTCGCCCTGCCCAGGCGTCTTTTCTCATTAACATGGTCAGGACGCTGGCTGGTGCATTTAATGCGGAGGGGATGTGTTTACCCTGAACCAGTTTTGCACCGTACCCCCATGTGGGTCCCATTCTACTCGCATCTCTTTCAGGGGGCTTTTTGGGGGCATCCTTCATCAAGACGTTGCTCTCCCCCTTGAGGTCCTGGAGTGCTGAGGACAGGGTCGTCCTCGGTTATTCCCCTCGACACTTCGGACTTTCCCCATTCGTCCTCGGCACATACCCTCTTCGGCACGGGCCCCGAGCCCTAATAGGGCGTGGGTTGGACCATAAGTTCCCTGGCCCCACAATATATATATATAAAACCGAAGTTTTTGAATCTCCCACAGTTTTACATATCAGTATTAAATTTATTTTTTTTTCTATTTTTTAAATTTCGATTTTTTCCCCAGTCTTTTATGCGATTGACTCTCTCTAACCTATAGGCATTCTTAAAACCCAAAACCCTTATATATATATAAAACCGAAGCTTTTGAATCTCCCACAGTTTTAAACGTTAATATTAAATTTATTTATTTTTTCTATTTTTTAACTTTCGATTTTTTCCCTAGTCTTTTATGCGACTGACTCTCTCTAACCTATACGCATTCTTAAAACCCAAAACCCTAACCTTTGAGCTCTCTCTCTCTTCGCTTTGTCTTGGGTCCTGTCGTTTCCCCTTTCTCTCTTTATTCCTCAAACCTCTCCCTTACAAGCCATCCCCATTCACTCATTCGCTCTTGCTTCGCTCGCTCTTTGCTGATTTCAGCGTATTTTCAGGTAATCTATACGATTTCACATTAAAACCTAGGGTTCAATTCGATTAATTAGCAATCAATTAATGTTGAGTACTTCGATTTGTGTGTGTGTGTGTGTGTGTGTGTGTGTGTTCGGATTTGTAAAACTATTTGTTGATTTGAGTAAAATCTTTATGGATTTTCAGTGGACTAGAAATTTAACTAGGGTTTTGTAAATTTTGTTCGGTTACTGATCTACTTCATTCTGATTTGATCATTTTTTTTTTGTTGGATTTTTTTTCGATGAAACGTTTGGTCTTCACTACTCATTTGATCTGTTGAGTTGATTTTGCTTTTGAGTCCGTTTGATCTGTATGTATATTTATGTTCTGCTTGTGTGTATGCGTGTACATACTATGTATGTATTTAAGCTTCGCTGAAATTAGTGCTATGGTTTCATATTGTTCTGTCGGTTTTGTATTCTGTGACTAGGTTTCTGTGTTTGTGTGCTTGGCTTCAATGTTTTGCTTAATGAAATGATTTGGGACATGATATTTTCTAAACTCTGTTTTTAGTTTTTAACTACCTTGATTTAAAGCTTTGAGAACTTCTGATTTGTTCACTTGATTGTGGTTTACTTTTATGCCAAAATGAGTTGTGCTTAGAAAATATGTATATTCTTTTGGGGAAAACAGAGATTCTAATGTAAAGTTCACATTGTTTGTAAATCTTTGTAAGTGAAATTTTTATTTTAGTCTACCACCAATAGTATTTAAGTTTTTAGAAGTAGAAGTTGTGCCAGAATGCTCAAGTTTTTTAATGTCAGAGCTCAAGATCGAGGTATGTAGTTTTACGATGTTTTCATCACCATAGAGTAGCCAAGGTGTAGTGAGCCAACTCTATTTCCCTTTGAATTATCAAAAAAAAAAAAACTCTATTTCCCTTTGATTTGTATTCTTTGAAATGGGAGTGTATACATCTTTTAATTTTTCCTCTCTTTTCCTTTTCTAATAAAATTATTTACTTAAAAAAAAACACTAACTTATAATTTGATACAAAAAATTATTTGCTAAGATGTAGAAGAATGGTAATAATTTGAAATACTTTAGGGGAAGTCTCAAACTTGACCACAGGGTAGGGTGTTTCTAAATAATGTCAATGGAAGAACCAATGTGGATTCTCTTTGAAAAAAATAGAAATAAATTCATATGGTGTGTAATTGTATGGAACTTGCTATTTAAGTGAGTCTCTATTTTAATTTGTTTTAATGGTTGGGAGTTAAATTCAGTTTAGATTTATTATTATTATTATTATTTATTTGATTGAAAAGGTAGAAATTGTATTACTATCAAAAAGAAAGTTTGAAAAGTATAACATGGGAATGATCCAAGCCAACGGAGTGGCTTAGGTTCCAGGGAAAAAAATATATACAGGGAAATAGATAGTATGACCATGTCAACTAGTGGTTAGATGAACTCCAGTATACATATATTTATATATTTCGTTTATATTCATATTTTTGATTGAAAGGTGAATCTCAAGTTTGTGTTTTCCTATCAAATTGAGATAGATGTCTACTTCTTCAGTACTTTCCACTCTTCTGACAATGGGCTCTTCCTCCTCATATAAATGGATAGTGAGTAGGCAATTTTTACATTTGAGTATAATACGATTGGACACTTACACTATTGCACATTCTGAGTCTAATAGAAATTCTTACTCTCCCATCCCATATTCCAATTTTACTGTTTATTTATTTATTTATTTATTAAATTGTTTGTCTTTCTTACAAATAAACAATACTGGATATGATATTGATAGTTTGCTATTTTAGTAAAGCACTGATTCATAGCTTTCATATATATGAATGCATGCTAATTATAGGATTAAATCTTAAATAATTGTTGATGCATTTGTGTCACTTGGATTGAAGGTTCAGAAAAGTACATTTTCGAGGTATGACTTCTTTGGGTGTATATTTTAAATTTTTGAGAAGATAATCATATTGACAGATTAATAAGGATATAATAGTAAGTGCATTTTTCCATAGAGGATGTATTATGCATATTGGAAGCTTCAAGGAGGCTGAAAATAATTAGAAATGAATCATTACAATTCAATTAGTCAATTTGTGTTTACAAATCAATACATTTTTCAGGTGTTTGAGAAAATTATGATCTATGTTCAATTGAGATGAAGATTACGAATAAATTGAGCATCCCATTTTAGAAATTGGGCCAACACGTATTTGCTTCGGGTAATAATCTCTCATTCTTTAAAGGTTTTTGTTTGTATAGTTTAAGAAATAGTTCAATTTTTAAGGAGAACAAAGAATTCTTTAAGAAATTTTAGAAAATAAATAATACATTATATCACATTACAAAATAATTATATATTCATTTATTTCCAAGCAACATGTGGATTTGCGAATAGTCTAATAACTTAAACCATTAGCACTAGCTTCAGTATGCATAATAACTTTTAGGCTGGCACCATATTCAACATGAGAGGCCATTATAACCACAACAGCACACTTAAAAACTAAAGACTTAAGACTTGCATCGCAATTCACAAACAAATGACACAAGAAAAGGAAAGGACAATAAAGATCAAATGATTTCAAATTTAAGATACGGTATTATTAAACTTTGACGCAGGTTTCTCCATCGCAGTTCCATCCTTCGTGGGGATTTTCTTCCTCCTTGGAATCATCATTGGCTCCTTTGTCTTCTTTCAAGGCACACTTTGGATGAAGATCAAAGTCACACTTATCACAGTAATATGACCAGACATGTCCCTCCTCATCACACCCATCACAATTATAAACCCTACGACGAGCAAGCACAAGCTCATGCTCCTCATGGAGTTTGTGTTTCAACTTCTCAGGCCACCCCTTTGCCAACTCCTCAATTTCTGCCTCAATCTCCTTCAACCGCTCATCAGTAAAAGGATAAGCATCAGCCCCATGAATCATTATAATATCTCGAGCTTCTTTTGTGACAGTCTTGCCACTTGGTCCAATGGCTACAAGCAGGGGAATGCCACAGACCTTGAAAGTGCGACTCAAGGATGCCTTCCTAGGATCACCAAAGGGAAGCGCTAGCCATGGCATTCCTGAAAAGAATTCATCAAAAGAGGCTTGGTCCCAGTCATAAGAGATGAAAATCACTTCAAAGGCGTCATCCTTTGCTTTGATCTTGTGGTATGCATCCATAAGTTTTGGTAGAAAGGCGCGACATGGAGGGCACCAATGTGCTGAGAAGTAAAGTAGGATGTTCTTTCCCACTAAATCTGTTACTGGAATCTGGAAAGGAAAACAAGTGATCAAATTCATTTTAACAGGATGCAAACTTCTCTACATAGCACATAGAATATCGCATATAAACCAAGAACTAAATACAAATATTTCCACTGTTAGTGGGAGGTACGAATTCATTCGTCATCACAACAGTTGGACCAAATTATCTGACATAATCCATAAGCTACTATAAAGTTTGCAGCATTGAATAAATCTTAGGTTACCTTGACTCCATCTTTTCCAATGACAAAATCTTGATCTCCTGAAACCAAAATTGACTCCAGGGTTTGAGCTTCCTGTTTTGCCTTCTCCACCTCAGCAAGCTCTGTGAACCTTTCTGGCGTGAACGGGTATGCCAGAACCCCATGTTCGTCAATTGCTTCAGCAACATTGGATTGAAGAGTCTTCCCATCTGGCCCTATAATAACCAAAGTGGGGAGGGTTGCGAGCTCAAAGTACCGAGCCAGCTTTTGACAGCTCTTGTCCTTGACAGGTAGTGCAAACCAATGCAAGCTTTTGAAGCCTTGATTGAATGATTCCTCATCTTCTTCAAGTGGTATCAACACAATCTCAAAGTTCTCTCCCTTTGCTTTCAATTTTTCATAAACCTCATCAAGTTTTGGAGTAAAATCATCACAAGCCTGGTACGAGAACAATGAGAAATACAGACCTACTGTCTTTCCTTCAAGTTCAGAGACAGGCACCTTGTACATCAAGAATAAATACAGATTAGGGGAGAGGAATACTATATTTCATGTTAACGAACAAAATAACGAGCAACATCATGAAAATTTACCTTCTTTCCATCAGATGAAATGACAAAGTCACGTGAGCGGGATACCAAGATAGATCTCAAGGACTGATTCTTCCTGGCTGCTTCCTCTTGATCTTTCAAATCTTTGATCTTTTGTTGTGTGAAAGGATACACTTCAATTCCATACTCCTGAATGATCTCAACTCCATTGTCACTCACAACTTTCCCATCTTCATCAAGGATTACACAGTGAGGTATGCCTCTAACCTGAAACAATTCATCCAAGCGATCACGTGTCTCTGAATCTGAAAATGGGATTGCAAGCCATGGCATCTTGGAGAAGTACCCTTTGAAGGACTCCTCATCTTCATAACCCGAGACAAAAATGACCTCAAAATCACCTTTTGAAGAGAGTTCATTGTACACCTCAATTAACGTTGGGGTGAATCGGCGACAGGGGCCACACCATGATGCTGAAAAATACAATGCCAACTTCTTCCCCTTCAGGGTCTCAATTTTAACCTGCAAATTCACAATTCAAGAAATGATTTTCTCTTAACTCGTTCCCTAATATTCATACTAGTACAATACTTGACTACGGTCCATGGAACACTTCATACAATCAAAAAGGCAAGTTTAAATGATATTTTAATTAATTTTAACAAATTAATCATTCTAACACCATACATCCAGCCACTTACACTCCACTGAGTTCATCATTAGTTTTGATAAATAAGCTAACAACTCTTCTTCTTAAACTCCCCCACCCCCCTCCCCAGTTTACCTATTGGCAATTAAAAAGCTTCATCATTTGTTAAATTTGCTTGCCATAGAAACTTATCGAACTTTTAATATGTTTTTTCAGACATCATTGTTTTATAAAGTTATTTATCAATGGCACCAGAGACATACAGTAAGTACTAAACTGAAAAATGTGATGTGGATGTACCGACATATACCAAATAAATAAAAACGCCACAATTTTTTTTCTGAAAATTGCCACTTGTTAGCTTAATAGCTTTACTAATGGAAAATTTTTCACCTAAATACAGTCTTAATTTTATTGAGCAGCCTTAGTTTATCCAAAATATTCAAATTACTTGCAATTAAAAAGGAAAAAAAAAAAAAAAAAAAAAAAAAAAAAAAAAAAAAAACCTTAGTAAGTACTATAAAATACAGGGGTCTACTATGCAGCCCAAGATCTTCACAAAAGAATTTCATGGATCAGCCATGGTTAAGTTCTTACTCACAAACTTAAAAAAAAAAAAAAAAAAAAAAAAAAAAAAAAAAAAAAAAAAAAAAAAAATTTAAGCTCTGCAGGGTATATAAAAGAACTAAGTAAATAAATAAATAAAATCCATATTTCTCCAATACTATTCCAATATATATTTTTTGAAATAAAAGTGAAAAAAAAAAAATAGAGTACGAAATCAGTGCTCGTTAAATTATAAATGATAAGTACCAAGGAATTGCATCAAAATCAGTGCTCGCGAAAATCTCTTCTCAGAGTTGTTACCACTGTTGTTTGTTGCTAGGCAAACGATTTAGCTAGTGGCTTCTAGTTCTGGGGGTCAGATTAATATCTTGAATATCAAGGCAAGCTTTGTATTTTTGCAAATATTTACTTTTTCATTTAGCTAGTGATTTTTTTTATTTTTATTTTTTATTTTAAATAAGTAATCTAGCTAGTGATTTTGTGTCTCAGACTTGGATTATTGTGTTTGTAGGTGGAGAGAAATCTTTAGGATGACTAATAGTGAAGAGACAGGTAGTCCGGGTTGGGGTGCTTCAATATTGTGTCACTTTTACAACAACTTTTATTTATTTAATTTATTTTCTCTACAGCACTTATTTCATGACATGGCAACATTTATGTGTTTTAATTATCACTGTCAGAGTCAATTGACTGGAGAATCACTAGCTGGATTTTGTGATTCAATTACTTACCTGATTTAGCAATTTTCTATTGAAAAATGTGTATGTCTTGGGATGATATGCTGTTTAGGTTTATTACTAAATTAATTGATGTTAATGTGTTGTTCTAAAGCACTTGTTTGTTCGTTTTCTTATAGACTATATATTTTTGATTGTTGGGCGAGGTGCATTGCATGTCTACCAAAATAATTGTCTATTAGTTTTATGCAATAAATTGTATCTTTATTTTACCAACCCCCCACCCCCTAGGTGGGCGGACGGGGAATTTCATTTGCAAATCCAGAACTGTGTTCATTTTCTCTACTCTTTCCTTGCTATTCAAAAAATAAAATAAAATTCTCTACTCTTTCCTGTTTTTATCAACCATGGAATTTTGGCCCATGCACTTCGGGAGTTGATGAGCTTGAGAAGCGGTTGGTAGCTCTTAGAAATCCATGAGCTGAAGATTGGATATTTGTGAGTTACTGAATTTCTGCAAGGTAGTTTACTGTAGATATTCTATCTCCATAGGATGCTACTCATTTCAGCATGTATCTTGAAATGATATTTCATTGTTTTGTTCTGCGTATTTTGTGGAATGCCATGGACAGTGATTCTCCATCACATTTGCAAAAAATGTAATTGTTGAACTTGTTTTGTTTTGTTTGCTAGTAATTGGTTGGGAACTTGTTGGGTTTTGGCAATTGTTGAGTGCTTACAAAATTGTAAATTATTTGGGCAAGAATTGTATTTAGTAGGAAAAAAAAAAAAAAAAAAGGACCTATTAGCCGCGTTTCTAAATGCAGCCCAAAGATGGTCTATAGCCGTGTTTTAAAAAACACAGCTACAGGTCTAAGCTTACAGCCGCGTTTTAAAAATGCAGCTATAGGTATAGGCTATAGCCGCGTTTGAAATGCAGCCCAAACCGGTCCTATAGTCGCGTTTTCTATAAAACGCAGCTATAGGGCAAAATAAACGCGGCTATAGAACCATCTAGAGCAGCGTTTTTAGGTCCCCGCAGGGGTCTATAGCCTCACCGCATAAGCCGTGTTTGGAAACGCGGCTATAAAAACGCAGCTATAGCCTATAGTTGCGTTTTTATGGGCTATAGCTGCGTTTTTCAAATGCGGCTATGGCCCTCTTTTTTTGTAGTGTGATTATAAGCTAAATTTACTTATTACATAGGAAAATAAGACCAACAAATAGGGTCAACATAAACTCTTCTCTCTCCTTCCCTCTCTCACAGATCATATTTTCCCGAGAAAATCACAAGAAAAGTCTCATTAACCAATTCTCTTTGTTGGATGAATAAACCCAAATGTCAACATCACATGCCCATCAAATAGTTTGCTTAGCCAAACAGAGAGGTGTAAAAATACTTTTTTTTTTTTTTTTAAAGGACACCCATCAATAATCACTCAATGAAAAAAAAGTTGACAGAATAAAATAGTACCTGATCGCCATTGTTGCAGACAAGAAAGTCTCTCTCAGAAGAAGAGAGTAGCGAGCTAAAGTCGTGAGCTTCGTCGTCGATCACAATCTCGGTAACGTTTTCTTCACCACCACCTGCGATTTTCTATCTCAAAAAAAAAAAAAAAAAAAAAAAAACTTAGTAAGTATTATAAAATATAGGGGTCTACTATGCAGCCCAAGATCTTCATAAAAGAATTTCATGGATCAGCCATGGTTAAGCTCTTGCTCACAAAATTTAAAAAAAAATAATAATAATTTAAGCTCTACAGGGTATATAAAAGAACTAAGTAAATAAAAAAATATCCAAATTTCTCCAATACTATTCCAATATTTTTTTTTTTTTTTGAAATTAAAGTGAACAAAAAAATAGAGAGTATGAAATCAGTGCTCATTAAATTATAAATGATAAATAACAAGGAATTGCATCAAAATCATGAACTGATTATAAGCTAAATTTACTTATTGCATAGGAAAATAAAACCAGCAAATAGGGTCAACATAAACTCTTCTCTCTCCTTCCCTCTCTCACTGATCATATTTTCCCCAGAAAATCACAAGAAAAGTCCCATCAACCAATTCTCTTTGTTGGATGAATGAACCCAAATGTCCACATCACAAGCGAATCAAACAGTTTTGTATGTTTTTAGACCCCTTAAAACACAAGTTGATTAACCTAGTTATTTAGTCAAGTGATTGCTTAGGTAAATTATTCAAATCTAGGTTAACACAAGTAAATCATATCATGTACACAATGCAGAAAATAAAGAATACAACGATATGATAACCTAGGAAAACCAAACTGGTAAAAAATCTGGGGATGATTTAGCCTACCCATCCTCAAGATAAAACAGATTCACTATGAAAGAATTGAATTTTTACAATAGCGACTTAGACCACTAATATCCTATTGCTACCTCGTGTAGAAAACTTATTATCACGACCACGTGACAGTTCTGAGTCCACAGACTACTTCTTTCTTGGATTCACAGCAACCACAAATACTCCCACTTGTGAATTTCTTTAAGCTCATTATGTAGCAACTAAAGCGATCACCAAGCTCTCGACATCAATCTTAATCTTGATAACCCTAAGTATGTATGAAGGCAAACACCTCTAGATCTCACAAGAGATTCACATACACAGCATAAAACAACCACCTAAAAACGTGGCTAGGGTTTTTCCTTTTATACTTAAGGCAAAACATAAAACTCTACACGTCATATGGTCTTGGGCTAAGTTGGAAATTCTACAGAAAAAACAATCTGCACGAGCTTCGATCGATCGAGTCAAATTTTCGATCGATCAAACCTTGCAGTAAGTGAATAGTAATTTTTTGCACCAACTCGATTCCAAGTTCATAATAAACATACTTTGAGCAGCCTAAATCTAAACTCTAGGTTTTGATCATGGTTTGCCAATATTACATATTGAAGTTCTAAAACATTTAGATCCTATATCCTTAGAACCTAACAAACTCTCCCTTTGGCAATCTGTGACAAAACACATAATAAAACAAAATGCTCAAAGTTACCAAAATAGCCCATTACAATAAAATTGCCCAACCAAAAACAATTCAACCTAACTACTATCTATCAGTTGCAAGTATAGACAGCAGCACGATTGAATCAACTTGTATATTCTTGAAACACTAAACAAACACATAAATGTATGTGTGGAAAATACAAGTAAAACAAAATAAATTCTTGATTTCACACAACATTGTAAGGTTGAATTTATTTAATCATGTATTGGCTTTATTCCATACCAAATTTGCTTGTAATTTAGCAATTAGATACCTTGTATTTAGGTAGGAATTATATAAGGGTAGTGTGTGAGAGAGTGTGAAGAAATCTCAGAAGTGTGCAATTCAAGGGAGTCTCGCTAGAATGGCACACGTGTAGAGTATGCAGGAGGAGCTGAAGGGTCACGACAACTAGAGCATTATAAGACAAAACTTCCAGTTTGGCTAGGCAGTTAGCTCGCAACTCAAACTCGTGACTCGTTCTAGCCACGAGGTCAAGTTGCTAGAATGCCTGTTTGTTAGAAACCTGACTTTTTGCATTCCTCATACACCCTACTATAAATACCCTTATACCCACGAAATGTAGAGAGTTTTCAGAGAGAATTTTGAGAGAGAAACCCTAGAGAAAAACAAGATTGACTTATCCACAATCTTCATCCTTTGATTCTCCAAATTCCTCTACTCTCACCCTCTCCATTGACATATCCTTGAGAGGTACATTTAGCCAAATCCTTATCTCACCATACCTATATCTGTGAGGAGGCATTTTGGTGCTTTTGAAGCAGTTCAGAAGGGACCAATTCATTTTGGTTGATGCAATGGGCGATTGCAGGATCCGATAAGCTAGAGAAGACAAGGTTCGGCGGTGTAACCCTGTTGGAGCAAGAAGCTTGGGGGGCTTAGGTGCACCGGGTAGATTAGGTTTGTAGGGTCTTCTGCTATTCATGTATCCCAACTTCATTCTCTAGTGGATTATTGATCGCTTGGAAGATGATGGAGAGGTTTTACGCCAAGTACTTCAGTTTCCTCTTCGATAACACATCGCCGTGTTATCTTTGTATTTGCATCTTTCTTCCCTCTCTCTTTACCTTTTAATTACTGCTGTGTTGGTTATTAATTATGGTTTAGAGTGTGTTACCAATTTAGTTATAGCTTATAGTTCATTTTTCGCACATATATTGTTTGATTATAAGCTTGTGTTGGTAATTTTATATTTGGGGGTCTAAACGTTCATTGGTATTTTACACACTATTTGAATTTTCAAACATAAAATAAAAAACATATATCTTGAATAACCTCATAATATAAATCAATAGTCAATGTAGCACAATGTGAAATAAGAAACAGAAATAAAGGCATAATTTCTCCCCCTAACATATACATCACATAAAAATAAATACATCAAGATAAATACATCATGAGCCAAAAAATAAATACAAGATGAAGCACATAGATACAATCTAAAGCTTCAAAGCTCCAAAATCTCAAAATCTCCCCCTATCTCCATCCATATGTACTCCCCCTTTTTGTGACAAATTGCCAAAGGGCAATCAAGACTCATCATCAAAAGGAGGTGGTGAAGGTGACCGTCTAATGCTCGCCAAATCCGCACATAGGGCCTGAAGCTCCGTGAGTACATTCACCAAAAGCTGACCATGAGTCGCCTGAACGGTCATGACAGTGTCTAACATACTCCGAATGCTAGACTCACCCGAAGTCGAAGGTGGAGGATTAATAGCGGCCGTCGGATTAACATACTCCTCAGCTGTGAGATCACTTGAAAAAGGAGGAGGAGGAGGTGCAACACCCAAAGAAGACTCTACACGTGGGCGTTTAGAGCTAGCTCTCATCCGAGCAGCTCTCTACCAAAGGAAGGTGGCACCTATGGGAGATAATGTGTACAAGCTTAGATGCAAGAAACTCGTCTAAACCTAGATGTAACAAAATTTGATGTATGAAAACAAGGAAGAAAAGACCATGAGCTCTCGAGCTACTCCTATAAACCTCAACTAAAGAGCTAATAAATAGAGAGGGAAAAGAAATAGAAGCATCAGTGACAAGGGCATACAAAAATGCACATCTCTCAATAGGAATGGTGTGCAAGTGAGAGATGGGTCAGATGGAATGACAAGAAATCCAAAAAAACAAGTAATGAATCTTGGTCAACTCATGAAAGGTAATCTGAGGATCAGTACCCCACTGAATGGAAGTACCGGTAAGATATGACATAATGTCATCAAGACAAAGGGTCTTATCATAAGGGTACACAGGATGTTGTACCTTAGGCACCCTAAGAGCAGAGGCCACTACCAAAGGAGTAATGATGTACTCCTCACCCCGTATCCAACTCTTCATAAATTGAGTGTTGGAATCATTGAAGTGGACAGAGAGGTTCGAGTAGAACTCTCTAATCAAGGTAGCCAGAGGAGGATGAGAAATATCTAACAAAGTAAGCCAACCCCTACGCTCAAAGTTTCTCCTAATTTCCGGATCAAGCTCATCTAACACTACCTTCCTCTTAGCCCAAACAGATCTAAAGATGTTCAGCTTCTCATAAGTTTCTTGGTTTTTCTTAGTTCGAAACCTATCACTGTTAAAGGCTGGAGTAGAAAAGGAGGAGGATGTCCTATGGGCTCTAGTCTTCCTAACCATGATGCTAAGGTTGGAAAGGATAGACAGAAAAGAGACGAAAGAAAAAAAAAAAACAAAGAAAACCCAAAGGTAAACTGCATCAAACAAGGTTAGAGAGAAAAACAACAATTGAAAATATCACTCTATATGATGCATGAACATAATAAACACATGATGCATGCTCTAATGTAGTGAGAATAGTCCAATTATACATTAAAAACCAAGAATTGACTTGAACATAGAGTTTATAACAATAACCCCAAATTTTGAAAACCCACTTTCACAAATTTAACCAAATTGAGTAATTAATCATTACATGAGATAAAAATCATCATATAATGACATAATCAATCAATTTTATAAGTTAATTTTACCAAATTAAGTTCAATTGGATAGAATCCCCAAATTTGTATATTTTCAAGCCCTAGAATTTCAAATTTGTCCCAAAACACAATTTTAATCAAATTAAAGCATGAGAATCAAGTTAATAGCATCTAGAGACAAAAACCCATGAATTAATTTGGACAGAAACCAACTCAAAAATCAAAAACCCAAATTCCTATAGGTCCGAAAATTTCCCTAAAAATGCATGAAAAGAGTGAATAAACTAAAAAGGAAAGGGTATAAAGGTCTTACCGGCACTATAGGACAAAAACCTTGAGAAAAATTTGGGAGGAAAATGACAAAAAGTGGACTTGAATCTGGATCGATCTGAGAGAGAGAGAGAGAGAGAATAGCTTTTTGAAAAGTTTGAAATAGTGAAGAACACGTGAGAAAGCTTATTTTTAAAAACTCTCTGAATGATTTTCAATTGGTCGAAAATTAGATTCGATCGATTGAAAATCACATTTGATCGATCCAACATCAATCGAGAAGCGATCGAGCCAGGCAGATTTAAACCAAGTTTTTTATTGCAATTTCGATCGGTCAAGCAACAGGTTCGATTGATCGAAAATCTAGAAAAAACAATTTTTTGAAAAACATAGCATTTTAATGCAGAAACTTCTCAAAGAACAATATTTTATGAATATAATGCATGAGTACGAGATGAAAAGTTTTTCAAAAACCCTTGAATTTAACCCAGACCTTCCAAAAATAAGATTTTCAATCAATTTGTCCTAAAATCTCAAACTTTAACACATTTTGTATTAAAATCAAGGAACTTTTAATCTTGGATGACCATAACAAAATCACACACAATATCATGTACTAAGTTTAGCGAAGAATAACCTGTGTAGTGTGTGCAACTAGAGTAACTTGTGATACATGTGAGGTGATAAGTAAATAGTGATCAATCACAATTTCTACAAAATTCATCACATAAGTTTGAAAATGACTATCACCTAAAGAGTTACATCATATAACTCTCACATCTCCTAGAAAACAAGCTTGCAATCATGTAAGTTTTTTGATTTGCCTCATAATGTACACACCAATTTTATTTGATTTGAAACTTATTAAGATAGACACACCAATTTTATTTGATTTGAATTTTAATATAAGACGAGGCTACACCTTATGTTCTTTTTTATGCATGTGCTACACTTTCTCGAGAACAAAATCATATGATATGTACTAAGGTGTTCATGATTGGCTAGTAAACAATGGTGAGATGGTTATTTATGCATTTCTCTTAGGATTTTTTAGTTCTTATAATCAAAAGCATGTGACTTCAAGATCAAGATCAAGATCATGTGATCAAAAACTATAAACGACTCCCATACAACATGCATTACAAAACTCAAACTAGTAAAGTGCAATAAAATAAGCTTATCCAAGCTAAACAAGGTACATAAGCATGTTATGTAAAGATAATATGGCCAACCTTGATTTCAAATCCAAGAAAAATAATTCAAAACACATTTTTCTTTCCTTTTCCTTTTTTTTATTTTTTATTTTTTATTTTTGAAAATAATAACAAAAACAACCTAGCATGAAATGCATCAATGTTATGCAATGCAAATCCTAGAAACAAGAAAAACAAAAACAACAAAGAAGAATGGTCACAAAGAATAGAGAGATGAAGTACAAGGACCATGTCAGAAAGACTCAATTAGATCGAGCCTTTTGCATCCAAAACTTTTTAGATGCAACATTTGCATTGGAGTTATTATTCATATTGGAATGATGAGCAACTTCAAGATTGGAATAAAGGTTTAAAACCTTTACCAACTCACCAATAAGTACCATGGGATCTTGTGCTTGAGGCACAGGTACTTTTGGCTTATTTGCTCGCTTAGCAGCTTGCAACTTGAAACAGTTTGGACGAATGTGCCCAGACTTTCCACAAAAATGATAAACTCATGTAGGTCTATCATGAAACTTATCCTTAGGAAGGGTGAAATTCTTAGACTTAGACTCTTTAAGATCAACCCTCTTCCTAGGAGGTGTAACTTCTACTGGTTTGACAATCTCACTCACAGGGGGCTCAGAAGAAGAAACAAAATTTATGGAATAAGTCTTAGGAACGTAGATGTTATCTTCAAAACCTAGACTAGTTTTGCCTAAGGGAGACTTCTGAATACTCAACATGTGTTCAAGTTTAGAACTAACAATCCTATTTATTTGTTCTCTCACAACAGATAGTTCAAGTTCCAAATTCTTAACTTTATCAAGCAACAACATGTTTTCAGTCTTCACCTTATCAAGCAATTCATTAGCATCAAACAATTTCAAGAACAAAATTTTCTTATCAAGTTCAAGAGAAGCAATTTTCTGTAAACCTAAATCAACATCCATAGCATCCTTTGCAGCAACCTTGCAAAGCTTATTATAGGCTTCTTGCGAATTAGCATTCTCAGAAAGTTCCCCATCAGAAGGGTTCTCATCAACCACAACACTTTCATCAACTATAGCAGTAGCTGTGAAAGCAATGAACTTTCCATCCTCATCACTACCAGACTCATAATCAGAAACTTCATCATCACTAAGGGTTACAGCCATAGTTTTACCCTTTAGTCTCAAGAATGTAGGACATTCTGATTTCACATGACCATACCCTTGACAACTAAAACATTGTTGACCCATAGAATTATTAGAGGTTTAACCTACTTTCTCTTTAAGTTTTTCAATATTGTTTAATTTAGTGGGATCATTCCTCCTAAAATTTCTAGGTTCAGCATTGTTTTTCCCTCTTGCCCTTTTGTTGTTTTTCCTAAGAAAATTTCTAAAGTTCTTGGCAAGATATGCAATCTTCGTAGCAGAGAGTTCATCATCAAATCAATTCCCATCAAATCCATTCCCATCAACATCATCAACTGATTTAAGAGCTATTGATTTGGATTTGTTTGTCTTGGGTAGGTCTAACTCATAGGTCTGGAGAGATCCAACAAGTTCATCAACGGGGATAGAGTCCACATCCTTGCTTTCAGTTATGACAGTCACTTTGGGTCTGAAGTCCTTAATCAAAGATCTAAGTATCTTCCTAACAACCTTAGGTTGATCATAGATTTCATCCAAATTATAAGCAGAGTTAATAATATCATTCAGTTTAGCATAGAATTTATTAAAATATTCATCATCAAACATTCTAATACTTTCAAACCTAATAGTTAACTGCTGCAGTTTGTTAATCTTAACTGCCTTTGTGCCTTCATACAGAGTCTAGAGAATATTCCAAGCAGTATGAACAACCTCAACATTAGAGATTCTCTTGAATTCCTCCATAGAAACAGCATTATAAACAGCATTCATAGCTTTGCTATTTAAAGCGGCTGCTTCTTTCTCAAAAGTTTGCCACTCACTAACTGGAGTAATGGGCTTCTCTCATCCGTGCTTAACATTCCAAACTCTCTCATCAATAGATTTCAAGAATGTTTTCATCCTTACTTTCCAGTAGGCATATTTGTTCCCATCAAAATGAGGTGGGATCACAAGAGAGTGACCGTGTTCCATAACAACATGGGTCAAGAATCAACTCTTAGATCAAAGGATCTTAATACTAGAGCTAACCCGCTCTGATACCACTTGTACGTTTTTAGACCCGTTAAAACACAAGTTGATTAACCTAGTTATTTAGCCAAGTGATTACTTAGGTAAATTATTCAAATCTATGTTAACACAAGTAAATCATATAATGTAAACAATACGGAAAATAAAGAACACAACGATATGATAACCCAGGAAAACCAAACTGGTAAAAAACCTAGAAAAGATTTAACCTACCTATCCTTAAGGTAAAACAAATCCACTATGAAAGAATTGAAATTTTACAATAGCGACTTAGACCACTAACATCCTATTGCTACCTTGAGTAGAAAACTTATTACCACGACCATGTGATAGCTTCAAGTTCACAAACTACTTCTTTCTTGGATTCACAGCAACCAGAAGTACTCCTACTTGTGTATTTCTTTAAGCTCATTATGCAGCAATTGAAGCGATCACCAAGCTTTCGACATCAATCTTGATCTTGATAGCCCTAAGTGTGTATGAAGGCATACACATCTAGATCTCACAAGAGATTCACACACATAGTATAAAACAACCACCTAAAAATGTGGTTAGGGTTTTTTCTTTTATACTTAAGGCAAAACATAAAACCCTACACGTCATATGGGCTTGGGCTGAGTTGGAAATTCTACAGAAAAAACAAACTGCACAAGCTTCGATAGATCAAGTCTAATTTTCGATCGATCGAACCTTGCAGAAAGTGAATAGTAATTTTTTGCAATTACTCGATTCCAACTTCACAATAAACATACTTTGAGCAGCGTAAATATAGATTCTAGGTTTTGATCATGGTTTGCCAACATTACATATTGAAGTTTTAAAACATTTAGATCCTAAATCCTTAGAACCTAACAAGTTTGCTTAGCCAAACAGAGAGGTGTAAAAATAAAATTTTTTTTTTTTTTTAAAGGACACCCATCAATAATCACTCAATGAAAAAAAGTTGACAGAATAAAATAGTACCTGATCGCCATTGTTGTAGACAAGAAAGTCTCTCTCAGAAGGAGAGAGTAATGAGCTAAAGTCGTGAGCTTCGTCGTTGATCACAATCTCGATAACGTTTTCTTCGCCACCACCTGCCATTTTCTATCTCAAAAAAAAAAAAAAAAAAAAAAAAAAAAAAAAAACTTAGTAAGTATTATAAAATACAGGGGTCTACTATGCAGCCCAAGATCTTCACAAAAGAATTTCATGGATCAACCATGGTTAAGTTCTTGCTCACAAACTTAAAAAAAAAATAATAATAATAATTAAGCTCTGTAGGGTATATAAAAGAAATAAGTAAATAATAAAATATCCAAATTTCTCCAATACTATTCCAATAATTTTTTTTTGAAATAAAAGTGAAAAAAAAAAAATAGAGAGTATGAAATTAGTGCTCGTTAAATTATAAATGATAAGTACCAAGGAATTGCATCAAAATCATGAACTGATTATAAGCTAAATTTACTTATTACATAGGAAAATAAAACCAGCAAATAGGGTCAACACAAAATCTTCTCTCTCCTTCCCTCTCCTTTAGTCTTTGGACACAGTCCAAAGACGATCATAGTTAGGTAGTCAAGATGCATTACCCTAGGGACATGTAGTACCTCGAATATAAGATTCAGAGTAACTACAATACGTGTACCTCTGAATGTAATAACAAACAGAGGCATAGAGGTATCGATGCCATGTATGTTGGAGTAAAACTCTTGTATAAACATGACGGGACATCTCGAGGGTTTCTCAAGTAGAGAAGCCCAATCCCGAGTCCGAACGACTTCGGGGAGAGAAGTGTCGACAAAATTCGACAGAATGACCTGGCATTTCGGATGAACGCCACGGGCCTAGAAGTTCTTAGAGAAGTCCTTCTTGGCCTTCTCATCACGAAACTAGATGTGAGATGGAACAGAAGATGATGACTTGGAACCTTGAAGGGGGTTCCGAGCCAGAGTAGATTTGCGTTGTTTGGGTGCCATAACGCAGTCTATCCGAGAGAGAGAGAGAGAGAGAGAGCAAAAGGAAACACAACACATGCTTAGAATAGGAAATAAAATAAAGAATGTATGCATGAAGAATGCATGAACATGTGACGTGCATAAATTAAAAGCATCATGGGTAAAACCCAATCCAAACCTAACAACACTCAACAACAATAAACAATCACACACATCTAAAATGCATGGAATATAGTTATAATGCAATGAGGATGCAATGCATGGTCATATAAGATCAAATTCACAAAACCCAACCTATATATTTCACAAAAATCTCACAAACCCATAAATTTTCAAAAACCCCCCAAAAACTTAGGTCAAAAATGCATTAAATGCATGAAAAGAAGTGAGTGAGAACACATATCAAGAGATTGAGGCTTGAACAAAGCCGAATCTTGAGTGGGTAAAGTGATTTGAGTGAAAGAAGTTTGGGTTGAGAAAGAAAGAGATCTATCGAGAAAGAAAGGAGAGAATGAAATCTGAAACCGCGTCTCATCCTTAAATAGAAAACGCAGCTTGATGGATCAAGATTTCTATCAAGAATTTGTCAGGCACTAAATCTCGACAGAAGAGAATCTATCGAGGATCTATTGAGAATCTGTCAACGGCTAAAGGATGGTCTCGATGGATCGAGGATTTGTCGAGAATCTATCAAGCAGACAAAGAGCACAAGAAATTTGACTCGATGGATCGAAGAAGCTGTCGAGAAGCTATCAAGAAGAAACCCAAAAATCTCGATGGACCGAGAATCTGTCGAGAAACTGTCGAGGCCTGAAGAAGAAAGCTCGATAGAAAGGAATCTGTTGAGAAGCTGTCGAACTTGAAGAAATAAGGTTTTTCAAGAAGGGAAAAACACATAGAGATCAATGCAACATACAAGCTACTCAAACAAACATCCAAGTCACATATTAAGCTCTCAAAACATCTCTCAACATATAAGCATAGCATCCATAGGTCCAAAAACACACACACTAAACAAGTCTAACCAATTTTATATTTCAAAAATAAGTTAAGACAATTTAGTGAGCATATATTAACACATGTATTCCTTGTGATGACCAAATCACATTAACCTACACATGTATCAAAAGTAGCAAAGAGTTTGTGTTGTGTGTGAAACATAGCAAGAGTGCATAAGTGTCTCATATTATGAAGATTTGAGATATGAGAAAATCAAATACACTCACACACAATCATAACTGCTTGATGAGGACTATCACCTTCGAGGTACATCCTATAACTCCCACATCTCCTAGAAACACGCTTGCAACCATATTAAAAGCATTTTGGTCTTTTTGCTTTTATTCTTTCCTTATTTTTCTTTTTGAGCATAGCATGCATGGGCATATAAGAGAGAGAAAATAAAATACCCAATTATGTATGTTTAACATCCCAATTTTGCTGTGCCAAAGCACACAGATGTTATAAATGATTGGTGGGTTTTAGTGGTGAGATGGTTATTTATGTCTTTCTCTTAGAATTTTCTAGTCCTTCCCGTCAAAAAGAGTAATATAAGTATGAGATATAAGAGACAATCTTAATTGTACTCATCACAAACATGAGCAAAAAATGCTCACTTGCTTAGTTGTGCATTGAGATGTTTATCTAAACTACAAGAGATACAAAGTTTAGAAAACTTTGCTTCAATATCCATCTAGTGTACACAAGTACCAATATACACAAACACACATTATTTTTGTATTTTTCTGATTTTTTCAATTTTTTTTTATTTTTATGAAAAACAAAATAAAAAAACTAAAAACAAACAAACAAAAACATGTAGAAACACACAAAGCATAGAACTAGACTGACTCAAAAACAAGAAAGCAAAACAATTAAGTAATGCAAAAACATAAAGGGAGAGAGAGAGAGAAAAAAAAAGTGACTGAATCACTTTGAGCCTTTTTCTTTCCACACTTTGGAATTTGAGGAAGATCCTTTCCATTAGTTGAACCTCTGATCCGGAGGTGAAGGGAAAGAATTGAAATAGTTCAAGTTCGAAAGGAACATGAGGGCCTTGAGAAGATCTCCAAGAAGACCCAAAAATGGTGGAATTTGACCTTGACCACCAGATGATAACACATTATTGCTCTATTGAGTGGCTAACCACTTATAGCAATTTGGACGAGTGTGTCCTAAAGCTCCACAATGATGACAGAAATGAGGCTTCTTTCATTGGGACTTCTTATTTTTAACCTTATTGCTCTTAGTGTTTCTAGTTTCTTTCTTCTCTATCTTAGGGGGTGCTCCTAGAATATATTTGCCTTTGTCTAGATTGTTCTCACTAGCTATCTCAGTTTCAGTTTCATTTTCTAAAGATTTTCATTATTAGCAGGTGAGACAAAAACAGTCCTACTAGAAGAGGGAATATGAGAAGAGTTAGAGAGTTCATACCCTAAGTCGATTCTGTCAAAAATTGATCTCTGGAGGTTTAGCATTTCTTCCAGCTTTGCACTGGAAGTCCTCTCCAATTGAGCTTGAACTTGGAATAATTATGCTTGAAGCTTCTTGGTTCATTCAGCCAAGAAGTTGTTCTTGAACTCAGTGCTCTAATGGTTTGATTGGCTTCATCAACCTTGGTGGCCAGCCTATACAATTTATTATGCTTTTCAAAAACCTAGTACAATTTTGCATAGGCTGTATGGATATCATCTTGTTCATCCATTTTCCTAAACTTAGATTCCACCAAGTCCTCTTCTTCATCCATGGCTTTTATGATCCGCTTAATAGGATTCACTGTGGCAATGAAAGCACTCAAGATTCCCTTGTTATCATTGTCATCTGACTCAGTCTCAAGCTCAGTATTAGTCAAAGTAGCAATAAGAGCCTTGCTTTTCCCAATCGACTTGAGATATGTTGGACATTCTTGTTTCATGTGTCCAAAATCGTGACATCCGAAGCATTTTGGTCCGGAGGGAACAGTATACTGACCGCCATCCTTAGTATCCTTCTTCCCTCTGTCTTGACTTTTGAATTGTGAAGAACTGGATTGCTTACGGTCCTTATGAAAACCTTTCACATTGGCATTCTTCATGAACTTCTTGAATTGCCTAGTGATGTAGGACTTCATCTTGGAATCTTCATCATCTGAAGACTCATCAGTCTCATTACTTTTGGCCTTCAGTGCCATACTCTTACTTTTGGTTCCTTTCCCAAGTCTAGTCAAGCCCAATTCATAGGTTTGCAAGTTACCAATCAACTCCATCAAAAGAATGGTGTCAATGTCCTTTAATTCTTCAATAGCTGTTATCTTGCCATGAAATCTCTCAGGGAGAGATCTGAGCACCTTTCTCACAATTTTGGGCTCAGGAATATGATCACCACGATTGAATGCTGAGTTTACTATGTGCTTCAGCTTAGCATAGAACTCATCGAACATCTCATCCTCCTTCGTCTTTATCTCCTCAAAGATAGTCATAAGCCTTTGGAGTTTTGAATCCTTGATAGCCTTAGTCCCTTCATAGGTTGTCTAGAGGATGGTCCATGCATCGTTTGCAGTTTCAGTTGAAGATATTTTCTTAAACTTCTCATTGGTCACTGCACTGAAAGGCATTTAATGCTCTGCTGTTAAAGTTTGCCGCTTTGATCTTGGCCTCATCCAATCAGTCGACGCTTCCTTTGGCTTCACCCAGCCAATCTCCACAACTTGCCAGACCTTCTTCTCTAAAGACTGCAAGAAAGCTCTCATGCGTACTTTCCAGTATACATCGTTTGTGCCATTAAATAAATGAGGTATAATAAGAGACTATCCTCTATCCATGACAAACAGGGGTTAATGGATCACACAACAAAGATTAAGACCTAATTAGAGTGTGCTTGCTCTGATACCACTTGTTGGGTTAAAATGAATTGACCCCTAGCAATTAATTAATTAATTAATTACCCAAGTTAATTAATTAGATCAAATTTCATGCAATAGCATGGCAGCTCAAACAAATCACCAAATTATCTAAATGCAGCGGAAAATAAAATTGACACAGGTGATTTGTTTACGAATGAGGAAAACCACCTAGGCAAAACCCCACCGGATGATTTTAAGGTCACCACTCCAAAAAATCCACTATTATCAACCACAAGTGGTTACAAGTATAAGGAATCTTACCAAACCCTTTGGACTATCCCGAAATACCAACCTACAGTTGAACCCTTACCTCAATACCCAATTGGACTTGTATTGTAGCGGCAATCTTTCTGTTCAATGCACGAATCCCAGTACGTGACTAACTAATGATGCACAGATCCCAATAGATGACTAACTTCAGCAAGTTGAAGAGGTTGTTGGCTGCAAAGTTCTTCAATTCATCAACAATGAAGATTAGGAAGCTCCTTGGTCATAAAACCCTTGGCGTAAAGACACAGTAGCTTCTTCAGAGAGAATAATGAATTAGGCCACTTTCTGCATGCGCAACGGCCTTTAAAATAAGCCTTATATATGTCTAGGATTGTGAGAAAAAAAACCCTACACAAATATTTCAGCATGGGCCGAAAATCAGATTTGGAAATTTTGATTTCGTAAATCTCAACAAAAACAGCTTCTGTTGAGCTTCTGTCAAGCTTCAACAATAAATCTTGATAGAAGTTTTTCTGTCGAGATTGCTATCGAACTTTAATGAACAACTCTTCTTTACTTGTTTCTTGGTCAAATCTTTATGACTTTAACACTTGACTTGAACTCTTGTTTCTTGAAGTACTACACCATTTTAGATCTATCTAATTACAAATAAAGTGCATTTTGTCAAAAGATTAGCCAATTAAAATGCACACATTTAGGAATCTTTTTCTTAGGCTACATAGCTACAATTATACTCCCCATTTTTTTGAAGTAATTGATTTGATTGAATGTCTAAAATGACTTGATTGAAAAATATAAATGCACACATTTAGGATTCTTTTTCTTAGGCTGCATAGCTACAATTATACAATTGTAGCAGTTGAATATTTCATGTCAAAGGGAATGATGAAGTTTGATTATCATGATAATCTCCTTAAAATAATGAGAAATTTCATTAATTAATTTGAAACTAAAAAAAAAAAAGTTTAGTTGTATCCAAAAAAAAATAAGAAAAAAGAGAGGAAAACATAACACACTATAACAAAAGATTGAAGAATATAGACCACTTCAAAAAAGAATTATATCAATCATACACACCCAAATTTCTATAAGAAAAAAAAAACCAAAACAAAAAAACCGAAAAAAAAAACTAAAAATAGTAGAATGATATATTAGTAGAGACTAGAGATAGAGATAGAAAATAGTTTAAGAAATAGTTCAATTTTTAAGGAGAAAAAAAAAATCTTCAAGAAACTTTAGAAAATAAATGATACATTATATTACATTACAAAATAATTACACATTCATTTATTTCCAAGCAACACGTGGATTTGCGAATAGTCTAATAACTTAAACCATTAGCACTTGCATCAGTATGCATAATAACTTTTAGGCTGGCCCTATATTCAACATGAGAGGCCATTATAACCACATAGCACACTTAAAAACTTAAGACTTAAGACTTACACCACAATTCACAAGCAAATAACTCAGGAAAAGGAAAGGACACTAAAGATCAAATGATCTCAAATTTAAGATACGGTATTATTAAACTTTGAAGCAGGTTTCTCCATCGCAGTTCCATCCTTCGTGGGGATTTTCTTCCTCCTTGGAATCATCATTGGCTCCTTTTTCTTCTTTCAAGGCACACTTTGGATGAAGATCAAAGTCACACTCATCACAGTAATATGACCAGACATTTCCCTCCTCACCACACCCATCACATGTATAAATCCTACGACGAGCAAGCACAAGCTCGTGCTCCTCATGAAGTTTGTGTTTCAACTTCTCAGGCCACCCCTTTGCCAACTCCTCAATTTGTGCCTCAATCTCCTTCAACCGCTCATCAGTAAAAGGATAAGCATCAGCCCCATGAATCATTATAATATCTCGAGCTTCTTTCGTGACAGTCTTGCCACTTGGTCCAACGGCTACAAGCAGGGGAATGCCATGGACCTTGAAAGTACGACTCAAGGATGCCTTCCTAGGATCACCAAAGGGAAGCGCTAGCCAAGGCATTCCTGAAAAGAATTCATCAAAAGAGGCTTGGTCCCTGTCACTAGAGATGAAAATCACTTCAAAGGCATCATCCTTTGCCTTGATCTTGTGGTATGCATCCATAAGTTTTGGTAGAAAGGCGCGACATGGAGGGCACCAATGTGCTGAGAAGTAAAGTAGGATGTTTTTTCCCACTAAATCTGTTACTGGAATCTGGAAAGGTAAACAAGTGATCAAATTCATTTTAACAGGATGCAAACTTCTCTACATAGCACATAGAATATTGCATATAAACCAAGAACTAAATACAAATATGTCCACTGTTAGTGGGAGGTACGAATTCATTTGTCATCACAACAGTTGGACCAAATTATCTGACATAATCCATAAGCTATTATAAAGTTTGCAACATTGAATAAATCTTAGGTTACCTTGACTCCATCTTTTCCAATGACAAAATCTTGATCTCCTGAAACCAAAATTGACTCCAGGGTTTGAGCTTCCTGTTTTGCCTTCTCCACCTCAGCAAGCTCTGTGAACCTTTCTGGCGTGAACGGGTATGCCAGAACCCCATGTTCGTCAATTGCTTCAGCAACATTGGATTGAAGAGTCTTCCCATCTGGCCCTATAATAACCAAAGTGGGGAGGGTTGCGAGCTCAAAGTACCGAGCCAGCTTTTGACAGCTCTTGTCCTTGACAGGTAGTGCAAACCAATGCAAGCTTTTGAAGCCTTGATTGAATGATTCCTCATCCTCTTCAAGTGGTATCAACACAATCTCAAAGTTCTCTCCCTTTGCTTTCAATTTTTCATAAACCTCATCAAGTTTTGGAGTAAAATCATCACAAGCCTTGTACGAGAACAATGAGAAATACAGACCTACTGTCTTTCCTTCAAGTTCAGAGACAGGCACCTTGTACATCAAGAATAAATACAGATTAGGGGAGAGGATTACTATATTTCATGTTAAAGAACAAAATAATGAGCAACATCATGAAAATTTACCTTCTTTCCATCAGATGAAATGACAAAGTCACGTGAGCGGGATACCAAGATAGATCTCAAGGACTGATTCTTCCTGGCTGCTTCCTCTTGATCTTTCAAATCTTTGATCTTTTGTTGTGTGAAAGGATACACTTCAATTCCATACTCCTGAATGATCTCAACTCCATTGTCACTCAAAACTTTCCCATCTTCATCAAGGATTACACAGTGAGGTATGCCTCTAACCTGAAACAATTCATCCAAGCGATCACGTGTCTCTGAATCTGAAAATGGGATTGCAAGCCATGGCATCTTGGAGAAGTACCCTTTGAAGGACTCCTCATCTTCATCACCCGAGACAAAAATGACCTCAAAATCACCTTTTGAAGAGAGTTCATTGTACACCTCAATTAAAATTGGGGTAAATCGGCGACAGGGGCCACACCATGATGCTGAAAAATACAATGCCAACTTCTTCCTGTTCAAGCTCTCAATTTTAACCTGCAAAATTCACAATTCAAGAAATGATTCACTCTTAACTCGTTCCATAACATTCGTACTAGTACAATACTAGACTACGGTCCATGGAACACTACATACAATCAAAAAGGCAAGTTTCATAATATTTAAATTAATTTTAACAAATTAATCATTCTAACACCGTTCATCCAGCACTTACGCTCCATTGAGTTCATCATTGGTTTTGATAAATAAGCTAACAACTCTTCTTCTTAAACTCCCCCACCCCCCTCCCCAATTAAACTATTGGCAATTAAAAAGCTTCATCATTTGTTAAATTTGCTTTCCATAGAAACTTATCGAACTTTTAATAGGTTTTTTCAGACATCATTGTTTTATGAAGTTATGTATCAATGGGACCAGAGACCTACAGGAACTACTAAACTGAGAAATATGATGTGGATGTACTGACATATACCAAAGAAATAAAAACACCACAATTTTTTCTGAAACAATTCCACTTGTTAGCTGAATTGCTTTACTAATGGAAAAAAATTCACCTAAACACAATCTTAATTTTATTTAGCAGCCTTAGTTTATCCAAAATATACAAGTTACTTGCAAGTAAAAAGAACAAAAAAATAAACTTAGCAAGTATTATAAAATACAGGGGTCTACTATACAGCCCAAGATCTTCACAAAAGAATTTCATGAATCAGCCATGGTTATGTTCTTGCTCATAAACTCTATTTTTAATTAAAAACACTGCAGGGCATATAAAAGAACTAAGTAACTAGCTGTGTGTTGGTGCTCCTTATATCCCATCTCCATCCCAAACGGTCCAAAAGAATAATAATTGAGTTTTTCACGGACCGGGAGTATGAGGTCTCACCCAGGAGCGGATAGGTTGCTACTATGGTTACGTCCAAGTAGGGAAGCCACACTGATCGCCCCCCTCTACCCATTTTTTTCTTAACAAAAAAAAAAAAAAAAAAAAAATTGGAATAGTAATGACTATTCCAATTTTTTTTTTTTTTTTTTTTTTTTGAAGTGAAAAAAAGAGAGTATGAAATCAATGCTCGCTAAATTATAAATGACAAGTACCAGGGAATCGCATCAAAATCATGAACTGATTATAAGCTAAATTACTTATTACATAGGAAATAAAACCAGCAATCAAAGCCAACATAAACTCTTCTCTCTTCCTCTCTCACAGATCATATTTTCCCGAGAAAATCACAAGAAAAGTCCCATCAACCAGTTTTCATTGTTGGATAAATAAACCCAAGATGCCACATCACATGCCACCATCAACCAATTTGCTTAGAAAATCAGAGAGGTGTTAAAAAAAAAAAAAAAAAAGACACCCATCAATAATCATTTAATGAAAAAAAAAAAAGTTGACAGAATCAAAAAGTACCTGATCGCCATTGTTGCGGACAAGAAAGTCTCTCTCAGAAGAAGAGAGTATCGAGCGAAAGTCGTGAGCTTCGTCGTTGATCACAATCTCGGTAACGTTTTCTTCACCACCACCTGCCATTTTCTCTCTCACTGATCAGTTCTTGTGGAAAGTGCGTGAAACTGAAGTGAAAGATGCAGAGAGCTATATAAACTATGGTATTTGTCTTATGCTTTGCTTATTCGAATTCTTTGCGTGAGGGACTATATGTAAGAATATTCGTTTTTATAGAACGCTCAGGTCAGTTCCAGAAGCAAAAATGTATTTTGGTTTAGAGAGATGCTACGTCTACAACATTTTTACAACAAATCATGGGTGGTTAGTTATTATTGGTTCAAATTTAAAACTAACACTAAGATTACTTTTTTGCCCCAACAAAAACAACCAGTAACAACTTGCCACTTAGGATTTGTTGTAAAAATGTTGTAGAAATGTTATAGACATAGCATTTCTCTTTGGTTTATGAAAAAAATAAAAAGAAGATAAAGATAAGGCAAAGACCTATGGAACTTTCTTAGTCACCAAGGCAAAGAAGCCTAAATGAGCATAATGCTTTGTTTGTTTCAGTATTAACGTTTTCTGGAAAATAGTTCATTTTCTAAAGAGTATTTTTTAGAAAATTATCTCATTTTTCGGTGTTTGGTAACGACCTTGAAAATGAGCTTAAGAATGTTTTCTAGTGTTTAGTATAAATTTTTTTATATATTTATTATATAATTTAAAACATGTGTATTATGTAAACCAACTAATATAATCAATATAAATAAATAAAAAACCAAGAATGAATTTGGTTTTCATACTAAAATTTTGATAATAGATACAATTAAAATTAGTTGTCAAATTTTCATGATCTCTACCACTCATCTTGCTCATATATATGAACAATAACGTATGTACGTACACACACACACACATATATATACATCAACCATTTGTCTATATATATATATATATATATAATTGATAGGGAAATACATCTTTAATAAGTACAAATAACAATAACTTTTAATTTTCTACTCTTTTTGCTAGTACACTAATTGTCTACTATGGTCAACCACAAGTCTTCAATATTACTCTAAATTGTGTATTTACATAATGTATCTGCATAATATATCATCACTACATAATATCTGCATAATATATCTACTAACAAAATCAATTTTACTAAACAATTATCATTCATTATATAAAAATATTATTAATTTACAGTAAAGATTGTCTTATGTAAAAGCAATTTAGAGCCATATAGGCACCATGTTTAAAATTTTCGTATTTTACTTCATTCATTCTTTCTTCTTCTTATTTATTATTATTATTATTATTATTATTATTATTAATTTTCTTTTGCACTTTTATGTGCGAAAAATAAGAAACTTCTGCCTGGAATCCATCAAACTGAAAATTTCTTAGAGAAAAAAGAAAATCAAGCTTGAAATTCAAAGCAAAGAATTGAGATTTTGGTAGAGATGAATGAAATAATTACCACTGCAAATTTGTTCTCCTTTGCAAGTCGGAGCTATTGACAAATCAGTGAGTGGAAAAAAAAAATCAAAGAACTGTGTTATAAAGGGGAAGAGAGAGAGAGAGAGAGAGAGAGAGAGAGAGATCTATGGAAGAGGAGAGACCGAAATTAATGACAGGGAAGATGTGAGGAGAGAAAAAGTAAAGGGAAGAAAGAAAAAGTGAGAGAGCTTACCATGAGAGAGAGCTTGTTTTCCAAAAAAAAATATTTGGAAAACAACCTATAGAAAATAAGTCTTATTTTTATTAAGATTTTCCGTTGACTAAAGATAATTTTCCATTGACCAGTTTTTTGTGTGCTACCAAACACTGAAAAATGTGGAAAACTATCTTTACAGAAGATTTTCCAATGAAACAAACAGAGCGTAAAACATTAAACCACCCCAAAAAACTAGATCTAGAAGAGAGAAAAAAGACTACCAACACCATCACAATATTTGGTGGTTCCTTTATTTTTTATTTTTTACATTTAATAGTTCCATTGTCACATTGGGCAGTACTAACATCTTATTTGACCGTACTTTTCTCATATTCGGTAGTACTTTAATTTTTACTCACATTTAACAGTTCCATTGTCACATTGGACAGTACCAACATTACATGTGACCGTACTTTTGTCACATTCAATAGTTCTTTTTTTTTTTTTTCTCACATTTGATGATTCCATTATCACATTAAGTAATACCAACATTACATACGATAGTATTTTTACCAAAATTTATTTAAAAAGAAATCCACTACAATGTGTCTTGTTCACATCTATATTTGAATATCATCATGGCAACAATTGAAAAAGAGACAATCATAAGCATATGCATTTCTGGATTATTCATTCTTAAGTTCTCAACAGGGCAACTTCTAACTTGTAGGAATTTCTCATTATCCCTTTTGCAACTCCATTGGCAACAAAAATATCTGCATTTATATGATATAACTATTAGAGCTTGAAAAAAAAGGAGATGTTCATAAGAGAAAATCTCTTAGCATAGAGCCTTAGATATTTATTTATATAACTATTAATATTCAAGAACTTTGGCTCATCTAGTTCAACCTAACAATATTAGCAAATTCCAAATCATATATAATGAGTTTATTAAATAAAAATAAAAATAAAAATAAAAAATCTAGTAGACAGCAACATGCTAAAAAAAAGGATATAATCATATAATGAACCTTTGAGAGGTTTCTTATTATCTGAAAGTTGAGTAATAATGTAAATGGTTGTGGGTGCATATCAATGTTTCAACTCTGTTTTAGAGCTTGGTCTTGTTACATGGACTTCAATTGTATGTGTATATGCATTCCAAATGTTGTCTTTTTACATGGATGTCATTCTAATTATCAACTATAATTAGATAATTGATAATTTTTCAATAACAAGGATAAAACAGCTTTGGGTTTAGGTTGGATGCTTATATCCCAAAAAAAGCATTGAATGCAAGAGAGAGCTAGAAGGATAAATGCTTACATGACAAATTGTCATGAGGTTGACTCCTACTTATGGTGAGCTAGAATTAAGCAATAACATCAATGAATAGTCCGACAAATTAATATAGAGAATTAGATTTAAGAACCTATAACTGTTAATAAAAAAAAAAAAAAAAAATGGCCAGTGCACAAATCCTAATATAATAGCTTAATTGGAGAGCAAAACACCTCAAAAACTTAAAACTTATGCTTTGCATTATTAAGTTCTAAAATAACAAAATTTTCCACAAACAATATAATCTTTTATATAATATTGACATCACACAGTACAACATACATATGCAAATTAACAGAGCTGTAACACAACATACCTTATAACTTACATTGTACTGGATAGAAATTGCAACAAAGCACTTCAAAACGAATGCTTTGATAATTTTTTCTTATCATCTGCTTGTTTGGCTTTTGGATCTGTATTATGATTATGAAATTCACTTTTCCTGTTTGTCATAAGGATGGCTATTTGAAAGCTCACATAGAGTTCTTGCTAACTCAAGTTATAGCAGGTGTTAGTCACCACACAAGTTGTACAATAAGAAGATGAAGTGATTAGGTAACTCCTTGTTGGTTCTTCACTTTCAACTTTGGCATATTGACAATTAAATTTTGGTCTCAAGTTGCAGTTTTTTAAATTACTCCAACTAGTAAAGTTAAGATAAATAGATGTCCCTATGCTGAATAAACTTTATAAAAAAAATAATAATACTCCCTTCGTCCCACTTTTTTTGTCCTCTATTCCATTTTGAGATGTTCCAAAATATTGTCCTGTTTCTAAAAATAAAAGTCATTAATTTACTAATGTTCCTATAAATTCTAGATTTGTCATGAATAATCTTTTGGCCAGATTCTCTTCAAAACTTGTCAAGTACTTCTAATATAGCTTCACATCCACTCACATCAGCTTTGCTCAAAAGGATAATGTCATCCGCAAATAGAGGATGGGTAAGACCTAAGTTGCCTTTTGAAGCTTTTAAGGGAGTCCAACCTCCATTCACACACTTCTGTTCAATAAGATACCCCAAATACTCCATACATAGAATAAAAAGGTATGGGGATAAAGGATCCCCCTGTCTAATACCCCTAGATGGTTCAAAACCCTCTAAAGCACCCCTATTGAATAGAATAGAGGTACTTGTGGATGTGACACAACTCATGATGAGTTTAGAAATTTTTGGGGGAAAATGAAAGGCTTGGAGAATTCTATAAATGAAACTCCACTCTAATCTGTCATAAGCCTTTTCCAAGTCCAACTTAATAGCCATAAAGCTTGTCCAAAGTATGAAACAATTCTTGAGCAATCATCACATTGTCTGTGCCTCTTCTACCAGGAACAAAGGCTGTCAATACAGGCGAGATTAAATTTCCAAGTAACGGCCTAATCCGAGCCACTAAGATCTTTGAAACAACTTTATAGACCAAGTTGCATAAGCTTATAGGCCTATAGTTACTTAAAGACTCAGGATTTTGGCACTTAGGAATCAAGGAAATCAAAGTCTCATTAAGATAATTCCGCACACAGCCCTTATAAAAAATTTCTTTAACCTCTTTATACACCGAATTTTTAACCTCCATCCAAAAATGTTAATCGAAGCCCGCATGCAAATCATCCGGCCCTGGAGCATTAAATGGCTTAAGAGCCCAAAGACCGGCTTGGATCTCCCCCTCAATCACATCCCCATCAATTCTAGTTCTATTCTCCTCATTCAAAAAACAACAAGAAAATCCTGAAACATCCGAGTTTATGGGGATCGCTTCCAGATCAGTCATATACAGCTTCTTGAAGCCCTCTTGAATGTGATTCTTTATATCACTTTCATCAATCAGCTAATTTCCCTCTCTGTCCATAATGCATCTAATTTTGTTTCTATGTCTCCTAACCAACGTAGAGACATGAAAAAATGACGTGTTGCGGTCTCCAAAAGTGGCAGAATTTAACCTGGATTTGAGTGCCCAATACTCTTCCTCTTACATAAGGATTAAAGAGTATTCTGAAATCAACCATTGCTCCAACTTCAAAAGAAACTCGTTGGGATTGTTAGCTAGAGATTTTTGGGCACTATGAAGCCTAGCTAAGACTCTCTTCTTCTTAGCGAATAGATTCCCAAACACATCACAATTCCATTTTTTAGCTCTGGCCACAAAATCTACAGTTGCATCCTGCAAAGCTCTATCTTCGGACCAAGCTTGCTGAACAACTCTTGGAAAATCTTGGTGTAATAGCCACATGGTTTGAAATCAAAAAGGTTTATTTTGCTGGTTAACACTAGCTCTACAAAGCTCAATTAGCACAGGACAGTGATCCGAGAATGTCCTTGGGAGGTGAGTCACTAAGGCTTTGGGAAAAATCGTGCACCACATTGGATTAGCAAAACATCGATCTATTTTTTCTTATATCATATTAGAAATGGGTCTATGGTTGGTCCACGTGTACTTTAGACCCGTAAAGCCCAAATCCAGCACACTCATCTAAGCAATTTTTCAACTCTAAGGCTCTGTTCAAATTAACATGGTTACCACCAAACTTATCATCCCCACACAGCACGTCGTTAAAATCTCCCAACATGAGCCAAGGTAAATTATGGAGATGAGCAACTATAATTAAATTATTCCAAAGAATTCTTCTTTCAGCCAACCTAGGACTAGCATAAATAGCAAACATAAGCCAGGTAAAATTGGAGGAACACACCTTAACTGTAGCGTGTATCTCCTGTTCTGTGGAGGATAAAGGAAGAATCTTCACCTCTTCTGATTTCTAGAGAATCCACAATCCCCCAGCATAGCCAATTGTGTCTGTGGTAATAAACCCATCAAAAGGCAGCCCTTCAATAATTTTAGCTGCTCTGTCTCCTCCCACTCTCGTTTCTGTCACTACAAAAATGGAAGGTCTATGGTTGATTGCCATTTCAAAAATTCGCCTCTTGAAATCTGGATTCAAAGCTCTTCTGCAATTCCAGAGTAACACATTCATTTTAACAAATTGACTTAAGGGCACTTCGATCTCTGGTGGATTAGTATTCATTTTCTCCGCTTCCACCATACTCCACCCCATTCTCCTCAACAGGTCTTTGGACGCCCCCCAATCTGGCTTCCAAATTAACATGTGTTTCAGTATGCCTAGGATGTCCTCTCTGCAACTCAGAAGCACGTCGCATTCCTGCACCGGAGCCATTATTTGGATCAGTTTCAGAGTTGGGTGGTTCCCCATATGAGTTGTGGCCATCCCTCTGAAATCCACCAACTTCCTCTCTTGAATGATCCACCCGGATTCGTCCCAATGGGGCACTACGGATGGCCTCCATTGCCTGCTCAAATCCTCCGCCACTTCCCACGAGATTCCTGGAACATCCGTGAGAAATTTCCACCACGGATTGGGCGTGAGAGTCCATGCCTTGTGTTCCAAAGGAAGATTCCCCAGTCTAATACTCTCTGGAGTTATGGGAAATATATGTTTCCAAGCCTGACCCAGCTCCTCCTCGAACCATCCCGGAGTTTCTGTCGGTACCACTCTTATCTGAGCTATTATCTCGTCTAGTATTGCCACCACTTGGTTCTTGTACCAGATGGCCCATCCGGTCCTTGGAAGTGAGGGCAACCCTATGAACATCCTCTCCATTCTCCACGAGCTTCTCACTCTCCAAATCTTTTGAAATCAAAATCAGCCCCCTCTTCCCTTCAGCACTGTGATAAAGCCTCTTAAGACTTTTTGAGCCTTTTGAGTTCCTAATCCCCAAACCTTCACTCCCTTTGCTTTTATTTTTGGCTAGAGCTTTCCTCTTGTTCCCTGAGATGTGCCTCGGATCCTGCTGATATTCAGCTCTTGAGTTTTCAATGTAATCTTCCATAACACAGTCTTTTCTCATCTCAAGATTACTCTGCGGGATTTAGGCTGCCTCTTCACGTGTTGTCTCACTTCCTGAGTCAAGCGAATCACTGTGATCTGACTTACCAAGATTTTCACTTGCTTCCACATGGCCTGAAGTTTGTGAAAGGTCCGGATTGCCCTTGAATCTGTCCTGGGATGAGGTGTTTAATTTAGCTGGCCCACTAGCCTTTCCCATCCTAGCCAACCCCTTTTTTTCTCATGACAACCATCCAAGGCCCATAGTTGGGCTCAGACTGAACCACCTCACTTATTTCGTTAGCTTTCGATGAGGTCTAGCCTCGTTATCTCTGCTTGGTTCCTTCACTTTCAGACCGCAATTTTCCTGTTTATGCCCAAGCTTGCTGCAACAGAAACACAAGGATGATATACCTTCGTACAACACCCTTTGGACTAATCTTCCCACTCGAATAGAGCTAATGAGTGACTTGTCCAAGTCAATCTGAACACAAAGCCTTGCGTAGCCTCCTCTAGTTTCCGAAGCTGTGTAAGAATCAATCCGTAAAACAGGACCAATGACACTCTCAATTTCTCTCAATACAGCAGCATCATAGAATTCAATTGGTAATTCAGGAAACCTTACCCACATAGCCACCGATGTAAGCTTAGCCTCTGACGCAATGAGGTAAGGTTCCCAAGGCTTGATTGCAAGAAAATGCTCTCCTAAAAACCATGGGCCTCCCTGAAGTACTGCATCAAAATCATCACTGCTACTGAATCTAATAAAAAAGAAGCCTTTGCCCAAGGTCACACAATCCATCTTCGCCGTCAGTTTCCATAATTTTCCTCTCTCACACGACACTACTTGGGTTTTTTTTTTTTTTTTTTCAATTCGTTATAATATTAGTACAAAGTCGTACAAGCCAATATTGACCGAAACGCCTGCATCTTTAACTTTTTGCCTCAAGTAAGTTCCAGAAGCAAAAAATTTTGGTTTGTGAAAAAAAGAAAAAGAAAAAGAAAAGGCAAAGACTTTTTGGAATTTTCTTAGTCAATAAGGAAAAGAAGCCTATATTTCATTTCTTTCTTTTTTTTTTTTTGGTTAAAAGGTCATTCATTCATAAACTAACCAACCAACATAGGCAGAGTATTGGGCCTTAAGTACAAACTACAAACCATTCACATTGTTGTCTACAAAAGCAACCATATCTGGGGTGGGGGTACATTAAAGCTTTCAAATTGCATTAACATAGGCCTATATTTCATTTCATTTTCGTACTAGTTGTGTGCAGGAAAAACGTGGGAATTATTGATGTCATTGATAGTGGGATGAGGATGACACAGATTTTATTTCCTTGGTTATTACACATGGGTTTGTAGTTGCGTAGGAAAAACGTGGGAATTATTGATGTCATTGATAGTGGGATGAGGATGACAGATTTTATTTCATTGGTTATTACACATGGATCTGTACGACTAGCGTGCTCTAAGGCAAATTATAACTTATTCAATGATTTGACTGAAATTTAAGTTGTTTACTTATAATTTGAAATTGATATTTTACCTACCTAGGTTAGCTCAATTAAATTTTCATAACTTATCTCTATTAAAAACATGGTTAAATATATAATTTTGTTCCACTTTTATGTCTCTTTTTTTTTTAAAACACAAAAAACATAAAAATATAAAATCAAATAAAATTAAAAAGTAGACTCCAATTAGCTCAACTAGCAATGTCTTTGATAATTGAATAAGATATCTGTGGTTCAATTCCCACTTACATCAAAAACTAATTGGTGTCTTAGTTTGATAATAAAGAATATCATCGGAGCAGACGCCATAAGTTGAAAATCTCAAAAAAAAAAAAAAGTAAAAAAGAATCCAATGGAACACTTGCATCATGGGATTTCAAACCACATGTATGCAACTTAAATTTTGGTTAAATCTTATGTGGGTAAAGTCTTAAATTTCAATCTACAGATAAGTAACTTAAATTTTAACCAAATCACAAGTAAGTAAGTTGTAATTTACCCTTTTAGTTAAATGGTAGTTTTAAAAGGAAAAAAAGTTAATAGATGTCCTAAGGATATTGATTTAGGATATAATTTTAGAAACTTTTTATGGAAAAATGAAAAAGAAATAATTTTTTTACAACTTTTTATATTTCTCATAAAAGTGATGACAAAAATTTCTTAAAATGATTTATTAACAATTACCTTAAGGCACCCCTTAACATGACCAATCTCAAAATTATATAACTTCAAAATTGACAGAAGTGGATAGAATGGAATGAAATGGACCAAAATGGATTGAACTGGATAAAATGGATCGAATACACGGAAATAGATCGAAATGGACCAAATGAAACAAAATGAATTGACCTGAACTAAATAGATTAGAATGGGTCGAAATACTGGCTCAATATAAATGTGGCAACCAAGGGCAACACTTCGTGTTAGTCAGAGTGTGCATGACCTACAAGATAATAATAATAATAATAATAATAATAATAATAATATTATTATTATTATTATTATTATTATCATCGTGGGTTGTTTGAGGCTTTGAGCACTCTAAAAAAAAATACATGAACACGTTAAATAAAAATTTAAGCCCATTAAAAATAAAATTTGAGCCTCCAAAACCTTGGCCCGCTTAAGGTTGGACAAAAAAATTGCTCAAACAAATGCAGATAAGCCCAAAGCCCAAACAACAACACAAATTAAGCCTATTAAAAATAAAATTTGAGCCTCCAAAATCTTGGCCCGCTTAAGGTTGGACAAAAAATTGCTCAAACAAATACAGATAAGCCCAACGCCCAAACAACAACACAAATCAGCCTAGAAACTAGAAAGAAAAAAAAAATCTGAATACTTGGCCCCATATCCACCGTCGATCAACATTTTAGGCTGCACATGTTCTTCAAAATCTCTAACATCTCTTACTCTCGTCTATACGGCTGATCTTTTAAAGAAACTCTCGGACTGTAGCGGCGACGTGGTTGAGAAGTGTTCCGCATCAAATTTTTTACTTTGTGAGCCACATTGTGTCTAGACTTTTATTTATTTATTTATTTATATTTATATTTTTTATACTGCAGCACTGTGTTTCAAGAGTCAAAAAGAGTTGTGTGGCTGGTGACCAATACCATTTCATTTGGTCTATTTCTTATTAAATTTTCTATTCATCAATTTTTTTATTAGTGTCATTGGTAATGCTTTCATTTATCATAATTCACATGGAGAGCATGCTTCACCTTCCTAGGCCAGTCAATTGCCATTTCCTCAGTTTGTGTTTCAACTTCTAGTATATGCTCATCAGTTTTCCAAATTTTATATACTTTTAATGATACATAAAATGTTATAAATAACTTTTAATAAAAAATTTATATTTTCACTTACTTATCTTTTGAATTCTTGAGAAAAATTTTATTACTTTTTGGTACAATAGAAATTATATATATTACATTTGTGAATTGTGATTGTCCTTAAAACAAATGAAATTATGATTATAAAATACATTATTATTTATTAAATTAGTCCAAATTGCAAAAAATAAATTTAATGAGACCATCTTAAAAATATTATTACCTACTACGCACGGATCTGCAACTAGTAATATTTAACTGTGGGGCCCAGTAATTCGTGGGCCAGGCCCATTTATTCGTTGGGGTCCAAAGGCCCAAGCTGAGGAAGGTGATGGCCCAGGCTCGGCAATACAAGTACGAAATAGCCTTGGGACACAGCCGAGGACGATTCAATCCTCGGCATGTCTGAGATCTCACAAGAAGAAAGGGCAAAAATGGTATAGAAACAACTTGGGAAAAAATCTAAAATATCTGTGCCAATAGAAAGGGGTATGCTGGAAAGTGTAACGACCAGGGAAAACCGCCCTTACTGCCATTCAATACTCTGCACCTGACAGAGCCATACTCTCCAACTTTTACAACCACCCCCAACCACTCTGGGTATGGGCTAATGGAACAAGTATCAGTTTTGGAATGTCGATCCTACACGTGGACGAAGGATAAAAAACACAGGCTAGTATAAAAGGAAAAGTAAGCAATTCATAAATGGCCAAAAACCAGAGCCTCCCAGCCCGCCTCTAGGAGAAATACTCCTAGGGCGAAAACGACTTAATCGTGTATGAACACTACGAGAAACCCACTGCCTGGTGACCAAGGCCTAGCCTTTCAAACCCACGCTCTACAAATGATATTGTTTGGGCCTTTTTACGCGCGAGCCCAACATTGTTACGGTTCGTTACGAATCGTGCCCTTACAATTGGCGCCGTTTGTGGGGAAGGCTTGTGTGTTGGCATAAGCGGTAAGTCGAGAGAGTTCCCTTGTCATTTCTAACAGCTGGTTATAGAGTTCTAGTGTAAAGTTCCGCTAGGGGCTATGATTCTTGACTAGGGGCTACGCTTGGTAGCGTCAATCGCATGGATGGTTCTAGGGGCTTGGCCGAGGGGCTAATTCCCCTAAAACCAAGGTCCCACGCCAAAAACTGAGTTTTGGACAGAACCAAGGTATTGTATGGTCCTTGGACTCAAACCTATGGGGAAACCAACTACTTAGATGAAAAAACTGAGTTTTGGACAGAACCAAGGTATTGTATGGTCCTCGGACTCAAACCTGTGGGGAAACCAACTACTTAGATGAGAAAACTGAGTTTTGGACAGAACCAAGGTATTGTATGGTCCTCGGACTCAAACCTATGGGGAAACCAACTACTTAGATGAGAAAACTGAGTTTTGGACAGAACCAAGGTATTGTATAGTCCTCGGACTCAAACCTATGGGGAAACCAACTACTTAGATGAGAAAACTGAGTTTTGGACAGAACCTAACCAAGGTATTGTATGGTCCTCGGACTCAAACCTATGGGGAAACCAACTACTTAGATGAGAAAACTGAGTTTTGGACAGAACCAAGGTATTGTATGGTCCTCGGACTCAAACCTATGGGGAAACCAACTACTTAGATGAGAAAACTGAGTTTTGGACAGAACCAAGGTATTGTGTGGTTCTCAGACTCAAACCTATGGGGAAACCAACTACTTAGATGAGAAACTGAGTTTCTTAAGGTTGGCTACTTAATAAAAATTCTAAGTTACTCAATCCTCGGCTCAAATACCATAAAAGGTTAAAACCATTAAAGTTGTAAGAAGATGGTGAAACGCCCTACTACTCAGCAACCTGGAGAGGCTGTTCATTGTGTGGGTTGTATGTCTTCGGATGATTACTTCCTACACCGCACCGAGCATTCAGTTGTCATCTCGGCTATTTTGGGGTAAGTGTTGTTTTCGCAGGTCGGCATTGTTGTGCCAAAAAATTCTATTAAAGTCGTGATAATATCTTTTCCTTAGCAAGAATTTTGACCCTAAGTGTCATTAGTTCAAGTCTGTATTATTGTGCCGAACAGCACTCGTAAGTTCATAATAGCGCCTTTTTCTTTGATAAGGGATTTTGGCCCTAAGTGTTGTGCTCTAAGGTCGGCAGTATTGTGCTAGGCCGCCTCAATAAGCTCACCATAATGTTCCTTTCTTTTTCTTCTTAATAGGGGTTTCAACCCTAAGTATCACTAATTCGATTCAGTAGTATTAAGTCGGATAGTGTCTATAAACACAGAGTAAGATCTTTTTATTAACTAGGATTTCGGTCTTAGACATCAGTCAAAGTGTAAAAATAAAAAGAATTCACAAGATAGTATGTCTATTCACGGCGTAACCATTTCAGAAATAAAGAGATAGAATATATGAAATGAAGCAATAACAACTTTTATTAATATAAAGAGGTATTACAACATACAAAGAGGGGCTTAAACAAGCCTATACAGAAAGTGGATTACAAAAATAATAAAAGGAAAACAACAACAATATAACAAATAAACGGTCAAATGTCTTCTTAAACTCGTCTCTGAAGTCCTTTCAAACTCTGCCCCAGTAGCGCCCATATTGAGAGGAGGACCTTCTTCAGAAGAAGATGGAGGAGATGAAGAGAAAGAAGGAGGAGAAGAAGAGGAAGAAGGAAAAGCGCCAGGATGGATCTGGCGGTGGAAAGAAGAAGAAAGAGAGGCAAAAGGAGGTATCAGTGGAGGAAGAGAGGAAGAAGCAGGGACGCTTTATCCCTGCATCAGTCCTGGCTCCTAACACGCTGGTGCCATGTTAGCTATACTCGTAAGAGAGCGGCTGGTACTGATAATGGGTGACCCCAGCTCAGTCGCGCCAAAAGCCTGACGCGACGAGCCCCTGCTTCGGATTTTGGCTGAAAGGAGGGTGAGAAGTATCTTGAGTCTCTACCATCCCTGCCCCGACCGAGCCATCTTTAGCTTCATAAGAACATGGAATTTCTGAGAAGGGAATGGGTCCTTCATTACTTGCTTCTATTTTGAACGAATTACAAATTAAAGTATAACCAGCGGGTAAAAGTAGACTCTGGAGGAGTCTAAGGGTTTCAGATTTCAGGGGGATTAAAAGGGTTCTTGTACAGGAGAAAATAACCTCTTGCTTTTTCTTTTTTATATGAGGGGCGAAACGGAAGGTATTTAATATGTTCAGATCTCCAAGAAAATCTGTAAACGAGAATATGCCCGCTCCACTTCCCCACACCATCAATAACCATTAAATTCGAATGATCTCGTAAACGGAAACTATTAAAGGCACGTTTTGGATAGCCAAACGGCATGAACGCGTTGTGAGTGAATTCAGAGGAATGTCTCGTAGACCGGTACATTTCCTAGGCAGACGAAGAGACGCCAACATTAATAAAGGGCTGAGTTAAACGAGCTATAATAAAAGCTTGGTATTACCAAAACTCTCCTCTCCAACCAAGAGGTTGGACAGCAGGGTTTTGAGGGGTTATTGTGGGGCCCAGTAATTCGTGGGCCAGGCCCATTTATTCGTTGGGGTCCAAAGGCCCAAGCCGAGGAAGGTGATGGCCCAGGCTCGGCAATACAAGTACGAAATAGCCTTGGGACACAGCCGAGGACGATTCAGTCCTCGGCATGTCTGAGATCTCACAAGAAGAAAGGACAAAAATGGTATAGAAACAACTTGGGAAAAAATCTAAAATATCTGTGCCAATAGAAAGGGGTATGCTGGAAAGTGTAACGACCAGGGAAAGCCGCCCTTACTGCCATTCAATACTCTGCACCTGACAGAGCCATACTCTCCAGCTTTTACAACCACCCCCAACCACTCTGGGTATGGGCTAATGGGACAAGTATCAGTCTTAGAATGTCGATCCTACACGTGGACGAAGGATAAAAAACACAGGCTAGTATAAAAGGAAAAGTAAGCAATTCATAAAAGAGGGCTGGGAAAAATGGCCAAAAACCAGAGCCTCCCAGCCCGCCTCCAGGAGAAAGACTCCTAGGGCGAAAACAACTTAATCGTGTATGAACACTACGAGAAACCCACTGCCTGGTGACCAAGGCCTAGCCTTTCAAACCCACGCTCTACAAATGATATTGTTTGGGCCTTTTTATGCGCGAGCCCAACACTGTTACGGTTCGTTACGAATCGTGCCCTTACATTAACAATAAAAGATAACAACTTAAAACACAAAACTAAATCACTTCCATCCCAAAGTAGAATTCTAAAAAATACAAAAATTCATTAACCTAAAGTATAGATGTAAGAAAAATAAAAAATCCACCAAAAACGAAAATAAATTGAGAGAGAGATGTAAAAAGCAATCATTTGTCTTCTCCATGTATATCTTTATTTTTACTAATCAGGTGCCTTTTTTTTGTGAACCTGAACTAAGATTGATGAAATGTACCTTATACCCAACGATGCACGTTTAATGGAAGTCCTAATTTGAAACCGGTTTCAAGGAATTTGATTTTTTTCAGGTTATAACTTATGTTCATGTAGGGAATGTGGAGAATGCCAAGTGTATTTATGAGCTTAGCAAAAAAAAAAAAAAAAACAATTGAAAAAAAATACCAAAAAAAAAAAAAATCTTGCAGTGAGTTTCCAAAAGATTTTCTATCTTTTATTTTATTTGTTTTTGTTTCCATCTTCATAATTTGAAATAAAATTATACAGCAAAGAAAACAGTACTCTTCATGGTTTTAAGTATGATCATCCATTATACATGGTCTTTCGGCCTTTGGGCTAGAAAAATAATATTCACAAGGCAACTCACATTTTTGGGCACCAGCGTCTTTCCCTAAAGCACAATTAGGATGGTATTTAGAATTACACCCCTGACAACAGTAAGTCCACAACACTCCTCCAAATGTGCACTCTTTGCAACTGTATAGCATAATGTTTTGGAGCACTAGATCATAATTCCCGTGGAGACCATGCTTCAACTTCCTAGGCCAGTCCATTGCCATTTCTTCAGTCTGTGCTTTAACTTCTACTATATGCTCGTCAGTAAAAGGATATGCATCAGCACCATATAACAAAATAAGATCTTTGGCCTTCCTTGTTATGGGGCGGCCATTTGGTCCAAGAGCTATCATAGCAGGGTAATCAACACGCTTCTGGATTTGGAAAGCAAGTTGTGCATGATGTATCCGCCTGTCACCACGCGGGAGTCCTAGCCACGGGACTCTTAAAAATAAATGATCAAAAGCAAAACCTTCATCTAAGATGTGAATTACTTCAAATGCATCATCCTTTGCCTTAATTTCTTTATATGCTTCGATCAGCAAGTCTACCACCATTTCAGTTTCAAAATTACCAGATGCGTCAGAATCTGAGAAAAAAAGGAGAATGTTCTTACCCACGAGGTCAATCACTGGAAACTGCCATGAATGAAAATGCAATTGTCAATAACAGTGAAGGAAGAGAGAGAGAGAGAGAGAGGGTTCCCAACATCATATTAAAGTGCTTCAATTAACCGTTTGAAGAATGTAATGAACAGATGGAAAAATAATCTTACCTTGGCTCCATCTTTATTAATCACAAAATCTTTCTCCCATGAAATCAAAACTGACTCAAGCGTCTGTTCTTCAACTCTTGCTCTTACCATCCCTGCAAGCTCTGCATATCTTTCTGAGGTAAATGGGAAAGCATTGTATCCATACTTTTCAATGATGCTGACAGCATTTGAACTAACTATCTTTCCATCTGAGCCAAAAATCATTAGAACAGTTTCAGGTGGAATGTGAAAATAACAAGCCAATTTCTCACGGCATTTGCCCTTGTATGGCACTGAAAACCATTGTGTGCCTCCAAAATATTTCTTGTAATCATAGTAAATTACATCAAGGGGGACTAACACAATCTCAAAATTCACTTCCTTTTTCTTCAAGTTCTCATAAAGGTTTATGACTTCACAATAAAAGTCATCTTTTTCGGTGGTAGTTTTGTAACTTGAAGAGAAGAAATATAGTCCTACAATTTTCCCTTCAAGCTCAGAGATAGGTACCTATTATAGACAGCCAAACAGAGAAAGGTTTTATTCTCAGTATAGAAATGAAAGAGGGTTAAGAAATAAAACAGAAAACCACACATACCTTATTTCCGTTATATGATATCAGAAAATCACATGAGCATGAGAATAAAGCAGATCTCAGTGACTGTTCTGTTGTGTATACTTCATCTTCCTCCACACTATTTTCTAAGTAATCCTTCAAAGCACATTCTGGATGCAAATAAAAATTGCATTCTTTGCAAAAATATGTCCAACCACGGCCATATTCATTGGGCCAAACTTTGCATGAACGTCTCATACAACATTTGTAAGACCCTGTACGGGTTAGCACAATGTCATAGGTATGGGTTGCTGAACTACAGTATTCAATATGCAACTCTTCTTCAGGCCAACCCTTTGCCATCTGCACAAAACGTGCCTCAATATCCCTCAAATGATCATCAGTGAAAGGAAAAGCTTCCGCCCCATGAGTGGTCAAAATATCCCATGCATCTTCTTTTCTAAGTGTGCGCCCTGTTGGTCCAAGAACTACAAACATAGTGTTTCCATAGAACTTGAATTTGCGACTCAGGGATTTTATTCTCTCATCACCAAAGGGTACTATCAGTCCTGGAAAGGTTAAACGAATGTACCAGGGTGGATAATAATTAAGGTCGTAATGACCATCAATATTGTAAGGGACTAAAATCATTTCAAATGCATCATCTTTCTCTTTAATCTCATCATACAATTCGGTTAGCTCTTGCACAATGGAGTCAGCATTTTCACTACACCTTTCTAGAAAGACAAGAAGGATGGTCTTCCCCACAAGATCAGACACAGGAACCATTTTCTTTGAACTAAGATCAGACACTGGTACCTAAAAAAGAGAAGTTAAAATGGTTATAAACAAGTGTCACTGCAATTAATTTGTGAAACATCTGGTGTGTGGACTCCATGAAAGAGGAATTATGTTGTATTCATGTTTCTTTCTCTGTCTCTGTCTCTGTCTCTCACTCTACTTGTTAGACCATTTCAGTTTTTGATTTTAGCAACTGGATACAAATAATTTCTGAATAGAATAATTAAACAGAAATGGTAACCGATCAATTAATCTCTAAATATCTCACCTTAGTATCACCATCTCCAAGCAAAAAATCATGGTTCCCTGAAACCAAAAGTGACTTGAGCGTTTGAGTTTCCTGTTTTGCCTTACCTACCACCTCCATCTCTGCCAACCTTTCTAGCGTGAAAGGATAGGCTTCAACTCCATGTTCTTCAACAACTTCTGCTGCATTTTGGTTTAAAATTTTTCCATCACTGCCAATTATAACTAGGATTGGTGGGCGTGCGGGGGTATGGTACATTGTAGTTGGTTTGAAACCAAAGTAGCGAGCTACCTTCTTGCATCTTCTGTCCTGGTAGGGCAAGGCATACCAGGGCATGCTTTCAAAGTCTTGCTTGTATAAGCCGTCGCTTTCATTTTCATTCTCTAAGCAGACGAACACAATCTCAAAGTTTTCTCCTCTCTCCTTCAAAATCTTGTAGACTTCAACCAGACTAGGGGTGAATTCAAACAATGGTCTTTCTACAGACCGAATATACAGACCAACCATCTTCCCATCAAGCTCAGAAACAGGTACCTTGCATATTTGTTACAACAAATGAAATTCAGATAGTGCTGATAACAAAAATTCAATAACCACATCATGTAGCATAACAAAGTCATAGGTAAGTCAAATGAACTAATTTGACATTGATTGAATTCTCTCATGATTTAAGAACATATTTTGAAGAAAAATTATACCTTTTGGTCATCATTTGTAATTACAAAGTCCAGTGAGCGTGAGACGAACAGAGACATCAAGGACTGGTCTTTCTGTGCAGCTACTTCTTGCTCCTCAATCTCTTTGATCCTTTGCGGAGTAAAAGGGTAAGCTTCTATTCCATATTCTTTTACGGCTTCAAATGCATTTTTGCACAAGACCTTCCCACTTGCATCAACTATCACAATGTTGACTATTCCGGCCATCTTAAGCTCTTCCCAAATGCGCGTTCGGGTTTCATGCTCGGTATTTGGGACTGCAAGCCATGGCATATACGATAACACCTCATGGAATGTCCCATAATCAAATCTTGAACTGTACACAACCTCGAATTCGCCTCTCGGAGAGAACTCATTGTAGGTTTCTACTAAATTAAGAAAATATTGTTGATGCTGATAAGGAGGTGAGAAAGAGCCACATAAAATGGCAATGATCTTTCCACTCAAGCTGTCAATTTTAACCTGTGAGTTTCAAAATTGGGTTAATTACTAAAATATTGTCCATGTGTGCATCATTCTAAGGTGTAGAATCCTACAAATATGAACAAGGAAGAGTGTTAAACATAAAATAATGTTTGTGATGGACCTGATGGTACAAGGTTTTTGAACATACAAAGTACATACTTTTTCTTAAATTTGCAAGATTGTCATTCTCAAATAATAATAATAATATCAATAATATTGCATCAAAATTTTATTTGAGAAGCAAAGTAATAAAGAATTAGTACCTGTTCTCCATTGTTTCGGATGAGGAAGTCCCTTTGGGGAGTAGCAAGGAGCGATTTGATGTCACACTGAAAATCACTATCTAGTACTGCTACTCCTTCACCCGCCATGACCCTTTGTTTGGCTACTTCCAAAATGCAAAAACTGTCTTTCCAGTTGATTATTTACTTGAGTGACTGTGTGTGCATGTACCAAATGATAAACTCAAATGCTCAATTTAGTTGCAAGCCCTGTTTACCCATGAACAGAATTTGATGCAATCAATTAGTTTTAGCTTAATTTATAGAGGATCTTCCATATGAGCAGCACATGGTATATATGGGAACAAAAATCCTCAATTCTATTTTATGCTTTTTTCCTGATTTTGTTTTCCTTTTACTAGTGACTGCACCTTTTTTTTTTGGTAGATTGTTATATTAGGTAAAAGTAACAGTTTAACAAAAAAAGCATAATCATAAATCATAAACCTGGAAAAAAAAAAGTTGTTTTTGCCTCCATTTGTTGCTAATCAATACTTTCTCCAAAAAAAATTATTGCTAATCAATAGACATTATTAGTAAAATAATGAATAAAATTTTATTTATTTTATTTTAATTAATGATATTACATAAAATACCTATAAAAATATCTTAATATATCAATGACAAATTTTAACTACAAAATTGGTAGTAGTCTAAAGGTTACAATTTTACTCAATAAAATAAACATTATTACATATCTTGAAAATCTAACCGTTGAATTGCATTTTCTTTACGTTCTCAATACATTTGTCAAATTTTGTGTAAATCGGATATTATTTACTATATGATCTACAAGCTTATATTTTATGCATAATTTAAACTACAAAAACTTATAATTTAAATAATTTATTGATGACATAGCTATTGATCTTTAATTTTCTAGAAATTTTGCAAATATGGAGGATATAAGAAGAAGATGTAATCCAATGGTGGATTTGTCAAAATTCATCTCCAATAAAAATATATTAAGTAAGGTTGTAACCTAAAATTATAACCAATTTTATAGCTAAACTTTGTCCATATATTAATATCATTTATATAACACTCAAAAAGATTGTTATATAAAATTTGAGATTATACTACTTTATATAAAAGTTTAATATTACAATATTTATATTATTCTTAATGTGACCAAAGAAAAAGATATGATAGTTAAAAAAAAAAAAAAAAAGATACAAATTATGGGAAAAGATGAAAAACACACACACGCATACAGGTTTGCTTTAAATTTAGAGTGTTAGTTTTTACCATGTATGTTAGTCGTTAGTTTCAATAAGAATATATAAAACAATATATAACCATTTTTAGGAGGTTGCTCTTGCAGAAAATATAAATAAAATTTCTTATTCGAAACATGAAAGGAAAAATATGTGTAATTTAGAGATGAACATAAAAAATTCTAACCAAATATTGGATACAAAAATTTTGACAAAGCTATTAGAAACTTTCATATACATAGTAAATTCCACAATCATGCGGATGCACATGCACGTGCACACACACTTGAATCACAATTGGACAAAAGCTATATTAAATAACAAAAGTGAATATCACCCACTAATTGAGTCTCCAAAAAAAAAAAAAAAAAAAAAACCACAAATCAAAACACTAGGGAAAAAAAAATATTTGCATTAACTTCAAAATAATAACTACAATTTTTGAACAATAAAAATACATAAATCAATCTTTTGCCTCAAATATTGTTCAATCCTGAATTCTATTACATTAATTCTTAAGTTTACACATTCCATAATTCACCAATGAAAAAATGAAAATAATACTAAATGTCCTTAACCATTATTTTTTTAGGTACAGTATATCATGACCACAAATTTTAGGTTTTAGATTTTGTTATTAAATTTTTATAATGGTTTTGAGCTCGTGTACAGGTGTGGTATAGCTTGTTCGTGTGAAATTGTGAAGAATGACTATATTGTATTGTCCCATCCTAATCTGATATGTTAAAAAAAAAAAAAAAAAAAATCACATTAAAAAAAGATTGAGTCCAGAACAGGTACGGATTAACACGTTTTTGCTTCAAGCCCAAAAACCTTGAGTTGGATTGGATACTTTCCTTCGGGTTGGGTTATTGAGTTCGGATCCAATTTCAATAGATATACCAAGAAGTATTCTACTTTATGCTCCAAAGTCATAGTATACTGTGTAAACTAGTTGAGTATGTTGAAAAGTATGTAATAAGGTGGTGTTCTCACTGTGGGGACGCAAGCCCAAATATATATTGGGCCTTGGGCCTTGTCCGAGGAGGCACAGTGATCCAAGAATAGATCAGCAGTGAGAAAGGAGTAAGACTTTGAACTTCACAAGCAAGCTATGACTATAAAAGCTGGGAGAGGTAGGCCGAGGAGGAATATCTCCTCAACTAAATGAAGAAGAGGTCAGAAGGTGAGTTCTATTATCCAGAGTGGCGTTCTAGAAAGTTCTGTTAATAAGGATATGCACTATGAATATACAGGACAAAATAAAAGCTGAGAAATTTCCAAGAAAAAATTACTACTACCGCATTGAATGCTCTGCAGCTAACTCTCTGACGACATTTATGTGGAGAAGACCCTTGAACAGTGTTGTCTTGGTCGCCCCAACTCACATAGGGCTTGTAAGTGTCCGATGGGACAAGCACTCAAATAGTGGCTTGGACGAACGATAAGTGGAGAATCAAGATTATTCAAAGAGAGATATATATAATGTAAGAAACCCCTAATGAAAGGGAGATCGAGAAATTAAGAGAAAAATATTGTAGCAATCAAAAATTGAACTTGTAATCAAACTTGAGAGAAATATATAAGAACTGATCTCCTTGGACTGTGCTGAGGACGATTTTATTAAGAATAAACCAGTCTATCTTCATTTTCTTGTCATCCAAATCCACTCTACTTGTTGTCTGATTTATTAAAACTCAGTTTTCCAATTCACTCTCTACAAATTCATTGTATTGGGTTTTTTGAGCCTGAGTTCATTTATCCTTTGGACTAGGGATCCAAATTGTGTCCTTACACTCACAATTTGAAATAATATATAAATAAGGCTTTAATAAATTTTTGTAATAAATAACTAAACATCAAAATCATGTTAAATTGTTAATAATACGTAAATCTAAAAATGTCAACAGTCTTGTAGTTTAATTTAATGGCTTTATCTAGTTCTCCCATTTGAAAGAGCTAGTAAGTTTCTCACACGTGATGCACGGATAATATTATAATATCTTATGTAAGATGGTTTTGGAATATATTGTATATGTATTATAGCATAATTCTTATAAAACTTTATTAATAATGAGTTCTTCATAAAAAGTAACAATTATAAATTGCATACACATATCCATTATAATTATTCAATTGAAGGAATGAGAAATTTTAAATAAAAAAAAAATACAACTTTGGAGGAATGTTATAGAATAAAAATTAATATAGAATGTGTCTCTCTCTTTCTCCTTAATTCTAAAACAAAATACATATCCTAAACATCCACTGTCAATCGTATCATTTACAAGTCCGGCTCCAAGGTATAACTTCAAAAAGATTCTCTCTTTTATTTTATTTTGTTTCCATCTTTATCATTTCAATTCAAATTATATAGCACAGAAAACAGTACATCAATCCATCATACATGGTCTTCCATTTCCTGGGCCATACATATAATTTTTACAAGGCAACTCAAATTTTTGAGCACCGATGTCTTCCCCTATAGCACAATTAGGATGGTATTTATAATTACACCCTTGACAACAGTAAGTCCACAAAACTCCCCCAAAACTGCACTTTCTGCAAGCGTATAGCTCAATGTTTTGGAGAACTAGATCATAATTCACACGGAGAGGATGCTTCACCTTCCTAGGCCAGTCCATTGCCATTTCCTCAGTTTGTGTTTCAACTTCTAGTATATGCTCATCAGTAAAAGGATATGCATCAGCATCATATAGCAAAATGACATCTTTTGCTTTCCTTTTTATGAGGTTGCCAGTTGGTCCAAGAGCTATGACAGCACGGAAATCCCTACGCTCGATTTGGAAAGCAAGTTGTGCAAGATTTATCCTCCTGTCACCACATGGGAGTCCTAGCCATGGGACTCTAGAAAATAATTCATGAAAATTGTAGCCCCTTTCATCTAAGATGTGTATTACTTTTTTTTGGTAACAAGATGTGTATTACTTCAAATGCATCATCCTTTGCCTTAATTTCATTATATACATTTTCCATTACTTTATGACCATTTCACTTCCTAAATCTCCGGGAGTGTTATGTGAGAAAAAAAAAAGAAGGAGAATGTTCTTTTGCCCACAAGATCGATCACTGGAATCTGTCATGCCCGAAAAAGCAATTGTCATTAACTAAAAGGGAAAAGAATCCTCTTCATTTGAAAAGAATCTGTCATCCATGAAAATGCAGACTGCCAAATGAGCATATTGGAACAAATAATCGACTAAATATTGGGGAAAAAGAAGAATAGTTTAAGATACATTCTTGCTCTTACCATCCCTACAAGTTCTGCATATCTTTCTGATGTAAATGGAAACACATTATTGTATCCATAATTTTCAATGACACTAACAGCATTAGAATTAACTATCTTTCCATCTGGACCAAAAACCATTTGAACAGTTTCGGGTGGAATGTTAAAATAACAAGCCAATTTCTCCCGGCAATTGCCCTTGTATGGCACTGAAAACCATTTTGTGCCTCCAAAATGTTTCTTGAAATCATGGTAAGTTTCATCAAGGGGAACTAACACAATCTCAAGATTCACTTCCTTCTTCTTCAAGTACTCATAAAGGTTTATGACCTCATAATATAAGTCATATTTTTTGTTAGTTTTGTAACTTGAAGAGAATAAATATAGTCCAACAAATTTCCCTTCAAGCTCAGAGATAGGTACCTATTATCCACATGGAAAGTTCCATTTTCAGTATAGAACATGAAAGAGGGTTAAGAATTAAAACAAAATGCCACACATACCATCTTTAGGTTATATGAAATCAGAAAATCACATTAGAAGGAGAGCAGAGCAGATCTCAGTGACTGATCTGTTGTGTTTGATTTATCTTCCTTTGCCACATCTTTGAAAGCACGGGTGCGGCTCTAGGGCCACTGCACCTACACCCACACCCACACTCAATGCGCACTGATGTGGCGTGTGATGGTTGACGCTGCTGAGCATGCGTCCGTGCGGCATCACTTTTCTTTTTCTTTTTTTCATTTGTGGATTCGTGCTAATTTAGGCCAAATTTGCGTCATACCGTGCCGATTCGGGTTGAATCAGATCGTATCGGCCAACGACTGAAATTGGCCGAAAAGGGCTGAAATCGACTTTGAATCAGGCCGAAATTCTAGTAAAAAATAAAAATAAAAAAAATTATGCAAAACTCACCGTTTTGAACTTTGAAGCTCTCTGCCTACTGCCTCTCTCATTATCTCACTCTCTGTCTCCCCTTTCTCACTCCCTAACCCACGGCCACTCACTTAGAAGTCAGAATCTCTCCTTTGCCTCATTGCCCAAGCTCACTCTTCATCTCTCGATCTCAATCTCTCCATCATGGAATGTTATAGTTTCAAACTTGTGGGTTATATTCTAATTTATGAATATCATGTTTTAGTTATTATCTACTACTATTGCTCTTAAATTGGTATATGTTTATATAATGTGAAAAAGTATGCTTAGCAATATATAAAAAAATATAAATAAAAATATTTTAAACAATTTTTTAATCGCCACTGATGAGGCGCAAACTCGTCAGTCGCAGTAGGCAAATGGAACTCCCTGTCAGCACCTGGTTATCTTCAAGAAAGGGGTCACCAGTGTGGTGCCTGCCACAACGCCTCCGATGCCAAAGTTAGAACAATAAAGCAATTCACAGAACTAGAAAGTAATAGGTATTTTTAGAGAGTCTTAGTATCTATGTACCTTATGCTGCCAATGTGAGGACTTTATATATGTGAGCTTGACTGCTAGTCGTTGGGGTGTTAATGCCTCTCTCTTGTAACGCCTTCAGCCCAATTATGGGGCTTTTATTAGGCTCCAACAGTCTGCTTTGCTGGTTTCGTAACTGCCCAGGTTATCTGCTGGCGCCATTGAATGATTTTCTTTTCCTCGTCGGTGATGACTCGTTTGTCGTCAAGGTTTACCTCGTCACTAGTGTTGATCTCGTCAGGGTAATGTGATCTCGTCATTCCCATCAGCCACATCCTGCTGCACCCGCACCCTACTTTTTCAAAAATTATCAAGTCTTGCACCCGCATCTGCACCTACACTTGAATCCGAATATGCACCTGTGCTTCATAGCAATGATCTTTCCGCTCAAGCTGTCAATTTTAACCTGTGCATTTCAAAATTAAGTCAATTACTAAAATATAGTTCATGTGTACATAATTCCAAGACATAGAATAAAGAAGACCCTTGTTAAAAATAAAATAAAATAATGTTCCTGATCGTGATGGTACGAGAGTATTTTTTTTTTATTTTTTAAGTACTGATGTTTTCTTATAAGTTATAAGACTACATCAAAATATTATTTGAGATGCAAAGGAAAAAAAAAAAAAAATAGTACCCGTGAGAGGAAACTTAGTCTTGAACCCCAATCAGGTACACCCTTCCTTAGGCCAAGTGCTTATAAGGTAAGGGTAGGAGACGTCTCTCCCCGATGTGGGATTGACCAAAACCTTGAGGATTAGGCTTGCGCCCCATGCCACTAATTCCGAAGAGGACAATACCTGATTGGGGTTCAAGATTAAGTTTCCTCCCACAGTACCTGTTCTCCATTGTTCAGGATGAGGAAGGAGCCCTTTGGGGAGTAGCAAGGATGGATTTGATGTCACATTGAAAATCATCCTCAACTATTGCTACTTCTTCATCCTCCATAACTGTTACCGAAATACAAAAACTGTACTTCCGGATGATTATTTACCCAATGATAAACTCAAACGCACGATTTATTTTGCAGCCCTGTCTAAGGGTTGCTTACAAAGATGCTATCAATTAGTTCAATTTATTTCCATAAGGGCCGCATATGGTATAGATGGGAACAAATATTGTCAATTCTATTTTATATTTTTATGCTTTTGATTGATTTTTTTTTCCATTTATATTTTCACTACCTTAATAAATAAATAAATAAATTCAACAACAAAAAATAAATAAAAAATACAAACGTGATTTCTCCGCCATTTACAACTTATCACGTGATGAGTTGTGGCAAAGCTTTATAATAAGTTGTGGTCCTAGCATTTTTGATTTATCACATGTCTCCAAAATGTTATTTTTATTAGTATGTGGGTGAAGTGTTTTTACTAGTATCTTAGGGCCACTTATGGGATTCTTCTCTGTAATAACTTGACACATGTGGATGGGAGAACTTCATAAACCTAAGGGAATAGTCTGAACTCCCTCATTTGTAAAAAAAAAATACAAATTAAAATGTTACAAATCATAAAAAGATAATTTAAATATTCATTTATGATGTGATTAAAGCCTATCAATTACATTTATTGTTACATCAATTTGTAAGTTAAAAACAATAAAAACCATAATGCATTTAGTATTTTTCTTTCTTAAAAAAAAAAAAAAAAAAAAAAAAAAGGTTGTGTGACTAGGATCACCAAACACAGCTTATCACATCCCCCCCCCCCCCCCCCCCCCCTTCCTTTTAGGCTGTTTTCGGTCTGGATTCTCAAAAAAACAAACATCCCCCGTTTCTCTTTTTTGGATAGATATCACATGTCCATTTTTGTTTAAAAAGAAAAAAAAAGGGGAAAAAAATACATATAACACAGTATAAATTGCAATTGAAGTATAAAATGGAACACTACCAAATACCGTTAAGTGTAATTATCTTTAACTATTAAATCATGAGAAATGTTACGTTTATAACATTTTCACAACAAATCCTAAGTAATTAGTTATTACTAGTTTTAATTTGAACTTATCACTAAAATTATTTTTTTGTCCATTAATAACAATATGCAACTTAGTTAAATTCACCCAACTAGTTTAATAAAATTTCATATCCATGCAAGGTGGTGCGGAATAGAGCAGACGAGCGGTTTGGGCAGATTGAGTGGGTTGTTGCGCAGCCCTACTTCACATCATGTATTGATTTAATGATCTTTTGTGAAAGAAAATATATAGCTTCATGGTTTGATGATGCATTTCATTAAAATTTTGAAAGGAAATCCTTGATTTCTCAAATAACGGTAGATGCAAAATAGTGCATGTGTGCAGAAAGAGGAGAAAACTACTTGCCCTAACCAATGATGAACACAGAAATTTTTTTTATTTTTTGGGATCATTCAATAGCTACAACAGTGAGTGGGATTTGAACGATAAATCTTTCCATTGAAAATATCAAAAGATGACAACAAGTTTTAAGTGACCAATTGTTATTTAGGATGAAAGCAAGTACTTCCTCACATATACTAAAGAATCAGCCCATCTCATCACCGTAAAATACTCTGAAAAAAATTTCATCGTTTTATGGTGTTTGCTTTATTGTCAAACTGAAAACATTTTTCAGTTGACCTGTAAAACTCAACGTAAATGTAAAAGAAGTAAAACGTTTTATGCTTAAAATATTTGACTGAATGATTTAAATTAGAACAGCAATGATTTTACAAAAAGTTAGGACTCAATGATTTCAGTCAAAAGTTTTGACTCAATGATTTAAATTAGAACAGCAATCATTTTACAAAAGTTTTGACTCAATGATTTTTGTAAAGAGATTTCTTCGATGTACTGTTCTAATCTCTTTATTTTTAGTCTAATTGATTGCTGAGAAAAATAGCTTGGCTTTGTTCTTCTGAAATAAGACAAGTGAAGGGTAGCTAATCAAATTCTTCTAATTTTGTTATTCTTATAACTTCCATTATTCTTATAAATCCTACATTTTTTCTTTACCAGTTGAGCCATCCCTAATCAAATGGTCTTTGTCTCCCTTTCAATTCAAATAAGAGAACAAGTAATAAATACCCAAAAATAAAGGTTAAATATTACAAAAATTCTTAATTTTACATATTCAATAATTCACTAATTATATATCATCACTATAAAAGAATAAAAATAATACTAAATGTCTTCTATCATAATTTTCTTAGGTTTTATATATTTTTTTTAAAAAAAATTATATTGTTTTCGAATTCACATACGAGTGTGATATAACTTGTACATGTAAATTTGTGAAGAAACAACTTGTTGGATTCAAATAAAAGCAAAAATTTTAACCCAAAATATATATATATATATATATATATATATATATATATATATTTTAAAGCACATGTCTATATATCGTACGATATGATATGATTTTACAATTTATATGATATACACCATTAAATTGTACAATTTGTTTCTCAAAAAAAAAAAAAAAATTTTGTACAATTCATGAACACTTACGATATATTCTTATTATATGGGATTTTTTTATACATGAAACAATACGTAGTGTATTATACAATTAATACTGACAACTATGATTTATGATCCCAATGGTAATGTGTTTAAAATGTGAGCAAACCTATATTAAGGTAAAAAACTTATAATAAGGCTCATTGGTCTTAGAGATGCAGTAGAGATCGATCTTGCATTTCACATGATTTTGGAATGATTGAAGAACAAAACCAAAGTTTATTTGTCGACAAGATATGATTATATCAGCTATCTCATGACCCAATTTTTGGGAGCTTCAAGACCCAAAATCAAAATTAGGGCAACAGAGCCACAAACTACACCGCAAGCAAGGAAGCCCACTACAACCGATTAAGTTGATGACAATAAGCAGGCCCACATCAAGAGCAACCACAAGATGAGCTAATGACCCCTGAATCTGTCAAAGTCTGTTGTTCGTCTAACCCATTGATATTCAATCCAAGGGAAGATTGGTTTGGTTTGATGGGAAATTCAAATGGATAGATCATAATAAAAATCCAAGTTAAAATACAACATTAATATAAAGCTCAAATTTTCCAAGTTAAAATACATGTAGTTGTTCATCATAATCTTATTTGAAGTTGTCAAGTAATGTCTGGGAATAAAAATTCTGTTTCTTTCTTTTGTAAGGCCTATATTAGGGGATGAAATTTTGTAGCAGAACATATATTTGTTTACCATGGAAGGTAGGCTTGATCCAACTTAATGGAGGTGACCATTTAAGGTTAATTGTTGGCCACCAACGAATCAAAGGTTCTTAAATTCCAATAAGAAATGGGGACATATATGAACAAAGGATCAAAGCTTCTTAAATTTCAATGAGAAATAGAGACAAATATGAACAAAACCGGGAAAGCAAAACGATATGTTTTGATAGGCCAAAAACAAATCGACCCCTTGTGATAAATTAACCAATTAATTTAACCAAGTGAATTAATTAAGCTAATTAACATGCAAATGCATGGTAGCACAAACAAATCACCAATAAACTAATTATGCAGCGAAAAATAAATAACACAGTGATTTGTTTACGAATGGGGAAAACCTAATGGCAAAAACCCCACCGGGTGATTTTCAGGTCACCACTCCCGAAACTCCACTATTATCACAACAAGCGGTTACAAGTAAAGGAATCTCAAGTACCTTACCAACTTACAGTTGAACCCTTACCCCAATACCCAATTGAACTTGTTCTGTAGTGACAATTTCCCCTTTTGATGCACGGCTCCCAAGTACATGACTAACTAATTGCGTGGATCCCAGTACGCGACTTCAATCACCAACTAAGAAGGTTGTTGGCTGCAAAGTTCTTCAGTTCATCCACACGATGAAGATCAAAAAAATGCTTGGTCACAAAACCCTACGGTGCACATACACAGCAACTTCTTCAAGAGAAAGAGATGAACTAGGGCAAGAACTTCGTCTCCGATCACAATTTGCTCGAACAAAGTTTGCTCAATGCTTGTGCAACTTGTAAACTGTTTGACAGCCCTTAAAACAATCCTTTTATATGTTTAGGGTTAGGAAAAAAGAAGGCCCAAAGACGCATTCACGGATTCCAAGAAAATCATATCAGAATTCTGAAATTCTTAAACCTCGACAGATAGGAGGTGTCGAGCAGGTGTGGAGCACACGGGCTGAACAGCTTCCTTAAACCTCGACACATGCTAGCTATCGAGTTTTAGTAACTTTGCACTTTCAGCTTGTTTTCTTGGACAAACTTGAAGGCTTCAACATTTGATCTTGAAACATGGTTTCTTGAAGTATTTAAAAACATCCTAAATCTACCTAAATACAAGTAAAGTACGTTTTATCAAAGGATAAGCCAATTACATAAAATAGTGACATATGATCTTAACAAGTGAATCACATATGTCCTAACATATTTTATATGGAGAAGAGAAGTTAGAACAAGTGGCTTTAAGCTACGATGTCATGGAATTGAATAATAATGTTCTTGTAACAATATTTTCTTTAATTGGAATCTAATTACTCAGAAATGATATTGAGAGATTTTCTTTAAATAGGTAGATAGTGGGCTAGCTCCTCCTTTATTCATTTCACCCCAATGGTTTATATAATGCTTAGCACTGCTCTCTAAAAATAAGAAAATAAAATTACAATTTTTCATTACATTTTCAAAAATATAAATGCTAGATAATAAAGATAAACTCATTAATCTAATACATAGTGACTAAGTCGTTTTTCCTTTATGTTCTTGATTAGAATTAGAAGTTGAATCTTATGAGCTCTGTACTTGATTCGTCCTAGTATATGTAAAATGAATAATTAGGGTAACATTACTTTGCACCAAAGAATGAGAGAGAGTGATTGAGTGCGTTGCAAAGCTATATTGGGAATTATTAGAAAATTCTGGTAAAAAAACTGATTTCATTAATTAATGAGGAATTATAGAGCTATAGTATATAAGCTGTACTGAGAAGGAAGGAATCTACCAAAACTAACTAACACACATGTTTATCAAAAAAAAAAAAACTAACACACACTTACACGTGCTGTATGATATCTCTAACTAACATTTACATGTGCCAATTACTAACAGCTATTATATAAGTAAGTAAACTATTAGTCGTTTTTATTGCTTTTATCTAAACTACTATTGTTTTGTTCTGCAGTTTGCCTTGCATCCTTCATTCATTTCAGTCAAGCTCATCTACCCTTGCTTCTGTTTATTGCCTTCATTCTGATACTCCCCCTCAAGGGAAACTGCTGAGTGTATATTGATCATTCCCATTTTGCAAACAAGACTTGAAAATTGATTGAAATTCAATGCCTTGGTCAACAAATCTACAAGTTGACAGTGAGTTCTAACATGGTTTAGTTTAATAACCCTTTCCAACACTTTAACTACATGACAGACTATTTCAATATGTTTAGTCCTCTCATGAAACACTGGATTTGATCCAATGTGTAAAATTGCCTGATTGTCACAGAATAGCAAAGCTTTCCTTTTGTGTTCAACACCAATATCCTTGAGGAAATATAGTATCCACACTATCTCACAAGTAGCCATGGCCATTGCCCTGTACTTTGCTTTTATTGAGGATCTGGACACTATGGACTACTTCTTTGATTTCCATGAAACCAAAGAGTCCCCAATGAATATGCTATAGCCTATTGTAGACCTCCTAGTATCAGGACAAGAAGCCCAGTCAAAATCTGCAAAACCCTTGATATGTAATTTTGTCTTGGATGAAAACAAGATGCCATACTGCAGAATTCTGTGCACTGCATCCAGGTGTGGCTTCCTTGGCTTGGCCATGTATTGACTCAACCTATGAACTGCATAGGTGATGTTTGGCCTAATGATAGTCACATACAACAACGTTCCAATCAACCTTCTGTAAGCACTTGGATCTTTGATCTCTTTCCCTTCATATTTACTTAATCTTACATTTTGCTCCAGTGGTGTTTTAGTTGGTTTACACCCTAAAAGACCAGCATCACTCGACGCTTCAAGAGTGCATTTTCTTTGACAAAGGGATATTCCCTGATCTGATCTTGCAATTTCCAAACCAAGGAAGTATCTCAAATCACCCAAATCCTTTAGCTTAAATTTTTGATCCAGCAATATCTTGAACTAATCCACCTCCTCTTTGTCATTACAAGCTATCAAAACATCATCTATATAGACCAAAAGAACCATGAAACAATGTCCTTTTTGTCTAGTGAACAGGGAATAGTCTGTTTTGGACCTAACAAACCCCAGCTGAATCAAGGTAGTGGAAAGATTAGCAAACCATTGCCTAGAAGCCTGCTTAAGTCCATAAAGAGACTTGTTCAACTTACAAACCAGCTCCCCCTAGTTCTAAAACCCTGGTGGAAGAGACATATAAACCTCTTCAAACAAGTCCCCATGCAAAAAAAAAACATTATTAACATCAAGCTGACCAAGATACCACCCTTTTACTGCAGCCATTGCCAAAAGGCACTTGATAGAAACCATTTTGGGCAACAGGGGAAAAGTTTTCAGTATAATCAATTCCTTCCTTTTGAGTGAACCCTTTAGCCACCAACCTAGCCTTATGCCTCTCTATTGAACCATCAAACTTGTACTTGATTTTGTAAACCCATTTACAACTAATTGGCTTCTTATTGGCAGGTAAGGGTGTTTAAGTCCAAGTATTATTTGCCATTAGAGCTGCTATTTCAGCAACCATTGCCTCTTGCCATTTAGGATTAGAAACAACTTGGTAATGGTAGGAAGGTTCAACAACAGAAGAAATGGAACAACAAATGTGCTTATGGGAAGGAGAAAGAAACTGATAGGAGAGATGAGAGGATAAAGAATGTGAAGTACCTGAATGAAGAGCGTTAGCAATGGGAATTGAGGATACCTGATTACAGTGATAAGCTTGGAGATAAGAGGGTTGCTTAGAAATCCTAGCAGACCTTCGAAGAGGAATTGGATCAATAAGGGGCTCAGGTGGTTCAACAAGTACATCCTGTAAGAATTCATCATCAAGTTCATGATGAACTTGGATGACAGAATCATCAAGATGATTAGATGAGATTGGAGCAGAATGTAACATTGAATGAGGAAGGTTTGAATCCAAAATATCAGAAGAAATAAAAGGAGGGCAAGGCAAAGGAATGGAAGGAGCAGATGAAGAAGAACAAGAATTAGATTGATAGGGAAACACAAACTCATGAAACACAACATCCCTAGAAATAAAAACTGAATGAAATTGAAGATTAAACACTTTATAACCCTTCACATTAAAAGGATAACCAAGGAAAACACACCTCCTAGCTCTAGGAGAAAACTTAGACCTGGTTTGAGCAATAGTAAAAGCAAAAAACTCAACCAAAAACTTTAAAATGATCATAGCAAGGAGGTTGTTTAAAAAGAAGCTCATAAGGAGTTTTATTATTTAATAAGGGTGAAGGTAATCTGTTAATCAAATAAGAAGCAGTACGGATAATATCACCCCAAAATTGAATAGGAATAGAGACTGAAAATGTAAAGATCTAGTTATAGAGAGAAGGTGTTGATGTTTTCTCTCCACAATAGAGTTTTGTTGTGGAGTGTAAACATAACTATGTTGGTGTACAATGTCATTGGAACTATAAAAATCTGGCATATTAAATTCCATAGAATTATCTATTCTTAAGGACTTGATTTTGCATCCAAACTATGTAAGAACCATAGAATAGAAAGAAGTGACAAGAGACCTAACTTCAGACTTGGATTTCATTGAGTATACCCAAGTTGCTCTGGTTGCATCATCAACCACAGTTAGGAAATACTTGAAACCATTCAAAGTAGGAGTAGAATAAGGTCCCCAAACATCTAAATGAACCAAATCAAAAGTACAAGCACTAAGTTTATTATTGAAAGGAAAAGGTAAATGTTTTTGTTTGGCCCAACGACAAACATTACAAAGATTATTACAAGATTTTTACAAAGATTATTACAAGATTTTTACAAAAAAAGGAAAGATATGACTCAAAGCTTGTAGCTTAGAATCTGATGGGTGGCCTAATCTTGCATGTCAGAGTGAAGAAAGAGAACTATGTGATGTTGCAGCACAAAAAGGATGGAAAACATCACCCAATTTGATATTGGCTAAGAAATCAACAAGAGCAGTAAAAGAAGCTTGCTAGAAACTGTCACACTGTAACAAGTATAGACCATTGTTGATGCCCACTTTGGCAAGGAGGCCTAGTAATAGGAAGAAACCCAACAATATGGGAGGGAATAAAGAAGAAGAATTAGCAAATTGAGGAGAAAACCATCAAGCCCGAATGACATGAATAATGGTCCATAGGCCTATGAAATAGTAAAAGGGGCTCAAAGAAAGCAAGCAGGCTCAAAGGAGCCCGAAGAAAGAAGTAGTAAACCCATGGTGTGATCCCCAATTTGATTGATTGTGTGATGTGTGTGGGTGTGTAATGAGTCCCACATCGGGTATTTACTGGGTTGAACTGGGATTTATTAACAACTACAAAGAGCCTTAATTATGACTAGTCCTTTTGAGGTATAGCGTAGATGTGGCTAGCGCTTTTCCTTAGGTCGTTACACATGGGCATTATGAGAAATGGAAAGTAAGCAAAAATGGGCCAAAGGAGCCCAAAGGAAGGAACTAAGTAAATGGGGTTAGGGGAAAAGCCTATAAACCCTAAAAGTAAAGGATATGGTAATTTGGGCCGAGGAAGCCTAAAAGGCTTAGCAAAAGCCCATGGGAATGAAGGATTGGAATGTAACACCTCATAATTTTGATACCAATTTAATTCTTATACGTAAATTAAAAAGGAGGCCTACAATTAAATGGATTTAATTGATTTGGGTCTAAGATATTAAAAATAAGATAAATACTATGGTATATGAAGCCCAAGTGAGGTGGCATAAGTAAATATATGAGCCTTGATAAGCTTTTAAAAACCCTAGCCTTTTACCTCTTAAGTTACATGTGTATATACATAAGAAGGTTCCTTTTGTTTCAGCCATAACACACTATTAAGGTTTTCTTTTCTTCTATGTGGCAATGCGTGGAAACCTGTAGGTATGATTTTCTCATACTCTCAATTTAAGAAGTTTGAATATTCAATTGCTATCAATTTTCATGAACCTAGAATATCATTATATTAATAGAAAAATGGCTCCTATAATTGTTATTATACTCCGTATTAGATTAGGAATGGTCAATACGACTGTATGTTAGGAAAGGGTACTCCATAAGCTTTGAAATTGTACCTAATAGAGTAATAGGCTTGGACCTTATCAATTCAAGTTTGTCACCATGTGAAAGGGAAAAGGTTGCTTTATGGTTGATATTTATCTTCTTATCATCCTTTTAGTGACGTGTATTCAGCTCTAAATTATTGTAGAAGGCTGCAATGCTTTTCAAGCCTAGAATATCTTGTTAGCCCCTATAACATAGGAATAAGAAATTATATATTATTTAAGTTAACCAATTTTCCATCCATGCACTGCCGTTGTTCAGAAAATTGACTAGCAATATCTTATGTTTTGTGGCATCAAGGGATTTATGGTTGCAAATATAGGCGGACACTATAATTAGAATAGTTGTGAAAATTTTGGAAACCTGATTGACAAGTTCAAGCATCAAACGGGGCATTTCAATGCTCCCATTTATCAATTTAATAACTACAATCCCAAGTAGTGATGACCACGAATTCAATAGCCAAGCCCACTGACAAAGCTGAAATGTATTTCAAAGAAACTAGACACCTCCCTAGGCCTTAATGATGATAGGTTAAACTATTTAAGTGTGAAAACTGATTTTAAGTGGGAAATTGTGTATTGATGGACCTATCTTTGGTGTTGCTAGGTTCTAATTCTACTGATTTGTTGTGATTCAAGGGAGGTTGGTTTCATATTTTTGCAAATAAGATGTAAGTGGTGTTTAATAATTTTGGGGGTTTTCCCAAAACAGTGTTGATTATTAAATTATTTTATATCAAAGAAATATTTTGATATTTTATATATAAATTAATATTTTATAAATGTTTGATGTACACATTGACTATTCGTTTTATGAAAAACTTGTGGGACAACTTGAATTTATTTAAACTTGTATGCGTGAATATATCTTTATATTTTTTAGAATTATGAATGGATTATTTTTGTGAGCATATTGAATGTATTTTGAAAACCTATGACAAGTCATGATTAAAAGTTCAGTATTGTATTTAGTCCTTAATAAAGGACAATCATACTGTAGCTAGTCCTTAGCAAGGGACGGTCCCAGAAAAGGGGACAGTGCACATTTGATAGCTCCTTAGCAAGGGAGTATACTATTGAGAATCCAAAAGGAAGCTCCTTAGCAAGGGAGTATACTATTGAGGATCCAAAAGGAAGCCCCTTAGCAAGGAAGTGCACATTTAGGTTCCTGCTTGCTCACTCCCAAGTGCAGGAGATCGTAGCAATATAATTCTCGGAGTACCGAGGTCGAACCACAAAGAGCAGGGTAAATTCAAAGACAATATAATTAAATAACAATTTGGATGAAGAAGAAAAATACTTTTGCTTGGTGATTGTTAACAAGAATAATAATAAAAACTTATTTAAATCAATAATGTAAATACTAGGGCATCAGGGTGTTTCCCTATATCGCAAGAAAATATTTATTTCATAATTGATTATTCTTATGCAATTAAAAACTTATGATTCAGTTAAACTGAGACAATTCAAGAACGCATGATAACCTCGATTGATAATGCGGTTAGAAAAGTTTTCAGAAAAACCCATTCACTTTAAATCCTGATTTCTATTTGAAACTATTAGAAATTCATCTAAACAATAAGAAAAACATGATTGAACTTATTGAAAGTATGGAAGAACTAATACATCAAAAGAAATCTAATTGAACAATCAAATATATTGTAGATAAAATCCTAGAAAGAATCACATTGAATATTCATATCGTATAGAAGAAACATAACCCCTAGCCCTAGCAAAGAGTTTAGGCTGCCATTAGAGAAAGAAAAATACAAGGTTTTTTCTCTAAAATTCGTTCTGCCTAGCCTCACTTCAAAACCCTAATGTCTAAGTGTCCAAAGAAAATAAAACATTTACTATTTTAATTTTCGTCCAGGTTTACAGCAGTAACTTGTGAGTTAATTTCGGCCGTCAAAAATTGAGAATTTCGAAAAAATCAAAACTGCAAAGTTGTAGATATTTAAGTCACGGTTCCAACCCATCTAGCCTTGTGTCAATTGGATTTTTGAGGAGAGAGATACGCCCAAAATACTGATCAGTGCTCAAATCAGATTTTTCCTTTTCAGGTTCTGCCTCTTTGATTGCTTTCCTTATTTGAAGCTTCCAATCATGGTAGATGATCCAAGTACTCCAGCTGCACCTCCTTAGACATTTAAGCATGGTCCTTTAGCTCCACTTTAGTTCTAGTTTGGCCTCCATTCTCTCACAAATTCTTGTAAACTCATTTTTCTCACGTGATTTCCTGAAGTATAAAATTACACACAATGAATAGCATCTTATTCAAGAAATTATGTAAAGATAAATAATAGGGACTAATGCAAATCATGACTTAATTATACAAATTAAGCATAGTAATAAGGAGATAACGCCCATATAAATATATAACAAGTATACATTTTAAGGCGTTATCAATTCCAAAGGAGCCTTCCTTAAGAAAATGGATGAAAGGGAGGTTCTAGTCCTAAAAGAGGATAGCACAACCCTGTTAATGGGGCATAAACGTTGACCACGAGAAAAACCTAGAAATTTGTTTATATGATGGTGTGTGTATATATATATATATATATATTATGATGGCTCACAATATAAAGATATTTTTTATATTAAATATTTGATGATAAAATATTGATAAGTTACAAGCTATGAATTTGTTGTAAGAATTATTTATTTGAAAGGTTTCTTCCCACGCCCCAATATTAGTGAATTCCACTTATTGAGTTATCTCATCCCCCCCCCCCCCTTTTTATTCCCCCTTACAGATACATTAGAGTGATCATTAAAGTAGAGATTCTTGGAAGACAACAGTTACAAATTATTTTGTGGAATTAAGGATTTTATTATTATTTTTATGGTATTAAACATTGTATTGGAGAATTATTTTGAGGATGTTTTATCTTTGGTCAATTAGAGCTCTAACATTTGTGATAAGATTTTAGATTGCTGATTGCTTTTATTTTATATTTTTTTGGATTATTTAGATTAAATAGACTTTTATTGCTTATGATTTTGAGGCGTTATAGGAATGGGCCAGGGATGCCCGAGGAAATGAAATGGGTCGAGAATGGCCAAAGGAATAAAATGGGCCAAGGAAGTCCCAAAGGAATGAAATGGGCCAAGGAAGCCCAAAACAACGTGAGTACAAGCCCAATGATAGTACTGGGCTATTGGAACTAAGCAGAAGGAAAGTGTACAGCATGCCCAAAAGAGGCCCAACAAGCACAAGTCAAATGATAACATGGCAGAAACAACGAGGCAACATGGCAAATGTGTCAACCGACCCACAATGAAGACAAGGGTTGGATTGAAGAAGGAAAGGCCCATGCCCAAGCAAAACCGAGCCCAAGGAGAAAGCAAGATACAAAGAACAAAGACCCAGTAACTTATCCATGCTACAAGAGGTTAAGAATGAGTGGCCAAATGGGTAGTAAAGACCAGACAAACCCCCAGGCCATGGCAAACGCATAAACGGCAGACAAGCCCTGGACTCACATGGAAGTGGAGCACGCAGAAAACTCAAGCATCACCCAGTTGTACCCAGCCAATATGGGAGTGGTGGGCCATGGGTCAGAGGTAAGAAAGGGTATGGTCTGGCAGTGGGGAGAAGGAGGAAGCCTATTATGGGGTTCCCACTTAAGCTCTTTTGGGAGAAATGTCCTGTCGGGATGACATACCACCCAAAAGAGGGAAAGATGAGCTGGAATCACTAGGTGTATACCATAGGGGTTAGTAAGAGAGAATGTCCACCCTTATCTGGATGAGAATGTCACAAAGAGCAAGAAAACAAAATAAAACTCTTTTGTTTGGGTATGGAATGTGGCATGGCCAGCATAGGTAAATGGTGATGGCTGGGCAACCGACAGACCAGTGGGTGGTCTAGGAATGACACCTATACCAGGACAAAAGCGGTTAAGGGGTAAAACAGTAAAAATTCATCATGGAAGGCAGAATAATAAAGGCCTTAGCTGTGCATAGTAGACATAACAACGGGGGAGGGGAGAGGAGAACGGAAGAAGGAGGAAGGAAAACATGAAGGATAAAACAAGAGAAAAATAAGTAAGAAAAGGAGTGAAAGATAAAAGAGAAAACAAGAAACATAGAAATGAAAAAGGAATCAAAAAAGAAAAAACAGAGAGTGAGCAAGAGTGTGACGGTGGGCATGGACCAATAGGCTATTCCTTTCTCTCCCTCTAATAGCCTACTCTCCAGTAAGGATTAAGGAATTCAAAGATAAGCCATCTAGGCCCATTCTCTCAAAGTGGGCAATTTCTGTGGCAGGACTTCCTTGTGAGATTGCCCACATTGAAAAGTGGTTCCCTTTCTGGACTTGACTCCATTGAGAAATCAAGCATGGCAGACTAATCTTTCTTCCTTTTATTGATTAAGCATTAATATTATTTCCTTTTCTTTTTATTATTGTTATTAACTCATTTTTGCCGCATTTAATCACTGTATTATTTCCTCCTTTACAAAGAAAATGATTTTTTTTTTTGGCTTACAGTATTCATATTCTTCTTATTTTTGTTATGTTACACCTGTCTGTCATAACTTTTTTGTAATAGCATCCTCTGCCATGGGCACGTATCCAAGGTCCTAGCAAAGGGGTTCTAGCTTGTACACAAGCTGGCTTGGGGTGTGTTGCAGTCAAGCCAATTCCAACTCTCCTACCCCAGATCCATTGGGCCATAACGTGGCAGGAGAAAGTCTAGCCTAGAGTTGGAAAAAAAGGCCCACCACAACCATCAATTGCAGGTCCCACTCCAATCGTTCTCCAAAAGGTAAGGTCTGTATGATGCAAAAAGTAGACAAAAATACAAGGCAATATGGTTGAGATTTAGTGAAAGTGCTTATAGACAAGAGATTAAAGGTAAAATAAGGTACACAAAGAACATTTTGGAGAGTATGGGAGGATGACAATGTAACAGTGCCAATATGTGTTACTAATGCAGTTTCTCTATTTGGCAATTGGACTATTGACTAAGTAATAGCAGTAATATTAGTCAAAAGATGGACAGAACACACAATATGGTCAATGGACCCAGTATCAATGACCTAAGTTTTAGAATCATATGCTCTTCTATAAACCATTTGTGTAGAAAAGACTGAATGAGAAAGATCCATACTTGCCATTGCAGTGGCATTAGAGGACACCACATTAGCCATAGTAGTGTTGATTGCTTCTTTCCCTTGAACAGGTAGAGTTAGTGGAGAACTAGGAGTATCAATGAGAGCAAGAAGCTGCTGATATTTCTATGGAGTGAAGCTTGGAGCCACTGGTCCTAAAGAAGGCAAAAAAAGCAAATCTTGGGGCTGTGAAAGAGACTTGATGTGCCATTGGATTTTTTCCCTTAAACTTGTAACTAGGAGGGAATCTATGCAATTTATAGCACTTATCAACAATGTGACCAGATCTACCTCAGTGAGTGCAAACTGGTTTATCCTTTCCCTTGTTGCCATTGTCACCACTATAATTGACTCCAATATTACCATTAAGGTTATGTGATTTAGCAATCAAAGCAGCCGATTCAACCCTTGCATTAAAACAATTGGAAACACACCTTTGTATCTCTTCTTGGATCATTAAAGAATACACTTTATTGATGGATGGAAGAGGGTCCATTAACAAAATCTGTGTCCTTGTGAAAAAGATTCATTCAATCCCATCAAAAACTTCATTACTGATTCTCTAGCTTGCAAGTCATTAAGCCTTTTATTCACATTACATGTACATTTTCCACAAGTACAAGAAGGAAAAGGGCTATAATTATGCAATTGATCCCAAAGAACTTTCAATTGAGTGAAGAAATCAGTAATGGAAACCTCACCTTGATGGAGTTCTGCAATCTCCTTCTGAAGATTGTAAATCCTTGGACCATTCTTTTGAGCAAGGCGATCTCTCAAACCATTCTAGATCTCCAAAGCAATGTCTTCATAGATGATACTGGCTTAAAGCTTAGGAGAAATTAAGTTTGTTAACCACGTTCCCACCATATTATCACACCTAATCCAAGCTTGAACTGTTGAAGGTGTGGATGCCAATGGAGATGACAGAGTGAGTGAGCCATCAATAAAGCCTAACTTGTTCTTGGTGAGTAGAGCTTTCCTCATTGCTTGTGCCCAAGCTGAGTAATTCTCACTACCTGCCAAAGGTTGAGTCACAAGAAATGTGCTTGGACTCTCTCCATGGTGTAAAAACAAAGGATTGTCCATCTGCAAATCTTATGTAGATGGAGTAGCATTCTCTGATGTGGGAGCAAATGAAGAAGCAGAGGAAGCCATTGATGACAAGAAAATTCTTTGACAATTTGAGAGAAAAGGAAAATTCAAAGGAAAATTCGAAGAAAAAAAATGACAAAATAAATTTGGGCACTAAGAATTCAAGTTTGGGAATTTTAAATTTGGGCACTAAGAATTCGAGTTTGGGAATTTCAACTTTATTAGTTTTCTTCAATATTTCAATAATTTTCTTTGTAAAAAATTGCAATCTTTAGTGTTATATTTTATAGGCAAAATAGAAGGATAATAAAAGTGGTGTAGTGATTTAATCAAACTATGTGTCCATTTGGGAACTTGTACTTTGAAAAAAAAAAATCAAGTTTTATAAAGCTCTACATAGAAGCTAAAAAGCAAAAGATGGCTTATAATCTTCTCCTAAACACACACTATAAATGTGTTTACAAAACGAGATTTGCAATCTCAATTAGGAACGAAATATTCATACTTAAAAATGCAAATATCTTTTTGATAAAATAAATGAAAGTGTCGTTCAATTATTTTTTTACATTCTTGATTGTAAATTATTAATTTGTTTTTCCTTTTTATTGGAATCTATCTTAAATTTTTTATTGTTGCAAAGGCAATTAAATTTAAGCAAGAATATCATATTACAAACCAATTGTTTCTCATATGAATCTTAGAAAAATGACATCAAAATTTCATTATACTTAAATAATTAATGCATCACTTAAAATAATTAATGCATCACTTAAAATAATTATTATAACAAAACAAACATGTTTATCCTATTAGTACTTTTTAAATTACTCAAAATAAATACTACAATGTTTTGTTTATAGAAGATAAAATAAATACTACAATATTGGTTCCATACATGTCACTGAAAGGAGTTGGATAATCTAAATGATTAAGATTAATTTTAGTGAATTCACATATATTTAAATTTTGATGACTTTTGTATCAATTTTTATGAAAGCAACTAAACATCAGGAGGGATGTCATAATCTAAATCTTGAGTAATACGTCATATGGCAAAGCCTTATACTCTCCTACCTGAGATCTCTAATTTTATACACTAGTTGGTAACATGTGTAAATTTTTTTAAAATAAATGTGTAACATATTCATGCTCTATCATTGATGAAACAATTTTCCATTGTCCTTTAAAAGAAAGGAAAAATTCCAATCCTAAATAACATGTTCTTACAACATTTATTGCACCATTAAAATTATACAATAAATTGATTTTTTTTTTTTTTTTTGCTAACCAATAAATTGATAGTTATTTCTATGATAAGATATGTTTCACTTGTATGAATGGTTTAAACCTTGGTGTTAATTATAACTTTATAAGGAAAAAATGCTGTAGGTGATATTTTAATTTTCCTTTATTTTTGCTTTATAAAATCTAATTCAATTATTATTTTTTAGTTGTTACTCTTCGGGGACCCACGTAGATCCTATTGTCCCATTCAAATTTGATACGTAAGAAATAAATAAATAAAAGCATAGATTCATGTTAGCCTGTTTTTGTTATGGGTCCAAACAAAACCTAGGTTGATATTAAATATCAAGTTATAAATTTTTTTTTAAAGGAAATAACTCTACACACCGTACACAATCATATTTTTAACTGAAATAATAAAATATCAATTAAAAACAAGCGCAAGTCACGATTATATATATATATATATACACCAAAGTTTAGAGAAAATCTAATTAGATTTTAATTGGATTCTCAATTTTGTGTCACGTGTCACATTTAATTTTAAATTTTTGTACCAAGTGAATTATTTACTGTAAAAATCGAAGAATTCAAATCTAATTAGATTTTAAATTGAATTTCAATTAGAATCTAATTTTCTGTCACATATTCATTTAGTTTTAAAATTTTTATGCGAGTGAATTATTGGATAAAAAAATCGAAAAATCTAAATCCAATTAAATTCTAAATCATATATATATATAACCCAAAAATTTGTGGCGCAAGCCCACTTAGAACAATGGGCTATGCCTTTCAAACGTGACCCAAACCAATAAAATTTGTAAGAGGAGGGAAATAACAACAACAATAGGCTCTACCCGAAGACAGCTACAAGGCATAATTAGGTTTATATTTAGAAACAAACGAGTATAAGGCTCTACATAAGTACTCCCGAGGAGACTGAGTTTGCATAAAAAAATAGAATTGTTCACTTTCTTCTCTCCTTGTTCTTCCTTCTGTTTCTCTTTTCTTTTTTTCCCCTCCACTTTTCAATGCTCTTTCCTTTCCTTATATACCTCTACCTCTATTACATCTTCACCCTCCATTTCTACCTAATCTCCCACCTTTTTTGACACTTGTTACCTTTCTCATTTGAAGAAGATGGAGGAATGAATTTGTTTAGCTGTGGCTTGCACTGTTCAGGTCACTTCCTCATTAATGCGGCTGATAAAACTATTGTCCATCATTTAATGCAAATGCAACAGCCTACATCAAGCCTAAAAACTTCCCTATTACCCACTGACTTCCACTCTTTTCAGATCCTAGCTCCCACTTAGAATACAAAAGAGTACCATGATTCATTTCTTCTCCTCCTCGGGCAACCCCCTCCCTAGGGCCCGTGGCTTCCAGCATTACCACGTCAATGCTGCGACCTTTCAACTTCTTCCTCGATCCTTGGACCAATGTTGTGACCCTTCAACTTCATCCTCGGTCCTCGGGTACCCACACACACACACACACATATATATATATATATATATCGAAGAGTTCAAATCTAATTAGATTTTAAATTGGATCTCAATTGGAGTCTAATTTTCAGCCACGTATTCATTTATTTTTTAAATGTTTATAGCAAGTGAATTATTGGGTAAAAAAACTAAAAAGTCTAAATCCAATTAAATTATAAATCATATATATATATATATATATATATATATATATATATATCGAAGAGTTCAAATCTAATTAGATTTTAAATTGGATTTCAATTGGAGTCTAATTTTCCGCTATGTATTCATTTATTTTTTAAATTTTTATAGCGAGTGAATTATTGGGTAAAAAAAACCAAAAAGTCTAAATCCAATTAAATTCTAAATCATATATAACAAATTATCCCAAGTCCATGATTCGTCCATATGTATCGTCCAACGACAGAAGCAACAACAAGCGCACCAGCGACCCTCGTCCGTATATGGACGAGCTTAATACCTCTAAGATCTACTTGTCATTTATGAACGACAAGCCTTCCAAGATGATCTCGTCCGTCTTTCACTAAAAGTGGACGAGATCATCCTGGAGGTCTCGTCCATCCTTGCTATGGATGGACTAAAAGTGGACGAGCTCCTCATGAAGGTCTCGTCCATCCTCACTATGGATGGACGAGTTCATCGGCCCCTCCGACCTAAGTAACTTCCACAGCGGTTACTCCCAATTCTCCGGACTCCTCGACACTGGGAACGGTTACCAAATAGATAACCGTTCCACACACTATATAAGGCTTCTTCGATGAAGGAAAAAGGTATTCAGACATTTTCTTACTTTTAAGAGAATACTTCTTCGTTACAGAGAGTTCCAAGAAACTAACTTGATCATCGGAGGATTTTTGGCCGGTCACCACCGGTCCCCTCTGATTCTGTGTCTTTGGTATTACAGGAGATAGCCCGAAGATCAACGTTCAAGCCTTATCAACCCACTGATAATCAAGGAATGGAAAAGAGATCGCAGGAGAGGGGAAACGTCCTGAGGGTCAAGCCCAGGATCGTCCAACGGCTGGGGACAAAAGAAAGTTCTTGCCTAAGAACATTGACCTGGAAGGGCTCCCCAGTCGAAGAGATAAAAGGGTTAAACAAAGCTCGTCCAAGGTGATCAAGTCCAAACCACCCTCGTCTCAGCCTGCCGTCCAAATAGTTGATGTGGACTCGTCCACTCCAGTTGAGTCCACCCCGTCCAAGACTCCTCCCAGAACTCCTGTGGCCAGATCTACCATGCCTGGCTCGTCCCAGCCTTCTATGAATATTATTGCAAATGAAGACCTGGCTTGGGAACGGTTCCAGATGGCCGTCAAGGACGAGGATATAAACATGTGCTATAACATGGGCTTGAAGGAATTTGAGCATTCAGGCGTCCATGACCTTTTCAAGGTATGCCAGTATCCCTCGTCCTTGTTTAGTTATTAAATTTTCCTCATTTAATCATTCTATGTTGTTCTCTGTTCACAGGCCATGTCGAAGTTTATAGCAGCGTCTAGACAGGCAACGGAGCTGGACAAGACGAGAGTCTTGTTGGAGACGAGGATTCAGGAAGTGAACGCTGACTGTAAGAAATGGGCTGGGTTTGCTGAAAAAGCTAAGGACGAGGTCAAAGAGCATAACAAGCTGATTGAGGAGCTAAGGACGGATGCATTGGAGAAGGAGACGCGCATTGATCACTTACAACAGGTGAACAATGAGTTGAATGCTCGTCTTTCCAAGGCACGAGAGGACGCTGTGGCTGAGTTCAAGTCGTCCAAAGAGTATACAGACACTTTGGATCGCAATTATGCAGCTGGTTTTGAAGATTTCAGAATGGACGCTGTTGAAAACTTTCCTGAAGTTGATTTCAGCACAATCAAGCTTAACCTTGCTGCTGCCACAAGCTCTCTCCTCCAGACTGGCTCTGATGATGTCAACGTTGAAGACGACGCCAGCACTCAGCCTCCTCAGGACGAGCCTACAGTGAATGCTCCCCCTTCTTAGGACGAGATTTTAAACTTTGTAGCTTTGCTTTTTCTTTTTTTGTAACTTTTGTGTTTGGTCCTTTGTTTTTGGACCTTCTTTATGTAACAAGAATACATTATACTCGTCCATGGTTTTAGGACGGGTTTTTAAGTATACTATTTCTGCTTTTCAAACTAATCAAGGGTTTTTGGACGTAGGATGTCCACCCTTTGAATGAAGTTTTATTTTATTTGCATGGATAAATAATTTCATTTTCTTTGAATGGACGAGTGATTTCATTTTCTTTGCATGGACAGATGCTGCTAAGCTATTACTCTTAGCTCGTCCATAATACATATTTTTCATGTAGTCTAACTCGTCTTAGCAGGTAGTATTTTTAATTAGTTTGATTCGTCTTTAAGACTTGCAAACTAATTTTTCATACCGTCTACTTATTTTGCCAACTTTTTGTCTCGTCCAGAATTTGGATTGTTTCAGTTGGCTTTACCTCGTCCATGAGTTGGACGAGTATGGATGTGGTTTCTTTTATTCAAGAAAATTTAGACGTTACATCTCTGCGTCCAGAGATTTTGTTCGTCTTGGATCTTTCAACCCTCTTGAGGATTGAATTGGACGACAATATCATGGAGAATTCACACAACATTTTGTACATAACATAAATATTGTTTACAAACAAGGCATATGCACACTGATGCCTTTTTATTTAATAAATACATATTTCATGACTTCGTCCATAACCACAACACAACTATAAAAAGTAAATCATAGTTTCAAACTTCACACACAAACAATACCAAACATAGTAGTATCAAGCAGCATCACTCATAATAGTACGCTAGTAGACAGATAAGACCCAAGTCTCGTCCATAGGTTCACTCTTACTGGTAATACCTCCTCAGGTGTTCCACATTCCAAGGATGTTCCAATTTTCTCCCGTCCAGGGCCTCCAGGTAGTAGGATCCTTGCCTTTTACAGTTGATTATTCTATAGGGTCCTTCCCAGTTTGGGCCCAACTTCCCATGTGCTGGGTTCTTGGTTGACAAAGAGACCTTTCTCAGGACGAGATCTCCTATATGGAAACGCCTAGGCTTCACCATCGCATCATACTGCTTAGCCATGAGGTTCTTATACTTTGCTGCCCTGTATTCTGCGTTTGCCCTTACCTCGTCTATTAGATCGAGGTTCAGACGAAGCTGGTCCTCATTATCCTTGTCTTGATACGTCATCACCCTGTGATTAGCCATATGCACTTCTGCAGGTATGACCGCATCGCTTCCATAGGCCAACTTGAAAGGGGTCTCCCCTGTAGGGGTCCTCACAGTGGTCCTGTATGCCCATAAAACTCCTGGTAATTCATCTGGCCATATTCCCTTTGCCCCCTCAAGCCGAGTTTTGATGATTTTCAACAAGGATCGGTTTGCTACTTCAGCCTGGCCGTTGGCTTGGGGGTGTGCAGGTGAGGAATAATGGTTCTGAATTCCAAAGTGTAGGCAAAAGTCCTTGAAGAGTGCATTGTCAAATTGCCGTCCGTTGTCAGACACCAATACCCTCGGCACTCCAAATCTGCAAACAATGTTCTTCCACACGAAGTTCTTAACATTCTGTTGTGTGATATTTGCCAACGGTTCTGCCTCCACCCATTTGGTGAAGTAATCGATGCCCACAACTAAAAACTTCATCTGTCTTACTCCCAAAGGGAAGGGACCCAAAATGTCCAATCCCCATTGTGCAAAGGGCCACGGTGCTACCATTGGGGTGAGGTATTCCGACGGTTGCCTGGGGACATTGCTAAATCGCTAGCACTGGTCGCAGACTTTAACGTATGCTTTTGCATCAGCTTGCATGTTCGGCCAGTAATATCCTACACGGACGACCTTGTGGACAAGTGATCTGGCTCCTGAGTGATTGCCACACGCCCCTTCATGAACTTCTCTCAGCACGTAGTTTGCTTCGTCCGGAGCAAGGCACCTAAGGTAAGGTTGAGAGAAGCCTCTCTTGTATAGCACTTCATTCATAAGGACGTATCTAGCTGATCTCACCTTCACCTTTCTGGCTTCGTCCTTTTCTTCTGGTAGTCGTCCGTCTTTCAAATATGATATAATGGGAGTCATCCAATTTTCTCTGTGGTTCACCTGTTGTACCTCCTGGGCATCTATACTCGGCATATACTGAACTTCATCTGACTTTTCTAATGATTCATCTGCTGAGGCCTCTTTGGCTATAGTATCAGCTTCCACGTTCTCCTCCCTGGGGATTTGAACGAAGTCAGCTTTTTCGAACCTTTTCACAAGGCGCATCACCCTACTAAGGTATTTCTTCATTCGTCCTTCCTTCGCTTCATACATCCCATTCACTTGCCCCATGATCAGTTGGGAATCTCCCATAACACATATGGACTTGGCTTCCACGGACTTCGCCAATTCTAGCCCTTTGAGGAGGGCTTCATATTCGACTTCATTGTTTGTCGCTTGGTACTGTAAACGGACTTTATGTTTCAGTTTGTCTCCCTCTGGGGACTGCAGGACCACACCAATTCCTCCTGCATGCCGTGTAGACGAACCATCCACATGGATGATCCATCTCTTGCTCTCCTCTGCCTCATTATGACTTGGGGTAAACTCTGCGATAAAATCTGCTAGGGCTTGAGCTTTTATGGCATGCCTTGGTTGATATCTGATATCGAACTCACTTAGCTCCACAGCCCACTGGATTAATCGTCCTGCAGCTTCCAGTCTACTCATTGCTTTTTTGAGAGGATGATCTGTCATAACATTAATGACATGTGCTTGGAAATAATGCCTCAGCTTCCTTGAAGCTGTGATCAGTGCGAAGGCCAACTTCTCCATTTGTGGATATCGTCCTTCCGCTCCTTTCAATGCCTTGCTTGTATAATACACAGGTCTTTGGACTTTATCTTCCTCTCTTATCAATGCTGAGCTCACAGCATATGGAGTTACCGCTAGGTATAAATATAGTTCCTCTCCTTCCACTGATGGACTTAGCAGCGGTGCCCTGGTAAGGTATACCTTCAAATCTTCAAAAGCTCTCTGACACTCGTCGGTCCATTCGAATGCTTTTTTGAGAACCTTAAAAAATGGCAAACATTTATCAGTAGCTTTAGAGACAAACCTGTTAAGCGCAGCAACTCGTCCAGTGAGGGATTGGATTTCCTTAGTATTTTGCGGTGGCTTCATGTCCAGTATTGCTTGAATTTTATCTGGATTTGCTTCAATTCCCCTGTGGGATACCATAAAGCCAAGGAATTTCCCTGATGATACTCCAAAAGCACATTTGCTAGGATTCAGCTTCATGTGATACCGCCTCAATGTCTCAAATGTCTCCTGCAGGTCGTCTAGATGTCTTCCTTCGTCTTGACTTTTCACCAGCATGTCATCTACATAGACTTCTACATTCCGCCCAATCTGCGGACGGAACATGTGGTTGACCAACCTCTGATATGTCGCCCCTGCATTCTTCAAACCAAACGGCATCACTTTATAGCAGAATAAGCCTTGACTGGTGACAAAAGATGTCTTCTCTTGATCAGCCTCGTCCATTCTTATCTGATTGTATCCTGAAAAGGCATCCATGAAGCTAAGCAATTTGTGGCCTGCAGTTGAGTCTACTAACTGGTCAATGCGCGGTAACGGATAGCTGTCCTTGGGGCAAGCCTTATTCAGATCAGTGAAGTCAACGCACATTCTCCACTTTCCATTCGCTTTTTTGACCATTACTACATTGGCCAACCAATCCGGGTAATACACTTCCCGAATGAACTTTGCTACCATCAGCTTTTGGACCTCGTCCTTGATTGCACTATCTCTTTCGGGGGCAAACACCCTCTTCTTTTGCCGCACAGGCTTGGAGGAAGGACATACATTCAAACGGTGGGTAATGACACTAGGGTCTATACCCGGCATATCATCATGACTCCACGCAAACACGTCGATGTTGTTCTTCAAAAATTGGACGAGGTCCGTCTTAATCTTCTCTTCTAAATCTGCTCCAACCCTGGTACACCTCTCAGGGTTATTTTCATCCAAGGGAATATCTTCCAATGCTTCAGTAGGTTCTGCTACAACCCTCTTTTCTTCAATGTTCATTGCTTGAACTTGTTCATCCATGGCCAGCATGGCCAAGTAACACTCTCTTGCTGCCAGTTGGTCACCTTGTACCTGTCCTACCCCGTGTTCTGTTGGAAACTTGACTGATAAGTGGTAAGTGGAGGTAACAGCTTTCCAACTATTCAAAGTTGGCCTCCCAATGATGGCATTGTAAGAGGATGGACAGTCTACCACAAGGAAGTTCACATCCTTGGTAATCTGTCGTGGATATGCCCCCACTATCACGAATAAGGAAATGGTACCCACTGGTTGCACCTTCATCCCACCAAAGCCTACTAGGGGGGAGTTCACTGGACGGAGCTGGTCTCGTCCTAATCTCATCTGCTGAAAAGCTGGATAATATAAAATGTCTGCTGAGCTTCCATTGTCCACAAGCACTCTTCTGGTTGTGTAGTTTGCAATTAGTAAGGAGATGACGAGGGCATCATCATGAGGGTGATGAATTCTGTCAGCGTCCTCGTCCGTGAAAGTAATTGCCCGCTCGTTCGTGGATCTTGCTATTGGTGACCGTCCAGAAAGCTGGACGCTTTGTACTACCTTCAAGTAAGCTTTCTTGGACTTGGACGACTGGCCAGTTGTACTTCCCCCAATGATGACTCTTATCTCCCCGAGTGGTGGTCGCGATGAATCTTCCATCTTTCCCTTCTGTTTCTCGTCCCTCTGGTCTCGTCCAAGGAAACCCCTCAGCTTCCCTTGCCTTATGAGATTTTCAATTTGTTGCTTCAAGTCAAAACACTCGTCCGTGTCATGACCATGATCCCTATGGAAGCGACAGTACTTGTTCCTGTTGCGCTTGTTGGGATCACCCTTCATCTTCTCCGGCCACTTCAAGGAAGGATCATCCTTGATTTGCATAAGGACTTGGTCAAGTGGGGCGTTTAAAGGGGTATACTGCTGGTTCCGTACTGGAGGGCCTGGTTTCTTACTTTCTCGATCTCTCCTTTCCTCCATCCGTCCCTTCTTTGGACGAGTACCCTGCTCGTGCTGACGACTGGGATTTGCGTCCATTCTCTCGGACCTCTTCCTCTTCTTAGCAATGATTGCATCCTCTGCATTCATGAAATTTTGAGCCGAATGGACGAGTTCGGCCATGGACTGGGGCTCTTTCTCGTAGAGCTTATGTATAAACAGATCTGAATTCACCCCGTTGTGGAAGGCTGCCAGTAGAAGCTTATCGTCTGCCTCGTCCACACTGAGAGCTTCCCTGTTAAAACGGGTGATAAATGACCGAAGGCTCTCGTTCTCTCCCTGCTCTATCGTCAACAAACTGGACGAGGAACGTTTGTGCCTTTGTCCTCCAATGAAATTGTTAACAAATAACTTGCTCAACTCTTCAAAAGAACTCACCGAATTTGGAGGTATTTTACTAAACCAAACTCGCGCCGAACCCTTAAGGGTGGTTGGGAAGGCCCTACACATTATCTCATCAGGCACTCCTTGAAGATGCATGGTGGTCTTGAAAGTGGCTATGTGATCAAACGGGTCACGTGTTCCATCATATGAATCCAGAGAAGGCAACTTGAACTTTGATGGTAGTGGGTGACCGTTGATGGAGGCCGTAAAGGGAGAATCAGTCCTGTGAACCAAGTCTTCTATCGGATTCGCTCTTTTCATATTCTCTTTCATCTCCTCCATAACTCTCTTCATTTGGTCCATTTCCTCCTTCAAGTATGGTACCGTTCGCGAAGTGGTGCCTCTAAACTGACTTCCGACTTCGGTATTCTCTCTTCCACCATGACTATCTGTTTGTCTTCCTTCACGTTCTTCTTGTGTTTGTCTCCTCATATTAATCTCCATTCGTAATTCTTGGTTTTGGCGAGTCAACTCCGCCATAGCGTCTGCCATAGATTGTGTATGTTGGGCAGATGACTGCATGACCGGCGCAGACTGGCGATCGCGAAGCGGGTTGCTGCTTCCCTGATGGCCTGGGCTAGTAGCCCTTGATCTAGTCCGAACCATCAACCCTTTGTCACGGAGACACAAACTGTAAAACAATCGTTCCCACAGACGGCGCCAACTGATGATTCCTTGATTATCAGTGGGTTGATAAGGCTTGAACGTTGATCTTCGGGCTATCTCCTGTAATACCAAAGACACAGAATCAGAGGGGACCGGTGGTGACCGGCCAAAAATCCTCCGATGATCAAGTTAGTTTCTTGGAACTCTCTGTAACGAAGAAGTATTCTCTTAAAAGTAAGAAAATGTCTGAATACCTTTTTCCTTCATCGAAGAAGCCTTATATAGTGTGTGGAACGGTTATCTATTTGGTAACCGTTCCCAGTGTCGAGGAGTCCGGAGAATTAGGAGTAACCGCTGTGGAAGTTACTTAGGTCGGAGGGGCCGATGAACTCGTCCATCCATAGTGAGGATGGACGAGACCTTCATGAGGAGCTCGTCCACTTTTAGTCCATCCATAGCAAGGATGGACGAGACCTCCAGGATGATCTCGTCCACTTTTAGTGAAAGACGGACGAGATCATCTTGGAAGGCTTGTCGTTCATAAATGACAAGTAGATCTTAGAGGTATTAAGCTCGTCCATATACGGACGAGGGTCGCTGGTGCGCTTGTTGTTGCTTCTGTCGTTGGACGATACATATGGACGAATCATGGACTTGGGATAATTTGTGACACCATCAATATATATTCATATATATATAATGAGAAACAATTGCATATTTTAGAAATATATGATTTAAAAAAGTGTAAGCTAATACTATGTATAATTTGAATCTCTTTTATAAAAAAAAAAAAAAAAAAAATTTTAAAAAAAAAGTATGATTGTGATTGTTTTTAATTGCACCTGTATATATACACTGGGTTACACACTAGTTTAATTAAAAGCAAGTGTGAATAACTTCCAATAGATTCTCTCACGGTTTTAAGTCTGACCATCCATTATACACGGTCTTCCATCCTCTTGCAATATATGTAATATTGACCAGGCAACACACATTTTCGGCTACCAATGTCTTCATGGACGGAGCTATATATGGACTTGGGAGAGCAATGGGCCACACAAATATACATACATACATATATATATATATATATATATATATATATATATATATATATATATATATATATGTCACGACCCAAATCCATGGAACATGAATTTTGATGCATGACTAACTTGTTGCACTAATATCACTCAATAAACATGATTAATTTAAACATAATTCAAAACTCCAAATAAACAATGCTATTGATAAATCTCTTACAAAATCCAAACTCCTCAAATTTAGAATAATCTCCAAAATACAGTGCAATCTAAAGCGGAAAAAAAAAAAGAAATAGCTAATAATCTTTTAAGACTTCAAGTATTATTGACTTTGCCTAAAACTCCCACGCTCTACCTTGCACCTTATTAAGCAATCCAAAGGTCCTGTTCCCCAACCAACTTTAATCTGAAAATTGTAATTGATGGGGTGAGCCACACATCCAGTAAGTAATTATACACAATATACAACAGAATAGAGTCAAGCAAAGCACGAGTTTGATTTCACAATTTCACTCAAAATATTCGATATAGTTTTCCAAACATATAAAGAACCACTAAACACATGTATATAATCAAATCTTAAAGTTATTCGAAAACAAATACAGATAATTGATCAAAGCACAGTGTCACATATACACATCACATATTCTCACATACAATCCTGTGAACGGATACCAACATCTAACCCCTGTTGGTGAGGGATCAACACATATTCTCACATACAATCCTGTGAGCGGATTTACACACATATCTGATATCTCTGATCAATTCTAAAAACACTTATTTTAAGTCACATATCACAAGCAAAGTTTATACTAAATAAAATAATTTACTTGATATTAACAATTTCTTTTCAAATACAGAGGCATATCAAAGATCACAATATTGAATAGAATATAAATCAAAGGATGCTTGACTCTCTTAGGGAATGAATAAGAACTAAAGAGTTTATATAAATATATATATATATATATATATATATATATATATTTTACAATTCTTGAGTAAGTTTGAAAACCCCATTTTGCTAAAAGAAATGTCTTAAATACCATTTGGAAAATATGACTTTGAAATCGCTTAGTTTTAAACAAACTTAAAGGACAAGAACCTTTTTAGAAAACTTACTTTGAAACTCAATTATTTTCTACAAGTAGTTTAGTTTAGAAATCATCTTTTAAATGAGACTTAGACGTTCAAAACTTCATTTAAAATTCAAAGTTTCTCTTTAAACATTATTTAAAAGTCGAAGTTTCTCTTTCAAAATTGTAAAAATGCTTTTGATAGACTTTAGAAAACGTAAGCTTAAAAACATAACTTTTGAAAACCTTTGACATCTAAGAACCTAATGAACAAAATTGTGCATATTATGCATAATTACTTACAGCACTTGAATCACTCTGAAAGTCCAGCTGAAACACCCTCCAAATAGTCTCAAAATACTCTTAGATGGGACCTAGAATCAATCATGGAAATTACTTAATATCCTCCACAAAATATAAATCTTACTAACCTATACAAACTGACTCACAAGTAAAATACTTTGCTGAACTAAATGATAGCACTAACGCCAAGCATCTCTACCCAAAAATGTGTTTCCTTGAATTTATCAAACCCATAGGCAGCAGCTAATACTATAAGATTTAAATATATAACCCCAAAGAAAACTGTGGGCCGAATCTATTATGACTTTGCTCAAGGACTTAATTTCACTGACCCTAATGGATTTAATACCACAATATTTTGGGATGAAATTACAATTCGGATAAAAGAAACAAATTTGTCATTAACCTTTTAAAGAATAGTAGACGTGTTGAACCTTAAGTATCATTCTGATTGGAATTAATCAACACCTAGGCTATAGACCATTAAAGCTACAATAAGAAGAATAGGATCCTGACAAAAGTGAGAGATAACAAGTGACATAAGGGTGGGGTCAGGTGCAAAATTTCCAGCAAATTAGAATTAGAGTTACGGTAGCCCAAAAATTCATATGGCCCTACAAAAGTGACGCTAGCCTTATACATGGGTTTAACAGTTTCGGCTTTTGCTCAGGGGTCCGAACAGTGACAATCAAGATTTCAGAATAATTGAAACCACGTAAAACCATAATCTAAGAAATTACCAATTCACAAATCTACACACCACTAAAGTTTCTTTCATAATAAAATTCTAACTCCTTAATTCTTGTTTCTAACGGTGAGAAATCATTCCTTGAACAATTTGATTGCCCTTTTACTTGTATGTGCTATAAACTCCAAAGAAAAACCTCTTAGCCTCTTGATAAAACCCTTTCTATGAAAACCCTGACTGTCTCTTCTTCTACCCTGTAGTTGCAGTAAAGATGTGGGCTTAGTGGGGTAGCGGGCTGCAGTTACTAATAAAAGAAAACCTATGGCCCAACAATTATATATAAAAGAAAACTTAATAATAACCTCAAATAAAAAATATGCGGGGTATTACAATATATATATGTAGGAACCAAGTATGAGGCTGCTGGGCCTTAAATCACTTGGGCTCACAATTTATTTATAGTGGGCTTGAGGATTTCCTACTCTGGGTCGTTCTCAGCAGAGAAACTCAAAGCAACACTCAGTTCACACTTTCTCACTTGACTGTTTTCTCTCTCCGTTTTTCTGAACCCCCTCTTCCTTCCAAACTTCTGCTATTTATAGCCAAGGTTAGTGGTGAGATTACGATTTCAGCCTCTGTTAGTGCTATTGAAGGTCCAGTATTATCTGATTTAAGTGGATTTTTAGGTGAGAGTGGGGTGCAACAATTATGGCCTTAGGACTTGGTTCCAGCTTAGTTGATAGTGCTCGGTAATGCAGTTTACCGAGCATATCATGATTTACCCGGGCACGGTTAATACGCTTGTTCAGGAAAGCTTATGCCGAGCACACATCAGAATTCAAGGCCCAAAATTGGTTTTTGCGCTAAGGCAGATCCAAGAAGGGCTTAGGGCAATGGGACTGTTCCTGTTGGGCCTGGGCCCAAGGGCCTATATGGGTCCTGAGATCTCGGTGCCGTACATTAGCCCCCCTTGATTCATACCCAGTTGCCGGGAAGAATCAAGGAGCTGGCCGAGCCTTTTGACCTCGGAGACTTTCATGGCCTGGGAATCGTGGTTATCGTTCCTAATTAATGCTCATCTCAAAAGACGCGCCGTTTCGCTGTGCCAGGTACAATTGCCATTATTGCCTGACGCTTCGTGAACCGGAGCGGCGCGCGTACTGGTTACGTTTGGCATCCGCAGAGTCGTTCGTAAATCGCGCCCATTTACTGCTTGATTAAACGCTTCTTTGCCCCCCCCCCTCTTTTCTGACTCTATAAATAGTTCCCCATAGAACATTCTCTCATTTTTCCTCCACCTCTGATAATTTGCGCCTACACTCTGCCGACCAACTCTCTGTGTGCTTACTCTCCTGCCCAGTGTTTTCTTCCTCCTTAGAACCCAAAGTTTTTCTTCCTTTTTCTATTCCTTCAGCTTATTTCTTCAAGTTCCCTTTCATAGTATTAGGTGTTTTAGATGGGTTACTCTTATCTTCTAGAGTCTCCGGAGGCCTTGGCCACCTTTAGGAGCAAATTTAGTATTCCCGATGACGTGGATGTGGCTTACTGCCACGAGAGTGATATTGCTCTCCACCGAGGATTCGGTACAGCCTTTTTTCCTCTGATGGCAATCTTAGAAGGCGGGGTTAGGTTCCCCGTGGATCCCCTTTTGACCGATACACTTAGGTACTACGGGCTGTGTCCCGACCAGCTGCCCCCCAACTTTTACCGGGTAGTTAGCTGCGTCAGTAGGTTGAACCATACCTTCGATTTACAGTTAAATTACCATGACATTAACCATATGTATAGACTCTGTGGGAATAAAGTTACAAACTATTACCTAAAGGCACGAGATAATCGGGTACGGCTGATATCATGCCTGCCTGATTCGAACAGGAACTCCGTCGGGGAGTTCGTTCGCGTGCGCGGCAATTGGTTTGCCGGGGACGTCCCTTGCCCCCTTTCACGACGTGAAGTGGGTTTGTACCAATCCCTTGATCTAACTGTTTTCCTTCGCTTTTCCTTTTCTTTTAATGGAATAAATCTTTATAATCAGATACTGATATGGCACCTGTTCTTTTGCAGACGGCAAAGTGTTTGTTCCGGACATTAGAACCGTCCACGCCAAGGATTTGAACTTCATCCTTCATTTCGAGATATACGTGCACTGGGACGGACAACTCCAAGCTTCGCACCTGATCCTCGGGATAGAGCCAGTTTACTCCACGTGGCAGAATTTCAAGCAGGCACTTTTGGTTGACAATCCCCTGCTGTCCTACATAGACGTCCGGTACGCGAATTTCCTGCCGCCAACGCTTACAACCGGGGAGGCGAGAGATTTTGGACGGCGCTTCACCTGCTCGGACGAGCTAGCCCCATTGCGAGACGAGTCCGTGGAACGGGTATCTCGGCGCCTTAGGGAGTTAGCCCACGAAGCTGTCCAACAAGAGGGCCTTGTTCAAGAGCAGCCTCAGCCCGAGGATCCCCCGGCCGAGACTCAGCAACCAGCGGTTGAAGCAGCTGCCCTGTCGGTTGAAGCTATCCATCCGGACGGAAGGATGGTATCAAGGAAGGTCATGACCATTGATCGTTTCGTGCCCGGTGCACGGCAACCCAACCAGCCCCCACCTTCTCAAGGCCGGGGCCAGGGGCCTCAGCCTCCACCCTCTTCACAGGCTGGACGGGCCCGTAAGAAACAGAAGGTAACCGATCAACCGTCCACGGGCCCGGGGGATGCCGCCGTCCAGACTCCTCCCCCACCAACAGGGGGAATCGTTATCCGTGACCCGCCAACCCAGGCTGGTACGGGGGTTGTGTCCTCCTCTCAGGTGGCTCCAGCGTGGAAGCCCAAGTTCCTTTTGGACGGCAAGCCGCTGCCTTCAACGGCCTGTGTTCGGATGTGGGAGAAGGGCGAGGGCGGCCGTATAGCCCAAACTTTGGCCGAAGGTCTTCTTCTTCCCGAAGACGTGCATGCCTTCGAGGAGGGATCTGAGGAGTCTGTGGGGCGGCGGTTAGAGTGGCACGCCATTGCGGTAATTACTTAGTTTATTCGTTTTCTTTCCATACATTCACTTCTGCTTCTTTATTAACTTTTGTGCTTGCTAGGCTGCCCAACTGGCTCACATAGTAGCCAGCCGGACACGGGATCTTGCCGAGGAAGTCGAGCGCAAAAAGGGAGCGCGGGAGTCAGCGGCCAAAACGGCGAAGGAAAAGCTCAAGGTAGCTGAGTTCACCGAGAAGAAGGCTGCTGCCGCGGAGAAGAACAGGGCATTGGCCGAAAAGAGGCGTGCGGAGCTCTTGGCCAAGCAGAATGAGACGGAGGTCAAGTTAGCTGAAGCCATCAGCCTCAATACCGCCAACGCCGAGGAGTTAGCCGACCTTAGGGCAGCCCTGGCGGCCGCGGAGCAAAAATGGTATAACGAAGGCTTTGCTGATGCCGAGAATTCTGCAGAGCCGGTAGTGGCTCGGGCTTGGAACTTGGGTTTTGAGGCCGGGTGGTTCGCCGCTCTCCAAGCACTGGGTGTTCCCGAGGATTCGCACCTGAGAGACCCCGACCAAATTCCCTTTCCGAGCCCTGTCGCTACCGTCCAAGACACCCCGGCTGCTATTGACGAGGAGGAAACGGCCAGCATGAGGGAGCTGGTTGAACAAATTGACGCTCATGCTGAGCCAGAGGACATGGAAGCCACCAGCATCCCGACTGTGCAGGAGCTTCTCGGTGAAGACCCGCATTTCCCCCTGACCGACCAGCCAGAAGCGACAGACCCGGCCCGACCCTCCAGCTGATTTTCTTACAGTCCTTTTATGCTTTTACTTGTTTTTATCATATTTCTAATTTTAATGGTTTATTTGCCTAAGGCACCGGGATGTGGTGCATGAACAATTACCCTTATTTATTTAATTGGTAAAATGCTTTCCGTTTGACTTTCATTTTAATCCGTTGAATGAATTTCTGTCAATTTGTATGTTTCACGTGGATTATGCCAATGTTTTGGCCATTTAGCTTAACTGAGAGTCAGGCTTCTGTCCTTTGTGTTTTTAGTCATAAGGTCTCAACCTGCTCGGCGATTTTAATCGAGCCGAGTGTCAGGTCTCTGTCCTTAGAGATTTTAGTTGCAAGGTTTCCACCTGCTCGGCGATTTTAATCGAGCCGAGGGCCAGGTTTCTGTCCTTAGAGATTTTAGTCGTAAGGTTTCTACCTACTCGGTGATTTTAATCGAGCCGAGGGCCAGGTTTCTATTCTTAGAGATTTTAGTCGTAAGGTTTCTACCTGCTCGGCGATTTTAATCAAGCCGAGGACCAGGTTTCTGTCCTTAGAGATTTTAGTCGTAAGGTTTCTACCTGCTCGGTGATTTTAATCGAGCCGAGGGCCAGGTTTCTGTCCTTAGAGATTCTAGTTGTAAGGTTTCCACCTGCTCGGCGATTTTAATCGAGCAGAGGACCAGGTTTCTGTCCTTAGAGATTCTAGTTGTAAGGTTTCCACCTGCTCGGCGATTTTAATCGAGCCGAGGACCAGGTTTCTGTCCTTAGAGATTTTAGTTGTAAGGTTTTCACCTGCTCGGCGATTTTAATCGAGCCGAGGACCAGGTTTCTGTCCTTAGAGATTTTAGTTGTAAGGTTTTCACCTGCTCGGCGATTTTAATCGAGCCGAGGACCAGGTTTCTATCCTTTGAAATATTATTTGCAATTCTCTTGGTGTGCAGTCACGGAACCAGAAACAGCATATACAAATAAGTTCATCTTAATCTTGATTTTAGCGAAATACAAGTTCTGGCTTACACGGATGATCATGCGTAGAATTTCTTTAAGTTGTTGGCGTTCCACGGCCGGGGAAGCGGCCTCTCGTCGAGGTCTTCCAAGTAGTAGGCCCCTGCACCCGCGATGGCTGTAACTCTGTATGGTCCCTCCTAAGTTTGAGCAAGCTTCCCTGCAGCTATGTCTCGCATGTTTCCCACAACCTTTCTTAGCACTAGTTCTCCGGCACTGAATTCCCTCCCCTTTACATTTCAGTTGTATCTTTGGGCTAGTTTCTGCTGATATTCGGCGAGCCGTATGGTCGCGGCCTCCCTGCATTCTTCTAGCCAATTCAAACGCTCCATCATCAGGTCGGCGTTCTGGACGGGGCCAAACCCGGTGACCCGTGCGCTGCATAAGCTCACCTCGGTTGGTATCACTGCCTCCGCTCCGTACATTAAAGAAAACGGGGTCTCCCCCGTGGATCTTCTGGGGGTCGTCTGGTAAGCCCACAATACACTGGGTAGCTCTTCTGCCCATCTTCCTTTTGCCCCGTCCAACCTTCTCTTGAGCCCGTTCAAAATAGTCTTATTCACTGCCTCAGCTTGGCCGTTGCTTTATGGGTAAGCCGGGGTTAATACTTGTTCCTGATGCCGAGTTCGCTGCAGAAGGTCCGAAAAGCTTTGCTGTCGAACTGTAGCCCATTGTTTGTTACTAGCGAATTTGGCACCCCAAACCTTGTGACAATATTTTTCCATACAAACTTTTTCACGTCAGTATCCCGGATATTGGCCAAGGCCTCAGCTTCTGCCCACTTTGTGAAGTAATCTACAGCCACCAATACAAAACGGCGGTTCCCCGTTGCTCGGGGGAATGGTCCGAGGATGTCAAGCCCCCATTGCGCGAACGGCCACAGGCTGCTGACAGGATTTAGACGTCCTGCAGGCTGATGGATCAAAGGGGCGTGCTTTTGACACTGTTCGCAGCTCCGAACATATTCAGCGGCATCCTTCTGCATCTGTGGCCACCAAAACCCCTGGGTCATCGCTCTGTGTGCTAAAGACCGTCCCCCAACATGTCCGCCACACACTCCCTCATGTAGCTCGGTCAGAAGCTCTTTGACTTTCTCGGGATGTAAGCACAAAAGGTAAGGGCCTGCGAAGGACCTTCGGTACAATTTGCGGTCCGAAGACAGCCAGTACCAGGGAGCCACCCGACGAATCTTGTTGGCCTCGTCTTCATCCTCCGGAACTTTATCCTCGGCAAGGAAATCTATGATCGGGTTCATCCAACATGGATTAGCCACTGCTACCTGCGCAACCTCTACTCTGGCTTGGTCAGGAATACTCTTCATACTGATACTTGGCTCCCTTATAAGTTCTATTATGACTAGCCGTGGCGTGTCCTCGGTAGCCGATGAGGCTAACGTGGCAAGGGAGTCGGCGTGCTTGTTTTGTGACCGAGCTACCTGGGATACCTTTACCGTTCCGAATTGACCGATAATCTGCTTGGCCGCACTCAGATAAGCTTTCATTCGAGAGTCCCGAGCCTCGAAGTCTCCTGTGATTTGATAAACAACCAGCCGAGAGTCCGAGTAAATCTCTATATCTTTCGCGCCCAGATGCAATACGGCCCTCAAATCGGCCAATAGGGCCTCATACTCGGCTTCATTGTTTGAGACTTTGAATCCCAATCTGAAGGAGTGTTCCAATCGTATACCCTCAGGGGTGATTATGACAACACCAGCCCCGGCCCCCATAGCATTTGACGCGCCGTCCACAAATACCCTCCACGGGCGAATTTCTGCACTACAAATTACCTTGCCGTCGTTCTTGGGTGTGAATTCTGCGATGAAATCTGCGAGAACCTGTCCCTTCACCGAGCTTCTAGGTCGGTATCTTATGTCAAGCGATCCCAACCGAGTCCCCCATTTGGCAATTCGGCCTGTGAAGTCTGATCTCTTTAACAGTGACTGTAATGGGCTGTCGGTGAGGACGAACACCGTATGAGCCTAGAAGTAATGTGGCAACTTCCTCGTGGCATGCACCAGGGCTAAAACTAACTTCTCCAGGGGCAGGTACCTTGTCTCGGTATCTACCAAGGTTTTGCTTGCGTAATACACTGGCATTTGTACTCCTTGGTCCCTTAGTAACACAGCACTTACGGCATGCTCGGTGACTGAGAGGTACATAAACAAATCCTCCCCGGGCTCCGGGGCCGTCAACCTCGGCGCCTTTGCCAAGTATTCCTTGAGTTCTCGAAAAGCCTCATCACATCCCTCGTCCCAACGAAACCCCTTCCACTTCTTCAGAAGTTGATAAAACGGCCGACAGCGATCGGCAAACTTGGAGATGAATCGGTTCAGGGCGGCTAACATTCCAGTGAGTACTTGCACCTCCTTAGGATTGCTTGGTGGTTTGAGGCGGTTCACGGCTTCTATTTGGTCGGGGTTAGCCTCTATTCCTCGAGTAGAGATCAGATAACCCAGGAACTTGCCAACCCCCACTCCGAAAGTGCACTTCTCGGCATTCAGGCGCAATTTGTGCCACCGTAGTATCTCGAATACTCCCCGGAGGTCTTCCGTATGCTGTGACTCTTTTCTGCTTTTTACCACCATGTCGTCAATATAAACTTCAACCGTGCATCCAATTTTTTCTCGAAATATTCTCGTCATCATTCGCTAATACGTGGCTCCAGCGTTCTTTAATCCAAACGGCATGACCTCGTAGTGATAGTTTGCATTCGGGGATATAAATGCTGTCTTTTCTCGGTCCTCGGGCGCCAAGGCAATCTGGTGGTAGTCTTGGAAGGCATCCAGGAAGCTCATCCTCGGGTGCCCATACGTTGCGTCGACTAGTTGATCAATCTTGGGCATTGGGAATGGGTCCTTGGGACACGCCCTGTTCAAGTCTGTGAAGTCCACACAAACTCTCCATTTGCCGTTCTTCTTCTTCACTACGACAGTGTTTGCTAGCCATCTCGGGAAGAATATTTCTTTTATGACTCCGGCCTCCTTCAGCCGCTGGACCTCCAGGTTCACTGCATCGACGTGTTCTTTTGATGCTCTTCTCGGTTTCTGCTTCTTCGGGGGAAATGATGGGTCTACGTTGAGTTTGTGGACAATGAACTCGGGATCTACGCCGGGCACTTCATATGGGTTCCACGCGAAAACATCTACATTCTGCAAAAGGAACAACAACATCTCTACCCTTTCCCAGTCATTCATGCTTGTGCCTATCTGGAAATACCTGTCAGTATCTGGAAGAATTCTAACCTTCAATACCTCCTCGGCCACGTCCGCCCCTGTTTCCCCTCGGGGTCTCTGTAATTGCTATGAAGTTTCTTTCTCGGCCTGCTCAGCTTGTTCGAGCTGTTCATTTTTCCATCTGACCGCGGCGACAAGGCACTGCCTCGCCACTTGTTGGTTCCCCCTTACCTCGGCAACTCCATACTCAGTGGGAAATTTTACTTTCACATGGAGGGTGGACGAAACAGCCTTCATGGCGTGAATCCACGGCTTCCCCAGGATTGCGGTGTACGGTGAGAATGATCGGACTACTATGAAGATAACTATAACTCCTTTGCCTTCCATGTCCACCGGGAGAGAGATTTGTCCCTCAGGAATTACGACTCTCCCGTCAAATGAGACCAGCGGCGTGTCATACTTCACCAAATCTTGGGTCTTTAATCCAAGACCTTCGAAGAGGTCCGGGTACATGACGTCAGCCCCGCTCCCTTGATCAATCATTACCCTCTTCACCAGGAACCCGCCTATCCGGGCCGTCACCACCAAAGCATCGTCGTGAGGTTGGACCATTCCTTCCAAGTCGTCTTCTCCGAACGAGATGGTCAGCCGTCTAACTTTCTTCTTCTTCTCGGCTGATTCTCCTCCCGTGCAAGCCACTGTCAATACCCTTTTTGCTGCTGTTGTTCCTCTTGGTGCAGCATGGATGACTTCGATTACCCCCAGTGGAGGCGGGAGGGGATTCCTTTTCTGTTGGACGCCCTGTCCGGCTTCTCGATCAGTGGAGTCTACTACAAGCTCTTTTAGGAACCCTGCCTTTACTAGTTGCCCGAGATGATCTTTTAATACCCGACACTGCTCGGTGGTGTGTCCTTTGTCTCTGTGATAGGTGTAGTATAGGTTTTGGTTCCTTCAGGACGGGTCGCCCCCCATTTTGTTTGGCCACCTGAAGAATGACTCGTTCTTGATCCGCTCCAAGATTTTGTGCACGGGCTCTTTAAACGCCACATTAACCCCTTCGATTTGCACCTCCGATTCTTGCATTCTGAAGTCTTTTTTTGGTTTTGTCGGCAAAACGCCTTGCCGAGATCTCCCAATTAATGGAGCTTTCCCCCTGCTCTGCAGCCGGTCGTCCTCCAGGCGTTTGTACTCCTCTATGCATCTCATCAGTTGCCTCATATCCTCGGGGGGTCTTTTCGTCAACGACTCCCGTAATTCAGAGTCTTCGGGGAGCCCCATCCTGAAGGTGCTTGCTGCAATTTTCTCGTTCCCTCCACCAATCTCGTTGTAGAGTTCCCAGTATCGGCTGGCATAACTCCGAAGGGTTTCCCCGACCCTCATCTTCATGGAAAGTAGCGCGTCAACCAGCTGTTGCACTCGGCTGCATGTCACGAATCTACTGCCGAACTCTTGAATCAACTCGGCAAAGCTATGGATGGAGCCTTTCCGTAACCCATTGAACCATCTCAGGGCCGTTGAGCCGAGACTAGAGAGGAATACTTTACATAACAATGCATCATTGTGTGCATGCAAAGACATCATGTGGATGTAGTGACTGACATGCTCCACGGGGTCTGTCCTCCCCTCATAGGAATTGAATGGCGGTCGCGTGAATCTGCTCGGCATAGGGGCTCGTTCAATCTCATCGGAGAATGGAGACCGGGCTGCCATCCGCAAGGCTCGGCTCATGGCGTCCATGGCGGCATTGTGGTGCTGCCGTTCCTCCAGCGATTCTGATCCTCGGTCATCGTATCCATGCTACCGTGAACGGTCCCGTTGATGACGTGGTTCCCGGGAGTGCCGGTGTGACTCTTGAGAGCGTGATCGGTCTCGGAATCGTTGCGTACCAGATCGGTTGGAGCCCTCCTCGCCCCGATTTCTCCTTTGCTGAGGGTTGCAATTCCGTTCTTGGCGCCGACCCCTTGCTTCCAGCTCCAAATCCATTACCAATCTGCGCAACCGCTCCAGCTCTCGGTCTCTATCATCATACTGTCGATGCGCCGAGACGCCTGAAACCGTTCGGTGTGTCTGGGCCGACCCTTCTCCCAATCCGGACCTTTCCTCTCCTCTTGGGTGCTCCTTATCCTCCCGTCGTTTCTGCCTTCTCTCCCTCCATGTCGATCCCCGAGAAGATCCTATGGAACTGCTCGATGCACGCCCTCCTGAACGCTCCTCAGACATTTCCCTTGTTTGAGTCTCAGTTGAACCACAGCTTCGTAGGAGAGCCCCACGGTGGGCGCCAATTGTAGGAACCAAGTATGAGGCTGCTGGGCCTTAAATCACTTGGGCTCACAATTTATTTATAGTGGGCTTGAGGATTTCCTACTCTAGGTTGTTCTCGGCAGAGAGACTCAAAACAACACTCAATTCACACTTTCTCACTTGACTGTTTTCTCTCTCCGTTTTTCTGAACCCCCTCTTCCTTCCAAACTTCTGCTATTTATAGCCAAGGTTAGTGGTGAGATTACGATTTCAGCCTCTGTTAGTGCTATTGAAGGTCCAGTATTATCTGATTTAAGTGGATTTTTAGGTGAGAGTGGGATGCAACAATTATGGCCTTGAAACTTGGTTCCAGCTTAGTTGATAGTGCTCGGTAATGCAGTTTACCGAGCATATCATGATTTACCCGGGCACGGTTAATACGCTTGTTCGGGAAAGCTTATGCCGAGCACACATCAGAATTCAAGGCCCAAAATTGGTTTTTGCGCTAAGGTAGATCCAAGAAGGGCTTAGGGCAATGAGACTGTTCCTGTTGGGCCTAGGCCCAAGGGCCTATATGGGTCTTGGGATCTCTATGCCATACAATATATATATATATATATATATATTTAAATCAGTATAGTAATAGGTACTAATTTTAGCAATTTTGTTCAATAAAATTACACTTTGTCCGCCCTTAACAATACCATCAATTCTTTAAAGAGTATTGTTTAGCCACAAAACTTTTTACAAATTATTGAGGTAGCAAATTCTTATTATTTCACACACTTGCATCACTTTTTACTTACCAATAACCACTCATCACATTAGTAATTTATAAAAATGTTTTAGTTTTAGTATTTTCCACTTAATAAATGCCATAAAAAATTAATAGATTAAATTTAAAACAAAATATACAAACCCAAAAAAATTAGCCTAATAACAAAAATTACCAATAATAAAGCTAAAAAATGATTAAGCTCAATCAACCTTTTTTATTTTCCAAAACAAACAACTTGGTTCTTTAAAAAGTTTTAAATAAAAATCCTTTGTAATTAAACAGTAGAGTCAAAGGCTTGAACCGCCACACACAGCGAGCAGCAAAGCCGCCTCTCTTAACTTCAAATCCTGGCTTTGTCCTGAATGTCTTGCCCTAAAAGCACAATTAGGATGGTATTTATAGTTACACCCCAGACTACAATAAGTCCACAAAACTCCTCCTGATTCACATGGAGCACGGTACCACATCATAATTCACATGGAGATCCCGCTTGACCTTCCTAGGCCAATCATCCATTGTCATTTCCTCAGTTTGTGTTTCAACTTTTAGTAAACGTTCATCACTAAAAGGATAAGCATCAGCAGATTCAGCACCATATAACAATGTGAGAGCTTTTGCTTTCCTTGTTGGTCCAAGAGCTATGACAGCAGGGGTATCCCTACGCTGGATTTGGAAAGCAAGTTGTGCAAGATATAGCCTTCTGTCACCGCGTGGGAGTCCTAGCCATGGCACTTTTGAAAATAATTCATCGAATTCGTAATCTTCATCTAAAGATGTGTATTACTTCAAATGCATCATCCTTTGCCTAAATTTCACATGGAATGTTGTTTTAACCTTTACTTGATCTTTTCAGGGTCAGATTAACTCGTTATAACCCCCTCTTTTTTACATGCCAAAAAATGAAGGAATTTAAAATTTTTAAAAAAGTATTCAACAATAATTGGGGTAGGAGAATTTAAACTCTAGATTACTATGCTGGAAACACTATGAAGTGTTATTTAAGTTATAAGATTCTTGTCTAATAAAAAACAAACTTGATAATATTATTTTTGTCTTCCTTCCAATATAAATAATGAAAGAAATTAACAAAACAATCTTAATTAAAAATTAAATAATAAATAATTCTTAAGTTTACACGATCTAAGTTCCACTAATTAAGTTTTCAAGCTTGATCTTGTGAAGAAAGAACCGATGAGTGCCTGTTAGAAGAAAGGCTTAAGAAAAGAGAGGAGAAAAATGTGGGAAAAAAAATCCCTTTTTAAAAATGATCAACCTGTGTGACCCCATGGATTGACCAACGTTTCAATGGGTTGACTATTTTTTATAACTGGTCCAAAAATTCCCATCTATACCAATATTTTTCCTTCGACTTTGGATATGTTATTAGCTAGGTCTGGGCCCAATTTTCTCAAGTCCAATATATAATTTATTGTGAACTCTACCTCATGCATATTACATGTTCAGATAAAAAATCATAGCAAAAAAAATAAATTATTTAGATTGAAACTATCTTTTATTAATCACTTCATATTTTTCTTTTCGATAAATTTAATAGTTAATGAAAGAATAAAACCTTCTCCTTATAAAATCTTGCAATACAATCCAGAGCTACTATTAACAAATGAAGGCTGTTATATCTATCTAAAATATTAACGGGTAAAATGTTACTATGATTACAAGTAGAATACGTGAACTTCTTGGACCATTTAAAAAAAAAAAAAAGAGGGCAACCTTACTACAAACGTGCCTCTTTCTCTTAGTTAAAATCGATGTCATAAGCCTTAACCCCGTCAAGACCAAAAATCCCAAAATGCTTCTCGTACTCTTCTCCACCCTTCTTGTTCTCATCAAACAAATCAAACAGGTAAGCTTCCACTCCTGTCTCCGGCCTCCGTGGCGTTCCAACATCGTCTGCCGCCCGCCTCACCACGTTTCCGTTGTACACCGACGCATTTTCATCACTCGCCGCCTCGCCAGCCTTCGTTGGCCACCCCGTCTCAGTCACCACCACCGGCACTCCCTCGAACCCCACCTTCTCCATTGCAGACACAAACGCATCCACACTCGCGTCAAAAAGATTACTATACGTTAATGCACCATCTCTAACTGTATTATTCTTAGACTTGAACAATGCGTAGTCCAAAGAAACATGGTTCTTATTGTTTATGTAACTGAAGTAGGGATACACGTTTACCATGAAAGGTGAACGGCTATCGTATAGATATTGTACGAGAGGGATGATAGCAGATTCAATGTACGGGTCAAAGGTTGCTGCGGATGGAGGGTATGAATTTGTTACGACTGAGGCTGCTTGTGGTGATGAGAGCTTGATGGAATTGGTGAGGTTAAGGGTTTTGAGAGCTTGGTAGAGGTTGAGAATGGCGGTGATGACGTGGGGGGTGTAGAACGGGTCTTTGAGGAAGACCTCGTTGCCTACAGCAATGTAGCGGACTTGGTTGGCGGGGATGTGGGCGAAGACATTGGATTGGAGCCAGCTGAGGGTTGTGGCCTCTTTGGCATTGGCCAGGAAGGGGAGGAGCTCGTTAGGCACGCCAATCGTAAGGTTGATTCTGGTACCGGAGAATGATTTGAGGGTGGTGGGGTCAATGTCGAAGAGGCGGACGTATTTGATGCCATTGGATTTGATGAGGTTGACAACGGAGGAGGGTTGTGGTAGATTGTTGGCAACACGACCATAACATATTCCAATGGGTGCTGCACCTGCATGCCCAAAAAAAAATGTCACAATTTTATACTTAAATAGAAAATAATGTGCTATATATATGTGTGCGCGCGCATGTTACATCTGAGTAAATGTAATAAAATGGAAGGGTTTGAGAAACCTGTTGAGGATGGGAAAATGATTAAAATGAGGTGGATTGAGATGAGGGAGAGAGAGAGGTGCTGAATATTAATTGTTGACATTGTATATTTGTGAAATTTCCTTTTTCTTTTGCTGAATTGAATTTGTGAATAATTGAACTAAGGATGGGATTGGGAGGGTTAAATTTATATCTCAGAATGGAATTTTGGTGAGAATTGATGGTGTGGAGAAGATAGAAATTTGGTTGTGAAGTTTTGTTACAAATTTGGTTTGAAGTGGTTTGTGTGGCTTGGCGCATACAAGGGTATTCATCCTATTATTAATTTGTTACTGGTTAGTTCGTTTAGGTGTTGTAGGATGCATGGTCGTTTAGGATCGCATATTTTTATGCAGGGTTTGCTGTTTTTAGCAATTAAAGTATGTCAAGTGATCCCACTTTGACTCTGGTCCATTGAGCAAACAAACCTTTGAACAAGCCATAAGCCTGACAAGAGTCACACATTAGGGGTGAGACACCTTTCAAATTTTCCAACCGGTTAGAAATAAGTTAGGATTTATCTAACATGATTTTCACATAACTCATCACTCACTACATTTTTTTCACGTATCAATCATAAATTTTTTATGTTTTAATTATAATAAATATGGAAGAAAGAATTTATGTAAGTTCTGTGAGAAAATAGACAATATCACTAAATTACAAGATTCTTGACTATACTGATTATAATGTTTTACTTTAATAAATAAGAAAAAAAGTTTACCTATAGTCTTTCTCTCTTCTTTTCTTTTTTCTTTTTTTTCTCATTTTTAGGCCTAATTAATAAATATTCTTAGGACACCAGTAAATATAACGTTTAATGCATATTTTATCCCATTCTTATAGGTCACAGAGTCCACTTTCATAAAAAATAGATAATTAGTACATAAATACCATTCTCTTCCTTTTTCTCAAACTTAGTTTAAAAATCAATTTCTTTGTTTAAACTTCTCATGGAGAACAACAAAAATTACAATTCCATTAAAAATATATATATTACAAAATTAGCAGGGCTGCTGCTTCCATTTGTTATGTGTCACAAATGGATAAAATCACAAAAAATCATCATTTTTTTAATAGAAAAAAGATCATGCAAAGTGAAAATTTCATTCAATGATAAGATTTTTGATCCAGTCTTCTTATTCAATGTCAAGTTATAACTTGTAAAAAAAAGGCTTTATAAGATAAACATAACTTTGAAATTCAAAAGAATCCTATATTTACCTACTACAAGTAAAGTTGATTTAAAGCCTAAACTAATAATCACTCCTACCATTATCTATTTACTTTATTCCTAATAACAAAAATACAATATCAAAATGGTATAATTAAAGAGGAAAATAGAGGCACGTCACAGACCACTGTGCTGTGAATCCATTGGCATAATGCCAGTAATCCAATGATCATCAGAACAATGCAATGATAAAGCAATAAGGGGACTGTCAATTGGTCTTGCACTTGCATAAAAAGAGTGGCAAGGTCACCTTTATTTCCGTGCATTGGAACCTCTGATTCATTGGGTCCCTTGTTGAATTTTTGTACCAACTACCAACCTATTATGAGTACAGTATGATTATAATATCATTGCTCTCCAATCATCAACAAAAATGATAAACTCAAGCCGCTCATAGCACTCTAGCAGAATCCTTTTTCTTTGAAAAAAGAGAAAGGAATAAAGACAACAATTAGACGAGTGACCCCATTAAAGCAGATGAGCCTGAGCCTGGGGAAATGGTACATAACTAATTACACAGATCCCAATTTTGAACCACATAATCTATCTTCCTTTAAAAAATGTCTGCAAAAAAACCTAGAATTCTTCACCAAATGAAAGAGAGGAGCACAAATTTTCATGTAAATAGAACGGTTCAAACCACTCTTACACACAAATCTATGAAACCATCATTAATTACGGCTTTACATACCAAATATGAAACATGCATATATGTTGCATTCAAACAATCAAAATCAATTGAACTCAGCCCACTTGACCCAACAAAGAAACCGTATAAGAATACATAATAACATCTATTTGTATGCATGAGTTTCACCGGAGATCATCCCACTCCAATGATTAAAAGAGAGAGAGTCTAAATAAAATAATTGCTTTTCTTTCGTGGGGGCCTTGAGATCTAAAAGTGTGTTGTTCAAAGCAGCCAAAATCTTACTTTCTCTCCATACAAAGCAACAGCAGTACCGAATCTCCCGCAGTAATCAACACAAGGAATATCTTTAGCAGTCTCTTTATTAAAGAAAATTCCTCCTTTATTGAATGCAAAACCCCCCACATATTTGAATGGATCAACACAATTATACATAACCCTTTCACACAGCAATCTAATTGCTTGTTTCATGAGTAATCCAAAAAACAACCTTTGTCTGCACTCAAAGCACAAGAGCTGCAAACTAATACTAAAACCAAGCCCCTCCTCTTTCTCTTCTCTCAACTAAGCCTAAAGATGTCTTTGCAACAACCCCAGCAGCAACAACCCCAGCAGCAGCAACTCCCTCAGCCACAACAACAGCCAGTTCTGGTTTACCCCAACACTGTCACTGGGGAACCACCTTCACACCATTCAAATGGGTCATTTGGGACAGTTTTTATTGTCCTTGCTGTGATCATTGTTGTATCAGCTATAGCTTGCTTTCTTGGCAGGCTCTGCAACCGGCGTTACAACAAACAAAAACCAGCAAAGCAAAACCACAACTTTCGTCCCAAAGATAATGGGGACATTGAGTTTGGGTTTGGTAAGAAGAAAGTTCCAACAGGCAAACCATCTGGAAATGGAGGAAGCAGAGGGCACAGGCCATTTGAAAATGGTGATAATAGCAGAGGGCATAGGCCATCCGAAAATGGTAATCATCACCATCACAACAGAGGTGAAATGAGGCCAGGTGGTGATCATGAAGGAGAGCCCAGAGCCGGTGCATGATGATGGTATAGAAAATCAAAGATCAGGAGCTTCCATATGATATAGTTATGTACCTGGCTTACATTTCTATCAAAATCCTTCTGTTTTTTATTTTAATTTTTCTTCTGTATTTTCATATCTCCAGTGTCCACCCACAAGGGCCACAACTTGGAATATGTAATTACATATGGTGGTGTTGTGACATGCAATAGTTTTAATTAGCAAGGCTGTTTGAGCTGAAAAATCAAGAAATATATATCTACCTTAGAATATATATATATATATATATATATATTAGTTACTATAAAAGGATTCAAATCCTAATTCTCCTGATAAAGAAGAGTCGTCTTTGATTACAAGGCCCTTGACTTAGACTGTGCACCTTCAACAACAAATTTTTTTATTACATTTAAACTGAGTCCTCTTACAATTAAGTACACAAACTTTCAATTGTCACATTTGACCCTTTAAGGTTTGGATCGAACGAAATTGTTAGGATTCTGTCAAAATCCTTCTCAACAATTCAATTTTAATTCAAATTTTAGGGTCAAAATAGAACAATTGAAATGTTTTGCAGAACTAAATTGTTACATGGCCAAACTAAAAGGGAAGAGTTTAATTGAAGGTTTGTCCACAAAATACAAAATATATTAATTTGGATGGAACCTAATGATTATATTTTAATCCAAACTTAGGGGATCAAATGTAAAAATTAATTTTTTTTTAATAAAACTGTGATTAAACCAAACCATAAGAGTGAATTGTAATTCACTTTTTAAAAAAATATAAGTTTAGAAAAATTGTCTAAAATCTTTCAACATCACCAATAAATTATCCAATAATTACAAAACTAACCTTTTGAGGTACTTGCTAGATGGTATGCAACTGTCATTGTAGTTCATCAAATGACTTGTCCAATTCGTGTATATGTATTTGGGAATGTGCATCAGTCAAGCTAGGTAGATTGAAGGGAGATTCTTAATTGGCCTAGCCAGGACGAGTGGAAATGTTTTCAAACCGATACCAAACCAAATGAATTAGTTGAAAGTATGGATGGATTTAACATAGAATGGAAAGCATGAATTAATTAGATCTCGTTTTAGCTACATATAATCCTTTAACTCTATAACTAAGAACTTTGGAAACCAACGAAAGGCCCTAAATACAAGAAGTAATAATTGGTTAGACTCTTAGTGTGAATGGAAGATATCCCATCACAGTTTTAACGTGTAATTCAAGCTGATATAGCTGTTTTTCTTAATAAAATTCTTAGTCTTTTCCTCAAAAAAAAAAAAAAAAGTTTCAAACAAAAAGTACAAATAGTAAGTGGCGATATAAATATATTACACATGTATATGTAGGCCTTGTCATGGATCCAAATTCTGATAAATATACGACCCAACCCAACTGATAAGCTCTACTAAGCCCATGGAGGGCAGTGCCACGTTGAAGCTATAGCCCTCAATCTTTTTTGAAATGGTTTAAATTTTTTAGAAAATAGTAAAGTTATGAACCATTTTACAAATATTTTTACAAATAGGTGATATTGCTATTGATTATTAGTAAGTAAAAAAGTAATGTTAGTAATGGACTCATAAGAACCAATAAGAATTTGCTACATCAATAATTTTATATAAATATTATAAAATAGTTTGTGATTATAAAATTACTCAAATTTTCTTTGACCCTTTCAAATCTATATATCTTGTGACCCAATAATACTAATTAATTCATAAATACTCTCTTTTCTAAATGAACCCTCTAATTCTATAGCTTCTGGTTCAGTGGGTTTGTAAACATTAGGATATACGGTATTATTGAACCAAACAAAGCAACAAGCAATAAAACCAAAAATTGCTAAAAAATTTGTGACACATTCAACTCAACTCCTTTTCTTTTCTTTTCTTTTTTTTTTTTTTTTTTTCTGTTTATTATTGTTATGGATTTTAAGATCTTCATGCATTGTGCAAAATGTCTGCATTTTTCCATGATTGTCGTTTAGCTAAATACCGCCTTTCATTATTGTACCGTTTAGGAACAATACAGAATTGTACCTGTTATGGTGAAACAGAGCCAAACCGTGTAATATTCCATTTTCTGAAATCCTTGTCCTACAAGTTTACATGCCACTTTTTGTTTCTTTTGTAAAATATAAGCGTACCACTTATTTGAAACTTGTGAAGAAAGTATTAGTATTTGCAGTTATTATTATTAATAACAGACTTATTACGTTTTGTAATTTTACACTTCAAAATGATGTTTGGTTTTAGAGTGTTACTGTTTCATATACAATACTTTAATAGGCTTGTAGCGATGTCTATATTAACTTTGTCATTTATTTATTTTTTTTTTAAGTTAATGAAGGCTTTTCTTTTTTTTTTTTTTTTGATAACTGTAAATGAAGGATTTGATTCTGAATCAAAGCCCACGTAAAGGATCAGAATACCATTAGTAGATCACATAGGTTTATAGCTGATTGGTAAATTGGGATAATTGACAAGTAATCTTATTCTTAAATGTCATTTCTTTGTCAAAAACCCAACTTAACAGCCGTAAAAGCACCAAATAGCACTGCATGAATTCAATTGGGAATTACCATAATTTTTTTTTCCTTCAATAATCTAAGATCAAAGACCTCACATATTGAACATGAATGCAGATCAAACTATACTCATATATTAAACTAAGGAGCCAAAAAAATTTTCACCACAATTAACCACAACCCTCTCCATTTAATTGAAAATTGAAAGAGTCAATTTCATGATTAAGAATCTTATTTATAGGGTGTACATTTTTTTTTTTTTTTTTTGTGCAAAGGATAATAGATTAAAACTAAACCAGAACAAAAATCTTAAAGCAAAGCTGGTTTAGGTACATCCTATTGAAGTCATCCTCAAAAATAGAAAGCAAGTCCACAAGCGAACTGTCAAAAATAACAAAACCTAAATTATGGCTCGAACCCATCCTAGCAAGCTCATCAACACAGCAATTCACTTCACAATAGCAATGACTAAACCGGACCTAGGGAAGATTTCAGATCAATTGCCTACAATCACCCAAGATAGGAGACAATGTTATTTACATAATTAGGATTGGCCAAGACATCTATAATAGCTTTAGCATCCAGTTCATTCTCTACACAATCAAAGTTACAATTGCTGCAAATAAGAAGTCCATCCCGATTTTTCTAGCGAACCCTTTAATCTAGTGAACATTATTTAAAATGAAGAAGATGGTATTGATTCTTAAATATATATATATAAATATATATATATATATATATATACACATAAAGAGGATGGTATACATGCTTCAAAAATGGTAAGCTTGTATTCATTTTCCAAATAATAAAGAATGAAATAGTGATTATGTGCTGTCATGGGTTGTTTTCACAGGAGCTTTTGAACCATTCGATGGTTGTTTTTTATACCAACTCTAGTAATCGGTCAAAAAACACACACATGACACTCTCACTCTCTCTCTCTCTCTCTTCTGGCATCAGATTCCCACTGTCACGGATTTGCAACTGACTACTACGATACCCTCCCAATTGAAAAGCACAGGAGTGTTGGCATTGTCGCGTACCATTTTGCCTCTAGTTTGGAGACATATACAGGGAGACATATAACAAAAGTTAAAAGCTCCTTTGTACTCATCCAAATTAAAGAAAGAAAGAAAGAAAGAAAGGCTTTTAAGACCTGGGACTCTACTAGTACTCTTAGCAAACTCACAAACAAACCAAAATTGTTGTAAATGGAGACAATGAGGGGTTTGGAGAGAACAGTGGAGTGGCTTAGACCCTTTGTTCGGACAAAGACCTGGGACTATTGTGTTGTTTGGAAACTAGGAGATGATCCATCTAGGTAGTATTACTATTAGCATATTGTTTTACATTGTATCAAACATTTTCAACTAGACCCAACATCAGATTTTGACACTCTTTGCTCTTTTTTTTTTCTTTTTTTTTTGTGGTCATTGATTATTGTAGGTTTATTGAATGGATGGGTTGCTGTTGTAGTGGTGGTTATAGATTTGTTGCTAATGTGAAAGAGGAAAGAGGCGTGGAGCATCATTTGAGTCCTCTTTGCAAAGATGGTCACTTCCAGCATCCCATAAGCACAAAGGCTTGTGAAGCTCTTGCTCAACTTCCTTCTTCTATGCCACTGTATTCTGGGTACAACTTTCTTTCTCTCTCTCTCAAAATCTTGACCTTTCATTCTGTGAATACATGATAAAGATACAATGATATGGAAAACTGGAACCAGGGTTCATGGTGAAGTTGTCATATCAACCCAACCCAGGTGGATTTGCGATGCCAATGCCTTGGATTCAGATATTTCAAACGTGGGTACACCAATATCTCTCTCTGTGAATTTGCTTTCAGATAACAAACTGATGAAACCAAAAAGAAAGTACATACTCCATCCTATGGATTAAACAGTCTGATTTTCCAAGAAATAAAATGTTCAAAGAGTAGGCTTTTGCTTCCTCAGGTCCCAAACACAATAACTGAATTTCAATTTTTTTTTACCAAATATTTTCTTAGCAACCAAAAGGAGCTTTAGGCCATTGATATGGGCTTGAGGCTAATCACATATTCCAGGCTCTAGGCTCTAACATATATTTTTCCTTAAGTGTCCCTCATCAAGTAGTTGATGATATGCTTGAAAAATTGACTATACTACCAAGACATAGAAAACATGGGACATCCCACAGATTTGTTACATCATAAATGGCCATATCTGAAAGGATCATTATGGATTGAGACAGACCATTAGAAAACATAGAGGTGTTACTGGCTACTTAACTAAAAATAAAATTTTATTTTGACAGGACAAACTCGGAACCCGAGTTCTGATCCCAGTTGTTGGTGGTCTTATTGAGCTCTTTGTCGCAAAGCATGTAAGATTAGCTTTGTGCTTAATTTAATTTCAGCATTATAATTGAGATATTCTCCTCCCGTCTATAAATATATAATTCTTCTTTTCAGCTACCAAAAGACCAAAAGACCATAGAGTTCATTACAGCTCAGTTTAACATCTCTTTAGACCAAGATGCCAAGAGTGTCTGGAACACTGCCAATGTGAAACTCAGTGAACATCATCTTGCTCCATTGCCTGAAGAGTACTCACAACATTGGCCTGGAATACAAGCTCTTTCTCCGGTGACCCAGTCCAGCTCCTATCCTAGTGTTGAGGGATTATCTAGTGGATCCACTCGTTCCAGTGAATGTCCATTTGACTTAAATTGTGGTTATATACCACTACATGGTTCTATGAATCAGTCAATTGGAAAATCTTCTGGCTCTAAAAAGCCTGAGTACAATGTGAGTTCATTGAAGACAAAATTGGCATTAAATTGTGGCAATGTGGTAGAAAAAGAGAAGGAAAAAGTTATCCAGGAGCCAAAAACAAAAAAATTCCATTCAAAAAATCTCGCCACAGAGAGGAAAAGAAGGCACAGGATTAAAGATGGGCTCTTCACTCTACGTGCTTTAGTCCCAAAGATAACCAAGGTTAAGATGATAAATACTTGTGAAATACTATAATAGTGAATTGGTCTCCCTTTTTCCACCCAACTTGGATGTGCCTCTCTGTATTTATTCAGCTTTTATTCTTTCATTTAATGAATTTCTAGATGGATAGAGCTGCGATTGTTGGAGATGCAATTGAATATATACAAGAGTTGCAGAAGGAGGTTGAGCAACTTAACGATGAGCTCAGGGAAATGGAAGAAGAGGACTGCGAAAAGAATAGAGCAGAGTTGAAGATCTTAAAACCAAACAGAACAAATGGTGGCACCACATGTTTTGCTCCTACTGAGCAAAAACCAGAATCATCCAGCCTTGGAGAAAAGAAGCAAACAGAGGTATGTAGTGCTAGCATAACCTTTAGCTGTCACTTCCAATGTCTTTGTTCAGTTTATTATTGCAATATGCCTCAACACCTTTGGCATAAACCTTTTCTTAGGTGCAAGTGGAAGTAAGCCAGATAGGCCAAAGAGACTTCTTGATTAAGATCATCTGTGAGCAGAAGCGAGGTGGGTTTGCGAGGTTCATGGAGGCTATAGATTCCTTAGGACTTCAAGTAGCCGATGCCAATGTCACCACATTCTGTGGCCAGGTCTTGAACATTCTCAGAGTTGAGGTAAGATTCAAGTAAAGACATACCAAAACGGGTTTAGGTGATGTGAAAGTAATGGTTTATTGCTAAAATTCCTCGGGATGTTTGGAGCTCAGTGGGAAATATAATAACTTCATTTTGCCTTTGCATAGCATCAGCCAGTCCTTATTTATTTACATAGCACTGAAAGAGCCAGCTTGTTAGGGAATACCATCATAACCAAAACCATAAAAAATAATAATAATAAACTGAGAGAGAGAGAGAGAGAGAGAGAGAGAGTAAACAAGTCAATAAATTTATTTTAAGTAAAACAACAATGTATTCATATTGAATCCTGCTTAAAATTGCATAACACATCCATTTCTCCTTTTGCATGATTGTTCGTTGGATCATCTGTCTGATACAGAATAACATTGTATATTGCCCAGGCAAACACAGACATTAAGCCGAAGAAGTTGAGGGATGCTCTGTTCGAGCTAGTAGACTGTAGACTATCACAATAGACGGAAGATAGAATGTGTGGTATTGATTTCAGAAAGCAAAGGGTATGACAAAGTTTTGACACCTCCTCTAACCATATAGTATCACTCAATATTGCATGATCATTGATACATCAACTTTGAAATCCAATTTAGTAAAGTAGATCTTGAAAATATGAAAGTAGAAAAGGGTAAAATTGCAGCTTTCTAATTTTGTAGTTTTTCTTCAAGTCGGTTTATGATAGATGGAGCTCATCAAGTGTGTCTTGTACATAACTTTCTTACCTCTTGTTTCATTTGCGAGACATTTAGGCATACTACTTTTGAATTTGAGAATTTTTCCCTCCTGTGTTGCCTTTCGTTTCTTCTCAAGCGAATAACTTGATTATTTTGCAAAAGAAACTACCAGCATGTTGCAACTTCTACAGTTCATATATTAAGATACAGGTAATTTCTTCTGGCAAAAAGAGTAGAAAAACACGATGATAATAGTAGTAAATGATATGCATCCAATACAGAAAACGCTAAATCATTTCACCATGATAAAACGTTTATCACAATAAGTATTCACACAAAAATGAACGGTCTCGCCCCAGTATCAAGACATTGTTGGTATTAAAATTTACCTTCTGAGTATTACTTAGTTTAAGCTTCCCCTACTCTGCAAATACTTTAAAGGACTAAGTGATATACCAGGATTCACCAGAAAAGGAAAAAGGGGAAAAAAGAAAAAGAAAAAAAAGCTTTACACACTAGTTAAGTCAGATTAAATCAAACAAATGCCTCTCTTGCAGATATTGCCTTTTCTAGTGCCCTATATGGGTCAAATATTGTGCAGTAGAAAACCATTTGGAATCACATGTAGTTAAAACCGGCGGGCACTGCCTTCTCTTGTGCTGCCATATCGTTGCTCACCACTACGTGCATTAAAGGCTCGAGTTTCTGATTCAGAACTTGAATATTCATCCTTAAGCTTTGGCATTTCTTTAGAATTGTATGGTCCACTGTATGGTCCACTGTACGCGTCAAGATCTGAGCCGTCACTGCCAAGTGCCATCCTCCTAAATCTCATAATTTCTTTATTGTATTGGCCAGAATCATATATTGTGCTCTGGCCATATTTCACCCCATTAGACAGATCAGACATTTCACCTTCACTGTCCAATGCTCTTACCACCTGAAATGGAGAGCCCAAATAGTTTATTGTAGTCAGAGAACTACCACAAGAAGCTTGGAGATGGGAATAAGTTTTATAAGAAAAGACCTACATATTAGTCATAGAAGATTAGAAGTCAAACTGTATTAAAAATAGGAGAAAGGGTAAAGCTGATGTAGAGCTAACCTTATGTCATTTAATCCCATTAAGCATATTTCTCTCTTAATGTTATATGTAAATAAGAAGCATGAGATTGAACTGGCAACAACAAAGAGAAATCACAAAGTGCTGTTTATTAGTATTACCTGCGCCATGCGTGGGCGTTTTGGAGCAGAATGCCTAATGCACGCAGCAGCTGCCTCAATCATTCTGAACATTTCAACCTCCACATACTGCTTTTCAAGTCGTGGATCTACCAATGCACTAAAATCAGCAGTTTCAAGGGCATGAATAAGGTGTGGACGAGCCTGACAACACATTTTTCAAAGGGAACCAAGTGAATCATAAGAAAAGAATTACCAGCATCATTCTAACAGATTAAATGTAAGTACCCAAAAATAAATAAATTCTATGATTCAAACCCTCTACTCTAGATACCAAGAGATGATATAGGAAATCATTACACTTAAGTATTTAGGACCTTTTGATCGTTTATAAGGTCAAAGAGTCTTCATCTGTTGGACATGGTCAAATGAAACATGGACTTGAAACAAATCCAAACTGACCATAGAAAGTAGCTCAGCCTAGGCAGCAGTAGCTTTTGGTATGCCTAATATTGTCCTTCTTAAAGAAAAAGCCTTCACAAATTTGTTTTGATCACAGCATGTCAGTTTTCAGAAATCAGGATTGATCATCTCATACAGATTCGGAAGGTGGTTTTTTTTTTTTTTTTTTTTTTTTTTTCGATGGGGGAAGTGGGAGGGGGGAGGGGGGAGGTGGATTGTAAGTATAGATTCAGCAGGTTACAGAGAAAAATCCTGGGCTGTCGTCAAAACCAAACCCCTGGCAATGCTAAAAATTTATTATAATTTTTATTGATATACAGAACTGAATTGAAATTTTTGTACCAACTCTCAAATATACATGTTATCAATTGCAATTGTAAGGGTGCAATAGGGATGTATTGGACTAGGAAATTTGCATTCATTGAAAACAGAAGGCAATGGGAGACAAATGAGACACCTTCAAGGTAAGCAAAACTGTTTTACAAGAAAACATACAAGGCATTAGGGAAGAATTTAATTTAGTCACTCCATTGTTTTTCTTGAGATATCCATGTGACAATACCAAAGTGCAAGAGAGGTAGCTGACATGGAAATACTTCTACTAGAATAAGCATACTTTATCATTTTCACTTTTTTCAAATATGAAGTAATAATATTGGCCACAGTTAAACTTCTTCCATATTTCAGGCCCCAGGGTCACCAACATTTGAAAGAAAACTAGTAGTAAAAGGACCACTGGAAAGAGTGTAAGTTAGAAAGTCCATCAGTCTTCTAAATAACTTGAAGAGTAAGTACAGTGATAATTCATACCCATTCAACCAAACTCTCATCTCCCAAAGGCTGCCTTGGGTCAACAGGTTTACGCCCAGTGATTAGCTCTAGAAGCACAACTCCAAATGAGAATACATCTGATCTGTCTGTTAATTTTCCACTCGATGCATATTCGGGTGCCAAGTACCTGACAGGCAAATTAAACATTGATTATGCAAAGACAAAACCAAGTTTTTAAAATCCCTTTACTATTAACTGAATAAAGCCAAAAATTATCATGTAATGGATCCAAAATGGGAGTTTTCTCTCTTTAGATTCAAGTCCGTCCTCTATATCTCAACCAATCACTTCCTTGCCTTCTAAAGGAAGTGATAGATTGGATTGTTGTAAATATCCATCCTGGCTAAGTTCTATTTCTCAGAATGTGATGGAGCGCCACTGGGCAATAACTGAAGGTCCTAAACCCCACCTCTGTTTCACATGACCACATATCATGACTGTTTGAGGTATTTGCCATTTTTAGTACTTCAACTAGCTTTCTCTGGAATTGTACTCATGAATTGTAGGAAGAAAAAGAAATGGAACAGACTCATAAAATGCTTCAACATTGTAAAAGTGCCAAGGTGTTCCAGACATTCAAACCTACCCAAATGTCCCCATGACTCGAGTGGATACATGAGTGTGAGTGTCATTTGCCAGTTTGGCAAGTCCAAAGTCTGCAACCTGTGCTCAAAGCAATTCTCAAATTAAAACCTGTTAGAGAAACATCATTGGTAGCATTAGAAGAGAAAAAAAAAAATAAGCAAAGAGATCAAAACACATGCCTGTGCCTCAAAAACATCATCCAAAAGAATATTTGCCGACTTAATGTCTCTGTGAATAATTTTTGGATGGCCTAGAAACAAGTGACGGTGAGAAGAAATAATCAGATAACATAGTTATCTAACAGTTAATTAAGCATTGGACGGTTATATTAGATCGACAGGAGTTCATAAAAAGTTAATATGACCTAAATTTTACTGGTGAACTGTCTTTACATTATGGAGGTGGGCAAGAAAATTAGATTTCAATTCATTGAAAAAAAAAAACTCAACTATGATCAAAGGCATATTCAAGCATTGCTAAACAAAAGAAAATATTTAAGAGAGAATGTTTTTGTTTTCAATAAGCACAAGTACAATAGTCATGATAATGCCAGAAGAGATACATACAATCTTCATGTAAATATGCCAAACCCTTTGCAGACCCTAAAGCAATCTTCATTCTTTTGGTCCAATCCAACACTGGCATTCCTTGACCTGACAGCAGATACCAATATCATACTGAGAATTATGAGTTTATGACAATGATTGATAAGGTGAGAAAACAAGAATTTCCCCTTACCATGCATATGATGCTCAAGTGTTTTATTTGGAACAAATTCATATATGAGCATTCTTTGTTGCTCAGAGATGCAATAACCCACCAACGAGACCAAATGTCGATGATGAACACGACTAATAATCTCAACTTCAGCCCTGAATTCCCGCTCCCCTTGTCCACTACCCGCCTTGAGCTGCTTAACAGCCACCACCCTTCCATCAGGTAGCTGACCCTTGTAAACATACCCAAACCCACCCTCACCAATAACATTTTGGCGAGAAAACCCATTGGTTATCTCCATCAACTCTTCATAGGTGAAAAATGACTTAGTAGCACCTAGGGAATTCGATTCTGGTGCCCCTCCTTGTCCTTGGTATGCATTCCCCCTTTGACTCCCTTGACTACTTCCAAATGAATGATAATAGAGATCTCCTCCATTATTCCCCACAGTCTGTGACTGGTTGTAGTAAAATCCATCTGTATATCAGAAACGCCAAAATTAATAGATCATAGAGACATGTAGTATGCAAGTCGAATCCTCAAGAACTTCTTTTTACCTGTTTTCACCGCAACACTATTGGGGGGCATGTAATGGGAGGTATAGATCTGAGCTCGCCTTTTCCTCCGTCTTGTGGTTACGCAAACGACTGCAATTAAGGCAATGATGAACACTCCTGCTACCGCCACCCCAACATAAGTAGCAGTAGTAGTAACAGTTTCACTCCCACTCTGTGCTGGTGGTGGTGGGCTGGAGCTAACCTCAGTAGAGGAACCTACAGTTTTGGGGGGAGGAGGGGACAGGCCAGAACCAGAAGGGGATGACCGAGGTGATGGTGATGATTTGGCTGGAGGGGGTGGCTGAGAAGTGTTCGATATCTTGGGTGGTGAACCAGGCGGGTTAGGTGAGGAACTGGCAGTTGGAGGAGGAACAAGGGTATTAGATGGAGGTGGTGAAGTTGGCTGAGAAGTAGAATTATTATCAGTAGGAGGAGGAGGAGGAGAAGAAAGAGGAGGAGAAGAAGAAGAAGGTGGGGATTGTGATGGAGGTGGCGAGTTTTGAGAAGATCCATTATTATTAGAAGGAGGAGGAGTAGGAGTAGGAGTAGAAGGAGGAGGAGGAGGAGGAGGAGATTTTTGTGGTGGTGATGGTGGTGGAGGTTTTGAATTTGATGGTGGTGGAGGTGAAGCCTTCGGAGCTACTGTATCCGATGGCGGTGGGGGTGAAGGGGGATTAGAACCTGAGCCTGGAGACGAGGTAGGAGGCGGGGATTTTGAATTTGAAGGCGGTGGAGAAGAAGTAGTAGGAGGAGGAGGAGAAGGAGGAGGAGAACTTGAACTAGGTGAAGGTGGAGAAGATGAAGAATCCACCGGTGGAGGAGAGGAATTATCAGGTGGGGGAGGAGGACTATCTTTCCCTGATCCCTCTGGTGAAGGGGAACTAGAGACCAAAGAACCCAGCGTTTCCGCTGAGTCTGCCATTCTCCTTAGCTTAACAAATTTCGTTATTTTGTGATTGTTTTCTTTTTCTTTTTCTTCCTGCCAAAGCTTTCTTCTCAAATGCTTTCTATTGTATCTTCTCCTTCTTCTTTCTTCAATTCTACAAACATGGATTCTACATTTCTTTCTTTCTTTCAAATGTTAATAAAAAAAAAAAAAAAAAAAAAAAACTACTGCTCTGTGATTTACAGCAGAAACCACACAATCTCAATCACAACAAACTACAATATGCTCAATTTGCACGCCAAGAAAACAAAACTGAATTCTAAAGACACAAACTTGAACCAAACAAAAACGATAGGAGAAAAAATGAAACCTGGGTTATGTGTGGAAAGTGAAAATAAAGTTGAAGCTAGATCAGAATTCGTGGATTCGCATGGTGATGATGAGCCATTTTCAGAGGGGTTGAGGAAATAATGGTGAGAGAAGAGAACGGCTTCAATGAAACGAAGTCAAAGAAACTAATAAAAGACAATCCAACAACAACAAAAATTGCAAGAAATTCTGGTTCTTACTTCTTATTAAGGTAAAGATTTTGTCTCATTTTTGGTTGGATTGGACATTGGAGCGCAGTATCCTTTTCGGTTTGTTACAAATTGTTACGTCCCAACTGTCTCGCTGCCTTTGTTTTCTAATGGTGCAAATTCTCCTTCAATTTCGGGTTACCGCGCAAATTAAGAATAACGGGTTTTGTTCTGCCCGGGTTTGGGTCTTTACCCGGAAAGGAACCAGCGATAAATAATATCCACTATAATCTTGCCACATCTCTCTCTCTCTCTCTCTCTCTCTCTCTCTCAAGAGTTACTGAGTCAGTAATTAGTTTTTGTTTAAAAAAAAATTCTGACTCAGTAATTTTAAATAGATGAAAGGCTTTTAATGGAATGCTAGACCATATCACTTGTCCACTATAAGAACCTTATAATTTCTCTAGTCTCTCTCTCAAGAGTTTACTAGTCTCATTACACGCTCTTTGCGCGTACAATGAGATTTTTTTTTTTGGTCTAGTGTCATAATTTCCTTTTTTAATATATAAAAAAAATTGGCTTTTTTTTTTTTTTATGGATAATTTTGGCTAAGTTTGTTTTGAAAACATATATTAGTAAGAGAGTGTCCTATTTTATATGCATTTTAAGTGGAGTTAGAAATATATTTTTACCAGGTTGTTCTCAAGTCTTTTCTCTGTTAAACATTAGGTTTAGGGGTATTTCTAAACCACATAAAAGTCCAGTCTAAACAAGATAAGCTCCTTAAATAGTATAGTAGTATAGATATATATGATAAATTGTAAATTATACCCCTAAAATTTGAGGATATTTAAATTTTACACTTTGAAGTTTCAAATTTTGGAATTTACCTCTGAAATTTTTTTTCACCTTGATATTTCAAAATTTTGATTTTATCCCTTGAAATTTCAAGGTGTTTGGCTTTTATGGTCCAAATTATAAAACTTTAAGGAGAAAAATCTAAACACCCATAAAATTTAAAAGGTAAAATCCAAATTCTGAAACATTAATATGTAAAATTCAAACACCCCAATACTTCATGGAGTAAAATCCAAATTTTCAAACTTCATAGTGTAAAATTCAAACACTTCTAAACTTCAAAGGTATTATTTTTTATAATGTTGTAAGATTTTGTTGTGCCTCTAAACTTTCTTTTTTTGAAAAAGACCTCTCATTTTTGGGTTACAATATTTCTTACTGGATAGATTCAGTGATACAAAAAATTTCACAACTTTTTTTCATAATTTTTAAGGTTTCATGTTGTGTTTTATGCATAGTAAAATTGATAAACTCATGTAAAAATAATACCAATTTAGGAAAATTGTGAGTTTTTTTTTTTTTTTTTTGGTTGGGGGGGGGGGGGGTGTGGGTGGTTGTTGTTGTTTCTAGCCTTATTCTTGGGTCTAAACTAAAGTCCAAACCCCTAGACTCCGATTTTATTTTTTTCTGGTCCTTCTGGAAGATCAAAAACCTTTATCTCGTTTGAATATGGAAGAGTTTATAAAGGAATCTTCTAATAACCAAGTGATGTGCACTCATTCTGATCAATTTTGACTCCAAATTCTTTTTATAAACATTTTGTAGTTTGCCTCCTACAAAGCAACAACTGCACCTAATACCCATTTTACAAAGCAAAAACATTCAAGAAAGACAATAGTTATATCAAATTATCAACCAGTTCTGTTACTCAAAACTACGTATGTCACGCCGAACCCAACTATAAAGATAGGCATGTGACAACTGCCGCACGCTTATATGGTAAGCACCCTACAAGTATGCAAAACCTTCTTAACAACTAAAATTTATCCTCAAAAATTAAATCAAATAAATCCAAAATACCTAAACAATTTATTTATGAATAGATCTCCAATAATTTAATATGAACAAAATCCAAACCTCATGTACATAATGTCAATTGGCCAATAAATATAAAACTATTAGAAGACCATCCAATCCCAAAATCACTAAACTTCTTTTCCTACTCAGAACACAATACCAAAACTCCCAAAACTTGTTATTCTTCACAATCTGAAACTGGAGGGGAAAAAGGGGTGAGCTGACAACTCAATAAGTAACCAAATTTTTAATAAGTTCTATCAAGCAATAGATCTGTAAGGTAATACTAGCCTCATCACACGTGCTTCGCGCATGCGATGAGGCTTTTTTTTTTTTAGTGGTCCTATTTTGTAAAACAAAAATTGTGTTTTTTTATTATATATATAATTTTTATTTTAAAAATCTAATTTATAAGTGAATAAATCAATTTGAAAAATAAAATGAGAGTAGTCCTATTTTTTAGACAATGTTTTAATGGGAGTTATAGTTGCATTTTTACCGAATTGACCTTTAGTTTTGTCTCTACTTAAACATAAGGGTGTAAGAGCATTTTTGAACTAAAAAATGAGGAATCCAAATAGGGGAAGCCCCTTAAATAATAGTATAGAAGATGTAATATGAGTCTTCAAAAGTTATGATATACTATTGGTTTTCAAAAATAACTAAAGAAGTTTCGTAGTCTTAAAATAATAAGTTGCAAATAGATCACATACTTTAATCTTACAAATATATCATAGATGGTTTAGAAAGTAGTCAATTTTCCATATATCAAAAGCTATACCTTACAATAGGTTCCAAAAATACACAAGCAGTTTTAATAACTCAAAATAGTTCAAATACTCAAACATTTCCAAAATCAAATATGTAGTTTCAGGGACTTAAAATAGTTCAAATATTCAAACGTAATTCATATTTTTAACAATCTTATGACTATAGTCACGCTATATCTCCGTGACTAGGCATTAGAGTACCAATGAATAATCTTCATTGGTTGGGTATCAAAGTACCAATGAATAACTCTCATTGCCATTGGTTTGGGTATCAGAATACCAATGAATAACCTCCATTGGTTTGAGTATCAAAGTACCAATAAATAACTCTCATTGGCTGGGTATCAGAATCATTTCATAGTCAGATTGTCCATAATCATATATATGAAATCATAGTTTCTAACAAAAATATATCTTATTCAAGCATGTATATAAAAATCATATACTCAATCTTAAAATATATTTATAATAATCCTTTACTTGAAATCAGTAATACAATAAAAATAAAAATTCTAACAATTATAAACAATTTTCAGTAGTTAAAAATACATTAATATAAACAAAATAAAACCCAAATAGGATAAGGTTACCTACCTCCCAAAGCCATACCAAAAGAAACTTATCCCTAACACTTCTTCTAAAATCCTTAGATATCACCTAAAACAATTTTGCAAGTATCATTTACTCAATACTCAAATAATTTAAAAATGACTTATAATGGTATCCGGCCAACAGAGCGACTACTAAAAATATCCAATAATTTCTTTTTACTATCTCAAAGTAAAAAATTCTTGTACATATCCTCTACTGCCTCTAACAAAACCTAGGATACATATTGTCATATAGGATCAAAAGCATAGCTTAGACCATGTTCCATGATCACTTGCTGACTTCCCCAAACGCCTCAATTACCAAACCAATGAACTAATAATAAAAATAATATTAGAAGGAAGCTGGCGTTGGCGCATTGCTTTGTCAAGGGGATTATTCTATGGATTAATTATATATATATATATATATATTTGCCACTTGCGCCTCTAACTTTTTTTTGGCATGAGGACAGATCACACAAATCAAGCTCTGACTCAAACTTTTTATGGAAACACTCTTCTTCCTCTACCAAATCAATAAACAAATAATAATAAATCACAAAGAAATTTTTTTTTTTTCTCTTTTGGTTAAACAAGTACTTGTATAAACAACAAAAGCAACTACAAAATGGTCAAAGTATTGGCAACATGCCTATAATAATACAACTCATTCCTATCAGATTCAAGTAATATATTTAAGTCATCAGAGGGAGAGGTATCAAACACAACAAAATTCTCCAACAAGGAACAACCCCTCTTAGCCAAAAGGTCGGCGCATTTATTCGTCTCTCTAAACACATGCCCCACCCGAACCTGCCTGAACCTGGCCATGAGACACCTGCAATTATGCAGTAAAGTAGTAAAACTTCTACTAGGACAATTTGTATTTTGGAGCATCTCCGATTCTCCACAATCACCCTGGCATCAAGCTCTATTTCTAGCTGGCTTATTCCCAATTGAATAGCCAAATCATAAAGAAGTTGGTGTTCCTTTTCGTCAAGCCTTTTTTTTTTCATCAATCCGATACTATTCCTTTAAGAAAAATTATGCAGAACAGACCCATGCGGCCATGCCTAAAGAAAGTCTCACTATTAGCCAAAATACTCACATAAACAAAATATTCTAAATCCATAAAAAAAACCTAAATCTGACAAAAATTGAGATTTCTTAGACTTTTACATCAAGTGTGTCGTCAATCTTTCACTACTTGAACAAACTTAGAAGTTCTCCTTCAAAAAATATCTAATGTTATTCTAACTTAATTAGCTTATATATAACTAGGGTTTCAACCTAGTTTTCTAAAATCTCCCTCAGTAATATTAATTATAAAATTGACCCCACAAAAGATTTACTTAAATACCCTTTCTTTTTCTTTTTCTTTTTTTTCGGGTATTACAACATATATATATATATATATATATATATAAAAGGCCAATGGCCTATGGCTTTAGAGGTATTTCTATTTCCTGAATTCCACTGTAATGGCCGAGATATTTCCTAAATTTCATTGTTGGTTAAAATGGAGACTTTCGTGACCTGTACCTTTAAAAAATATCATATAATTAGGACTGTCGAATGTGTGGGTTTGAAGTGGGCATAATTGAATTGGGTATATAAAATTCATTTACCCATTAAAATTCATTTAACTAATTACTTCACCACCGCACACCCTTGGTACGATGATCACTCCACAAGTATAAGTGCTTGTGGGGTGTGAGGAGTAAGGACCGGGTTCAAGTCTCTAAAAAGGAGACTCATACACATATACACTTAGATTAAACTAGAGTAGAAATTTTATCTTGTAAAAAAAAAAAAAAAAACTAATTACTTCTAACCTAAATCCAACTCAACTCAATTATTATAGGTAAACTTCAACTCTCCTAATTACCCAATTATCAAAATTACTAAAATACCATTAAAGTAAAAACTCCAAAACTTTCATGGATTACCTTTTCCACTAAATTTTCAGAGAACACAACAATATTATAAAAATAAAAATAATTATAAATTCTATTTTACCTCAGCTTTCTTGGCAACCAAACAGGAAATCAAAATCGAAAACTAATATTACTAACATCAAAAGCATTAATAGAATAACAAATAACTCAACTAATCAATCGTCTCAGAGATAAAAAGCTCATGAGAATCATCAAAATAAAAACAACAACAACAACAATAACAATAATAATTTTTTTAAAAAAAAAAGTTTAGCAAATCGGAGGTGGTGGCCTAAATCGGAGGCGGTGGGGCAGTCCCAAACGGAGAGGACTTGGATCCGATCCCAGGTGACGTTGCTTCTAAAATGCACGACAAAGGTGGCGTTGGTGTAGGTGTCGTCCCTTTCTTTGAACCCTAGAAATTTAGATCTCCATCTTCGTCTTCAACGTCCAATTAGGGTTTTGCAAGAAAGAGGGGGAAGACATGGACGATAGTTGTGCTATGTGTGCCAATGCTCTTGAATGGGTTGTGTATGGAGCTTGTGGCCACAAAGAGGTCTGCTCCACCTGCGTCGCTCACCTCCGCTTCATCTGTGAGGATCGCCGTTGCTGTATCTGCAAGTCCGAGTCCGACGTCGTTTCCGTCACCAAGGTCAAGTTTCCTCTTTTTTTTTTTTTTTTTTTTAAGAAGTTTGATAGTGAAAAAGGAAAAAGAAGAATGATACAATTTATACATCAAAACAAAGCCTTAATCCTATAAATATGAGAAGTTTTCTTGTGAAAAAAGAAAGGAAAGAATAACTACTGAATAAGAAAAGAAGATATCTATTAACATGTCTTTTTAAGGCAAAAGGTTACTGGAACTTAATTTGAGAACCCAATTAACCCAGGAATAATACTAGAGATACAAACTATTTTATAAATTTTTTTACAAACTGCTGATGTGGTGAATGATTATTGGTAAATAAAAAAATGATATTAATAGTGGGTCTAAATGAAAACCAATAAAAGGTTGGTCACATCAATAGTTTGTAAAAATGTTGTAAAATAATTTATGACGATAGCATTACTCATTAATCAAGTAGGTGGATTTTGTGTTGATGTAATCCAGACACATGGACAAATTCATTCAATTTATACTAAAAAGTCAATTATATAGGTTAAGGATTGTAGGGGCCTTTCTTACGTATTGTGCGTTGGGCTGGGCTGCCTTCTGCGGTAATGGGCCCGAATGTTTCTGAGTAAGAGAGTTGGGGCGTGTCCAATTATAACTCAACTTGGGTTGGTTTGTGCACAAACTATGCCTTGCCTGCCAGGAGTTGGCTTATAGCAAGCAAAACTGTTTTAGATGAGTTACGGTAGGCAGATATAATAATAATAACCAAAACAGAGTATTCTGACTATTTAAATAAAATGGCCAAGTAATCCCTACTTATAAAGCATGATTACAGTCGTGATAATGTCATTTACAGAGAAAGTAAAGGAGAAAGAAAACAATATGAACTAATCAAGAATGGGCATAAATCAAGTTTTAAGTTTAGTCCGTCGAAGCAAAGCCAAAGAGGGGAGAACGCCTCATCTCAATGCAAATAATCTCCTAGGAAAAGATCCTGCCGTGGGGATTAATGGCTTTGAGGGAGTCGAACCTGAATGGTTATTGCCCAAAAGGAATCCTTGTTATGTTTTGGAAGAGAGCGGGATTTGAAGGGGAAGAAAGGGAAACCGATCTACTGGTGCATGCCCATTGTACTATCTCTCTCTTTTCCTCAATTTCCTTTCTTTTCTTCTTTATTTTCTTTCTTATCTTTTTTTCTTTTCTTTTACTGTGTTTTCTTTTTTTACTCCGTGAATGCTCTGTTTTTCGATCCCCTTCTCAGGGCACGACAAAGGTCCTTTTATAGTGCCTGCCGTAGCCAGTTTTTACCACTTTACCCCTTAACCGCCTTTTTCTGGTCTAGGCGTACTTGCCGACCACCAAAGGTGTGTGACACTTACCCTTGCTAGACAAAAGCAGGTTTGTCTCACTCCTCAGTCCACCATAGCACTCTTTCCTGCCACGGTATAAATGTTTTCTCTCTCTTTCCCTCAAGGCATGCACCGAACGGTTCCCCCATCAACCTTACCTCTTTTGGGTGGTCTGTCATCCCAGCAGGACGTACCTCCCAAAAGGGCTTGGGCAGGAGCCGCAAAATAGGTCCTTTCCCCTCTCCCTACCACCAAACCATACCCCCTTTACCTCTTATCTCTGACTCATGTCCCCACCACGCCCCATATTGGCTGGGTACAGGCTGGTGGTGTCTGGGCCTTGCGCGTGCTTTCCTTTCAGATATGTCCAAAAGTCTGCCTGCTGCTCATGCGTTTGCTGTGATCTGGAGACTTTCCGTCCGTGTTTTTTGACCTCTTATGTGGGCTTTTCTTTGATTTCCCGCTCCATTTAAGAGCTGGACTTTGTCTGATGATGGGCCTTACATTTCTTTGGTCCACTCTCGATTTTCTTTATTTCTTGCAACGTTATATTGTTATTCCTGCCGTAATAACTTAATCCTGCTGGGCCTCTTTTGGGTCAGCCGTTTATTCCTTCTCTCAGTGGCTTGTCATGGCCACTGTTTTGATTTTTCTTATGGGCTCCTATGTCCCTTTGGACTTTCCTTTGGGCATCCACGGCCCGTTTGCTTTCTTTGGGCTTCCTCGGCCCATTTGCTAATTCCTCACTCCCATGGACTTTTTACTAACTTCATTGGGCTTCTCTGACTCAATAACCTTATTCTCATCCTTGGAGTTCATGGACCTGCCATAAACCCCTTACTCTCTTAGTTTGCATTGCCTTGGACCTGTGGCGGCCCTTTCTCGCTTTTTTTTCTCATACACTGCCCATGGAATACTATTTCTTTCTTTCCGGGCTTCTTTGAGCCCACTTACTTCTTCAAAACCCATTTGTTTATTTGTGGGTTTGTGATCCATTATTCATGCCGCTTGGGTCTAATGGTTTTTTGCTATCTATTTTGTCAATTCCTTGTTGCCCTTATTATTGGGCTTTCTTCCTGTCTGCCTGGGCTCTCACAAATGGCCCTCAACAAGGATTATTTAGAGTTTTTAGAGTAACTCTACTGTATAATTCTTAAAATTTTATTCATCTATTTTCAAATGGTTGGATTAAATTTTACTAAATCATCAATAATTTTTACAAATTAAAAAAATATAATATAATTAATTAATTAATTAAAAATAAATAAAAATAAAAAAACACATCGACGATAGTTAACATTTTGTATAAATGTTAACATCAAGATAAAATATAATCTATTCATTTCAAAATATAAGATAGAATTATAGAAATTCCACGTTGGAGTTACATTAAGAACCATTGAGATTCATAATCCCTTCATAGTGAAGTGATCACCTTAATTCTAGAACACCTTAATCATAGTGACAACATATATAAAATTTACTTTTTAACCTATAACAATAGGTATTTTACTTATCATCAAATATTTAATCAAAAGTAACTAACAAAATCGTACAAACTGTTTCTCCATTTGTAAAGTTCTAAGGCTAATTGATACAATCCATTATTTTATAAACGAAATTAGTCTTTGATACAGTTTAAGAATCAAAATCGTATTCCTCTTCTTTGGTTGATGCCCATGGTATAAGCAAAATAATAATAACAATGGCTGCATATTTGAAGTGCCTTTGATTTCCATGTGCTGAGCGCAAAGCCACAGATCCACCCATTGGAGAGGGTAAAGATTTTTATATTAAAGGTATAAAAAAAATCGTGCTGCACAACTAGCAATACCAATAGATGTCGGTTTCTCAGCCGTTTATTCTCCAAAAAATTAAAGAATAAAAAAGATGTCGGTTTCAACTTTTTGATAGCTCTTTCTCAAAAAAAAAAAAAAAAATGATAGTTAAATTAATATTTTTGGTTATCACATTATTCATTACTCATAACACATCACTCATTATCCATAATCCATAACGCATAATTTGTAACTCTTAACTCAAATCTGTTACCCAATTTTCTCCTAACCCAGAATAATTTGTGTTTGGCATTTCATAGCTTAGATTTTTTTTTTTTTTTTTCCTCTCTTATAAAAGCAAATTTAACATAGTTGCTAGTCCATTTGTCAAAATAATAAAAGTTTGTTCTCAGTTTCGACAACTTAAACTCAATTTTTTGAGTATTGAGTTATGAAATTTGAGTTTGGAAATTAACCCAAACAAACTGAAATAGGGTGGGGCCCACAAATTTAGGAATTGAGTTGTGAAAAATAAGAATTGGGTGATGAAAACAAGCAAACCAAAAATAAGCACCTCCTCGTTACCCAATCCCTAATTTCCACAATTCTTGTTGCACATAAACTATCCAATCCCTAATTTCCACAATTGTTGTTGCACATTAACTATTACAAATAGTTTTGCACACACTCCGTTTTTTAACATAAATTGCAACTTCAAGTCATGATTTTCAAGTTCAAAATTGTGGTTTCAAATCACAGATTCAATTTAAAAATAAAATGTGTAAAACTATGTATAAAAGCTTGTGCGTAATAACATTTTCCTTTATTTATTTTGCTTGTTTTTGTGATAATTTCTAAATCTTCCAACCCACTCCCTATTTTCTACCATTTTCCTTTAGGTAATATTTGTTGCACAGGAGTGATTACACACAGTTTTAGACATCCTATTTTTGAATTGAAATTATAACTTGAAGTCACAATTTTCAAGTTCAAAATTGTAACTTTAAGTCGTGATTTCAATTTAAAAATAAGGTGTGTATAAAACTGTGTGTGACAACTTGTGTGTAATGAACACAATCATTATTATTTATTTATTTTGCTAGTTTTTGTGATAATTTCTAAATTTTCCAACCCATTTACTAATTAGGGAATTGTTAATGGTCATATGAGATTAAAACACTTCTGTAACTTGAATCTAATAAAGGGTCATGATTCAAGAAAAACTAGAATTGCTTTATTGATTGTGTCATTGAGAGGAGAGAGAGAAATATCGAGCAAAACTAACATTAACTTGGTTCATTCTTATATGTGCTTGCTAAAATTTATATGCTACGTATATAACGAAGTCCTTAATGATTATATATTTATTATGATAATAAATTTATTTGTTACAATGATTCATTCAAGTTTATAAGTATTATAGTATTAGATTAAAACTTAGGCTTACCCTAAACTAATTAAGATTAAAATACTTGAATTGCAAGCAGTAAGGTTACTACAAGTAGGATTAGGACTATTTTACTTGCGCTACAAGTAAGGTCATTACAAGTAAAATTAGAATTACTTAGGTCTAGTACAATGAACATGGATTAAGGTAATGGATTTAGGCTTTGACTAGTAATGGACCTTAATATCTAAACAAGATCAATTTTAAGTTTTCAATAATGAATGTGCATGCTGAAATTTAAAAAAAAAAAAAAAAAATTATTTGGTCAAATTACCCTTTAGATTTTCCAAGAGCATTATTGATTTCTCATTTCTCATGTTATTAGATAATATTATATATTTATAAATTTTCTATTCATGACTCTAATTTACAAAAAATAAAGTTTACATTCTTTCCGAATATTATAACTTACAATTCTTTAATATATAATATGATGATGTGGCATATTAGGATTAGAAAGATGAAACTTGGGTTTTACACCACATCTTTATAGAATTTAATTTTTTATAATTAATATGATAATTATTCTATATTAAAAAAAATTAAATGATAATTTCTTGCTAAAAAAGAAAAGAAAAAGATATGCATGATTATACATTAAACTTAAAACTTACGATGAAAGTAAGCGTAACAAAGAATCCCAAAATCAAATTTACTTATTTACACATCATTGAATTTTTACTTGCCTCCCCCCCCCCCAAAAAAAAAAAAAAAAAAGGTCGGCGTTTACGAAAATATCCAAAACACCCCCATAGTGAACAGTAACCGACAAAGTGGTTTCAGGGGCATTCCAGTAACTTCGGTCAAAGAGTCCAAATCTCCCACGACGTCAAAGAAAACGTGAACAAAACCGATTCTACTTGGCACCGACGGCACGAAATCCGTAACCTACTTGGTTTAGCTTAGCTTCGCTTCAACCGCCTTACAAAGACATTTTTATATCAATATTTCATGGCGGTTTTCTCAGTGCGCCCACACAAACGCATATATATAAATAACCGCAAGGCCTTTCTTTTCTTTTGTTCTTCTTTCTCAAGAAAATCAATTGCTTTCTCATTCTTTCAAAGATTTTCTCACTTTTCCTTCAACAAGTTCTAGACTTTTTCTCTCTCTTTTAGTACCTTCTTTTTTGTTTGTAAACAATCTTTTCTTTTCTTTTTTGTGTCAAGGTAACCTTTTTTCTTTTTTCTTTTTACTTTTTTGTGTGTTATATATCTTATGTATGCGTTCTAATTGTATGTGTGTATAAATTTTGGTTGAACAGAGATGGCACAAATTGAAGTTGAAGGCCAAATCTCTTTGACAATTGATGATGACGAAATTTCAGATTGTGGGTCAGTGTCCGATGAAACAAGCCCTCCTAGCGATCCCTTTTGCCGTTTCAAAAGAGATGGATTGGTTGAAGTTTCAGAAGGGAATCCTGAGCATCACATATTGAAGGGTAGTTTTCTCGTGGGCATGAAGCCTGTGGCTAAGCAAACCAATGTTGTGGCAATACACAAGAACTCTTCTTCTAGTTTGACGAGGAAAGCGAGGTTCGATTCTTTTCGGCTTTTCATGGAGGCCGTGGCGGAGAAGTGTGGCGGCAATGCTCAAGAGAGGTATGCATGGTATGGTGGTACGAGGGAGGAACTTCTTGAAATCGTGAAACATGGATTCAGTCGCTGTGGAAAGCCTGTACATGGTCAGTCTTATGGTGTTGGTGTTCATTTGGCTTCTGCCAAATATCCCATGGAAGAGTAAGTCTTTAATTTTGTTTCAATTTCTTTGTTAAATTTGTTGTTTCACGTAGATTGTGCAATGTCCACTGTTTTCTTTTCTTTCTTGTAGAGTCTAATTGAATATAATCTTGTAGTTGTAGTGGTCAATTCAATTAGTCGGTTTACGTGTTTGGGAATAGAGAAAACAAAATCCTCCATTAATTAATTAATTAGTTTAATGTCCCTTTCTTGGTGAGGAAGCAACATAAATTTTGCGTGTTGTATATGTAGTTGTATAATGTCAACTGTGTTGAACAAACGTGTGCTTCCAGTGTGTAATAAGTCAAATTTCCCTTCATCCCCACCTCCCACCAAAAGTCAAAAAAGGCAGATTAATTAATGTTTTTTGAAGATTAGATTTGTATTTGCTAATTCCTTTCTTAAAGTAAAAGTAGATTTGTTTTGCTTTCTAATAATATTTTTAATATTTCACAGTGCTTTATCCTCTGAAGTTGATGAGTATGGGTTGAGGCATGTTTTACTATGCCGGGTCATACTGGGGAACATGGAAGTGGTTTCTCCTGGTTCCAACCAATTTCATCCAAGTTCTCAGAAATTCGACTCTGGTGTCGACAATCTATCAGATCCTAGAAGATATATTGTGTGGAGTGCTTATATGAACTCTCACATTTTTCCTACTTTCATGATAAGTTTCAAGGCCCCATCCTTGAAAGGTAAGCAATTCAATGCTCTTCTAACATTGCATTCTTTGTATTGTAAACTTTATGGATTTTACTAATGTAATTTGGTGTTAAATTGAACTTGTTCTTATTGGTTTTGTTAAAATGCGCAGACTTTCAAGGTTTGCTGCAAGCAAATGTTCCTAGAGCAAATGTTCCAAAACCCACAACGCCGTGGATGAGTTTTCCTGCTCTGATAACCATACTTTCAAGGTTCTTAGATCTTTCTAAAATGGCATTGATCAACAAATGCTATAAGGATTTCAGGGTAAGTTTAACATAATCTTTATGTGGATTATATGTGTAACTTTGTTTTTACTTATATAATTTTGGGCTTATTTGATTGTCGCTTGTCTTTTGATCACAGGAGAGAAAGATCAGGCGACAAGAATTTATACGAAAGTTGAGGATAGCCACCGGAGACAAGTTGTTAGCTACAATAGTTAAACGTCACAGACAAGGAGGCGTTTGATGCTGAGTATGTTGGTCTCTTAACTAGCCTGAGCTGCCTCTATAATAGAGTATTTTCTTTAGCGATGCCATTTTACTTTTGATTTGGAAATGACTGATAGTATAGGATGTTTGGTGTTGTATCATTTTTAGATTTGTTATAGTTCGCTAACAGGCCAGATGGGCTTTCACAATTTCTGTACAACAATACCAAATACTCTGATTTGTAATAGCCTAGAAAGTGTAAATGATATAAGAACGCAAAAAAAGTTTCATGTATACGGTACTTTTTGTTGCGAGTAATGTTGGTGTGGCAATGATATACTCCATAGAAACTGAATGTATCACTCCAGTAATATGTGCTTGGTTAGGTTGTATCTTTCGGCAAAGAGATGGCCACGTGGGAGTGAAGTGCTTCAAAAGTCTTTGTTTCTTTTAATGTTTGTGGTACAAGAGAAAGTACTTTTCTATGGAAAGATGTCAATGGCCTTTTTCAAAAGATTTAATTATTTGTTGGAAAGTACTTTGTATTGTATGTGGTGGTGGCTGTATCATCGTGTTTTAGCAAATGCTTTGGGATTTACTATTTCATAAAGATACTATTGTTCTAAGGTTCCTTTCTTAACGCAAGCCATGATTCACGAGGCACCCAAGTCTAAAGTTTTATACCGACCTGATGCATCACGCGGAATAGAGCATCCAACAGCTATGGATGTATATGAAAAGCTTTTCTTTTTTCTTTGACAATCGTCACCTGCGTTAGCCCACTATTGAGGGAAAATACGAGACTTTGGCTAATTTACTAGAAAACAGATGGGTGTCTAAATCAATTGCAACTTTGCAAGCACCGTCCGCTTTTAATGTCATTTATTATTTACTTGTTTTTTCAAAAGTCACTAGCTGCATGATGTACGTTATACTGAAATTTGCTCCCTTGTTCTGCAGTATAATGAAGCAAAATACAAATAGTTGCAGTACAGAATCTACCGATGCTAAGGGTACAAGATCAATGTTTGCGGCGATAATGGTGATAGTGAAGATTTGAGTCCTCATTAGAAAATAAGTTTGTTAGTTTGGATTTTTTGTTTCAAGTTGTTCTTAAAGATGATTGGTTTTGTTTACCATGGTTGTTGTAATGGGAGATATATGACTTTAGTACTTATTTGCTTCTTTTTTTCTTTTCTTTTTTAATCTCTTCCAGTTTTCTTTTTTCTTCTCTCTTTTTTTGTTTTTGTTTTTTTTTTTTTGGGGGGGGGGGGGGGGGGGGGGGGGGGGGGGAAGGACTGAGGATTACTCATCAATGGGTACTCTCACATGGGAGAACCTTATTTAAATTAAGGTACCCTTGTGTGATTTATTACCGTAACCTGGGCTAAGCATAAACCATAAAGAGAAGGGTTTCAAAAGAAAATGAGAAAAGAGAACTTTCACACCCCAGGATAGCTTCTGAGATGACCATTGAAATAGGTGGTTGTAAATAATGAGAAACTTTTGCATTATCCATTGAATATTTTAGTTTACAATATGTATTTATGCATTTGAATTTGAGAACACACAGGAGATTTTTTCATGTATAAACATTAAAAAAATCAAAATCAAAATATAATCCCTTATACACAAGTGACCCAAAGGCTCCTATAGATATAAAATCTGTTCTAATGCTGTCCCTAGTGAAAACCTGTTCCCTAATACGTAATGCCATCTAAATCTCAACCAATGAAAAAGTTGAAATATTCATATAACAAGCTCTTAATGTAGGTAAGCATAGTTACTACTAATAATCTATGAATTTTACCAGGGATAATCTTTCAATGATGGCTACATACCACGGCATTGTTTATCTTCTGTCTCTGCAACTCTTCAACAAGTTTATCAAGGCCGACACGGAGAGAAGTGACAGTTCGAACAAGAATTACCATTATGGAACATATATAGCAAGACACTGGTGTTTCTCACACTGTTGTTGCATCTAGATCACCTGAGCTTGTAGCCTTGTAAGACTCTCTCCCTTGCAGTGGCTACATATACAACTTTAAATCTGAAATGATATGCAGAGCTTCAAGCAAGTTACAATTAGATGGCACACAGCTTTGACAACCTCCTGTCCCTTTCATACTCAGGACCAGGCAGTGCATTTTGTAAGGTCATCAACATTACCTGCGTTGATCAAGTAGCTAAGCATACAAGACATCAGTAAAAGACTTGATAGGCTATTTTTGTTATTATTGAGTCTTAGTATATTAAGTTTTTAGGTTGGAAAGTTGTTAGTTTCATTTTATTAAGTTTTACTAGAATAAGAGCAATTTGGTAATTTCCAGAATTCTGGAATGGCCTGTCATTGGCTTTTAATAGAGGCCCATGAGTCTCCTTTTGTGTATGTGTTAAGAGGAGTCTTTTTCTTATTTGGTTCAGAATTTCTTTAGTACATTTTCTTTGTTATTAGTAATCCTAGTCTTTGATTATAAAAATTTTCAGTAGGGTATTCTAAGTTTTAAGGGTGAGATTGCCTTCTTACATAAATGTGATTGCTTAGGATAACGTAGGTATGATAGCCAAGTGGTTATCTTTCTTTATTTCTCATTCTATTCACTATTTTAATACTAAACAGCCATCAAACATATTCAAGATCCAATCTTTTCCCCACCTAAACCCTTAAACATCAAACCTTATTCAAGAATCCTTCAAGCTCTCATCAACAAATCTAATTTGGTTCTGAATTCCTAAAGTTCCTGGTAATAGAGCCCATTCAAGCTTCTGTCCTAACTCCTATGTCAATGAATTCTCACATATCAACATTGTAAAATCTCTCTTCAAGAATAGAAGGAAAGATGAGTGGTAGAAGATTTGGTTTCACATATATTCTTCCAATGTGTCTGTCCTGTTTATGGAAATTAGGCAGGATGGCATGTAAAAGCTCATTCAAAGGTTGATACTAGGAATATGGGGCAAGACCATGATTAAGTGCAAGGGTTGTTATCCCAAATGAAAAATGTATGCTCTGTTAATATGAAACCTAAAAAAAAGGAGTCACATGCCTCATAAATTCTACATAGCTTAATTTTACATATAGTATAAATAAATAAAAAAGGCCTCAGTGATATCTGCACTATGTAACTTCAATATGAGGCCATTATTCAAATTTTGAAAAGGTATCTCTATCAATTTCTTTTTCTAGACTTGTGTTGACCATGCTCATATTCAAGCCCAAAACCACACATTGTTAATCAGTGCTACTATATATAGAGTGCATGTTTCTTGTCATTTATTGATAAACATTAGAATCTCACTAAACCATAGGACCATTAACTACTAGAGGCTAGCTATGGATGTCGATCATAAGGGGGAGCTATTGTACATGAATCACCAGTCACTTGAAGTTATATCCATGTAATTCCTGAGAAAAGGATGAAAACTGTTACAAATATAAGAAGCATGAAGAAGTTAATATTGAGCAACAAGATCTCCAAAATAGACTTGAACAGAGTATGCAACAAGTAGACCTTTGAACAATCAAATAATGAGATTGGCAGGGTCCAAGTCAGCACCAACATGGAGTTTCAACATATGCATTTATTGAACATTGTCTATCACTGGTATCAAATATGCGTGCTGCCACTCTAAAGCGTGCTTACTTAACTTCACCATTTTAACCAACCAATATATTCCCAGCCTGCAGATAAAAAGATAAAGTAAAACAGCATAACCAAAAGGCATATGAGCACTGGTGTATACCAAATAAAGCAAGCAAACAAGAATCACCAACAAGAACCACCTTGCTGAATAAGATAAATGAGAAGAATCATAATATTCTACATTTTTAAAAGAATAAAAACTTATACGCATGTAAACATGCCCCAAATGTAGTAAGCATATGTATGTATGATTAGGTTAACGCCAAAAGTCTACTAAGAGTTGAGAAACACTTTTCAATAACTTTTAGCACAAGGATGCATCTAGCTTGAATTGTAAGTAACAAGGTAAACATACAAAATTTTTAAAAAAGGACAGGATTCCTTACATCTCTATGAATGAGTCCATGGCCATCAAGATAAACAAGAGCTTTAAGAACCTCATACAAAAACATGGCAATCCTTTACAATTTATAATCCTTTGAACTGACTAGAAAATTCCTTTTTGACAAATAATCCACGGTATCTTCCTATATACATCACCAAGACATTCAACTGCTCCTACAAATCACAACATATAACATAAATCACTTATGCTAGAAAAGTAAGTGAATTATAAGCTTGCTGGAATGGCCACTTTGGAAAGCATAATAGTTCAGAATTTTGGAAGGCTATCTCTTTGTGTTTAATGTACTTTATTTTTGGAGGGAAAGAAATGAAGTTTTTGCTACTACAAAATTTGCTTGAGTGGAAGAATGCTGCAAACATTTCTTCAATGTCAGATCTTCTAGAATTTATCGATATGCAGAATTTGGATGCTATCTCTTGTTTTCTTATTCTTTTCTTTTGAGATCATCCTTTGTATACACCCCCGTGTACTAGGATTGAGCCCCTATTTTGCGCTTATTAACTAAATGACAACTAATAAAAACAAAACCTCTTGCAACAAAAGATGCAACATTTCAGTACCATGAATCTCCATCTAAAATAGTTACTGTGAAATCTTCATTTTCCTTGTTTCTTTTTTAATTGGAAAGTTACACAGCACTTGATGAAATTTTTCTAGTTTATTTTCCAATTAATAAATTCTCCCACACGATGCACTCACGTCATTTTTTTTTTTTTTAAGAGAGTTTTAACCTATAGCGTCCGCTCCTGATAATAGTTCTTTTTCATCAAACCAAAACACCAATTGATTTTTGATGTAAACAAGGTTGCACTCGTGTAACTTGAAATACAATGTCTAGCCTTTATTTGTTCCTCAATGGGGCTAAAAACTTCATGGAAAAAGGTAGTACAAATGTAAAACAACTCTATTTTTGGATTTGGAAACAAAACAACTTTGTTTCCACCCATTTTTGAGGGCCAACTGAGAGCATAACATCGTGTTTCATTCACTCTAAATCACAAGGAGGCTCAGTAATAGTGACTCTTAATTTCCAAAATAAATACATGAAGTAAGTCAATTTATAATCACCCCTAACCAATTTGAAATTTTTCAAAAAGAATAACACAGCACGTGTTGGTACAAACTAAGTACTAAATCGATTACCAATAAACAGTTACCTATTTTGCACGTTCAAAAACTGAACTCTATAACGATTTGGAAAATTATATAAATAAAAAGTGAAATAAAATAATTAGAAATCACAGAATGATGCATCAAAATAGCTATAAATAGTTTCTCAAAAAAAAAATATAAAAATTAAAAAAAAAAACATTAGGGAAGATTGTTGAGAGCAGAATTAACGGACCAAGGGAAGAATTGTTGAGAACTGTGAGCTGTGAAGAATCTCTTTCGCCTAGCTCTCTTGCCCTCAATGTGAAAGTGAAACGGACTCTCAGAACCATCGTCGTTTTGCCTTCCCCATATAGCCGTTTACCAATGTACTATGTTATTATTATTATTATTTTTTTTTTTTTTAAGAAACAACTACAATAATTAAGCTACAAACTCTTCATAACTCTTTGACTCTAACTAACATCAGGTGTGCTAAATGCTAAGAGGGTGTTTGATACCTGTGTTTTATTGTTTGAAAATATATGTGAAAATACATGTAGGTGAAAAAAATGTATGAAAATATATGTAATGTTGTTAAAAACTAAAAATGTGTATTTAAGTGGGTGTACCAAACATCCCCTAAATTTTTAGTATTTTCCAAACACAAAATCACTTTGATGAGATGTGTTAAATTCCATTTGCTACTATTTTGCTAATAAAATGTTTTTGTTATATATGCTAAGCATATTTTGGTATTTTTTATTTAGTTTTCTCTCTCCTACATCATATCCCCAGTTCTCTCTCTCTCTCCCTCTCATATTTTTTATTCAATTTTCTCTCCTCACACACACATCCTCTCTCTCTCTCTCTCTCATCCTCACATGATAAATATATTTGTTTTGTTAATTTTTTAATATTGATGAGGTTGGTTTTAGATTATTTTAACTAGCGTGTAACCCTGTGCATATACACGAGTACAATTAAAAACAATCACAATTATATTGTTCAAATTATAAATTTTTTTTAAAAGAGTTTAGGAGTGATATTGGGTTGGGTCGGGTTCATTGTGGCCTGCAACCCGACTCGATAGAAATCGGGTTTCTTAGTTGAAACCTAACCCAACCCAAAAATTCGAGTCTATTATCAGGTTGGTTTTATCGAGTCTCGAGGTGGACAAGTTTTTTTATTTTTTATTTTTTATATGATAATGTTGTTTTGGGTCTTGGGATTTTTTCTCCCATGTTGTTTTGGGTCTCTGTTTTTTGTGTATTTTGTAGAACCTGTATTTTATCTAAATTCTCTTTTAAAAGGGTGGGTATCCACATTTCATGTCTTGAGAGAAATTTATATATATTTTTGAAATGTGTGGATGAGAAAGAGACAGAGAGAGAGAGAGAGAGCAAAACAACTTGAATTCATCAATTAAATAGGAAGAAATATATAGTACATACCATCTCAAAAGAAAGAACAAAAAAAAAAAAAAACTGAATTAATATTCCTTGAATGAAAAATAGATGGTACTTATATCATCTTAACATCCACCATAATTGAGAATTTGTTAGTTTCTATTGATTAACCAAAGCCTGTTTAGACAGAACTCCTAGTTTGTCAATCTTGTTCCCTGGCACTAGCAATGGGATACTATTAAGAGAGGATTTGTTCAGCAAATCATAAAGCCCACTACTTGAGATCTTCATGTTCTCAAGATCAACAACATCAACAACATAACTATAGAATGGATCAGGTCATTACAACTTCAATCAAAAAAACACAAAAGCAATTTCACATCATAAAGTGAAAATGTATGTAGGATCAACAACTTAAAATATAGACAACTATGCAGACTTTAAAATAAAGGCATAAGCATATGATGTGAAAGCATAAGAAGCTCCTTTCACGCCATGCTAGTAGTATTGGCCCCATTGGAAATGGATCACTCACTCATCTCAGTTGGCAATGCTTGGGCAAGAGCACCTAACTAGAGTACTTGTACGTTGATTCGATATTTTGTTATACTATTTGGCTTATTTCTGTGGAGGCACAATTGGCCTTGTGCATAGTAACAATCTAGGAAAGTTAGTAGAGTTATTGGGAAAAAGTTCAAACACTACCACCCTCTTTACTCTCTATTCATCATTCTCCTTCTTTAGCTGATTGCTTTTTGCAGTACCAGACTACATACGCGCATAAATAATCATAACTATTACTTTTACAGTGCTTTTGGAAATAGATTGATGATGAACGACTACTAATGCACGATAACCAATATCAATGTTCTTATTTTAATGGATATTTTCGAAATATATGAAGAGAAAAGAACATTAGGAAGAGAAAAAATATGGAGTCTGCATAATGTTTATGCTTGCATTTTAAAGTTTAGACCATCTTCAACTATGTAGAAATGAAGCACCACATACATCAAAAGGAAGAAACAAAAAGTGAAGCAATTTCAATCAGTAACAATAGCAGCACATAGCAAATGACACCCAACACAAAAAAAAAAACCACAAAAGCAAAACTCACCAATGTATGTTGGCTGATTAGTCAAGATTAGTAACAATACTTGATGGTGAAAGTGATGCTGTCAAAGGTGAAGCTAACTTCACTTCCAAAAAAGCTTCAAAACATTTTAGAACAACAAGATATATTAAATTTCATTTAATGCACTAACAATATATATCAAATTTCAGTTAAAGCACAAGTTAATAAATTTTAAGAACATTATCTTCTCCATAATCCTCAAATAGCTTAACATCATCTATGGCTTGTCAAAGCGAAATTTGCACTGAAGATTGAAGTCAATTTTGAGTACATATAAGAGATTGTACCATCTCATGGGCAAGTGAACTACGGAATGAATCTAGTATACGAGATAGTATACTATACTTACTAGTATAGTATACTATACTTACTAGAATACTATACTATATTATACTATACTTACCAGTATTATACTTCCACCAAGCTAGTATATTAAAGGTTTTTTCATTTTCACCTTCACAATTCTCTATCAAGTATTTTTCAACCTCATCTATACAACCAACAGATTGTTTTCCTTGTCTAAAGGCCTTGTATTGAGAGGCAATAAATCTCTCTGGATCATCATCATCATCATCATCACCTTCCATTCTTGATGTCTCACTCGCACTTTGTATAGACACAAATGATGAATGAGTAGAATTATAATACTCATACAAGCGTTCCAATACACCTTTCACAAGGTCAGTGATATACTTTGCAACATTCTCCCCATACAAATTTGATAAACAACAATTCAAATAATCCAACTTCTTTCAAGGATCAAGCACCACTACAACATACAAAATGACATTTCCCTTCTTTGATGAATCCTCCTCAGTCCCCCAATACTTGTCAAACTTCTCTTTCATTGTTTGCCATTGAGTACAAAAAATGGTGCTCACTCCTAGAAAATAGATCTATCTATTTTTTAATCATATATATCTCATCAAAGAAAGTTTTTGATGTCACATACAAGGAACTTGAAAACCTTTTTGTAGTATTATAAAAAAAGTTTCAAAAACTTAACAAATTTTCTACAAGTCTCCCAATCATCCTCATTTGGAGGTCTTCTATCATAGTCCCTATCTCGAAAGTGTGGAATATAATCAAGATCTTTATATTCTATCCGCTTGATGCATGTTCAAACTTTTCAGCATTTTCTAACATTTTATAGGTAGAGTTTCATCTATTGGCCACATCCAAACATAGATAGCCTTTGACTCTATGTTCACTTTCTCCACGCATTTCTTGAAGGTTTGTAACCTATTTGGAAAAGTTTTCACATATCTAACCGCATAACACACCTTATCAATTAACTTATTATGATGTTTTAAGCCATCAATCACAATAAGATTCAAGATGTGAGCACAATACCTTACGTGAACAAATTTATTCCCCAAAACAATACCTTACCACATGTTTGTAGTATCTTTCAAGTAACTAATGGCTACATTATTTGAGGAAGCATTATCCACTGTCAAGGTGAAAATCCCCTCAATATTCCACTCTTCTAAACAAGATTCAACAATTCTGCCAATGATTTTCCCCTTACGGTTATCAACAATACAAAAATTCAAAATTCTTTTATGCAGCTTCCAATCATCATCTATGAAATGACAAGTAAGATATATGTAATTAAAATTTTGTATTTAAGTCCATGTGTCAGTGGTAAGGCAAGGCCTATGGCCTCTCAAGGCATTTCTCAACTTTTCATTTTCCTCAAAATAAATCCGACTCACATCATTAGCTACCATGAAGCAAGATGGGATATTAAAATTAGTTTAGAAGACATTACAAAACCTTTTGAATCCTTGATTCTCTACAAACCTAAATGGAAGCTCATCCAATATTATCATCTCAGCAAGAGCTTTTCTACCCACAACATTTGTAAAAGTCCTAGGCACTAGATTTCCCTCCTCTACATCCTTGGACAATGGGTTTTGTCTATCATGTAATTCATTAAAAAGATAATCATGACAAATGGGTGTATGGGATTTTAAATTAGATGTCCTATAAACTTTGCTATCAGCCATGTACTCTTTGCTACAATATCTACATCTTACCTTAGTTTTACCTTCCTCATCAATAAACTTATCAAAGTGGTCCTAAGCCAATGATTTTCTCTTATTAGGATTAGAAAAAGATATCATGTGCGGTGGACGAGGAGGTTTCATAGTTGGTCTTGCAGTTGCAGCATCAGGTTGTGTAGGCTCTAATGAATCCAAGACCTAGTACCACACAAAACAAATCAATTATTAAACAATGCATTCACAAGAGGAAACACACAAGTATGGAACACTAAGAGTATCTCTTAAATTAAAATTTTTCCACTAAAACAAGTTTGATTAGGATTAGTCATATTAACTTGTAATTTATATAAAAACAACAAAACAAGTGAGCACATCATCTCTTACGCAACCAAAATATCAAATTTGAAGCTAAAGTATTGAGCAAAAGAGCAATGTACCATTAGCAAATGAGCACATCATCTCTTACGCAACCAAAACATCACAACTTGAAGCTAAAGTGTTGAGCAAAAGAGCAATGTATCCAACATCATGAATTGCTTCCTAATATAAATAATAGAACATATTGCAATTTTTTTTCCCTAAGTAAACACAGAACAGATTGCAAAAAAAGAGGTCCTTCATAATTAGTCCCTAAAGGAAGGGGTATGTTTCATAGTACTACGAAACTACAACCATATTATGCTAAAGAGAAAATAATACACTATAATTTAAAAACCATAATTTAAATTAGTATTAAAGTTTCGCTCCACACAAATCGACATTTCCTTTTGATAATCAAGCTTATATTTAACTCCAATACCAATTATACCATAATAAAGTAGCAATGGCACACTAGTATAGAAAATTTAAGACAAACCAAAGCGACCATTATACTAGTCCACACTTAATTTGAAGGAAGCAGATATGCAAAACCCGGGGCTGTTTTACTTACAATAATATAATAGCTAAACCTAACAATACATTCTGGGGCTATTTTACTTGCATTATACTTTATCACTCACACAACTTGAAGAAAGAAAGTACAATACCCAAGCAATACAGAAAAATGCAAAAGCAACCCCATTTGACTAAGATTCACAGCAAACCCAGATCACAAAATGCAAAAAAATTAAACCCAAACAGGATATATACATAATAAATAAATAAATAAAAATCAAACTCAGGAAAAAATCAAAAGAAACCCCATTTGAGTAAAAACAATTGTACCTTAGAATCCAATCTATTAAAGATCTTGCTTAAACCATATGGCTTTCCTCTTTGAGATAAATAAACCAATGAGATATGTTTATGTTGAAAACAAACCCAACAAAGAGAAGGATGACTTACACACGTAAAGAGAGAACTCTGTGAGATTGAGTAAGATTCATAGTGCTAAGAGAGGCAAAGAGAAAGCTGAGAAACATGTAGGGTTTTTTTCTAAAAAAATTTTGGGTCTAGAGATATATTAATAGGAATCCAAAACCAACCCGAACCCAAAAATAACCCAATATTTAGACCCAAAACCCGCCCCGAATATTCTCAGACCCGCCCAAAACTCATCGAGTTGGGTCAGGTCAGTTGGGTGGGTCGGGTCCCTGCTCAGCCTTAAAAGAGACTCTACACATTATTTCATCTGGAACTCCTTGGAGATGCATAGTTGTTTTGAATGTGGCAATGTGATTACATGGATCCCGCGTTCCATTATATGAGTCCAAGGTAGGCATTATGAACTTGGATGGCAGGGGGTGATTGGTAATGGACGTGGTGAAGGGAGAGTCAATTCTGTAGATGAGATGATCCATATGGTTCGTTCTTCTTATGGAGTCCCTCATCTCTTCCATGGCTTTCTTCATCTGATCCATCTCCTTCTCCAAACATGGCACCCTACATGTGATGATGCCTCTTGACTAATCTTCACCTTTAGCATTATTCTCCACTTCTCCAGCCTTTGAATTCTACCTAGGCCTTTCAGTATGATGTTGACACTATTGCTTGTGTTTGTTAACTTCTCGAGTTAACTCTTGGTTTTGGTGTGTTAAGTTTGCCATGACAACCGCCGTAGACTACAACTATTGTTGGATGGACGCTGGTAGCGGAGTAGACGCTAGTGGTGGTGCACGATTGGGATGACTGGAAGCATTTCCACTCTCCTGGTGCTATGGACTCGTAACCATTAACCTAGCTAGACCATGCAATCTTTTTTGTCTTAATAAGCAAGGTGATTGAAACACACTACTTCTCACAGATGGCGCCAATTGATAACGTTCGAAAATTAGTAGGTTAAGTGCTTCAAGTTTCAACGGCAGTTGGATGACTTGAAAAGAAAGAAAGAAACTATCGAAGGTGATCGGGATGAACGAGCCAAGGACCCTTTGACGATTAAGTCAGTTTTCTCTCTATATCTCAAGTATTCTAAGTGAATCAATAGTGAAAACGTATCTTGGGCTAATGGGGTTAGGTCCCTTTTATAGAGAGCTTTTAGTGGGTCTACTTGTTTGGATCCACTACCATCATGGGAGATGTGTGGGGTTAATGGAGAAGATGGAGCAGATTTCGAGGAATCCTCCCCACGTCTCGGAATAGTAGAACGTGGTTCGATTATTTGGTGTTTGTAGAAAATCCTCTGAAATTTACTAAGTGTCATATGGTCGTCTATACCCTCTTGTGACATGGACGACAAAACTACTTTGGACGATCATAAAGTTTCTAGACAAAGCCTATTCATTACCTCTGATACCTTTTATTCGACTCTCTTTCTCGTGAATTGATTTGGACTTGGTTTGGTCATGGACGATTACTATGGACGAATGGAGTTTGATTCAGTCCATCCAGGGGCGTAGCCAGGATTTTTAACTTAGGGGGGCCAAGTTATAGTATTTATACAATAATCATAATTCATAAATATATTGAATACAAAGTTATCAACTCTAATATATCCATAGATTGTCTAATTCACTATAAACATACATAATATCCCAAAAAAAAAAAAAATTGCATGATGATAATCTTTCATAGAATAAAATTAATCTATTATCATCAAATTATGAATTCTAAATGTTGCTACTGGCATCTTAAATTCAGCTACCATCATCAAATCATTAAAGAAGAACATTTTGCATTAAAAAAAAAAAACATTTGTTGCTACAAGTGTCCTAAATTTTAAATTACTAATATCTTTAATATAACTCAAGAATTAACCTAAAAAGAACCTTAATTTTTTTTCTCAATTATATAGATGTTACTCACATTAAAGAAAAACAAATTCCACTATTATTTTAAGCAACATCCACTTTATCATTCATATTATTTATTTTTAAAATATTTTAATGAATTATCCCCCAACACAAACCCACATCCTCACACACTTCAAAGTTCACTACTCTATTATAGCAGTAATGAGATGGAAAAAAAAGGGATAGATTTGTTTTTACTAGCTGTGAGGGTTTTCAGTTTTGTGTGACTATGTTGAGATGAGTTTTGTTTTGTTAATGTTAACTAAACAATGAGGCTGGCAGCAATATTGAGGAGAAAAAGGTAAAAGGCACGTAGCTTGAGAATGAGAATGAAGAGGAAAATGTAAAAGCTTTGTTTTGAAATGGGCTAACATCTATTCTATTTGTAGAGAGTAGTTCGTTGTCCACTAGATTAATTACAAGTCTTTGGATAATTGGTTTGTAGAGAGCAGTTCATTGTCCACTAGATTAATTACTAGTCTTCGGATAATTGGGGAGCTCAACTATTCTTTTATTTGAGGAGAAGTTTTACCTATTAGACAAAGTTTAAGTCTTCTGAACAAATGGGGGGGCTGGTTATAATTTTTTGAGGGGGGCTATATATTTTTGCTATATATGTTGTTGATAAAATTTAAAATCAAGGAGCAACATGGCTCCGCCCCTGAGTCCATCATCAGAGTGTATTATAAAATGGTGTGTTAAAATAAATAAAATAACTTTTTGATGTATCAAAATAATATTTTTTTTCCTTACAAAAAAATTACATTTTTTTTTTTTTATAGAAAAAAATTGTGCTAATGCTCTATATGAGTTAGATAGATAGATGAAAACTTTATCCCAAAATTATTAATTAAAGGCCCATAAAAAAAAATCTCTGCATGCAAAGTTTACGGATTCCCAATTCTTTTAGCCCACTAGAATGAGTGAATGACCAAAGGATCGTATAAGGCTTCAGCCATGCACTTTCGGTTTAAATCTTGGGATGGGCTTAATTTTAAGAAAGTGTACCGGTAGCTATCCCCAAAAAACTTAAACAAAGTTTAGGCCCAAATTTAGGGGAAAACAACCGTGGCATCAGCCGCAGGCCTACAAATTACAACGCGATCACTTCATAGACATAGGGCTAAACTTTTGAGTGTACATTTAAAAGCTATTAGCTTTCAAATAAATTATAAACCCACTTCATGATTGAGATGTGGCTACAATTTTCCCAGTGTTCGGTCGATTACGACCAAATTGTTCAAATAATGACATCTATAAGTCCACTCGGGTGGATGTCCTGATCGAAAATTAACTTGGTCACATTCTGTCTCGCAACAACTAGTGTTTCAAATAAATCTTTAACCAATCAATCAAATCATTACCTAATAACAAATAGAAAGCAGACATTTGAAATTTTGAATACAAATATTGGTGAAGCATACGTGGTTAGTGAGTTTTCGGTAAGTTTGAAGAATGCTAAAGGGCTCTTTTAACCCTTTTTTTTTTTTTTTTTGTAGGAAATAAAATGAAACTAAAGGTATGTGATTTTAGATTTTGTGTAGGAATATTTTGGTTTGCAAAATGATAAAACCCAGGAAAATCATATTATTAGTAGTATAAATATCAAAATATGTATCAACTATCAAATTAATATTTAATGTTATAAGACAAGAGAGACCTTAGTTTGCCACACCTGAGAGAACGTATCTTAAGCTTACTTCCTTCCACCTAATCAAAGAGAATATTAAGTTGTAAGAACTATCGCATTCTCATAGAAAAGTATCCATCGACCCATGAACCACTAACTATAAAACCCTTTCTTCAAATACTAAGAAAGATATGAAAAACAACTTCAACGATGACTCCAAATAAGAACAAGTAAAATCTTGCAAATTCTAACTGTTTTGAAATTTTTGTTTTGGCGCATATAACATTGTTCAGGTCCAATAAAGACGAGTGTTGCCTAAGATACCTTTTGTTGGTGATGGGGCGACACCATGTCACCTGCTATATAACAAAAAATACCGTAACAAACTGGGTAAATAAGAATTTTTTTTTAAGACCAAAAAAAAAAAATCACAATTGTATTCTATTAGCTAGCTAGCATTAGCAACAACAATAACACAAACACGTCCCAATAGAAAATCATCTTAAAGTGATCCAATCAAAAATCAAAAGGAAACAAGAATAAAACCAATCAAGAATTAAAGTGAGACAAAAATGCCTCGAACCATTGATGGAATATATATTTGTTGGGGCACATATTCGGCATAAGAAAATGCTTAATAGAGCGATTCTACAGGGCACTTACAGTCTATATATGGATCCCAGCTCAACTGAGAGTGACACACCTTCTTTGAGTTTATCCACTCCCAACTGTATAGACTCTACACCGGCTGCCTGCAATATATTAATAATAAAAACAAAATCCTCGTTTCCATAGTTCATACTTGATAAGTCATAACCTACTTCGATCATAGGTTCTTTCATCATCTTTATATATATATATATATATATATATATATATATGAAGGGTTTTACTCATGTATGTACATTAATAAACCATTTTATAAAACTTTTTATGGGAAACAAGAAGATGACTAATTTTTTAACAGTTTTTTTCAATTCTCTATAAATAAATAAAAATTTCCTAAATCGATAGTTAATGTATTTCTTAAAGACATACATTAACTGGACCCATATAAAAAATAAACAATGACCAAACTTGTTGTACGCAAATTATTTTACACAGTTTTATACACACCCCAAATAGCAACTAGGATCGTGATTTCAAGTCATGAATCAAGATTTCATTTGCTTTTTAAAATGTGTGTAAAACTGTAGAAAATAATTTGTTTGTAATAAACACTGTTCAATAAACAATGGACCTTCATCGGATGCACTAGGTGAAGATTTTACATGTCACGAGATGAGTTCAAGTTACATATTTTCTAAACTATTAGATTTAAGTGAATTCAACGATTAAAAAAAACACTCATTAATGCTAATATTCTAATTGATATCATTTATTATTCTTTATTTATGACATTCCATACTTATCTTTAAACCACCGCACACCTTTGATGCGATGGTCACTTTACAAGTATAAGTGTTTGTGGGGTGTGGGAGAGGAGGCAAAGACTAAGGTTCAAGTCTCTAGGAGAGAGCTTCACACACATATACACTTAGATTAGACTAAAATAGAATTTCTATATTATACCAACAAAAAAAAAAAAAAAAAAAAAAGTGTTTGTGCACATTTCTTTCTCTCTCCACAAAAAAGCCACAGCCGTCATGAAGTGTTTGTTTTAAGTCTTTCACATTCAGCTATAAGCAATAAAGGTTTACATACCATCACGATCAAACAATAAGGTTATGGCCTGACAGTCAAAGTGATTCCGGCAAGGTCATTGGACATAAACATGTGTCATTGGTAGGATTAGTTGCAAATCAAAGGTTGCTACAAGCAACCTGGACCTACCATTACTACAAATAACCTGAATATGTGTCTATTACTCAAAAAAAAAAAAAAAAAAAAAAAAGTAACCACAGTCAAGATTATAGGATTAGTTGCAAATCAAAGTTCCCTCTCATCAAGGTTAATTTAAACATGTAGCTACAAATATATTTGGCTGTTGTGGCTTTTTTTTTTTTTTTTTTTCCTACCATTGTCCCGGCCATGGAGGTGGAAGAGCAGTGAAGGAGAAAGAGAGAAAGGGAGAGATAGAAAAGTGCGTATACACTTTTTTTGAGTTTAGAGATAAGTATAGAATGTCATAAACAATGAATAATAAATGAGATCAATCAAAATATTAGCATTAATAAGGCTTTTTTTTTTTTTTTTTTTTACTGTTAAATCTACTTAAATCCAATGATTTAGAAAAGATGTAACTCTTTAGAGTTATACTAGGTGTAACCTGAATCCATTTCGTATATATGCAGGATTTTACTAACGTACATTAATAAATCATTTTAAAAAACTTTTTCTGAGAAAATGAAATCTGATGCTAATGCTCATTTAGATAGTTAGATGAAAACTTTATCCGAAAATTATTTAATTGATTGCGCATAAGAAAAAAAATTCTACAATAGGATTCCCAATTTTTTTAGCCCAGTAGAATGAGTGAATGAACAAAGGATCGTAAAGGCTTCAGCCATGCACTTTGGGTTTAAATGTTGGGATGGACTTAGTCCAAGCTCTGAAGAAATTCGGGCCTTTTACAATAACACATGCCCGTTACAACGTGGCCTCAGATACAGGCGTACAAGTTACAACGTGATCACTTCAATTAATTTTTTGAGTGCACATTTAAAATAAACCCATAGACATAGCTTTCAAATAAACCCATCTGATGATTGAGATGTGGCTACAATTTTCCCTTGTAATGGGACTCGAGACGCAGACGCCAATCCGAGTAAAGTGTTTGGTGTTCGGTCGATTACAACCAAATTGTTCAAATAATGACACACTCACACACCTATACCTCCACTCTGGTGGATGTTTTGATCGAAAATTAACTTGGTCACATTCTGTCTCGCATCAACTAGTGTTTCGAAGAAATCTTTAACCAATCAATCAAATCATTACCTAATAACAAATAGAAAGCAGACATTTGAATACAAATATATATAATCGTTTTTCTTTCTTTTAATTCGGAGGGAGAATATTGATGAAGATTAGGTGGGTAGTGGGTTTTCGGTGGAGTCAATTTCGGTAAGTTTGAAGAATGCTAAATGACTTTTGTTACACTTTTTCGTCTTTTGCAGGAAATAAAATTAAACTAAAGATATGTGATTTTATATTTTGTGTGAAGATATTTTGATACGCAAAATGATAAAACTCAGGAAAATCCTGTTGTTAGTAGAGTATAAATATCAAAATATGTTATTAATTATCAAATTAATATTTAATGTTACGAGACAAGAGAAACCTTAATTTGCCACACCTAAGAGAACGTATCTTAAGCTCACTTCCTTTCACCTAATCAAAGAGAATATTAAGTTGTAAGAACTATCGCGTTCTCATAGAAAAGTGTCCATCGACCCATGAACCACTAACTATAAAACATTTTCTTCAAATACTAAGAAAGATATGAAAAACAACTTCAGTGATGAATCCAAATAAAAAGAATTAAAAACTTGCAAATATAACTGTTTTGAAATTTTTGTTTTGGTGCATATAACATTGTTCCGGTCCAATAAAGACGAGTGTTGCCTAAGATACCTTTTGTTGGTGCTGGGGCGACACCATGCCACCTATTATACATAACAAAAAATACTGTAACAAACTGGGGAAATAAGAAATTTTTTTTTTCAAAAAGACCAAAAAAAAAAAGGCACAATTGTATTCTATTAGCAAGCAACAACAATAACACGAACACGTCCCAATAGAAAATCATCTTAAAGTGATCCAATCAAAAATCAAAAGGAAACAAGAATAAAACCAATCAAGAATTAAAGTGAGACAAAAAGGCCTCGAACCATTGATGGAATATATATTGGTTGGGCACATATTCGGCATAAAAATGCTTATAGAGCGATTCTACTGGGCACTTATAGTCTATATATATATGGATCCCAGCTCAACTGAGAGTGACACCTTTGAGTTTATCCACTCCCAACTGTTTATACTCTACACCGGCTGCCTGCTATATATTAATAATAAAATCAAAATCCTAGTTTCCATAGTTCATACTTGATAGGTCATAACCTACATCGATCATAGGTTTTTTCATCATCTTTATATATATATATATATATATATATACGAAGGGTTTTACTAATGTATGTGCATTAATAAATCATTTTAGAAAATTTTTTATGAAAAAATGAAATAGTAACTAACTTTTTAATAGTTTTTTTCAATTCTCTATATAAAAAAATTTCCTAAAATCGATAATTAATGTATTTCTTAAGGGCAAACATTAACTAGACCAATATAAAAAAATAAACAATGACCAAATTTGTTGCACGCAAATAATTTTACACAGTTTTATACACACCTCAAATAGCAACTAGGATTGTAATTTCAAGTCATGAATCACGATTTCATTTGCTTTTAAAAATGTGTGTCAAACTGTAGAAAATAATTTGTTTGTAGTAAACACTCTTCAAATTTCAATAAACAAGGGGCCCTTGATCGGATGCACTAGATGAAGATATACATGTCACTAGTAATTCTTATAACAACCATTTTTTATTTGAATGATAAGATAAAGTAGCGTCCACTTTGGAAAACAACAAACAAGTAAATAAGGATAGGGCATCCTAGGTCCCCAAGTTGGCAGATAACTAAATATTAGTATAAACTAAAGTCTCAAATTAATGATCCCCAGACCTTGACACTAACAATAATTAATGAAAATGAAGGAACCAATCTGCTTGAAGCAAAAGTCCAAGTCACACGAATTCTAATAAATGCCCCAAATTATTTAGATACAAACTCAACATTAACAATGATATTAGGACAACCCGGTCTCACCCACACTAAGCATGGATAATTGAAAAACACAGCTTGTAATCAAAACAACTGATCATTTGCAGCAAGTTTAGAAGAGAACCTTCTTTTCCAACTTTGACTTTACTTTCATTGATTTACTTAATTTGAGTTTAGTTTACACTAAGGTAACAGATATAGTATAAAATGCTCTTAGGGAATTTTTTAATAAACCATTTTAGAAATATTTTAATATTTCTTTTATAAAAAAATATAAAAAGTCATCAAATAAATTAATTTTTTATTTTATTTTAATTTATTATAAAAAGTTTTTAAAAATATTTCTTAAACTTTTAACTCATTAAAAAATACAATGAGTTAATAGATATCTAGAATATTATATATAAGATCCACAAGCATGAATAATTGAAAAACACAACTTGTAACTAGAACAACTCATTTGCAGCAAGTTTAGAGGAGAACCTTCTTTTCCAACTTTGACTTTACTTTCATTGATTTATTTTGAGTTTTGTTTACACTAAGGTAATAGATATCTAATGAATATTATAAGATCCGCAAGGTTCTCTAAGGCAATTTTTAAATAAACCATTTTAGAAATATTTTGATGTCTTTTTCATGAAAAATATATATAAAAAAAATAGTCAAAAAAATCAGTTTTCTTTCATAAAAATTTTTTTAAAATATTTCCTAAACTAATACTCCTAACTCATTGAGAAACACAATGAGTTAATAGATATCTAGAATATTATAAGATCTGCAAGCATGAATAATTGAAGAACACAACTTGTAACCAGAACAACTCATTTGCAACAAGTTTAGAGGAGAGCCTTCTTTTCCAACTTTGACTTTACTTTCATTGATTTATTTTGAGTTCTGTTTACACTAAGGTAATAGATATCTAATAAATATTATAAGATCCGCAAGGTTAACATAGGGAATTTTTAAATAAACCATTTTAGAAATATTTTGATATCTCTTTCATCAAAAATATAAAAAAGTTGTCAAATAAATTAAAATTTTTTATTTTATTTTAATTTATTATAAGAAGTTTTTAAAAATATTTCTTAAACTAATATATATATATATATATATATATATATTTTTACTTTCTAAACTAATACTTTTGACTCATTGAAAAATACAATGAGTTAATAGATATCTAGAATATTATAAGATCCGCAAGCATGAATAATTGAAAAACACAACTTGTAACTAGAACAACTCATTTGCAGCAAGTTTAGAGGAGAAACTTCTTTTCCAACTTTGACTTTACTTTCATTGATTTATTGAGTTCTGTTTACACTAAGGTAACAGATATCTAATAAATATTATAAGATCCGCAAGGTTCACTTAGGGAATTTTTAAATAAACCATTTTAGAAATATTTTCATATCTCTTTCATGAAAAATATAAAAAAAGTTGTCCAAAAAATCAGTTTTTTTTTTTTTTTCATAAAAAGTTTTTAAAAATATTTCCTAAACTAATACTCTTAACTCATTGAAAAACACAGCCGAGGACGAATACAAGCACAAAATAGTCCTAGGACACAGCCGAGGACGAATCAGTCCTCGGCATGTCCGAGGTCTCCTTGGAAGGAAGGACAAAAACGGAACAGAAACAGTCTGGAAAAAATCTAAAAATATCTATGTCAATAGGGAAGGACACCCCGGATCGCTTAACGACCAGGGAAAGTTGCCATTATTGCCATTTAATACTCTGCACCTGACAGAGCCATACTCTCCAGCTTTTACAACCACCCCCAACCACTCTGGGTATGGGCTGATGGGGCAAGTATCAATCTTGGAATGTCGATTCTACACGTGGACGAAGGATAAGGAACACAGGTTAGTATAAAAGGAAAACTAAGCAATCCAAAGGAGGGGGGGAAAAATGGCCAGAAACCAGAGCCTCCCAGCCCGCCTCCAGGAGAAAGACTCCCAGGGCGAACACAATTTAAACCATGTATGAACACCACGAAAGACCCGCCGTCTGGTGACTAAGGCCTAGCCTTTCAAACCCACGCTCTACAAATGATATTGTTTGGGCCTTTTTACGTGCGAACCCAACACTGTTACGGTTCGTTACAAATCGAGTCCTTACAATTGGCGCCGTCTGTGGGGAAGGCTTGTGTGTTGGCATAGGCGGTAGGTCGAGAGAGTTCCCTTGTCATTTCTAACAGCCGATTATAGAGTTCTAGCGTAAAGTTCCACTAGGGGCTATGCTTCTTGACTAGGGGCTATGCTTTGTAGCGTCAATCGCATGGATGGTTCTAGGGGCTTGGCCGAGGAGCTAATTCCCCTAAAGCCAAGGCCTCATGCCAAAAACTGAGTTTTGGACAGAACCAGGGTATTGTATGGCCCTCGGACTCAAACCTATGGGGAAACCAACTACTTGGAAGAAAAACTGAGTTTTGGACAGAACCAGGGTATTGTATGGTCCTCGGACTCAAACCTATGGGGAAACTAACTACTTGGAAGAAAAACTGAGTTTTGGATAGAACCAGGGTATTGTATGGTCCTCGGACTCAAACCTATGGGGAAACCAACTACTTGGAAGAAAAACTGAGTTTTGGACAGAATCAGGGTATTGTATGGTCCTCGGACTCAAACCTATTGGGAAACCAACTACTTGGAAGAAAAACTGAGTTTTGGACAGAACCAAGGTATTGTATGGTCCTCGGACTCAAACCTATGGAGAAACCAACTACTTGGAAGAAAAACTGAGTTTTGGACAGAACCAGGGTATTGTATGGTCCTCGGACTCAAACCTATGGAGAAACCAACTACTTGGAAGAAAAACTGAGTTTTGGACAGAACCAGGGTATTGTATGGTCCTCGGACTCAAACCTATGGGGAAACCAACTACTTGGAAGAAAAACTGAGTTTTGGACAGAACCAGGGTATGTATGGTCCTCGGACTCAAACTTATGGGAAAACCAACTACTTGGAAGAAAAACTGAGTTTTGGACAGAACCAGGGTATTGTATGGTACTCGGACTCAAACCTATGGGGAAACCAACTACTTGGAAGAAAAACTGAGTTTTGGACAGAACCGAGGTATTGTATGGTCCTCGGACTCAAACCTATGGGGAAACCAACTACTTGGAAGAAAAACTGAGTTTTGGACAGAACCAGGGTATTGTATGGTCCTCAGACTCAAACCTATGGGGAAACCAACTACTTGGAAGAAAAACTGAGTTTTGGACAGAACCAGGGTATTGTATGGTCCTCGGACTCAAACCTATGGGAAAACCAACTACTTGGAAGAAAAACTGAGTTTTGGACAGAACCAAGGTATTGCATGGTCCTCGGACTCAAACCTATAGGGAAACCAACTAATTATCAATATTTATCAAGTTTTGGACAGAACCAGGGTATTGCATGGTCCTCGGACTCAAACCTATAGGGAAACCAACTACTTATCAATATTTATCAAGTTTTGGACAGAACCAGGGTATTGCATGATCCTCGGACTCAAACCTATGGAAAGGTCAGCTACTTAATAAGAATTCTAAATTGCTCAATCCTCGAATCAAGTACCAGAGAAGGTTAAAGCTATGAAGGTTATTAGGAAGATGGTGAAACGCCTTCCTACTCGGCAACCTGTAGAGGCTGTTCAATTTTGGGTTATATGTCCTCAGATGACTACCTCCTACACCTCCCCGAGCATTCGGCTGTCATCTCGGCCATTTTGGGGGAAATATTGTTTTCTCAGGTCAGCATTATTGTGCCGAACAACTCTATTAAGTTCATAATAATATGTTTTCCTTAGCAAGGGTTTCGACCCTAAGTGTCATTTGTTCAAGTTGGCATTATTATGCTGAACGTCTCTTATAAGTTCATGATAGTATCTTTTATCTTGGTAAGGGATTTTGGTCCTAAGTATCGCTTTTCCAGGTCGGCATTACTATGCCGAACAATTTTATTAAGTTCATTATAAATATTATTATCTCAGTAAAGGTTTCTGCCCTAAGTACCATTTGTTCAAGTCGGCACTATTATGCCAGATAATTCCAATAAGCACAGAGCAAGATCCTTTTACTAACTAGGATTTTGGCCCTAAGCATCAGTTATAGTATAAAAACAAAAAAGAAGTCCCAGGATAGTACATCTATTCACGGCACAACCATTTCAAAAAAAAAAAAAAAAGAGATAGGATATATGAAATAAAGCAAAGACGTCTTTTATTAATATGAAGATGTATTACAGTGTACAATGAAGGGCTTAAACAAGCCTACATAGAAAACGAACTACAAAAAAAAAAAAAAAAAAAAAAAAAAAAGACAAATAAACAGTCAGATGTCTTTTTTAAACTCGTCTCCGAAGTCCTTCCAAACTCTGCCCCAATAGCGTCCATATTGAGAGGAGGACCTTCTTTAGAAGAAGAAGGAGGAGATGAAGAGAAAGAAGGAGGAGAAGAAGAGGAAGAAGGAAAAGCGCCAGTATGGATCTGGCAGTGGAAAGAAGAAGAAAGAGAGGCACCAGAGAAGGAAGAGAAGAAGAAGCAGGGATACTTTGTCCCTGCGTCAGTCCTGACTCCTAACACGCTGGTGTCATATTAGATATGCTCGTAAAAGAGCGGCTGGTACTGATAATGGGTGATCCCAGCTCAGTCGCGCCAAAAGTTTGACGCGACGAGCCCCTGCTTCAGATTTTGGCTGAAAGGAAGGTAAGAAGGATCTTGAGTCTCTGTCATCCCTGTCCTGACCGAGCCATTTTGAGCTTCACAAGAACATGGTATTTCTGGGAAGGGTATGGTTCCTTCATTACTTACTCCTATTTCGAATGTATCACAAGTTAAGATGCAACTAGCGGATAAAGTAAACTCTGGAGGAAGTTAAGGGTTTCAGATTTCAGAAGGATTAAAAGGGTCTCTGTACAAGACAAATAACATCTTGCCTTCCTTCTTATATGAAGGGTAGAACGGAAGGTATTTAATCCGTCTAGATTTCCAAGAAAATCTGTAAACGAGAAAATACCCGTTCCACTTCCCCATACCGACAATAACCGTCGAATTTAAATGGCCTCGTAAAGGGAAGTCATTAAAGGCGCGTTTTGGATAATCAAACGGCAGGAACGCATCATGAATGAATTCAAAAGGAATGTCTCGTAGGTCAGAATGCTTCCTGGGTAGATGAAGAGACACCAACATTAATGAAGGATAGAGTTAAACGAGCCGTGATAAAGGCTTGGCATCACCAAAACCCTCCTCTCCAACCAAGAGGTTGGACAGCAGGGTTTTGAGGGGCTATTGTGGGGTTCAATGATTTGAGGCCCTGGCCCATTTATACATTGGGGCCCAAGGCCCGAGTCGAGGAGGGTTATAACCCAGGATAGGTAATACAAGCACAACATAGTCCTGGGACACAGCCGAGGACGAATCAGTCCTCGGCATGTCCGAGGTCCCCCTAGAAGGAAGGACAAAAACGGAACAGAAATAGTCTGGAAAAAATCTAAAAATATCTATGTCAATAGGGAAGGACACCCTGAATCGCTTAACGACCATAGAAAGCTGCCCTTACTGCCATTTAATACTCTGCACCTGACAGAGCCATACTCTCCAGCTTTTACAACCACCCCCAACCACTCTGGGTATGGGCTGATGGGACAAGTATCAGTCTTGGAATGTCGATCCTACACGTGGACGAAGGATAAGGAACACAGGTTAGTATAAAAAGAAAAATAAGCAATCCAAAGGAGGGGGGGGGGGAAATGGCCAGAAACCAGAGCCTCCCAGCCCGCCTCCAGGAGAAAGACTCCCAGGGCGAACACGATTTAAACCATGTATGAACACCACGAAAGACCCGTCGTCTGGTGACTAAGGCCTAGCCTTTCAAACCCACGCTCTACAAATGATATTGTTTGGGCCTTTTTACGTGCGAACCCAACACTGTTACGGTTCGTTACAAATCGAGTCCTTACAATAGATATTTGGAATATTATAAGATCCGCAAGTATGAATAATTGAAGAGCACAACTTGTAACCAGAACAACTCATTTGCAACAAGTTTAGAGGAGGACCTTCTTTTCCAACTTTGACTTTACTTTCATTGATTTACTTTGAGTTTTGTTTAAACTAAGGTAATAGATATCTAATGAATATTATAAGATCCACAAGGTTCTCTTAAGGCATTTTTTAATAAACCATTTTAGAAATATTTTGATATATCTTTCGTGGAAAATATACAAAGTTGTCAAAAAAAAAAAAATACTCCATGCAAGTAATATTTCCTAAACTAAAAATATTTCCTAAACTAATATCCTTATCTCTTAGGGCATCTTTTTACTTTTCTCATATTATAATTACTAGCATGTAACCCCATGCATATGCATGGATACACTTAAAGATATACAATAAGATGCATAATATAATTCCTATATATATAATTTAAATACAATTGATAGTCATTTTTATATTTTTTTTAACTCTTTAAAAAATTTTGTAAGGATATTGTGGGGCCCGACCCAAAATAATGGGCTAGTCAAACCACGGGCCCGTCCGAGAAGCATCCTGTCCGAGGAGAAGTCACAGCCAAAACCTTATTCAAACCCAATTGCGGTAAAAGAAACCTGTCCGAGGAGTAACTCTTCCTCGGACATTACGAAGTTCGAACGAAGAGCTCGCCCCAACCATTGCAGTTCATCCTCCAAGCATATAAAAAAGAATAAAACCCAAAATATCTCATGGAAAGCTGCCACCACCACATTAAATGTGTCACAACCACCCTCTTGGCCGCATTAATGAGGAAAAGACCCCTGAACAGTACTACCTTGGCCACTGCAACTCACAAGGGAGTGATAAGGGTGTCTGATAGGACAGGTGCTCAAGTGGGGGCTTAGATGATCAACAAGTGTAAGGTTCAGATAAGAATGAGAGAGTTATATATTGTAGTGGAGTCCCTCAAAAAGGGGGACGAAAAATGTATTCGGCACTCAGAAAATAGAATCTTCTGTTAGATATCCATTCTTGTGTTTTTATTCCTGCAACAATATTTTCCATGCATCAGACCGACTAAGCTAACTGAGGCTAAGTTCTTTGACCCATCCTCTACAAATACTTATTATGGGTTGCGCCTTGAGCCAAGGCCTGATCAATAGGGTTTGGGCCAGGAAACTCGTACAACTACAATTGGCGCCGTCTGTGAGAAGAACTAGGGCATCAGCTAGCACAACGGTCGAGTATGGCAGAACTAGGCTTACACCAGGAGAATCCTCACCAGGCTAACTCCCAACAGACACAACCCGCCGAGTCCCAAAGGCAAAATAACCCCACCAACCCAGGCGGCAGGGGGAATCGTGAGGGAAGTGTGCATACTATCCGGACGAGCCAGAGCCACACTCAGATAGGTAGTCACGTGTCCTAGAGGCGAAATAGTCATCAGGCCATGCAGCGAGAGATAGATGACCTGAAAAGGAAGTTACGACGTGTGCGGCGAAAACGATCTCCCTCTTACTCAGACGAGTCTTCTAATGCGGAGGATGCGAGTTACCGACGGAGGTCAAGGACCCCCCCAAGTGAAACCTTTTCCTACGAAAGGGAACCACGCCCTGTACGAAAGTATGAGAACCCATCCAGCAAGGGTTCGGGGAACGATGTTATGAAGAAGGCGCTGGACCAGTTTCAAGGTCACCCTTCACGTATAGAATTGAAGGGGCTAAGCTGCATTGACGCTTCAACCAATCGGCGTTCGCCATCTATAACGGCCGAGCAGACCCGGTAGAGCATGTGAGCCAGTTTAACCAGAAAATGGCAATCTACTCGCAAAATGAAGCCCTAATGTGCAAAATCTTCCCATCCAGCTTGGGATCAATGGCGATGAGGTGGTTTAACAGCCTGAAGACAAATTCCATAGGCTCCTACAAGCAGCTTACTCAGGCTTTCTGCTCCCGTTTTATCACAAACACCAGAGTCCCTCGACCCCTTAGTTCACTATTGTCCTTATCCATGCACGAAGGAGAAACCCTGAAAGCATACTCGGATAGATATTGGGAGGTGTATAACGACTTAGATGACAACTATGATGATGTTGCTATCAGCACATTCAAAAGTGGCCTCCCCACCGAGCATGGCTTAAGGAAATCCCTCACTGGTAAACCAGTTGCCGACGTTCATCAGTTGATGGATAGGATCGACAAGTACAAAAGGGTGGAGGAAGATCAGCTGCAAGGAAGGGGAAAGGAGAAGATCATCCCCCCCAAAGCAAATGACTTTAGGTCGGAACGGTATAACCCTAACCAGCCGAGGAGAGATTTTTCGCGACAGGCTGGACAGAGCCACCCACAAATAGTGAATGCCGTGTTCAGGGAGTCAGTATAACAGGTGCTGGAGAAAGTAAGGAACGAGCCCTATTTTAGATGGCCAGGAAATATGGCTGGAGACCCTTCCAAACGTAACCAGAACCTGTACTGCCACTATCATCAGGACCATAGGCATACCACCGAGGATTGCAGGAATCTATGGAATCACCTAGATCAGTTGGTCCGAGAAGGGAAATTACGTCACCTTTTGCACCCCTCGAGCGGCCACACCGGTCAAGCAATACAAGAATCCCGAAAGGATGTGTCCTTAAAACCCCCCGCCGGAACGATACATGTCATCCTCGCCGCACCAGGAAGAACTGGGCCACCCATCCCCAGGATACTGGCTGTTGATCGGCTTCCTTCCGAGGACAGCCAAAGAGAACCCAAAAGGTCAAAAAAGCAAAGCTCTTTGATACTGGGATTCTCGGACGAGGATAAGAGAGGAACTATTCGACCTCACGACGATGCCTTGGTGGTTACGTTAAGAATTGGAGGCTTCGATGTTAAAAGGGTGTTAGTAGACTCGGGAAGTGCGGTAGAGATAATGTACCCTGATCTATACAAGGGGCTGAACCTGAAGCCGGAAGATTTGACAGCCTATGACTCCCCCCTTCTCAGCTTCGAAGGGAGGATTGTTACACCAAAGGGGCAGATCCGACTACCCATACAGACTGGGTCGGAGGTGGTAGAGGTAAATTTTATCGTGGTCGACGCTTACTCACCCTACACCGCAATAGTTGCCAGGCCATGGATCCACGCCCTAGAAGCCGTATCCTCCACACTTCACCAAAAAGTAAAATACCCATCCAGGGGACAAGTAGAAGAGATCCGAGGAGATCAGGCCGTAGCCAGGAAGTGTATGGTGGCCGTCATCTTATATCGGCCCGATGCCGAGTCCTCGGCCCCACAGAGCTTATAGCAACCAGCCTCCTCGGCCAGGCAAGGGGACGGGCTAGCCGAGGAGATAAGGTGTGAAAGTTTAGATAAGATCGCTGTCAACAACGACCCGGAGAAGTTTTTTCAGGTCGGCTCTGAGTTGCCTTCTCAAGAAAAAGAGGAACTTGTCAGATTTCTCAGAGGAAATGTCGACGTGTTTGCATGGGACGCCTACGACGCCCCGGGAGTTAATCCTAGCCTTATTTGTCACCACCTGAACGTCAACCCCTCTTCCACTCCGAAGAAGCAACCACCCCAACGCCCTTTAAAGGAACATGCTAGCGCTGTAAGAGACGAAGTGGCAAAACTGAAAAGAGCAGGGGCTATTAAAGAGGTCTTTTACCCCAAATGGTTGGCAAACACGGTGGTGGTAAGGAAGAAGACAGGGAAGTGGAGGGTCTGCGTGGACTTCACGGACCTGAACAAGGCGTGCCCAAAGGACCCATTCCCCCTGCCCCGAATCGACAGATTGGTGGATGCAACTGTGGGTCACCCTCGAATGAGTTTCCTGGACGCCTTCCAGGGCTATCATCAGATACCCCTTGCGCTAGAGGACCAAGAGAAGACGGCTTTCATGACGCCCATCGAAAATTATCACTATAAGGTGATGCCGTTTGGGCTGAAGAACGCAGGCTCAACCTACCAAAGGATGATGACCCGGATGTTCGAGCCACAGCTGGGCAAGATCATTGAACTTTACATAGACGATATGGTTGTAAAGAGTAAAAGGGTTTCCGAGCAAGTGAAAGACCTCGAAAAAATCTTCACTATCTTAAGGGAACACCGGTTGCGGTTGAATGCTTCCAAATGTTCATTCGGGGTCGGGTCGGGGAGATTTTTAGGGTACATGGTAACCCACAGGGGAATAGAAGTGAGCTCCGATCAAATCAAAGCAATAAACAGCCTATAGGCTCCTCGGAACCCGAAGGAAGTGCAGAAGCTCACTGGTATGATTACAGCATTAAACCGGTTCATATCGCGGTCATCGGATCGATGTCGACCTTTTTACCTCCTGATAAATAAGTGGAAAGGGTTTGAATAGTCGGAGGATTGTGTTCTGTCTTTGCAGCAGCATAAGGAATACCTGTCACGACCACCCATCATGTCCAGCTCTGAGGCAGACGAGGTGTTGTTTGCGTACATCGCTGTAGCTCCCCATGCTGTAAGTCTGGTACTGATACGGGATGATAATGAGGTGCAGCGACCGGTTTACTATTTGAGCAAATCATTACATGAGGCCGAGGTGCGATACCTACCTCTAGAAAAGGCAATTCTGGCAGTAGTACATGCCACCCGGAAGCTCCCTCATTACTTTCAGGCGCATACGGTCATCGTTCTAACTCAGCTTCCCCTTCGAGCAGTGCTTCGAAGCGCTGACTACACAGGAAGGATCGCCATGTGGAGTGCGCTTTTGGGGGCCTTTGATATTAAATATATGCCCAGATCCTCCATCAAAGGTCAGGTACTCGCAGACTTGGTAGCGGAGTTTGCTAAACCCTCTATAGAAATAATAATCGAGAAGAAAGACATGGATGGAAAATCGGTTGGTGTAATTTCGACAGGGGGGACCTTGCATTGGAAGGTCTACGTGGATGGCACGGCCAACCAGAGAGGATCTGGAGTTGGGATAGTTTTAATATCACCGGACGGTGCCGCCATTGAAAAATCACTAAGGCTCGGATTTTCGGCTACGAACAATGAAGCCGAATACGAGGCCTTACTTCAAGGGATGACAATGGTTCAAAGATTGGGCGGAAGAGTAATAGAAGCATTCTCGGACTCCAGGTTGGTCGTCGGACAAGTGATGGGTGAGCTGGAAGCCAGAGATGCTAGGATGTAAGAGTATCTAGGACAAGTCAAACGCCTACAGACGAGTTTTGCGTCATTCAATCTGACGCACATTTCCAGGAGTGTAAACACCCATGCAGACTCGCTGGCCACTCTTGCCATGTCCTCGGCGCATAATCTGCCACGAATGATCCTTGTTGAAGATCTAGTCCAGGCAAGTCCCATCAGCAGAAACCCGGCCCAAGTCCATCAGATCAGACAGAGTCCCAACTGGATGGACCCCATAAAGAACTTCCTCCAAAACGACATCTTACCGGAGGAAAAACTAAAGGCCGAGAAGATACGTAGGAATGCTCCTCGGTTCTGGCTATTAGAGGACCACAAACTATATCGGCGCTCCTACTCTGGACCGTACCTACTCTGCGTACATCCAGAAGAATCCGAGTCTCTACTTGAAGAGTTACACGAGGGAATTTGTGGAAGTCACACCGGAGGAAGGTCGCTGGCGCACAGGGCACTCACCCAAGGATACTGGTGGCCGAACATGCAAAGAGAGGCCTAAGAATACGCTAAAAAGTGCGATCAGTGCCAAAGATTTGCCCCGAATATCCACCAACCCGGAGGGGTTCTCAACCCACTCTCTAGCCTATGGCCGTTCGCACAATGGGGTCTTGATATTGTCGGACCTTTCCCCAAAGCCGCGGGGAACAAGCGATACATAATAGTCGGGACCGATTACTTCACTAAATGGGTGGAGGCTGAACCTTTGGCCAACATTAGGGACGTGGATGCCCAGAAATTCATCTGGAAGAACATCATCACCCGCTTCGGAACTCCACGTACACTCATTTCCGACAATGGTCTTCAATTCGACAGTAAGAGCTTTAGGGAGTATTGCCGCGAGTTTGGGATCATTAACCAATATTCCACCCCCGCTTACCCCCAAGGAAATGGGCAAGTCGAGGCCGTGAACAAGGTCATAGTGAACAGACTGAAGAAAAGTCTGGATGAGGCGAAGAGGAGATGGGTAGAAGAGCTCCCGCACGTCTTATGGACCTATCGGACAACGCCGCGATGTTCAACCGATGAGACCCCCTTTTCGATGACTTATGGGGCTGAGGCCGTGCTCCCAATCGAGAACAACTTTCCCACACTGAGGTCTAACTCATTTACCCCAAACGGTAACGACGAGTTATTGGGAAGAAGTCTAGACCTAGCCGAGGAAAGAAGGAAAAAAGCAACGATTCATATGGCCTATTATCACCAGAAGCTGAGACAAGGGTATGATGCCAATGTTAAGCTGCGACCTCTAGGTCCAGATGATCTCGTGATGAGGAAGATTCTCGGCAGTGCAAAAAACCTCTCTTGGGGCAAGTTGGGGCCCAATTGGGAAGGACCATACCGTGTCACATCCGTGGCCGGGATAGGCGCTTACTACCTAGAAGATTTGTATGAAAAAACCGTACCTCGACCATGGAATGTAAATAACCTCAGAAGATATTGTTATTAATGAAAATGGCTTAGCCCATGTTTTGTTTCGTGATTATCCTCTGTCTACTGGTCTATTCATGACTATTCATAGTTTTAAACAGAACCTAAGTCCTGCATGGCTCCTCGGACCACAGACTTAGGGGAAATTATTACTACTCATGACAATTTATACAAGTTTTAAACAGAACCCAAGTCCTGCATGGCTCCTCCGACCACAGACTTAGGGGAAATTATTACTTATGGCAACTATTCATAGTTTTAAACAGAATCTAAGTCCTGCATGGCTCCTCGGACCACAGACTTAGGGGAAATTATTACTCATGACAATTTATACAAGTTTTAAATAGAACCTAAGTCCTGCATGGCTCCTCGGACCACAGACTTAGGGGAAATTATTACTTATGGCAACTATTCATATTTTTAAACAGAACCTAAGTCCTACATGGCTCCTTAGACCACAGACTTAGGGGAAATTATTACTTATGGCAGGTTGGGAAATTATTACTTGAGGGAAATCATTTTAAGGCGTGCGCGTAGTCTAGCACCATTGCAACCCTCATTCAAATTCGCCGCCCAGCATCCTTTTTATCTCGACCATTTACATTTATTTATGTCATTGCAAACGTTAAAGAAAAAAAAAAAAAAAAGGAGCGGTACTAGCATACATCCATAGAAAGCAAAGCAAACGTTCTATATTAATATTCCGAGGTTAATACAAAGAGAGGTCCTTACAAAAGAGCGCAAAAACAGGACGACTCTCATTCAAAAAAAAATAATAATAAAGAGAGGAAGGGAATATAAAAATTAAAAAGCCTAAAAGCTAAGCCTTGGCAGGAGGATCTTCTTTCTACTCTGGCTGAGGAGGAGGAGCCTCGATGGTAGGGTCCGTAGCAGGATCCTTCGATTTATCAGGCACAGGGACGGCATCAAGCACCGCCAGATCCTGCTCCGAAGCCACTTGGACGCCATCAGGATTCTCTCGGATCTCCTGAGGATAGAAGATGTTCTCGGGCAGTCTCAGCGCTGAATCCGCAGGAATTCCTGTAGCATTAAGGGTGTGAGCCCATGAGATGCTACAGTACTCCCTGCACACCTCGGGGATCTCCTCGGATAGCCTGGCCTCCGTTTCTTGGACCCCGAGCTGACAAGAAGCACTTTTTTCAGCCTCTGCAGCTTCTCGGATCAGCTGGGCCTCCTCTTTGACCCGCCGCAGCTCATCCTCGACTTTTTGTAGGGCAACCTTAAGATCCAGCACTGCCTGCTTCTCGGTGGTAAGGTTGATCTGGGTCGAGTACAGCTCTTTGCGCTGATCCTCCGCCTGGGTCTCAGCACTTTTCAAACCGGCCTCTACACTCTTGCGCTGTTTCTCTGACTCCTTGAACTTCTCTGTGAGTTCAAGGTGATCGTGCTTGAGGGACCCCAAGGCTTTCTCCGTCTCCGTCCGAGACTGGGTTTCAGCCTCAGCCCGACTGCGATTATCACGACAAAATTCCTCAGCCACAAATACCTGCTGAGTAATCTGCGAACGAAACAAGATTGGTTTAAAACTTAGCAGGGTAAAATAAATTAATAAAACAGTGAAAGGATTACTTACCATCGCGAGATCCCTTTTGAGGGATAGGAAAATCTCGGGCTGAGAGAACCGCCTATATGCCTCCATATCCCGAGGAAGGAGTAGGGGTTGCTCCAAGGCATCAGCCACGTACCCTGCTCACCCCCGGTTGTACTCTCGGATTGACGAATTGTAGGGGATGGCAACCCCATCTAGCTCCAACTTGGGGCTCCATGTACGCGGGGTAGCGCGCACCTCAGTACGATTTTCCTCGTCCCGACTCTCCGTGGAGTTTGCCCTCTTACTCCTCTGTCCCTTAGTAGCCTTTTGCTGCTTGGCCGGTCGAAGAGCCACTTCACCCTCCTCAGGAATGTCAGCCTGCCTCTTCTTTTTTAGGTCAGGGTTAACCTTGAGGCCAGGGTCAGAAGGGATCTGAGGGGCGATTGGAGGAGGATCCTGGGTTTGTGCCTTGGCAGGCGCCTTTAAGGACTGGCCCTTTCCTCGGCTGGACATCAATTCTCGCAAAAACTTTCCCATATCACCTACTTCCCCGTCCGAGGAGTCGTCCAAGCAAGTTATTATGATTGGACCGCCAGCCACGGAGTTGCGGTCCTGCTCTCTTTCAGGATCAAAAAGCTCAACCACGGAGTCTTGCTGAACCTCCTCCCCAAAATAAAACTCGCCTATCTCTTCCTCAAGGGAAAGACGAGATGATTCGGTTTCCCCCTCAACCGGGACAGCAACGCCAGGTTCGTCTGGCGGAGGTAGTTGCTCTGCTAGATAGGGATCTCGAACACCGGGTAGTACGACTAGTGGAAGATCACGTCGAGCTAGGAACCCGGTCTTAGACACGTCAATCCTAGCCAACCTCGGACTGCCAGCCCTTATGGCGTGACTAATAGCTTGGAAAGAGCGGCATAGAGGTTGATAGCCCAGAACCAGATGAGCCGCACGTAACTGTCCATCCTCGGTAACGTAAATTTCCGACCTTAGAAGGTAGTTCAACGCCGGCACATTCACGAGGCTTAGCCGAGGACCGACATGAGCTTTATCTGCAAACGTCCAAGAAAAGTGGGATTAGTTCATGAAATTTTCCAATTGTAAAGAAAGCGAGAAAAATAACCCCCCAATACTAAACCCTTTCCCGAAAAGGATTGGCCCTAAAGACGCCGCACCTGGGATTCCTGCCCGAGTTGGACAATGAATACCATCGAACCACTCCCCCGAAGCAATAAGGAAATCGTTATTCACGGTCTTATTGGATATTGGGAGACAAGAGATCAATCTAACGACCTCGGATCGGGATTTAAGATAATACCCTCCGTTCTCGATGTGGTGACACTCGTACAGATAAACCACATCGTGCCAAGAAAGGCCTAGATTCATCCGCTCATCTAGGACATCTACACAGCCTAGTATCTTGAACATGTTTGGAGCACACTGATGCGGCGTCAACCTATGGTTGAACAGGTATTCCCTTGTAATCCTACGCATGGGAAGTGTCATCCCTCCCTCTATGAAAGCAATCATGGGGATAACAACTTCTCCCTCGCCTTTATCTGTCAATACTCCTTCAAGAGGACAGTACTGCAGCCCCACCCCCGGGGGAATGTGGTATTTTGCCCTAAAGGCCTCCATAGTGGCCAGAGTTTTTACTAGTTTTTCGAATCTACCCATCTGAGCTGAACTGGAGGAATGAAAATAAAGACCGAGGAGAAAAGTAAAGTCCGAGGAGAGAATTACTGATACCTTCACAAAACGCTCAATGGGATGCCTGGAAATCTCTCTTGGAGGAGACGCTTCACGAAAAACGGCTATGGAGGCTTAGCGGATGCAAGTATTTGTAGATCTCTGGAGTTCGATGGAGTTCTCTGGAATCCTCTGGGGTTTATGAGATGCAGATAAAAAGAAAAACTGAACCCCTCTGACATCTTATATAGCCGAGAGGAGAGAGAAAAGATCGCTCCTGCCTAAAAAGTCGAGAAAAAATTATGGCCGTTCGATCCACATCTCACCGTTGGATGAAGGGGACAGAAAGCCTCCGAAAGTAAATGGCCGCGCCTCGTAAATTGTAGCGCGTCCAAAGTAACTGCCCGCACGCGCGCCCCAAGCCCTCCTTACCTCTATCCTCTCATTAACATCAAAACCCCGCTTTTCTCCTCGGAAGGAGATAAAAACCGAAGTTTTAAGGGACTATTGTGGGGCCCGGCCCAAAATAATGGGCTAGTCAAACCACGGGCCCGTTCGAGAAGCATCCTGTCCGAGGAGAAGTCACAGCCAAAACCTTATTCAAACCCAATTGCAGTAAAAGAAACCTGTCTGAGGAGTAACTCTTCCTCGGACATTATGAAGTTCGGACGAAGAGCTCGCCCCAACCATTGCAGTTCATCCTCCAAGCATATAAAAAAGAATAAAACCCAAAATATCTCATGGAAAGCTGCCACCACCACATTAAATGTGTCACAACCACCCTCTTGGCCGCATTAATGAGGAAAAGACCCCTGAACAGTACTACCTTAGCCACTGCAACTCACAAGGGAGTGATAAGGGTGTCTGATAAGACAGGTGCTCAAGTGGGGGCTTAGATGATCAACAAGTGTAAGGTTCAGATAAGAATGAGAGAGCTATATATTGTAGTGGAGTCCCTCAAAGAGGGGGACGAAAAATGTATTCGGCACTCAGAAAATAGAATCTTCTATTAGATATCCATTCTTGTGTTTTGTATTCCTGCAACAATATTTTCCATGCATCAGACCGACTAAGCTAACTGAGGCTAAGTTCTTTGACCCATCCTCTACAAATACTTATTGTGGGTTGCGCCTTGGGCCAAGGCCTGATCAATAGGATTTGGGCTAGGAAAATCGTGCAACTACATATATTATTAGGTATAAAATGTAAATTGTCCATGTTTATTTATTTATTCATTATTGTGAAGCACCTTTTTTTTTTTTTTTTACGATTTATTTATTTTAAACTCTTTGATTTTTGTACTTAATAACTCATTTGTATGAATATTTATGATGTGGTCTCACATTTAATTCTGAAATTAAGAAATAAAATTCTTTCAAAATAAATAATTTAGGATACATAGCGCAAAATTAAAACTCTAAATTGAAATTTTAATTTGAGTTTCTCTTAACTTCACTTATTATTATATATATAGATTAAATGTTTTCATAAAAGAGAACACACACATCTATTCTTTATTGGTTGCGTGCGTGTTGCACATATAAATCCAAAATGATTATGTGTGTCTTTCTTTTGATATTTGCATATAATTTGACTTTATTTTTGAAAGAGGTAAAAAATAATAAATAAATATTATTTCACTGGATAATAAAATCATTAATTTGTAGTCAACGATATTATTTTGAATTTGTTTGTATGATATTGACTCCATTGCACGAGTTTGATCCATTTCCAAAGATTTGGAAGGTTCTTCTTGGTCATCAATGAGGTTTTGAAGGTTGTTGTTGGTCAATGATCTGCTAAGCCGAATTTGGTCGTAGAACGAAAGCGTGGGCTGGAATTCTTTTTAAGTGGCTCGGTGTGCATTACTTAGGCTTTGGCTACAAGGTAGTAATTTGAAGTGTACCAAAACTCCAAAAGAGTCATTGCTTCTATCACCAAAAAGTGATAGATTTGTCAACGATTAGCCTTAAAAATATTGACTCGTTCTGTGCTTGGTGATTTGGTTGGAAAGTGTTAGGTTATTTTGGCTTAATCAGCAAGTATTTTACATCCTTAAGTCTTAAGGGATTTGAGTAGCACAAGTGTTTGTCCATAACTTTCAAGAATTCTTAAAAAATTTCACATGAATAGCGGGAATTATAATTCTCACATAGATTATGTCATAGGTTATAAATCTTAGGATAATTAGTTAATTAAAAATGAAACGATAATTCTATTTTATCAATCCAACATATATATATATATATATATATATTATTAGGCGTAGCCTAGTGATTGGAAACTTGGAATGTGTTGTAGCCTAGTCATTCCTAGATACGATTCCTATTTAGAGTTTCCTCGAATTACATGATACACGGTTTTAACAATAGTAAGTAGGGTATATCCATGATTTACTCCCCAAGAAGAGCTTGCCTTGGTTTCACATCATCAAAATAATGAAAAAAAAAAATATATATATATATATATATATCGCACTCGAACAAAAAATTACTAACTAAATGGTATATAGTATACTCAACAAGTTAACTTGGCATTGAACTCAACTATCACAAGAAGAAAATCTCTCATGTTTTAGCTACATGTATCCACCCTGTCACATGGGGTTAGATGAGCGTCCCACAAGTATGGGGTCCAACTACATCATTAGTTGATGTTAAATTTAAATTCAATTTTGCATTCTTTTTATTTTTATTTTTTATAAGACATGAGACCAACCATTGCCTATTGGAATTAGGTTTAGAAAATAAAGGTTATTTTATCAATACCCAAGGCTATTTAAAACACATAAAATATTATCAATAATGGCCAAAAATTATTAACTTGTTTAATTCTTATAATTTTAAACTTCCAAGAATTTATGAATTTCAAGATTTAAGAGTCCATTTAGTACATGTGTTTAAACATATGTTTTCAGTTTTTAAACAACATTATACATATTTTTACATATTTTTTCACCTACACGTATTTCCAATAAAACTAAAAACTGTTGTTTAAACGGTTTTTTTTTTAATATATTATTTTAAAAGAAAACAGGGTAGAGGGTATGATAATCAAGCTTCTAGAAAACTATAATGCATTTTGAAATTAGATTGGAATGGGAAGATATAAAATAATCTATAAACACGAGGTGTAAATATATATAATAAATCTGTCAACGAATCAATTGGTCTAAAGACACCTTCCTTGTCAAAAATAATTTGAATTTTGAGCCAGAATTTGAATCTAGACAACAATGAATGACCATCCCATGATTATATTTATCAAGCAGTCTGAATAGACCATGGATTCAAAGGGAACATATTTACAGATACATATTCAATACCATATCCGTCCGTGCCAACTTGCCAAAATGTCAACACGAAAAATATCTCTGCAATTATTTTGCGATGCTCTTGTGATTTGTCCAGCGACTCCATCCACTGCCACCCCTACTTCAATGTTACCAATGGCATCATTTACTGTAGTAATTTGCAGTAACAACTATTATTACACTTCAAAATTATTTCTCTTACTATAAGACGCTTAACTAGCCCACATTTGAGCTCGACACTATCTAAACTTTTTCGATTCACCTCGACATTACCCACTAGTTCAGTTATTGTTTTGAGCAGTCTTTGGATATCAAACAAACCTCCCTATAAAGTAATTTTAACATGGCTAATTTCCACTTTTGTAATCATTTTTGCTTCTTACTAATGGGATGCCCTAATTTGTTACAAAATTTCGCTTTCGCCAGTGATCCAATCATATGAATAATTGGAATTATTACATTGAGTACAAACTTCCTTCTGGATATTTTTGCTTCGGAACATAACAATTAGAATTAAAATTAATAAGTCAATTTCGGTAAGTTTGATGAATGCTAAATGACTTCTTTTACATTTATTCATCTTTTGTAGGGAATAAAATTAAACTAAAGATATGTGATTTTAGATTTTGTGTGAAAATATTTTGATACGCAAAATGATAAAACTCAATAAAATCCTATTATTAGTAGAGTATAAAATAATAAATATCAGAATATATATTAACTATTAAATTAACATTTAATGTTATGAGACAAGAGATACCTTAGTTTGCCACACCTCAAAAAACGCATCTTTAGCTCACTTCATCTCACCTAATTAAAGATAACATTAAGTTGTAAGAACTATCACGTTCTCATGGAAAAGTGTTCGTCACCCCAGGAACTATTAACTTTAAAACCCTTCCTTCAAATATTAAGGGTCTATTTGAATATAGCTGAAAATTGAAAACTAAAAATTGAAAATATTATAGCAAAATAATTTTTAAATGTGTAAATAGTACCATGAGACCCATTTTTAATATATATTTTTTAATAAAGTGGTTGTGGGTCCGTGAACAATGCATGAATAGTGCACAATGTCTCATGCACAGTGTAATCCACATGCATGAACAGTGTGGGTTACTGTTCATGTGCTAAAATAAAAATAAAAAATGAAGAAGGCTGAAACGCAGACACAAAACGCTCTATGTTTCAACTATCCAAACCACACCTAAATGTGTGTTTGAATACCACTTATTTTGCTGAAAACTGAAAATTTATTACTGAAAACACTGTAGCAAATTTTTTTTATTGCTACAAATTACTGTTCACCCATTTTTAACACTTGGCTGGTCCATGAACAGTGCCATGGACTAGCCAAAAAAAAAAAAAAACGCAAAGAAACAAATGCAAACGAAACTATTGGAAACAAATGCACCCTAAGAAAGATATGAAAAACAACTTCAATGATGGATCCAAATAAGAAGAATTAAAAACTTGCAAATATAACTGTTTTGAAATTTTTGTTTTGGTCCAACAAAGACGAGTGTTGCCTAAGATACCTTTTTGTTGGTGATGGGGCGACACCATGCCACCTACTATATATAACAAAAAATACTGTAACAAACTGGGGAAATAAGGATTTTTTTTTTTTTTTTTTTTTTCAAAAAGACCAAAAAAAAAAGAAAGCACAATTGTATTCTATTAGCAAGCAACAACAATAACACGAACACGTCCCAATAGAAAATCATCTTAAAGTGATCCAATCAAAAATCAAAAGGAAACAAGAATAAAACCAATCAAGAATTAAAGTGAGACAAAAAGGCCTCGAGCCATTGATGGAATATATATTTGTTGGGGCACATATTCGGCATAAGAAAATGCTTAATAGCTAGAGCGATCCTACTGGGCACTTATAGTCTATATTTGGATCCCAGCTCAACTGAGAGTGACACATTTGAGTTTATCCACTCTCAACTGTTTATATTCTACACCGGCTGCCTGATATATATTAATAATAAAATCAAAATCCTCGTTTCCATAGTTCATACTTGATAGGTCATAACCTACATCGATCATAGGTTTTTTCATCACCTATTTAGGTCATAACCTAAATCAAAACCCTTCATAACCTATATATGAAGGGTTTTACTAATGTATGTACATTAATAAATCATTTTAGAACATCTTTTATGAAAAAAATGAAAAAGTGACTAACTTTTTAACAGTTTTTTTCAATTCTTAATATAAATTTTTTTTCTAAAATCGATAGTTAATGTATTTCTTAAGGGCAAACATTAACTAGACCAATATAAAAAAATAAACAGTGACCAAATTTGTTGCACGCAAATAATTTTACATAGTTTTATACACACTTCAAATAGAAACTAGGATTATGATTTCAAGTCATGAATCACGATTTCATTTGCTTTTAAAAATGTTTGTCAAATTGTAGAAAATAATTTGCTTGTAGTAAACACTCATCAAATTTCAATAAACAAGGGGCCCTTGATTGAATGCACTAGGTGAAGATATACATGTCACTAGTAATTCTTATAACAACCATTTTTTATTTGAATGATAAGATAAAGTAACGTCCACTTTGGAAAACAACAAACAAGTAAATAAGGGTAGGGCATCCTAGCTCCCCAAGTTGGTAGATAACTAAATATTAGTATAAACTAAAATCTTGTTGAGTTAGTAGAAACTCTAACACTAAATTGTTGAATAAAGACTAAACAAGAGAGCTTTTATTTAAAACTTGACTCTTTAAATTACAACACTTTACAAGTACTAATGCTTGACTCCTATACACTGACACTAGTGCACTACAAACATGGCACTTACTCACCAAATGCACTTGCACACACCTCACTTCTAGACACCTACACACACTAGCTCTTGACTCTATTTCACTCTACACACTTGCTACCTATGGCACACACTTCACCACCTCATACAACTTCACACATCTCTCATTTGGTGCTTTATGACACACTTAACTTCACAAGTCTCTCACTCACCTCATTACATCTATTTATACCAGATGTATGTTGGTTAGGAAACCAACTTGAAGCTTCTAGCTTTTTCCTTTTTATCGACATTAAATTAATGCATTTCTCTAACCTTCTAGACACCTTATAAATTTGTGGTTGAAATTCACTAGTGTAGGGAAGCTTCTAAAGAAAATATGAAAACTATTTTAGAGATAATTCCGGAAGAGAGCAAGAGAGAAATGTCCGGCATTAGAGAAAAATTTCTAGAAAGAGAGAGAGACTGTGTGAGAAGTTCTAGAAGTTTCTAGAGATATCTCATAGAGAAATCCGGAAAGAGCATCACGGAAAAATTTCCGGAATGCAAGAGAATTTTCTAGAGAATGAGAGAGAGGCGGTGCTTGATTTTAACAAGTCTCAAATTAATGATCCCAAAGACCTCGACACTAACAATAATTAATGAAAATGAAGGAACCAATTAATCTTGAAGCAAAAGTCCAAGTCACACGAATTCTAATAAATGCCTCAAATTATTAAGATACAAACCCAAACATTGACAATGATATTAGGACAATCCGGTCTCACCGACACTAAGCATTGATAATTGAAAAACACAACTTGTAATCAAAACAACTCATTTGCAGCCAGTTTAGAAGAGAACCTTCTTCTCCAACTTTGACTTTACTTTCATTGATTTACTTAATTTGAGTTTAGTTTACACTAAGGTAACAGATATAATATAAAATGCTTTTTTAATAAATCATTTTAGAAATATTTTGATATTTCTTTTATAAAAAATATAGAAAGTCATCAAATAATTTAATTTTTTTAATTTAATTTTAATTTATTATAAAAAAATTTTAACATATTTCTTAAACTTTTTTTTTTTTTGACTTTCTAAACTAATACTTTTAACTGATTGAAAAATACAATGAGTTAATGGATATCTAGAATATTATAAGATCCACAAGCATGAATAATTTTGATGATTATAGCTCTTAGGGAATTTTTAGATAAACCATTTTAGAAAAATTTTGATGCCTTTTTCATGAAAAAAAAAAAAAAGTTGTAAAAAAAAATCAGTTTTTTTTTTTTCATAAAAAGTTTTTAAAAATATTTCCTAAACTAATACTCTTAACTCAGTGAAAAATGCAATGAATTAATAGATATCTAGAATATTATAAGATCTGCAAGCATGAATAATTGAAGAACACAACTTGTAACCAGAACAACTCATTTGCAACAAGTTTAGAGAAGAACCTTCTTTTCCAACCTTGACTTTACTTTCATTGATTTACTTTGAGTTTTGTTTACACTAAGGTAATAGATATCTAATGAATATTATAAGATCCGCAAGGTTCTCTTAAGGCATTTTATAATAAACCATTTTAGAAATATTTTGATATATCTTTTGTGGAAAATATATAAAGTTGTCAGAAAAAAAAAATTTTAATTTTTTTATTTTTTTATAAAATTTTTCTAAAAATATTTCCCAAACTAATATCCTTATATCTTAAGACATCCTTTTTCTTTTCCCATATTATAATTATTAAATGTTTTCATAAAAGAGAACACACGCATCGATTCTTTATTGGTTGCGTGCATCTTGCACATATAAATCCAAAATGATTATGTGTGTCTTTCTTTTGATATTTGCATATAATTTGACTTTATTTTTGAAAGAGGTAAAAAATAATAAATATATCTTATTTTACTGGATAATAAAATCATTAATTTGTAATCAACGATATTATTTTGAATTTGTTTGTATGATATTGACTCCATTGCACGAATTTGATCCATTTCCAAAGATTTGGAAGGTTCTTCCTGGTCATCAATGCGGTTTTGAAGGTTGTTCTTGGTCAATGATCTGCTAAGCCGAATTTGGTCGTAGAACGAAAGCGTGAGCTGGAATTCTTTTTAAGTGGCTCGGTGTGGATTAATTAGGCTTTGGCTACAAGGTAGCAATTTGAAGTGTACCAAAACTCCAAAAAAATCATTGCCTCTGTCACCAAAAAGTGATAGATTTGTCAACGATTAGCCTTAAAAATATTGACTCGTTCTGTGCTTGGTGATTTGGTTGGAAAGTGTTAGGTTATTTTGGCTTAATCAGCAAGTATTTTACATCCTTAAGTCCTAAGGGATTTGAGTAGCACAATTAACAATAGTGTTTGTTCATAACTTTCAAGAATTCTTAAAAAATTTCACATGAATAGCGGGAATTATAATTCTCACATAGATTATGTTATATGTTATAAATCTTAGGATAATTAGTTAATCAAATATGAAATGATAATTCTATTTTATCTATCAAAAACAAAAAACAAAAAGTTATTAGGCGTAGCCTAGTGATTGGAGACTTGGAATGTGTTGTAACCTGGTCATTCCTAGATTTGCTTCCTACTTAGAGTTTTCCCAGATTACTTAAAACCGGGGTATATCTATGATTTACTCTCCAAGAAGAGCTTGCCTTGGTTTCACATCATCAAAAAAAGGAAAAAAAAAATTATATCATACTCAAACAAAAAATTACTAACTAATTGGTATATAGTATACTCAACAAGTTAACTTGGCACTGAACTCAACTATCACAAAGAGAAATCTATCATGTTTTAGCTACATGTATTCACCCTCTTACATGAGGTTAAATGAATGTCCCACAAGTATGGGGTCCAACTACATCATCAATTGATGTTAAATTTAAATTCAACTTTGCACTTCTTTTTATTTTTATTTTTTTATAAGACATGAGACCAACTATTAATTGGAATTAGGTTTAGAAAATAAAGGTTATTTTATCAATATCCAAGGTTTTTTTAAACACATAAAATATTATCAATAATGGCCAAAAATTATTAACTTGTTTAATTCTTATAAATTTAAACTTCCAAGAATCTATAAATTTCAAGATTTAAAATTCTCATCATTTGAGCCGGCTACTTTTTTTTTTCTTTGAAAAAAAACAGGCTAGAGAGTTTGATAATCAAGCTTCTAGAAAACTGTAATGCATTTTGAAATTAAATTGAAATGGGAAGATATAAAATAATCTGTAAACATGAGGTGTAAATAAATAAATAAATATATATATATATATATATATATAATAAATCTGTCAATGAATAATTGGTCTAAAGACACCTTCCTTCAAAAATAATATGAATTTTGAGTCAGAATTAGAATCTAGACAACAATGAATGACCATCCCATTATATTTATCAAGCAGTCGGAATAGACCATGGATTCAAATTATTCAATACTGGTTGATGGTCGAGCTACAGAGGGAACATATTTACAGATACATATTCAATACCATATCCGTCCGTGCCAACTTGCCAAAATGTCAACACGAAAAATATATCTCTGCAATTATTTTGCGATGCTCCTGTGATTTGTCCAGCGACTCCATCCACTGCCACCCGTACTTCAATATTACCAATGGCATCATTTACTGAGATTCAGATCAGTTGCCATACCTAGGGTATTAAAAGAAATTTAAAAAGTTAAAGTTAAAAAAGTAAAAAATGTAAAAAAATTTGTGAGTGAAAGTGGGTGAATTGCATCAGGAATAAGGTATTGCACTTGATCTCATTCCCATTTATTGTAGTAGTTCGCAATAACAAGTATTATTGCACTTCAAAATTATTTCTCTTACTATAAGACGCTTAACTAGCCAACATTTGAGCTCGACACTATCCAAACTTTTTCAGTTCACCTCAACATTAACCACTAGTCCAATTATTGTTTTGAGCAGTCTTTGGATATCAAACAAACCTCCCAATAAAGTAATTTTAACATGGCTAATTTCCACTTTTGTAATCATTTTTGCTTCTTACTAATGGGATGCCCTAATTTGTTACAAATTTTCGCTTTTGCCAGTGATCCAATCATATGAATAATTGGAATTATTACATGAGTACAAACTTCCTTGTGGATATTTTTGCTTCGGAACATAACAATTAGAATTAGAGAGTTGCGATCCAAGGTAAAATTTGTTCATGATCATAGGATCCTATTCTATAAGATAGTATGAAGAAGAAATCTTGTAACAAAGAGGATTCTTAACCTAGTTTAACTTATCGGTTGAAACGGTGACATTGTTCTCAATGATGACAAGCCAACAACCTTAATTGTGGTGGTAGTTGAAGTCATTTTTGGCATGATTTCATGGAGATATGTGCATTTTGATGTGTGTGGAAGTTTTGGGATATAGTAACAAATGATCAATTAGAGATGCTATTTATTTTAGAGTCTGATTAACAAATGCTCTAATAAATCCAATGTAATCAAGTTAGTCTTTATAGGTAGTTGAATCAATTTCAGTCAAAAATCTAGATTTTAGTCAATTTTCTTATCTTTATGCTAGTTTCCAATACAGGTGAAAGTGAAACATAATCAATGTTTCCTTAACAAATGTCTCAAGTAGGGCTGTCCACGGATTAGGTCAGATCAGGTTTGGGACTGACCCACACTTGACCTAATTGAATCAGGTGAATGGAAATTTGACCCACGGCCAATCGAATGTTTGGGTTGAACTCGTTGGCATAGGTCATCGGTTGAGCGGGTTGGACTTGTCAGGTGATTTTGGGTCTAAAGCTCAATAATGTAGAAATCATAACCAAACCAAAACCCTAAATCTAAGAGACTAAAATGAAACCAAAAAACAAATCAAAACCCAAACAAAAAAACCCAGATCTATGAGACAAACGAAACCAAAAATGAGACCAAAACAAAACCAAAAACCCAGATCTATGAGATTAAAATGAAAAGGACAGAGAAGACTAAATTGACACCACCACCACCACCACCACTCCCTCCCTCACCACCACCAAAAGATCAGTACAAATATTTTTTTTTAAACACTTTTTTACTAACCCACAGCAGATTGCACAGGATCAGAGTCTCAAGAAAAGATTTCAAGTAGATCAAAGACTTGTGAAGTTTGAGAATCAAGTCAGTCAACTTAGGATGAAGGGTGCAACAGCGGCAATCGGGCCATCTAGGCGATTTTGGTAGTAAGGACTAAGAACGCTAGGGTTAGGGAGGGTTACGGGCGACAATAGCCCCCAACTTGGCAGCGGTGACAGGAAGGAGGCTAGGGTTAGGGTTAGGGATTTGAGAGAGAGAGAGAGAGAGAGAATTTTCTGAAACTAAAAGAACCCATGTGATTTAAAAAAAAAAAAAAAAAAATCTAGGCAATCAGGTTGATTCATACGGGTTTTTAATACCTTAACCCGTTACCCGAACTGAATAATCGGTTTTTGTTAGAGAAAGACCCAGTCCAACCACTAGGCTTCGAGTCAGTCGAACCCGGTCGGTTTTGGTGGGTCATTGAACTGCTGGACAACCCTAGTCTTAGGGCACCCCTTAACATAAGTCTTTCTTTTATAACATTATGATTCTAAGACTTCTATAATCTAAGGTCTCCATGTTTGATATAGGCACAATTTTAAATGAGAAAAAAATAGATTAAAATTTAATTCAGTATGTGAGATTTTATACTAATATATAAATCTAGCATGAAAAAAAAAAAATTCAATCAATCAATAGCATATATATTTTTCTTATGCATTATCCACTACCATTTTCATACTTGAATTTATTTTTAAATTCAATAAATTATATATGATTTGAAAAATAAAAAACTTAAATACAGTACTGTGGGTACCTAAGGCATGCTTGGCAACGTCCTAGGCATTCAAGCAACGTTCTTGGCTGTCCTCGGCATGCTTGCAACGTCCTTGGCCGACCTCGGCATGCTTTGCAACCTAGACGTCCCACATCGAAGGAAACCCCCCCCCCCCCCACTTTCTGCCTTATAAGCTGTGAAGTAAAGGGAGTAGTGTACCACCAAACATCTCTGTGATCATAAGAAGCTTGGTGGTACACTACTCCCTTTGCTTCACAGCTTATAAGGCATAAAGTGGGGAGGAGGGGTTTCCTTCGATGTGGGATGCCTAGGTTGCAAAGCATGCCGAGGTCGGCCAAGGACGTTGCAAAGCATGCCAAGAACGTTGCAAAACATGCCAAGGACGGCCAAGGACGTTGCTTGAATGCCTAGGACGTTGCCAAGCATGCCTTAGGTACCCACAAGTATTTAGGTGCTATATCTTAAGTTCTCCACTTAAGATTCAGCCATGTGATTTTTTGTTTTTCATGGGATGAAAGTGTATTTCTAATTAAGTACAATCATATAGTTGAATTTTAAGAAGAAAATCTAAATAACAACACTTAAGTACTGTACCTAAGTTTTGCCTATTTAAAAATTATATAAAAATTTTGAAGATTTTGTCATTAAAAATTTATTTGAGCTATTAAATAATTATTCAATACATGAACTATTGTACAGTGGTCAAATCACAAAATCTAAAACCACTCATTTTCTCACTTGAATCATGTGTGTTGATCCAATCTTTCAAACCAATCAACCAAATAGTATCTTCATCGAGAGGGATTGAACATTGAATTTGTAAAAAGGTCTCTGTTCCAAATTGTGACCAAAAAATTAGGCAAGGCCGCCTTCCATATTTGATATTTGTAGATGTGAGTCATGTGACAAATTGACAATAGATGATAATGAGCTTTTACGCACATGTTTTTTTTTTCCTCTTGGTTCGTTTTATGTCTAATCCCTAACCAACCTCCGAGTAGTTTCTAATTGTATTTTGACACAAATGCCCCCCTTATCTCCTTCTACCTCTTAACAGTCTATGATTATGAGTCAGTGAACAATGACATTCCTATGAACTTCCTACATGTTCTCCTAATCCAAAACAAAATGTATCTTTCCATGCAAGTCACAAACTCCATTACTTGCATATAATAGTTAGCCCTTACATCACCCCACTAGTCATCAAGCTTGTCATCCAAGTCACAACTCACGAGTTCCATTAGCTTAGCTTAGTGACCCAATAACTTTTTGTAATTATTTCAATAATTATTGATGATGCGGCAAATTGTAGTGTAAAGTAGGTCATCTCTGTTATTCGAAAAAATACATTATCACAATTTATTTCACAATTTCTTAACCACAAATTTGATGAAGCAGAATGTAAAAAATGATGAATTTATGTATAAGTGATAAACAATTACTCACAGTCTATCATATCAATTTTTTTACAAAAAGTTGTGAAAATAATTTGTGGTACTAGAATGATTCTTGTTACTCACGTTGTTTCTATTAGTATAATCACATTGACAAGAATCACAACATATCTATATCCTCAAGAATTATAAGTAAGATTATAATAAAGAAAAATTGTTTTTCTAAACTTGTTGGAAAAGAAAATTACATTCACACTCACACTGACAATTCTCACGTTCTATGACACAAACAAAAAATCCTTACATCACCCATGAGCTATATCCATCTCAATGTTTGAATCTGAAATCCGATTGGCTAACATGAAAAACAAAATACTTTTTCTGACCCTTGAAACATTCATTGAACTTAATTAAATTAAAAAATAAAATAAAATAAAAAAAACCTCATTGAACTTGACCCCCAAGCCCAAGTCAAACCCACCCACCCTTCTTCCTTCAAATAGTGATCTATCAGCCCCAACTTTTAAGCCCTTCGACGTCACCAAATACATAATGCAGTAATAATGAGTAACCCCCAAACAAATAATTTATATTTTTTTATTATTAAAAAAATCTAAATCCAAACTCATCATCGCACACGTAGCTAAATCATATTGCGAACAAAATTTCTAATTTTATTTTATTTTTAAATTTTCTAAAATCCAAACGAATATCTAACACGTGTCGATGCATTTAAAAAAAAAATATCACCGTGCGAGTGTGTAGTGTGAACACGTGTCTCCTAGGCACCGAGCCATAAAAGCTCCAAAACAACAAACAGCAATAAAAACGACCGTCAAAAAAGTAACGCATGTCCTCGATGTTTCGTTAAGCTCGTCAAAAAAGCAACTAACGCGTCTCTCTCTCTTCTCTTCGCTTCGCTTTATTAACTTTCCTCAGATACTTCCTCAGCAAACAAAAAAAAGTAATAACAATAATAATATAAAATCCCCAGTTCACACATAAAAAGACTTCGTACTTGTCTTCCATTTCCAACCTTCACCAACCATCTCTTTTATTAAAACCCTCCCAACCAATTCCTTAACAGCTCTTATAAATAACATCCTCGTCTTTCATTTTTACCTCATTGATTTCAAAATACAAAAGGAAGAAAAAAAAATGGTTGAGGGTTCGGTTTTATCGTTGTCTCCTAGTTTTCAATTGTACTCTGATGTCGCCGCCGCTAAGGGTGGCGGAGATTTTAACAAGCTCGGCGTTTTTGAGGTGCCGGAAAATGAAGTAAGCTTCATACCCGATATTTCGGATGAGAATGAGAAGAAGCAGCCGAAACTTGAAGATGAAGAAGAGAAAGAACACGTAGAAGAAGAAGAAGAAGAAAATGAAGAAGAGGAAGAGTTCTCGTTTTCTTGTACGAATCCTGATGGGTCGCCGATATCGGCGGACGATGTTTTCGTTAACGGTCAGATCCGGCCGATATTTCCGATATTTAACCGAGATCTTTTGTTCGGTGGCGGTTACGACGGAGATTTGAAGTCTAAGGTCGATTCTTTGAGTCTCCGGCCACCGTTGAGGAAGCTGTTTGTGGAGGAGCGAGATGGGTCGGAATCGGCTTCGGAATCCGACGAGCTTGAAAGTGTCCCAGCCGACACGTACTGTGAGTGGTCCGGCGCCGCCTCCGGCGGAGGAAAGGCGGTGGAGGCTTCGCCGGAGCTTTGCAAGAAGAGTAACTCTACTGGGTTCTCTAAGCTATGGAGGTTCAGAGATTTGGTTCATCGAAGCAACAGCGATGGCAAAGACGCGTTCGTTTTTCTCAACCATTCTTCTCCTTCTTCTTCTTCGTCGGCTGCGAACGACAAGTCGCGTAACGAAACGGCTAAGAAAAACGACAAGAAAGTCGAGCAAAACGACAAGAAGCCGCCCGTGGTGGTGGCGGTGAAGGAAGAAAAAACAAAAGAAAAAGCAAAGGGGAAAGTGAAAACGGCGTCGTTGTCAGCACATGAAAAACATTACGTGTCAAGTAGAGCCAAGAGAGAAGGAGATAAGAGAAAATCTTATTTGCCGTATAGGCAAGACTTGGTTGGGTTTTTCACTAATGTCAATGGGTTAAGCAGGAATGTTCATCCTTTCTAAGAAGTACTAAGTTTTTTTCTTTTGGGGTTTGGGGATTTTACTTATTTTGGGTTAATTATTTATTTATTTATTAATTAATTAATGTAAATGTTATTAGCAGAGAATAGAAGTGTGGTTATTACTTATTAACTTAGAATATTTTGTGTATAAACATCAATAATAATAGCTTGGTGTTCTTTTTAATTGTATTTTAGATTTTTGTCATTGTTGTGGATGCCAGAAATGTAATTCATATGTCGGCTCATTTCTCAGTGTCAGCCACTTGAGAAGTCTCTGATTGACAAAGTCTTATTGAGAAAGTACAATTATTTTTGCAGTATCAAATAATGACCAAATGAATACAATTCAAACTATTTGTAGTTTTAACTGTTAAAGTAGAACACAATTTCATTTACCTCTAGATTTTGAATATTTTATTCAATGCCAGACTGCCAGTATGTAATTTTTTTCCCTTGCTACTACTAGTCTACTACATATATTAGTAATAGCCCATAGGAGTACATTGCTTTTTGATTCTATTTCATTTTTTTTGCAATAATAACTTCTGTGGGGCCGAAGAACTCGTGGCCCAGGCCCACTCTACATTAGGGTCCAAGGTCTAAGCCGAGGAGAGTTATTGCCGAGAACGCATAATGAAAGCCCAAAAAAAGGCCCAAGGATATGGCCGAGGACGATCTTATGCTCAACACCTCACAAAACGCATGAAGAAAATGACAAACTCAGTACAGGGGCAGGACAAGGGAGAAAGCTGCCAACATCATAGTACAGAATCCTGCATCTGATAGGCCCATACTCCAAATCATGCTATTTAACTTTTCCAACCACCCACAACCATTCCAGGTATGGATTGATAGGACAGTTCTGCACCCTAAAAAGTAAAACTTACACATGGACACTAAAAATGAAAGTGAACACTAGTATAAAAGGGAGAGAGAGCGAAGGGGTAAGGGAACCCCGGAAAGAAGGAAAAATCCTACAAAAGGGAGAAGGGGAAAAATACTATGCTCCTCGGATGCTGCCTGAGGACTTAAATCTTACTACCCGCACCAATGGAAGACTTAGCTAGTCAAGCCAAGTCCACCCATGTAAAAGCTTCCATAAAAACCACGACCAAACCGCTCACCTGTGACCAAGGTCCTGCCTTTCAAGCCCACTCTCTACAAATCATATTGTTAGGGCCCTTTACTTACGAATCCAATGTCATTCTTGGGTCGTTAAATAATTATGTCCCTACAACTTTGAAAATAAACTAGTTTTTAGTTTTTTTTTGTCACACAAATAAGCATTATAAATATGCATTAAAGGTTAAATTACATAATCCAAAGTGCCCAAACTTTGATAATTTTTTTTAGACTTTTCTGGAAAAAATAAAAATAAAAAATTTCTACTCATAGATAGTTGATGAGCATCCCAAAATTATTGAAAAAATCATTATCTTTTCTCTAGAAAAAAAGTTTAGCTCAAATTGGTTTGGAGCTATCTGTAATATGTGTAACGATTAAAGAGATCATTTATATGTATTTTTAGTCATATAATTTTTTGAATTAGTCGTGCAACTTAGTATGAAACCTAAATAGCTTTTTTGAAAATACAAAGTTTGACTCCAAAATTATTTGGAGCTATCATTTTCAACCAATTATGTGGTAAATTATAAAATTATAGAATTGTATTATTTAAACAAATCACATAACTCATTACAAAAGTAGTGTAACTAAAACTATGCATGGATAGTGCCTTCAATTGTCATATAGCACGTTCAAGTAAAATAGTTTCAAACATATTTGGGTCAAAACTTTTTCCTTTAAGCAATGAGACAGGACAATAGTTTCATTGAGTTTAAGATGAATATAAAAAGAAAGTGGTTGGTTTAATTTTGTTCAATTTCCTTTATTCATTATTTTCTTTTGCGTAACATCATAACCACAAGCAAAAGGGAATTTGTAGGAGTAACAAACTGATTAAGCAACAATCTAATCCTTTCACATATCACTTCCTAAAGACTTGGGGCCTGTTTGGATGGAGAGGGGAAGGAGGGGGAGTGGAGGGGAATTGGCTGAAAATATGCTAATTTTGAGCTAAATCCACTCTACTCTACTCTACTCTACTCCCCCTCCCTCCCCCTTAATCCAAACGAACCATAGGATTATTTATTGACAAGTCTTATCAATAATCACTTCCTAAAAACTAGGATTATTTATTCATAGTTCTTATCACTAAGAAGGTTAACCTACTTCCATCGATTCTCCATTTTTTTTTTGGTGGAGAAACAAACAAACTCACACAAGGAAGAGAGAAAGAAATTCTAACACAAAAGTATACCATAAACTCCACTCAAAAACCATAATAACTTTTATGGGAGTATAGGGCAAGTTATACAATACATAACAAAATTTCTTAAGTAATATGAAACAATTACCCTTTTTTAGAAACATACACACACACATACAAAGGAGATGGAAAGGAGTTTTAACATAAAAGCACACCACAAACTCCACTCAAATGTCATGGTAACTTTTAAAGGAATGTGAGACAAGTTATCACTTCTCCAACTTAATAACCATTTCTTGTTAATGATTGCCTTTAGTCTTCCACATCTGTCCAAAGCATAACGGTTACTTTATCAACACATTTATTGGTCTCATATTGTTTAGGGAGGATATTCTTACAGTCATACACCAAGAAATAGAAGCATATATACTCATGGGCAAAACCTAGGTACAATACCTTTGGTACTTGTGCGCGCCAAGAATGAGGCTAATATGCTGGACCTCACTTGGGCTCACAACTTATTTGTGAAGTGGGCTTAGGATTTCCTACTTTGGGTTGTTCTCAATACAGAGACCCAACAGAGCTACCTTTCCCTTTGAACTGTTTTCCTCTCTCTATCCTACTACTATGCTAGCTTTATTCTTCCTTGCTCTCTCTGTTCTCGGTTTCCTTGTGAGCCTCCTTTTTTCTCTCTCCCCCTCTATCATCTTTAGCTTCTCCTATTTATAGCCTAGTAATTAGTGGGGAGTTATGATTACTTTCATGGTTAGTGGCAAGGGAGGTCCAATGTCGTTAACCCTAAGTGGGTGTTTAGGTGGGAGTGGGGTGTGGTACGAGTGACCTTGGAATTGGTTCCCCCCTTAATAGAGTTGCTTGGTAGCGGTATGCCATGAGGCACTGTCGGGCAGCCGAGAGATGTACCCTCGGGCAGTTGTCTTTTTGCTCGGGAAGTGGTTCACCGGGCGTGATCTAGGTGACGTAGCGTGGTATGTACTGATGAAGATCATTTGCCCAATAGGACTTAAGGTGGCCCGAGGCCTGGGCCTAGAGGCAGTATGGGCCATACCATTAGGTTAGGGCTCAAGGCCCAAATGGGCCTGGATATCCCAGTGCCGTACAGTACTGTTTTTTAAGTTCTTCTCTTCAGATTCAGCCATGTAGCTACTTAACTAAAAAATACATTTCCAACCTATGAGAAAAAATCCACATGACAAAATTTTAAGAATGGAACCTAAAGAACAACACCTAAGTACTGTACCTAAGTCTTGCCGTATACTCATAAACCTTAACACTTGGATAGAATCAATTTCAAGAATTAGAATAGTAATAAAGCTTCTTTTACTGCCTATAATTCAGCATTTAAAATAGTTGAGGTTACAGTTATCCAAATGAGCACGTATAAAAAATCTAGCCCTTGAAGCACTTGGATGTCCAAAGCTACCATTAGTTTTATTTATTTATTTATTTTTTGTGGTAATTATACTCATCTTCCATGAGATTTAAGGAAATGACCCTTCACCTCAAATTTGAAGGGAAAAAATATTTTCCCCCCTCAACATCTGATTGATCAAACTTTATTAAATTAAGGATAAAATACTATTTTGGTCCTTAAACTTTGTCAAAAATTTGTTTTTATCCCTAAACATTAAAAATTTATTTTTTTCATTCCTAAACTTTGTAAAGAATTTTTTTAATAGTTTAGAGACAAAAATATGAATGAAAAAAGAAATTTTTTTCAATAGTTTAAGGATGAAAAATAAAATTTTCGTAAAGTTTAAGGATATAAATAAAACATTTTTAATAGTATAGAAACAAAAGATGAACTTTTTAATAGTTTAGGGATGAAAAATGAACTTCTTAAAGTTTAAAGATGAAAATCAAACTTATGATAAAATTTAGGGACTAAAATAGTATTTTACCCTTAAATTAATACTAAAAATATTGTGTATTAACCCGCCATTTGGTTAAGCCTTAAGGGCATGTTTCCAATATTATTTTATTTCATAATTAAAATTCATTGTTTTAAAATTTAATTAAAGTGCATTTAATTTTTTTTTTTTTTTTTTTGAGGGGGATGCATTCTAAAATATTAAGTGTGAATTTTGCTTAGTATTTTTTTTTTTTCCAACGGGTTATGGAAAGATTTGTCATTACAAGTGTTTTAGTGCTTGCTAAATTTTGCATTTTTATTCTAAATTTATCAATTATTTTTTTCGCTAACCATTATTAAGTTTTTATAAAGAGATTTTTATAAAAATTTAGAATATTTCATTATTAATATAAAATAGAGGGTGTTAATTTCTTCCAACCTTTGTATTACCCCCTTTATATTTTTATTTTGGATAAACATGATATGTTTTAACCTATAACCTCATCTTCATTATAATTTCATATTTTGAGCTTGTAATGATTCGGAGATCATGGCAAAGGTTTTTTCTCCAAATCTTCTTTGGGAAAACAATTTATTTTTATTTCATATCACTCGGTCAGAATCTAGTTACTATCTATTGTACACATTTAATTTAGCCATTAATGCAATGTCGGCATGCCGTAGGCCATCTTTATTTCACTCCTCACAATAATTTTTTTTTTTTTTTTTTTTCATTCTTTTAGGATTCAAATCATATTTCACTGTCAAAAAAAAAGGATTCAAATCGTATTTATTTCCCTCCTTACAATATTTTTTTTATGGTCCTTTGCAACTTTTACGCCCTGCATTTAATAACAGCACATGATGGAGCCAACGCATGAAGCATGATAGAACGCAGTAATGGTACATCAAAGATTTAATGCATTAAAAAAACTAGCTTGTAATCCTAGTGTAGGATCGGGTTTGAGTACTATTCCTAAGGGATAAGTGAATTCAAACCCAACAAGTCCAATACAATAAATTTGTAGAGAGTTGATAGAAGAACTGGGTTTTAATGAAGGTAACAACAGTTAGGAATGATTTGAAGAATGAACAAGTAAAACAAATGTGGACTTGAGCAAACAATTCAGTCCTCGACACTGGTCTGAGGAGCTTTTACTTATATATTTCTTCTGTGACAATGGTAATGGTTACAAAGTTGGCTCAGATCGCTACAGTGTATCTTCTAGTTCGATTTTCCAATCCTTTTCCTCAGAGCTTCTTCTTCTTTATATACTACTTTCCCTCTTCATCTTCACCGTACATGTGCAGGTCGGATCTGATGTTGTTGGCCCTTTCACATCAATCTCCTCCCAAAGCTCTTAGGTGGTAGCTATGAGTCTGAAAAGCCACTGCTCATGTATCATTTCCACATTAATGCGGTCAGAGTGTTAGTTGTGGAGCATTTAATGTGGAGGCAGCAGCTTTTCCTAGAATTGCTTTACCGTCATACTCCAGTGTGCTTACTTTCTGTACCTATCTTTTCCTTGGGATGCTTTGGAAGATTGTCTTTGTCGGTAAATCAATTTTCTTCTACTTTGGCCTTTGCTAGCCGAGGACAGCGTTGTCCTCGACACAGTTTTCTGGGTCGAAATGATTTATCACTGTGTTCCTCATATACGATTCTAGGTCTTGGCGTAGGCCTCAAGCCCAGTACGAAAGGTGGATGTACGTCACTAGGCCTTATGTCCCCACACTTAGTATTAAAGATATACAATAAAATGTCTAATATAATTTTTATATAATTTAAATACTATTGATAGTCATTTTTATATTTTGTTAACTCTTTAATAAATTTTGTAAGGATATTATTAGTTATAAAATGTAAGTTGTCCATGTTTAAAAAAAAAAAAAAAAAATTATTGTGAAACACTTTTTTTTTTTTTTTTTACGATTCATTTATTCTAGACTCTTTTGGTTTTTATACTTTTTTTTTTTTTTTTTGAGATTTTGGTTTTTGTACTTAATAACTCATTTGGATGAATATATATGATGTGTTCCCATATTTGATTCTAAAATTAATAAATAAAACTCTTTAAGGATAAATAATTTAGGACACATAGCGCAAAATTAGAACTCTAATTTTTTTTTTTTTTAAGGAAACAATTAGAACTCTAATTTTAAATTTTAAATTAGAGTTCAAATTTCCAATTAGAACTCTAATTTTAAATTTTAATTTGAATTTCTCTCAGTTTCACTTACTATTATTATTATTATAGATATATAGATTGGAATTTATTACCAAATTAAGAAAATGGAAGGAAAATGTTGCAAAATATGACATCATTTTGAAGTCATTTTCTTCCTCAAAAAGCTACGCCTGGATGGGCCTCCAAACACTACAAAAAAAATGCTGCTTATAGCGGCATTTTTTTTTTTTTTTTTGTGGCGTTTTTTTTTTTTTTTTTTTAGTGCCGTTCATAAAAAATGCCATTATGAAAAAGAAAAAAAAAATTGACAAATTCATAGATTTTAAGTCTTTTGAATTAAATATTGCCCTCCAAGTCTCCTTCCTGTTAAGTTACATGAAAAATGCACATTAGATAAGTCAAAGCTTTTATTAAAATCAAATATTATTATAGAATATATAATTAAATTTAATAATAAAATCTATAGTAAAAATAAAAGAATAAGAATTATTTTTAAATTATATTATAAATGCGAATCGAATAGGCCTATGTTTTATCGATACCCAAATATTATCATAGATTATAAAATAATGAGACTTCTTCTAAATATTTTATGTCACATGATGATATTATGTCATACAAATTTTAATATTTACATTGACTCATATAGTATGATTTATATTAACTATCAATTGGAGGCTCCCGAGATGTTATCTTCCTCCCATTAAGTTACATGAAAAATGCACATTAGATAGGTCAAAGATTTTATTAAAACCAACTATTATTATAGAATGTATAATTAAATTTAATAATTAAATCTATAGTAATAATAAAAGAATAAGAATTGTAAGGACCAAATTTGAGTCCCTAGCCCAAAAGATGGATGGACTTAGGCCTAAAAAGCCCGAAACAATAAATTTGTAGAGTGTGAGTTGGAAAATTGGGCTAAAATGAATTAGACAACAAATAAAGTGGATTCAAATGACAATAACAGAAAGCTAGAATGATTTAAATTAAAGAAAATCGTCATCGGCACAATCCGAAGAGATTAGTTCTTATATATTTCTCACAAGTTTGATTACAAATTTGATTCTTGGTTGCTACAGTGTTTCTCTCTTGATTTCTCGATCCCCCTCTCTCATTGCTTCTTTCTCCTTTTATACTCTCTTCCCCTTTCATCTTTACCCTCCATGTGCAGACCAGATGGTTGGTGTTTGATACTTGTCCCATCAACATCTTTCCAAAGTTTTTAAGTAGTAGCTGTAAAACTGAAAACCACTGTTCAAGTATCACCTCCACATTAATGTGATTAGAGAGTTAGCTGCAGAGTATTTAATGCAGTGGTAGTAGCTTTCTCCTTAGATATTTTAGGACTCCCCCCTGTCCTATGTTTCTGCAATACTTACCTGTACCAACAAAACTTCCTGGAACGTTTCCCTGGACGGCAGACCGCCTTTATGGACCTCGACTTTGGTTAGCCGAGGAGGCATTCATTCTCAGCCAAACTTCCTAGGCTATTATGATCAAAACTAACTTCTTCATTTACTAACACGGAATCCCTTAACAACGTTTACTCCTCCTCGAACGACCCCTCGTCCTTGGCTTGGGCCTCAAGCCCAATACTTACATGGATAATGAGCTCCCGGGCCCAATACCCCTACAAGAATTATTTTTAAATTTTATTATATATGCAAATCAAGTAGGCCTAAGTTTTATCGATTCCCAAATATTATTATAGATTATATAAATAATGAGACTTCTTCTAAACTTTAAATAATTGACTTTTAATTAAAGTTATATTTTATGTCAATGATGAAATTATGTCATACAAATTTGCATTCTTAAAAAAAAAAAGTCATACAAATTTTAATATTTACATTGACTTATATAGTATGATTTATATATCCCAATTTTTGTAACTGAATAAATTTTGGTCAATATTAAAATAATATAAAAAAAATGAATTGATGAAGCTTCTTTTAAATTTCTATAACCTTTCATCAGTATAATTTTTATTGTAGTTTTTTTTTTTTTTTTTGACTTTATGAAAATTTGGCAAATAGGTTTTCACTTAAAGAAAATATATTAACTATTTCTTGCAATATGCTTATAATTTGTCAAACATAAAAGAAGGAAATTGGAAAAACTAATAAAAAAACGAGACCAACTTCTTGGTGCAACCTCAACTTGAATTTATTTAACATGTAATTTCATTGTGAATATTTGGTAATAATAGTAAACTAGTCGCTAACTCGTGCGATGCATGGGAAATGTATTGAGTACAATTTGTTTATTTTACTACAACACCAAAATTGAATTTGTAAAATAAAATCATATAGCTAAAACATTTGTTAACAGCTATACATTTCAGACATTTATTAAACTATATTATTATTATTATTATTATTATTATTATTATTATTATTATCAACTTAACAATATTTTAATATATGATACCAACATGCTTCAAGAAAATGTCCAACACTAAAAACAATTTCGAAAACAAACTCAACTAAACAGTTTGATGAATAAATATATTACAATCTATAATATAAGCCAAGAAATAAACTTTGAAACCAATATGAACAAAATCCACGTCAAACAAAACCATTTTGATCATTAAGAATATGACTCACTAAAGTCATGAAAAACATAGGATTCATTACAAAAAAAAAAAAAAAAAAAAAAAAAAAAAAAAAAAAAAAAACATCTTTAGTCTTTATAGATTTTGCCTAAGTACCCAGATACGATGACACATACCCACACAAAAATCATTAAAGAAAGAATCAAAGAACATACACAACATGTACATACGCTATGAAAGTAAAAATAAGAAAAACAAAAGAGACGTAAACACGGACAATTAAAGAAAAAATATAGGAAAAAAAAGTTAGGAACAGAAATATAAGATAAAGATGGGTTGCCCTCAAAAAGAATAATCCATGGATATTCATTAAAATCTTCTAGATAATTTCTGATAATAGAAAAAATAAAACCCAAAAGTTATGATATTAAAACTTCCAAAAGGCCAAAAAATTTAAAAAAAAAAAAAAATCAGAAGATTCAAAGCTTCAAAAGTATTGAAAAAAAAAAAAATATATATATATATATATATATAATACGCAATAGAGAAATACAATAGGAAGAAGAGAATCCATGATTATAGCTTTTCTACTATTGAAATTGGCCAGACAATTAAATGTATTGCAAAAAATGAACTTAAAAATTCATATGCAAACCAAACAATTAGAAGATTTTGAGCCAAGAATTTATTAAAACAAAACAAAAATTATGTGACTACACAATGGAGAAATATAATAAACAAAAAAAATATTTCTACACAACATAGAAATATTCGAGAAATATGAGTTACCTTTTAAATGTTAAAATTCAAAATATTAAAACTTTTAAAAGGTTAAAAAAATTTTGAAGATTTAATTAAATGATTCAGGCCCTGCAATTAAATAAACAAAACAACAATTGACAAACTTATAAGAAAAAACAACAAATCTATAATTTTTATTGAACAAATCAAATAACCCTAACCTTGATGCATTGACCGAAGAAGGAGAGGAGTCCAATACATAAGTGGAATATGTGAATTGTGAAGCATGAGCCGCCCTCAAAAAAAATCTTGAAGAAAAATAAGTTTTAAGGAGAAAATTGTGTTGCGGCAAAAGAAGATAATAGCAGATCTAATCATAAAATCTACAATAAAAAGAATTTAAAATAAAAATAATAAAAAAATGGTGGTGACCAACGACCATACATATAAATATAAGATATTGACCAACCTTTATAAAAAGATGTCAGTTTCAATATTCACTTTGTGGTAAGGGTCCTCAAACATCATCTTCTCCGCGAATAGTTTTTGGGGCTTAGGTTTTCTATGCAAGCAATTCTTAAATAGGAGAGAGTAGAGGCGGTGGGAGAGTGTCCTTATTTGGCTAGAAATCTAATTTGCATTGGAAAAAGAAAACAGTGATGAGGTGGAAAATTTAATTAAATTTAAATTTAATTTAAATATTATGCTAACGTGGAAAATTGTGGGAGCTTCAAAAGCTTCGGTTTTATATATATATATATATATATATATATAGATGATCAATTATTATATAATTCCACAACACCCCATATGGTGTACTAGACGTCTTATGATCACAAGAAATGAGTTTTTATATTTTGATATATTATAGTCACAACTTTTGTGAATTTGTTACTTTAATTAATAGACTTATTGAATGTGTGAATCAATGTAAAAGGCTAGTGATTTAATTAAAAACTTTTAAAATTTACGGTTTAATATAAAATTATTCTAAATTATAGGGAAACAGTGTAATTTTTTAAATCTTTAATAAAAGGATAGTAATTAGATGTACAAAAAGTACAACTACTTGTCATACATAATGATGGACACTTGATCCAATCACAATTTTTAGGAGTAGCATGTCTAAGGAGGTTAGATGGATGAAACCAGCCGTAGGGTAGCTTAAACTAAACACGGATGGGTCTATGGTGGGTGACAGTGGTGTAGCCGGGTGTGGAGGGTTGATAAGAGACAGCAACGGACTATGGATCATGGGGTTTGCCAAACCAACTATTGCCTTTTCCAGTTTAGCTGCTGAGTTGTTTGCTCTTAGGGAAGGGCTAGCTCTCTGTGTTGAATTGTAGGCTCAAGTTGTAGAAGTGGAGCTTGATGCATCTGCAGCAATCTCCTTAATTTCTAGCAATATCACTACTAATGGGGATCTTTCGGTTCTTGTTGATGATTGCAAGGAGTTTCTGCTGCAGCTGCCTCAAGCTAGGATGATTCACCGCTATAGAGAGGCAAATTGTTATGCTGATGCCTTAGCAAAGTTGGGAGCTAGTTTATCTTCTGTTTGTAATCGTTTTGATTCCCCTCCCCTTGTTTTAACCCCCTTTTTGTTAGCTGATTCACTAGGGATAGCTCGGACTAGGGTGGTCCCTTTTGTTTCTTGTAATAGTTATTCCTAATTAATGTTACTTTCCCAGTTTACCAAAAAAAAAAAAAAAAAAAAATTATTATGTAGTACATGATTTGTGACTTTGTGTAAATAATAATATTATTTTTGTTGTAATTTTTATTGTATTCCTAATTCATTCGCTTTCGTTGTTGATTTTTAAAATCAATTACTAATTTAATAACAGTGATGCAACAAAAAGATGGAGATGACACATTGTGGATGAATTATGGAAGAAAAATGAGAAAATTAATATATATATATATATATATATAATTTTTGATAGACAAAAATAATATTATTCTTGTTTAAAACTAATAAATTCGGTGTGCTAGCACAATATTAATATATTATTATTAGCAAAAAGAAATGTTATGTTCACAACATTTTCATAACAAATTCTATGTGACAGATTGTTATAGGTTGTTATTGATAGGGTAGAAAAGTAATTTTAGTGGTAGGTTCAAATTAAAACCAATAACAACTAACCACCTATAATTTGTTGGTGAAAATATTGTGGACGTAGCACCTCTCATTAGCAAAAGGTATTGTCGTTGGAGAGGAGCAAAATTTAGTCATCCTTTTGATTGGATATTTGTTTAAACAAGAAATCTGAGATTTTACAAATATTCTGATTTCTTAAATGACAAACTTAATAATGATATCATGTGTTGGGACCTATCCGCATATATAAAAAAGATTGAAAATTTTTTAAAAAAAATATTAATTGGATAGTGAATAAAAGATTTGAATATCAAAGGTTTTGATTGAAAATATCAGGGTTAGTTGAGCTTCAAAAAAAAAAAACCTGTTGAGATGGATAGGTTAGTGTACATGGTCCAATAGCCAAACACAAGCCTAAAATTAAATCATGGGCCTACCCTTCTTTGGGCTAAACAAGGCCCCTAAAACTTCACTACATAAGGGCCCATTAGAAAGTTCAAAGCTTTGCTACATGAGATCCGTTATTACACTAATAAGAGGCTTTTTCATTGTGACTAAAAACACACGTAAATGAAAGCCATCTTTGATTAGTAAAGTTAACATGGCATATATATATATATATATATACACATATATATTGATGAGAACATGGCATATTTTAAACATTATTTGTATTTCATCTTTCAAGGAGAACACTCTCCTATCCATAATTTTCTTTTATGGTAGGAGAGAGAAGAAAATACTTTTTTTTTAAGAGATAATTACAACATACTGCTAATTCCACAGCTTGAATCATTTTCCCCCTAGACCCCTAAACACTTTGTGCATGGGGAGGTGTCAATTCAGTTACAAGGCCTTTGACGAAGAAAATACACCTTTAATTTGTAGAGTTAACGTTGCATATTTTAAATCTTAATTGTATTTTATTTTTAAGAGAGCACTCTCCTATCCATATTTTTCTTTTATGGCCTTTGCTAGTACCACAAGAGAGATTGGAGGGACATGGGTGAAATCTGAGCAATCAATTTTTAGGGTGAATAAGCGTTGAGCATGCTTTTGCATTGGAGCAAAACTCGAGTTGATGGGTATGCTCTCTACATGTGACAACTGTTTGGATTTTTCATGACAACGAGTAATAATTTGTCTTTTGCTGAAGAGAAGAAACTGGGATGGAGAACCACTTTCAAAAAACTCCGACAAATGGGTTCTGATGGATGAGGTTAGTTGACGTAGGTTTTACGCGAGCGGCGAGTCCAAATGGCTCTTTTTATCCTGTTAGAGGAAGTGAGAAGGAAGTTTTTTCTTTTTTTACAGGATGAACTCATCATATTCCCTACGTAATGCATTGTCGGGCAATGCCAAATTATCTTTGTAATATAAGATGAGTTGTGCTGTTGTTGTTGCAAGGTTCATGATTGTTGTTATTATTTTATTTCACACACGTAAGTATAGAAACCTCTTTCTAGTTGCAAGTAAATTCAGTGTGGTTGGTTCATATTTCACTCTATATGAAGTGAAGCAGCTGTGATTTGAGAGTAGAGTACAACAATCGTGAACCTTGCCTGTTCTAGGATTAATCCTATTCTACAAGTTTGGAGAGGATAAGCCCGCTGTCAATTTGGTTGTAGACTAGAAAATTCTTAGGTGCTAAGTGCTATGTATATGCAGTGATGAAATGGCAAACGGTAAAACTCCAAGAAAGTCCCGAAAGATGAAAGCAGTGAACTGTGAACCCCTCCTAAACTAGCCCAGAAAATATGGAAATTGAGCTGTTAAATCCATGTTTCAGTTCCAACATCTCTATGAAACTTCTCACCTGGATCCTTTCACCCTACATAGATGGCAACAGCCATTAATGCATCTAACAGACAGGGTTCACTGTCTGAAGACATAATAATCTAATCTTGAAATACTGCTTAACATGCCTAATGGTTTATGGCAGATCCCTGAGGTTGCACCGGATATCAGTCATGTTGTTCACATGCATCAACTTTATGTAGTCTTTCACCACAAGGTATAGAGGTTTTCCTGATCATGCACAAGCTGTCCTAGCACTAGAGGGGTACAATCAGTGAGAAGCAAACACGAAAAGGGAACCTGAAGTGAATTAGAGGGGATTCTCTTTATATAAATGGGGCTGGGATGTGGTTGGGATATTTCATTTATCACAAAGCTTACCAAGCCAAACCATTGTCTTCTCTCCAGGTAGGGTATTAAAAAAAAATGTAAACCATGCAGTCATTAGGAGTCTTGAAAGAATGAGTTGCCATTGGTTTCTTAAATACAGATCCTTTCTTTTTTGCTAAGTATAAAAATCAAAATATGAATCAGTCCCATCTTTTTCCCCCCCACTTAAAGAAAGAACAAATATTTTACTCAAAGCAAGCTTTACAAAACCAAAATTCTATTCAACTCACTCCAAATTAGAGTATTTCATTATCTGCAATGCAAAACAACTTTCTCTTCTTAAAAAGACTTTATTACAAGGCAGAATCTAATGCAATCACAGCCACGCAAGAAAAGTGTAATTCATCTGTTGTTTCCTAAAACAAAATTTCAGTGGCCAATCTTCATTATTGTTACAAATTTTTATTCACCCTATATTTGCTCACACACTTACTAGGAAAATAACGTGTATCACAATTGTACATATCAGCACTATAGGGATCAAACGCCACAGCCAAGTGTTTTTTGTGTGGTGTAACTGGGGTCATGGCCATGTTTTCTAATACCTGCAAGCCTGTCAACTAGGGATGATACCTACAGACCTGCATTCTTAGATGTAAGCATATCAGCGCAAGTCAAAGATTTCAAACCTCAAATTTGAATTTGTATAGACATTAGAGCAATGCTCGTAAATGTGACTCCCATCTTCTACTTCTTTGTGAGTATGAAATCCTGTCTCTTGGCATTCTTTCAGAACACTCATCCCACCAGGGTCGGATAACCGAAACATTCCATAGCTCCTGGAGGAAATTCCTTTCATAAGTTATTGAATAGCATTTTTTATAAATAGATAATTTACACAATCAGCTGTCAAAAGATGAATCTGCCTCACTGCCTGCACTGCAGCAGTTAATAATTAATTTTTAAATTCTGAGAAAGAAAGGATCCTGACCAGTGTCTGTTTACTTGTGCTTCTGAAGCAGTATTTTTAAAAAAAAAAAATTAATATTATAATAATTCATTATAAATGAGAACTACAAAATAGGGCTACAGTGTGTTTCAAAATCATATGCCATGTCAATGGATAGACTTCTCATCAGGAGCTTTGCACTTAAATGCTTCACTATCATATTGTGCTCGACTTACTGATCAGATTCAAAGCACCCTTCTCAACCAGCAATGCTTCATGGTCTTCACAGGCTAAGCAAAGAAAATATGCTCACAAATGACAGCAATATTTTTCTTTTTTGCTGGAACAATATTTACTACGAGTGATACAGGTGCTAATCTGGAATCAAAACAGGATTAATTGGACAAGAATGCAAATGTGAGCTAAAGGCAGCACCAATAATAAGGAGGGGGGAAAAAGGAGAATCAGTACAGCTGTGCGTAATAATGACTAAATACTGCACTGGTGGAGTGCTATCATTTTAACTAAAGGTAAACTCTCTCAAGTCAAAGGCACTGCATGGAGACCAAGGACATGGTTGAGGTTGTGAGGGAAAACACAATCTACTAAATAAAGATTAAAATGGAAGAAGAATTTATGTCTAACCCAGAGTACTAAGATGAAGGCATTGCCAATCTCATTTCTAAAATGACAAGCATTATTAGACCCTCCGCTCAAGTTGGCGACCATTAAACTACATTTTAAAAGTTGCACACCTTGATGTATCAGTTGGAGCCATGACAATAGCAAAAGCCTCAGGTAACATTGCCTGAAAAAATAAAATGAAAAAGAAGAGTTTCAATGTTAGTCTTTTCATTAGTGAAGAGGGAACCAGGCAAACAATTGCATGTATTATTCCCAGTCTTTGCAAGCAATATTACGGGAGCGATTTATAAGCATGAGAATAAGCAAGAGTATGAGTTGAAAGTAAGGGAAAATTATTGACAAATAAATGCCTTTCAGTATTTTGAATCAAACAAAAAGTGCCAAAGCTTAAAATAAGCATTAACAATTTTTGAAGAAAAGCTTATAGACACAAAACATTCAAGCTTGCAGGTTATATCTATCCTAAATTCAGGCTGATTAGTAGACAAATTAGCCAATCTCTTTTCAGTTCCTTTTCTTCTGGGAAAGAAATTTGTTTAAAATATTTTGGACATCTTTCCACTTTAAATTCACAATCTAATAAATAAATAAATAAGTAAATATATATATATATATATTTGAAATACAGTATCTCATCATATTCTTTCCCAATATGATAACTAGGTAGGGGATTATTTTGATTGGTAAGTTACAATACACCCTGTGAGTTTTGAACCCACAAACACACCCTTTTTACAGGGGGAGGAAGTGCTAGAGCTCATTGGGAATAACTTGGCAGGAGTTATGCTAAACCCCTGCACAACAGATCAAGGTAATCTTCCACCACATTGTGAGGAAAACTAAAACTTTAAAAGGCATGTTTCAAATGCCTACTCCTGCTCATCACAATAAACAATATAATGGTGCTACCAACCTTGCTGTGGAATGCCCTTTATTAAAAATGCTATTTCTAAATTACAACTACCTAAAGGAGACCAACCTGCATTTTATATATTACTTCTAATTAAAATATTCTGCAAAAGATTTGGCATTCAAAAATTCAATGCACAATATGTCTCATGTGGACAGCTCAAAATAAAATAAAATTAATAAACAAAAGCCATTCCTCAATCAAAGACAAAGGGCACTCAGCCTTAACCAAGTCAGTTACCTGATATGAATACTGAGTGTGCAAATCTACTGATGACATAAAACAGCTTTGAGAAGGATGTGTCTGAAAATGAATATACAGATTAGGTGAAAAAGTGGACAACTACTGTTAATTCCCACCCAGATGAAACTGGATAATCTAGATATAGGCGAAAATGAGGAATAAACAAGCTAGCTGATCAAACATGAAGCATAAGCAGGAGAAATAGTTGGTAATCTTAGCAGATGTTAAAAGCATTCTGGTTGATACAAAAGCCATAAAAATGAGTACAGACTACAGAAAAACACAGTATATACTACATACTAATAACTGCTGAATGCATTGACAAACCTTGTAACATCATTGATGCCAAAATTCAAGAAATGTTTGAGCATGTAGTCTTTCATGGTGCAGTAGAGGAACAAGAAAATATCCAAACAAAAGGAGTGATCAATTTTGGGGGTGGGAAATCACAAAAGAAAAGAAAATATGAAAGCAGCCACTGTAAACATAAAGAAGGCTTGGGGCTCCAATAAAAGATGTTCACAGAGAATGGAAGAAGTTCAAAATAAAGAAAAACATGGGCGGGAATGCATACATGGATCCAACCCACAGGATAAAGGGAATGCTCATTTTGAATGGCAAAAACTTCCTCCTCATTTATAGCCTGACACTGTCATGCAGAATTTAAGTCAGCAGCAAGCAATACATGAACAAAACATTATGGAAAAACAAAATCAAGAGGAAGAAAAAGGGCCTTGAGACTAACAGAACCAGAAGTCGATTCCTGTTTGGGTATGATCAAAGTGGTTGCATAAAAGGTTCCTTTCTCCTGGACACATGAAGGAAACAAACATATCTTAGCTTCAGGTTAGCAAAATTCTCCCATGAAATCAAGCCCTACTTCCGAAACATTGAAGGGAAAATGCATGGAAGAAAGAAAGGTTACAACAACCACAGTAAGAAGCCTTAATCACAAAATTTTGGAGTCGGTTATGAATCCGCAATAGATTAGTTAAGTGTGATTGTAGTGTATCCATTCATAAATGAGTGACTAAATTTTATGCTGGCCATCAACCTATTGCAACCCTCCTTTTTTGGGGCTTGGGATTGGTTGTGAACAAATATATGACATTAAGCACAGACACGGGTAGAGTTAAGAAAGAAAGGTTGAGCCAATGGAAAATTTTGGAAAAGAGACATAAATATTCTCTCTACCAAGGCCACAAGAACTTGCTGAACTGTTTGAAAAAGTTATACATCATGTCTGGTGAAAACTGTAAGAAATATAAATAAATTTTTGAAATCATTTTAAAAAGACGAGGATCAATGCTGGGCTCAATAATGTGAGCTTGTGACCTGAGAAGGCACATGAAAGTAATGGGAGTCAGCTGGTCGGGTTTGGTGTTGGCTTCTCACTGGCTTGCCTCTTTCAGGCAAAGGCTTTGGGTCACATGGCTCCTAGAGAGGAGAGCACCATGTGAGGCTGGCCAAACATAGCCTAGGCTAATCTCAATTAGACTGTCACTTTATAAGGAACCATATTTTTTTCTTCTAAATGATGAAGATGAACAGAAATTTGAATAGTTGCAGTGACAGCTTTAAGTGAGAGTAGAAATTAAAAGGAGAGAGAGACACTCTACGCAGAAGAGGGAGACTATGTTTTAAGAAACTGAGAGGATCAAAGAAATAAGTGATGCCGATGTGAGAAGAGGCCTCCAGAAATATTGTGGAAGCCTACTGACTATAATGATTGTGTTTGTGTCAAAAGAAAACAAATTCCCAAACATAATTGCAACAAATCATGCAATATGCGCACCAATAGGATAAGCAATAAATTGAGGCTCTAAAATGTATAGAAAAAGCATGAATCTTACAAGAAAGGCACCAAGAATCCCACAGGTTTCCAGATCATTGTCTGTGTTGTCTTTAGCAAGCTCAAGAAAATGCTCCATCAACCGCGTCGACTAAGTATGAATATAACAATGACTTATTAGCCATCTATTTTCCAAGTGAAAGACATAACCATAAAGTATTCATGTGCTTTAAACTACACATGGAACTTGAAAACATAAAAAGAAGATAATTTTCAAGTAAGCTTAAAAATAAACAATTTTGCACAAGAATGCTGCACTACCACAAAACAAAGATAACAAAGAATTATTAAATAGTAATTAAAAAAATAAAAATATGTGCAGTTCTTACTATATGTACATCTTGCAAGACCTTAGACGTGTTCGACTCATTACTTGATGTTGAATGTCCATGTTCTGAATCAGTAGCTGTAATATGTGAAACACGTGCACCTTGAGGCACGTTCTCTACACAAGAGATTACAGGAGATGGAGAAGACTGAGTGACAGTATGAACTGTAATATGGCAACATTTGCTGGCTGTGTTAATGGTTGGATAATGGAATTTAAATGGGGAGCAACTAGTTCTAGAATCCATGGAATATATAAATTCCATTCCAGCTCTTTCTTCATTAATCATCCTTGAGCTATATTATAGCAAGTGGAACACAGATATATATGTTCTGCACTGGAGAGTCTGCACAGAAATGGTAACCTTTGGTCTCTTGTTTCTGTCAGGCAAAAAATTTAATCCTGTCAAAGGAACTATAAACAATGAGAAACAGACCCAGTTGGATCTCAGAATATATTAAAGAAGAAAGACTATTCTCCCTGAGAGTTCTGAACTCATTATAATCTTTGACTTCAGCACCATAGCCTCAAATATTCCATTCAAATTTGCTAATATTATCCATGGAAATTCCATCCCCTTTAATAGATAGGTAGCTCCTCTATAAGATATTTTTGAATCATTCATGAATTCCAAATACAGGGGAATACCCTCTAGAAGAAATAAGCTCCACAATGGAATAACACATTGTAAACAGTCATGCATGGTAGTCAGAAAATAGCATAACAGTTCACACATGGCCCTCACAAGTTAAACTTACCTTTTGTAACCAATTCTTTTTTGTTCTTGGCAGTAAATCTCAAAATCTTAAAATTTATTGCCTTAGTAACCCATAATTAAAGTAAGAGAAATGCCTCCAAGGACACTTCTAGTGTCATCTTCACTTACATACATAAAAAGGCATACCCTTCATGAATAAGTGAACTACAAACCACTTGCAGTTTCAATTTGGCCTTTCTTGGACTCCTTGTAAATATGGGAAGAAGTATTGGAAACATATTCTAATTTCACATGAACTTTCAAAGAAACATAAAAATGTTGTACTCAATGCACAAAGTTCACACTTTTGCAAGATCTGGGAGAGGTGATTGGTAGGCACCTATACCCTCATTTTTTTCTAGGGAGAGGCTGATTCTTGGGAATTTTCAAAGAAACATACACCCAAAAAAACAATTGATGTTAAAATTCACATCTCATGTGCTGTCCAGACTCAAGACCATAAATCGCAAACACAACCTAGAACCAGCATTTTTAGTTCCCATTCAAGCACATATATACTTATGCAAAACCTAGCAATAACATGGTGGAACTTGCAAGTCATTTCTACATCTATCACATTTTTCATTCATAAATTATCATTCTCTCATTTCTACATATGATGGATACCATCAAAAAAAGCGAAGTGCAGGGGTTTCTGTACCTTGTTATGATGAAGCTTTTCTTTTGCTGAATGGGTCTAGTAACTCTGATGCTGAGTTATTAACTTCAGAGAGTTTGTGATTGTGAATCCAAATAAAACATAGGGTAAATTTCCCTTTACCACTCTAATGGGCAATTTGTAATGTCCCCTGAACTTTAAAAACTGCACAACCGACCTTCTAAACCATGTGATTAGTTGCAATGTCCCCACTAGAAAAATTTCCCCATATTCCTGCTATATAAGGCCTTGATTTCCACATGCTTATCACATGATCATATGATAATGTGATAAGCACATGAATTTTAAGCTTTAAGCATAGAAGAAACTGGAGCAATTTAGCTCAAACTCAAAACATATTTATCAACATCCATCCCTTTGTCATATTATCTTCAACTTTAAGAAGCTATTTTATGAAGAGAGCTAGAGGCACAAATTCCTCACCTTAAACTAATATCTAAAGAAACCCGAGTTAAAAAAGCCATAGTTCAAAGCAAAGAAAGACATCACCATACTTCTTAAACATTCTAAGTACCAAAGACAACAACTGGGTTTTACACAAAAAAGCTCTCTGACTTTTCCTAAGAACCCCTATAATAAATTAAACTCACCCTTCAATTCAGAGAATAATTAACTATTTTTTGTGACCCCACAAATTATTTACAAGTGAATTGAAAAGGGAAAGGTTTGAAAACTCATACCTGCAATTTCTTTTAGCCTTTCTATATAAAGTACAAACAGTGAGATGGAATTCGATATGAGCTTCGAAACTAGGCTCCAATACAGTTTTATGCCATTATATCATTTCTGGAAACTACAAACATCTTTAGAGCACTAGCAATGGAGGATGAAAAAAAGGATTTTGCTAAAGTGAGTCTAAAGCACACAATCATTAATCATTTTTAAAAAAAAAAATTTCGGACGAAGAAAAGGATTTTACTAATGTCAGTCGAAAGGTACACAATAATTAATTATTTTTGAAAAAAAAAATTTTGAAAATTAAAAAAATATTGATAACTTTTTTAATTTTTGAGAAAATATTAAAAAAAATAAATAACTTAATACATACATTAACTGAACCTTTAAAAAAACACCAATTTTACATTTTTAAAGAATACTTTATTCATTTTGCTCTCTTATATTACGACTCACACGTCACATTTCAATTTCTATTTTTAAATACAATTTATTAAAATAATATAAATTATACTAACAAATAATATAAAAAATAATACAACTCTTCCATCTTTATACCTTTTTCTCTCTCTCTCTCTCTCCCAAATCCACACACTTCTTAAAATAATAATAATTTGAGTGTTTGGATTGCGATCTATGCTTTCACGCAAACGCATTTTTTTCCTTTCATTTATTTTTTTTATTGGTGTTTATTGTACTGTTTATGTCTCTTGAACAGTATAAATAGGCAAATAAATAGTATTTTTGGTGTAAACAATAATTTGAAAATTATTTTTTCATTGTTTTCAGTTTTTAATTTTCAACAAAATAAACAGTATCTAAACTTACACGATATTTAAGTTGACCACCTAGCTACTGTAGCTGCAAATAATATTTACGTCGTTCAACGATTCATGCCGTTTCCTGTTGGTATTTCTTTTACGACAACATTTTCCATTGTCGTTCATTCGTTTGAGGGCAAGTTCCGTCGCATTTTTCTGTCGTGTCTCTCTCTTCTTGATGTTTTCCACATACGACACTTGACAAAACTAGACTTGAACAGTTGAACTTGAACCCCATAACTCGTACAAATTGAAGGAAAACGTATTGGTGTGGGTTGGGAATTTTGAACTCGTATTTTTCTGTCATATTATTGAACCTCTTGAAATAGCTGGGGTGGGTTAACTCGTGGGCCACATGGGTAAATCTTTTTTTTATAAAGATAGCGTAGAGGGATGAGTTAGGGCCTCTTTTAAATGGGCCTGACCTCTAGATCATTATGTTAGAGCCCCAATATGATAACTTAGGAAAAGTCCCCTTTTTTTTTTTTTTTTTTTGAGGAACAGGAAAAGTCCACTTAAAATCATACTAAGGACACCAAGCGAGGAATGATATCAAAAGTTGATAGAAGGAGGAGGAATCCTTAGCATGGCCTTTGGGCTAGGGAAGGATGAAGATTGGGAAGTAATTGAGGAGAAAGGCTCGGTCGGATTAAGAAGAGGCGTGTGAGAGAAGTAATAGTCACTTTTGTATTAATTATCTTTACCTATCAGCATTCATTCAACATTAAATGTTAAATGAACTTCCTAAACAATAAAGCAATCGTGCAGACCTACTATTATCACTAACCATAGATGGAGGGACAACATCGCACTACCTACCTTTATTCATGTATTATTCTTTACTTTTTTTCGTTTTTTACCCATTACAACAAGTTTTTTCCCCCTTTATTTTTTTTTTCTTTTTATGACTTTTTGACTTCATGTCAATGTGTTTTACATTTTTACTTCCTACTCTTTTCTTTATTTCATTATTTTCTAAGGTTTTTTTTCACAAACACATATTTTTTCTTAATAAGGTTGAGACTTGAAGACTTCAATTTAGTGAACCTTGGACGGTGTAAACTTAAAATGAATGTATTTTTTTAAGCGTTTTTGTTTATTTGTTGTCTTCTTAGTTGAAGGAAGAAAGTCAAAAAACAATATGATCAAATTGTTTTCATTTTATCTTTTTTTGGCTCATGAAATAAAATGGGTTGTACCGGATTGACCCGACCCGCAATTGCTTATTGCTCCATGGTCACTTGCATTGCCATGAATGGCGACAACCATTACTAGGGGCATGAGTTAGAGGTAGGTTTGATTGGGGCTATCAGGCTATGTTTTTTTTTTTGAGAAAGGGCTATCAGGCTATGTTAATTGATTTATGTTGGGTTGAAACTTTTGGTGTGATGGGTCAATAAATTCGGGGTGGTTTGGACGATAGAGGTGGGTGGTTGATAGTTTAGGCCCTTTAGGGTGGTGATGTCATCGTTAGTTTGCCCATCCTACCCCCTACTCACATCCTCTTTTTCACAACAAGCCAACAGGCCCAAATCCCTCACCACCCCCCGCCCCCCCCCCCCCCCCCCCCCCCCCCCAAGTACTTAAATAAAATAATGCACACACTTTCAAGAATATATATATATATATATATATATTTTCGGTTACATCTTTTGAATTTGACAAAAAGTTTTATAGGCATTAGACATTTACCAAGTAACAATTAATCAATGGTCATTTTATTATTCGATTTTATATTAGTGGAGGAGTTGAACTTGCCCCATAGTTCAAAGAAAATAATAATAATAAATCCAATTTTCCAAGTCTTATTTGTAATTAGTAGACACCTAAACAAAATTTGGAGTGATATATATATATATATATTGGATGAAAGAATTTAGGGTGAGTTTATATTAATTTAAGCTTTGGAGATAAATCTTAAAAATAAGATATATCCTTAGTAATATATATATATATATAACTGAAACTTCTGAAACTCTCACAATTTTTCCCGTCAACACAATATTTACTGAAACCTCTGAAACTCTCATAATTTTCCACGTCAACACAATATTTAAATAAAATTATCATTTTATTAATTATTTTTGTTTAGTTCAAACTTAACAAGAAGTGAAACTCTATTTCTCTAAGAAGTCCAACTTAAATTCAAACTTATCATTATCATTTTTTTTAAACAAAATTATTTTTGTTTAATCTAAACTTAACAAGGTGTGAAACTCTATCTCTCTAACAAGTCCAACTTATACTTAAACTCAAAGTATATCATCTATATATAATATAAAATTGAAACTTTTGACTTTTTGATATCATTTTTAAATTTTGACACATCAGTTTTACAAGTCTCATAAATTTACACCTCATTATAATTTATTTTAATTAATTAATTAATTATTTATTTATTTATTTATTTTTAACTTTTTATGGGGACTCTTCCATATTAGTTTTACATAAGTCCAAAGGAAACTAAACAAACCGACTACTACACAACTACTACTAAGTAGTAATATGTAAACACTCTTAAAACCTAAAGCTAAACTCAAGGGAGTAAAGAAATGCTAGAGAGAGAGAGAGAGAGAGAGAGAGAGAGAGAGAGAGAGAGAGAGAGAGAGAGAGAGAGAGAGAGAGAGAGAGAGAGAGAGAGATTTTAATCAATGTTTTTTAGATTCATGCTAATGAGTTGACCTCTCTCCATAAAGATACTAATATTTTTTCTAAATAATCGTGATCAATTGTTTAGTGCTCTATATTTTTAGATTACTATTCTAGGTTGGCTTTTCAATGGGTCCATTTAGTGGACTCATAATCTCAATAATTTTCCATAGATAATGCTATTGTATGCGAAATTTACTGTATTTTCTTTTGTAGCATGCATCTTATCCAAATTTGGACGGTTCCACCCCTTTCTATGATAGTTACGGAGGTTAGCATTTGACTTTTATTTATTGGTCCATATTTTCTTCCCATCCCATCACAATTTTCTTCCCATTAAAGTTGGATGTCAAATTGAAGTTTCTATTAGCTAATTGAATATTATCTCTCTTATATTTTTCTATTGTGTAGTCATATATATATATATATATATATCAATAATTTATAGGCACTGAATCTTCTAATTCTTTAAATTCTTTTTGCTTATTAGAAGTTTTAACTTTTGAATTCTTGGGTTATTTTTTGCTAATATTTGAAACAATTTGGCAGATTTCAAAGACTATAGCCATAGATTATTCTTTTGAGGGTATGCCATCTTTTTTTTTTTATATTTTTCTATTGTGTAGTTATATATTTTTCTGTTTTGTTTCATTAATTTATAAACTTTGAATTTTTTTTTATTTTTTTCAAAAAAACTTATTGTAACATTGAATAAAGTGATGGTATTTAAAATATGTAACTATACCGTGCAATTTAACGATTAGTATACTATATAATAAAAACTGGGCTTAGAAATTGTGATTGCGCCAAGTGACTTCACCAAATTGCAAAAAATTTTATAGATTTTTAAAGATATTATTATTATTATTATTATTATTATTGTAAGGACACAATTTGGTTCCTAAGCCCAAAAGGTAAAAGGATCTATGTCCAAAGAACCCAATACAATGAATTTGTAGAGACTGAGTTAGAAAACTAGGCTCTAATGAGATAGGTAACAATTATAATATATCCAAATGACAATAAAGTAAAGATAGATTGGTTTTATGTAAAGAAAATTGTCATCGGCACAATCCGAGGAGATCAGTTCTTGTATATATCTCTTAAATTTGATTACAAGTACAGTTCTTGTTACTACAGTATTTTTCTCTTAATTCTCCGATCCTTTTCCCTCAGAGTCTTCTTTCTATTTTATACTATCTTCCTTCTTTCATCTCTACCCTCCACGTGTAGATTAGATTACTGGTGTTGATCCTTATCCTATCAGCACCTTCTTGAAGTCTTTGGGAGTAGCTGTAAGGTTAAAAATTACTGTTCATGTATTACTTCCTCATTAATGCGGCTAGAGAGTTAGTTACAGAGCATTCAATGCGGTGGTAGCAGCTTTCTCTTAGATATTTCATAGCTTTCCTTTGTTCTGTGCTTTCATGATATATATCCTTATCAATAGAATTTTCTGGAACGTTGCTTCTGGATGGCAGACTGCATCTTCTGACCTCTGCTTCTTTCAGCAGAGAAAACATCCCTCCTCAGACCACCTTTTTGGACCATCATGACCAAACCCCTTTCTTTATTCATTAATGCCAACCTCCATAACAACGTTTACCCGTCCTTGGACTAGTAGGCGTCCTCGGACCGGGTCCTCGGCTCAATATATATTACTGGGCCTATCATCCCTACAATTATTATTATTATTATTATTTTGTTCTTATCTTTTTCGTCTATAATTTCTAAGTTGATAAAAGTCTCAACTCTCAATTTGATTACAATCCAAATTCTATTTTTTTTTTCAGATTTTTTTTTAAAAGATATAATTTCTTTTTTGTTCTTATCTTCTTCTTTTATAATTTCTAAGTTGATAAAAATCTTAACACTTATTTTTTAGATTTAGAATTTAGCTTCACACATCCATAAATTAAATTGGCATTAGAATTTTTGTTTATATCAACTTCTTCAATGTGGAGTGTGTATACATATATCAGATAATTCATATAAATTATGTAATAATTATTTTTTTCTTCATAAAATTATATATTTTATATGTTTATGAACAAAACAAATCCGTATAATGCATGAGCTTTCAACTAATATATATATATATATATATATATGGTTAAAAAATACGCATTGCAAAAAAATTTTAAAATCAGCTCATTTTTGTATTCAGTTACATTGAAATTTTAGTGGGGTATCTTATAAACTCTTTTTCTGGAACAAATAGATAAGAAAACAAACACATAGAGACCCACTTATTTAGTATTCTATTTCAAAAAGGGATAGGAGTTCCAAGTGAATTTATAAGGGACGTAAAGATAAAGTGGTTTTTTTTTTTTTTTTTTTAATTTTTTGTTGATAAACGGTTGCTTTTGTTTGTTATATAAATAGAGACAAATAATAAATAGAGACATGCGTGTGAGGTAATTAGACTCATTAGAGAGAGAGAGCAGCCAAAGAGTGCCGCAGGAATAATGAAGAATAAAAGAAAGAGAAATGCAGTGAGTCAGTGAGAGAAGATGGTTAATATATATGTATATAATTTCCATTGTTTAGGTCAGTCTGGAGAAAGCAACAATCATGTTCATTTTTTTTTTAAACCAAGAATAATGTTCGTTGGTGAGACAATGATACTTCTTTTGTATTGTAGATGCATTAAAAATCACGTTCATGATTGAACATTTAAGTTACGAATTTTATGAATTCACAAGCAATTTTAAATTCATATTGATGGATGTGGTTTCAATTTTATGTGGTTAAAATTATCTGAATCTTTGTAAGTTTACCAAAAAAAAAAAAACATGGTTCCTATTTGGAATATGGAAGTCTGCTGATTTCTTTTGTTTTTTTCAGTGGTTACTGAAAATGGTTTAATTGCTCCATTATGTCATTCATCATTGCAACAAACATATACAAAAGAAATAGTTATATCCAATTTTTTTTTTTTTTTTTTTTGAGAATGTATATCCAAACTTAATTGATGAGTGTGGATCTTTCACAAAAAAAAATAAAATAATAATAATAATAATTTGATGAGTGTGGATGAATTTTGGTTTCCATCGAATTTTGTTCTTCTACCTACAATAATATATTTTTTTACTCTAATTTTTTTTAATAGATTTTGTGTATTTTTTATCTTTTGTTTAACCTAATTTTCTTAAGTTTTATTCAATTTATTTGGTTATGGTTTGAGAATCAATCAATCATTAAATATGTTTAGACATGTTTCTCAATATATATATATATATATATATATATATAGTTAGACATGATTTTGTTATTATTTTGTATACTGTAGGGACACAATTTTCAGCCCAGGCCCAAAATGTATGGGATACTGGTCCAGTGAACCCAGTATAATAAATTTGTAGAGAGTGGGTAGAAGAACTAAGCGACAATAAATTTGTAGAGAGTGGGTAGAAGAACTAAGTTTTAGTGAATGAGATAACAGTTATAATGAGTTTCCAAGACAATCAAACAGAAACGAACTAGGTTTGTACAAGAAAGTTTGTCCTCGGCACACTCTGAGGAGCTCTGTTCTAGTATATATTGGATGATAATGGTTACAGGAGTTGTTGAGATTGCTACAGTGCTTTCTCTTCTCCTTTTTTCCATTTTTGATCTCTAGGGTCTCTACCCTTATTTATATCACATATCTTCCTTCATCTCCACCCTACACGTGGATAGTTGATGGTTTATGCTGATACTTGTCCCATCAGCCCCCTCTAGAAGTCTTCTGAGGTGGTTGTAAGGCTGCAACAATACTGTGCAGAGGTCACTTCCTCATTAATGCGGTGATGGCAGCTTTTCCCAAGATATTTTGGGATTCTTCTTTGTCTTTTGTTCTTGCAATGCTTATCCATTTTTCCAGAACTTCATGGATCACACCTTTAGATGGTAGGCATCCTTTACGGACCTCGGCCTTGGCTAGCCGAGGACATATTCATTCTCGGCACAAACTCACCATTATGTTTAATATTGTCTTCCTTATCCACTAGCATGGGTTTCCTTGGCTATGCTTACCCATCATCGGACGGCCCCTTATCCTCGGCTTGGGCCTTAAGCCCAAAACCCAATTGTATGATCTGGGCCCATAACCCCACAATAGCCCCTCAAAACTCCGGTTTTTTCCTCTCATCCGAGGAAAAAGGTGGGGTTTTGAATTCTTAAGAGTTAATTCTGCTTTGATCCTTTGATTTACACCCAAGGGAGTGCCGTTTCACGCGCCCCATATTTGCACTGTAAATTGCTCCTTTCAGAGCTACCAATCTGAGGAGTTGGTTATAATTTTGGGCCTGCCTTGACACTTATAGAAAAATGTCATCTGTGTTAATTTTCTCAAAGTATGTGGTTTTAGGACTCATGCATGGCTAAGGTTTTGCTTAACATTTAGCAGGAGGTCCGAGGGACCCAACATACCCAAGGTTCTTCTTAGCAGGAGGTCTGAGGGACCCGACATAGCTAAGGTTCTTCTTAGTAGGAGGTCTGAGGGACCCGACATAGCTAAGGCTCTGTATGACGCTTAGTAGGAGATCCGAGGGGATCCGACATAGCTAAGGTTCTTCTTAGCAGGAGGTCTGAGGGACCCGACATAGCTAAGGCTCTGTATAACGCTTAGCTGGAGATCCGAGGGGATCCGACATAGTTAAGGTTCTTCTTAGCAAGAGGTTTGAGGGACCTGACATAGCTAAGACTCTGTATAACGCTTAGCAGGAGATTCGAGGGGATCCGACATAGCTAAGGTTCTTCTTAGCAGGAGATCTGAGGGACCCGACATAGCTAAGGTTCTGTATAACGCTTAGCAAGAGATCCGAGGGGATCCAACATAGCTAAGGTTCTTCTTAGCAGGAGGTTTGAGGGACCCGACATAGCTAAAGCTCTGTATGACGCTTAGCAGGAGATCCGAGAGGATCCGACATAGCTAAGGTTCTTCGAGGAGATCCGACATAACTAAGGTTCTTCTTAGCAGGAGGTCTGAGGGACCTGACATAGCTAAGGCTCTGTATGACGCTTAGTAGGAGATCTGAGGGGATCCGACATAGCTAAGGTTCTTCTTAGCAGGAGGTCTGAGGGACCCGACATAGCTAAGGCTCTGTATGACGCTTAGCAGGAGATCCGAGGGGATCCGACATAGCTAAGGTTCTTCTTAGCAGGAGGTATGAGGGACCCAACATAGTTAAGGCTCTGTATGACGCTTAGCAGGAGATCCGAAGGGATCTGACATAGCTAAGGTTCTTCTTAGCAGGAGGTCTGAGGGATCCGACATAGCTAAGGCTCTATATGACGCTTAGCAGGAGATCCGACATAGCTAAGGTTCTTCTTAGCAAAAGGTTTGAGGGACCCGACATAGCTAAGGCTCTGTATGACGCTTAGCAGGAGATCCGAGGGGATTCAACATAGCTAAGGTTCTTCTTAGCAGAAGGTCTGAGGGACCCGACATAGCTAAGACTCTGTATAACGCTTAGCAGGAAATCCGAGGGGATCCGACATAGCTAAGGTTCTTCCTAGTAGGAGGTATGAGGGACCCGACATAACTAAGGCTTTGTATAACACTTCAATAGATTAGAAGATATTAATATATACCTTCCAAAACCAGCCCCGCTGCAGAGCCCCCTTGAATCGCTCTGTGTTGCTGCCACTTCCTCTAATGGAGGTTCAGCGAACTCGGCCACCAGATTCGTGAGGACCTGACCCTTGACAGAGGTACGAGGCATGTACTTGATGTCAGAAGCCCCTAAAACTGTGCCCCATTTAGCAATCCTCCTCGTATAATCCGCACTTCAAAGTATAGACCTGAGCGGAAGCTGAATTAGGACAACAATTGTGTGTGCCTCATGTAGTGTCTTACTCACATAGTAAATTGGCCACCATAATGGCTTTCCCCAGGGACTCTTGCTGATGGGGGCCTGATCCTATCATAACTAACCGTTGCACTCACTATCACACAAGCTTTTCCCACATATGTCGCCAATTGTAGGGACACGATTTTCAATCCAAGCCCAAAATGTATGGGATACTGGCCCAGTGAACCCAGTACAATAAATTTGTAGAGAGTGGGTAGAAGAACTAGGCTTTAGTGAATGAGATAACAGTTATAATGAGTTTCCAAGACAATCAAACAGAAACGAACCAGGTTTGTACAAGAAAGTTTGTCCTCGGCACACTCTGAGGAGTTCTGTTCTAGTATATATTGGATGATAATGGTTATAGGAGTTGTTGAGATTGTTATAGTGCTTTCTCTTCTCTTTTTTTCCCTTTTTGATCTCTGGGGTCTCAACCTTTATTTATACCACATATCTTCCTTCATCTCCATCCTACACGTGGATAGTTGATGGTTTATGCTGATATTTGTCCCATCAGCCCTCTCTAGAAGTCTTCTGAGGTGGTTGTAAGGCTGCAATACTACTATGCAGAGGTCACTTCCTCATTAATGCGGTGATAGCAGCTTTTCCCAAGATATTTTGGGATTCTTCTTTGTCTTTTGTTCCTGCAATGCTTATCCATATTTCCAGAACTTCATGGATCACACCTCTAGATGGTAGGCATCCTTTATGGACCTCGGCCTTCGCTAGCCGAGGACAAATTCATCCTCGGCACAAACTCCTAGGCCATTATGTTCAATATTGTCTTCGTTATCCACTAGCATGGATTTCCTTGGCTATACTTACCCATCCTCGGACGGTCCCTTATCCTCGGCTTGGGCCTTAAGCCCAAAACCCAATTGTATGATCTGGGCCTATGACCCCACATGTACCATACATGAATTACACAGCACTTTACTTTTTGACTTGGTAGCCAAAGAGATATTCAATGGTGATACGTTGTTGTTACACATATATGATTGATATGGTTCAACATATATGATTTTATCAAATAAAAAGCATTCAAAATGATAATCTTCACATGATTACATGTTAATTATAGTTAAAAAATATATCATAATTAATATTTTTTTAAGATTAAGAAAACAATTTGTTATGCTATGACAATAAACAAAAATCAAGGACTTGCCAAGTCCGGTGTTCAGCCATGGCCAATTGCATGGACTAAAGATTTTAATAAAGAACAATAACAAATAAGAACAAGGAAGGATACATTGAAAATATAGTGTACAATGAGGTATTTAACAATCTCCCAAATGTAAATCAACTTCTAACATTTTTTTTTCTCATTAATATTATTGTAGCTAATAATACTACAGATTCACTATATACAAAATTCAGATAAAAACAATTTGATACATGTAACTACAAGTCTCATTAGAGCACAATTTGTAAGTTACAAGCTAAAAATTTTCTATTGAAGTATTATCATTTTAAATTTGAAGGTTGTTATACCAATAAAATTTATTCCTTTTGTTATTATAATAATTATTTATTTGGTTATTGTTTCTCTTATAAAATATATATTCTATAAGTTTATGATAAAACCGTGCGAAGCACCGGCTTTTCACTAGTATATATATAAAGATAGAAATTCTAATTTAGTCTAATCTAATTGTATATGTGTGTGAATTTTCCTACTGGAGACTTGAATCCTAACTCTTACCCCCCACTCTATAAAAACTTTATACTTGTAGATTAACTATCACGTCAAGGGTGCATTGTGGTCTTGTGATATTTAATAAGTCCAGAAACACAACAAAATTCACAATTATCTAAGATGACAAGTTGTTAAATTTACTGTAAAAACGGTTAGTATTGGTATATTCTCAGTCTCATTGCTTACTTGTTTGCCACACAAAGACATTTTTTAACTTGTTCACCACTACTGGGTTCAGATGATTACAGGAATGTCTTAGTCCAACATGGGATTCTCATCTTTAGAATGGTAGCGAGCCCCTGTTGGTTCACCTCTCGCTTTCATTTTATCCATAGAGTGTAGAGAGACCACTTCCAAGTCTTACATTTTGTCCGCAACAACAATGGCCACAACTTGAATTTTCTGCCTCACCTTTTATGTTTTCCCAGGTAGACCCATCCAAACACACAAAGACACAGTCACAGATTTTCAGTTTCAGTTGAACCATTCTTCAAATTGGACTTGGTCGAACGGAGGGTATTTTCATAGTCTGAAAAGCTATTCTAGTTCATACTCTGGTACTCTCTCTCTTTCTCAACAGGAAAAAGCTTGGACCTTTTTTGGCTTAAGCATTAAGGCAAAGGTTCAATTGTTCACACACACACACGCACAAACTGTGGTCAATTTAATTATGGAGTGCTTTAAAGGGCTTTTTGTCCAAAAGTCTATGAACATGAGCATGAACTGTTCTAGATTGTAAAAGTTGAAGTCGTGAAAAGTCAATTGGATTTTTTTGCTCAATTTTTAATCCCATAATTTATTGTCTCAAATGTAACCTTTTTTTGGGTTCAATTTAACAAAATGAAATTACAAACTTCAAGACTTATAATTTGTTTAGTTTTTCTGTTCTTAAATAGGTAGAGAGGGTTTCCCCAAAAGAACCATGGCTGGGACTCTTAAAAAGTGCATGATGCTATGTTGTACAAGCAAGGTCTCGGTGGTAAGTTCTATTGAGTATTAACTGTTACATTGAAACACATAGTCATTTTTTTTATGAGCATAGTATTCATCACATGTCAATTTCATTTAAATTGTAGAGAGTCTAGATACTCTATTTCATTATTAAAATTTTATTCCTTGAATTAGACTGTTTATAAAATGTCACATCATTTAAAATTTTTAAATAACATGAAACTTGGTACACTTTGAACAACTTGTACCATTTAGTTTGAACAGTTAGCACAATTCACTTCAAACGAAGAATATTTTAATAGTGCTATCCTTAGTCATTACACTTAAGATTCCAATTGTTCAAATAAACAATTAACATAACTCGTATGAACAAGCTTAATAATCGAGCGGTACCAACTAACCTCTCCCAAAGAAAAGGTCTAATATTCGATCCACCACAATTGGACCAAAATTTTGTTTATTAGACTTCCTTTATTGGGATGGGAGAAGATATGGGAAGAGGATATTTTTGGCTCTTTGCCCTTTTTTTTTTCCTCTTCCTCGTTTCCCTATGTTCCAAAATAGTATATTCAAGTCAGATAGTCAAATTAGTTTAATTAAATCAAATTCAACAGTCTTAGCACTCGGTTTCTTGGTCATCAGCAATAGCAAAATAAAATACAAATATAAAACCCGAGCCAACTTGTTTTATTAAATGTTTTATCTCAGACAGAAAATTAATTGCCTAACGTGATGATGAAACAAGAAAGTCCTCTGTTAGATTTTCAAAAATAAAAAACAAAAAAATAGCCCTCTCTAGAAAGCCTATGTAATATTTTTAATTGGTCTTCACAAGGTCCCAAAAATCTGTCGTTAAGTCTGCATTATTGAATACCTAGGTGATAAAGTTCTAGCCCGGTTGTATCCAACGCCGTGTTGAAAAGAAATCCCATTGATTTCTTTTATCTTTTAGGCAAGTATGTGGACGAGAAATCTCATTCATCCAATCAAGCAAATGATCAAATTCATTGTCTAAGTTGGGTTTTTGTTTGTGAGATTTGATGGCATGTTACCATAGAGTCATAGACTTTTGAACCTCAATTCCAATTTACACAGGAAAAAGAACGAATTTGTTTTTATGGACGAGAAATCTCAATCATTCAATCAAGCTAATGATCAAATTCATTGTCTAAGTTGGGTTTTTGTTTGTGAGATTTGATGGCATGTTACTTGACCCATAGAGTCATAGACTTTTGTGCCTCAATTCCAATTAACACAGGAAAGAACGAACTGGGGGAAACCCCATTAGTCATGAATTAAATCATATTTGGGGATATAAATGAGTGAAGGTGTTTAATGAGTCACGACGTGTTAGACCATTTGCCTGTGTAAAAGTCTAATACAACGAACTTCTTTAATGGATTTAGACTTTTGTTTTGTGGGGTTCTTCTTTGAGGGTGTTTAAATTTTTTGAAAACAAAAGTCAGTCGTAGGTTGTCTAGTAATTTGATTGAAATAATTGTAGGTAGAATTTGGGCATATGATAAAATCTAAAATTATTTGTTCTGGTGTGTCATGTCTGGTAGTAAAGAAATTCCAAATTTAATAAGGGGGAAAATAGCTAAAATTAGAGGGATTGAAATTCATTAGCACCATCTAAGGGATTGTAATAGAGCGAGGTATTAAAGTGTTTCTTGATGGTCATGGATGATAGGTCTATAAATTTCCTTCTCCGCTTTCTTTCTTCTTTCTTTTTATTTATTTATTTATTTTTATTTTTTAATATAATTTGATAGTTACAATAATAGAATATGAACCCTAAATGTTTCAATTGAAAACATTAAAAAATGCCCTCATCATTTTTCTAAACAATAAGATTTGTAATTATTAAGATTTTAAATAATGAACTTATAAAAAATCTTGCCATTTGAGATTTTCTCTTCAAATTTCAATTTCTTTCATCCAAATATATGGTAAGGTTGCATTTGCTTTTTGTTATTCATGTGAATATGATTTAATTTTTTAGAATTTTTAAGAAGCAAATTGAAAGCTTCTTCTAAAATAGCTGTAATTTGATTTCTCAATAATGTTGTGGCTTTTAAGAAGCCAAAAACCCTAAATCCCCCCCCCCCTTTTTTTTTTGGTAGAGAAGACTCTGAAATGGCCCTTAATCACATGGAATGTCCAATTGTCTCTTGGAATTGGGCTAGAGACAAAATAGAATCAAAACAAAATATCCCCTTATTATGTTCATGTTATATTCATAATATTTTCACAAAAAATTTTAAGTTTTAAGTTGTTATTTATTGTTATTGGTGTACAAAAAAATAATTTTTTTTTGAGAAATTACAAAAAAGTAATTTCAGTAGTGATTTTAAATTAAAAACTTATAATAACCTGTTACTTAAAATTTATTATAAAAGTATTGTGAAAATATTATGAACAAAGCACTCCCCTTCACATAGAAATATTTAGGATTCATTTCCAAATTTCCAATTTTATTTAAAAAGAAGAAGATGAGGAGGAGGAGGAGGTTCATTTGATGCCAACAATTCATCAAAATAGAAAACTCTTGCTACAATCATGCTTAATTATACTAATCCTTCTTATCACGCGCTCGCCCACTCCGCTTTCTAATCATAAATTCATGGCCGTCAATTTTCTGTTCTCCAATTTTTATATTTTAGTTTATTTATTTATTTTTATAAGTGCCTTATTGCTGTCCTTCATCAAGCTCATCTACAGGACACGTGGCACCCATAATTTGTCGTCTTTAGTTGACTTATTATTCTCACGGGCTCTCTACAAATAGTACTGTAAATTTTAAGGCGTCGATCTTTCTTTTTCTTTCCTCTTTGTCCCTTTTTTCTTTTTCTTTTTTTTGAGAAAGCTTTCCTCTTTGTCCCTTTTTTTTTTTTCGGAGAAAGCTTTCCTCTTTGTCCTTTATTGAACTTATCTGTTAGACCCAAAAAGATTCTGTCCACCCTATCATAAAATAAAATTAAAAATAATTTTAGCACCCACAGACCAAAAGCCAATCATAACCATCAATTTCATAGCTCTCCGATCCATTAACGGATAAGATCTCTTGTAATCTCATTGTTTCAAACTACACTTGCCTACACGGAATCATTTGATACGTACACAATTTTTTGGAGAGGAAAAATAGAAATATTTAAAGAAAATGAAATAGAATTTTGGTTGATTATTTAGAAACACTTGATATGTAATAAGAACAAAAGACAACAAAGGGATAAAATTTGGATTTGATTGAGGAAATCCCCCGACCTCTGAAAACCAATTAAGATTCAATTTAATTAAACTTATCTGATATATTTTATTGAGAATAACTTTAGCTATTTAAATATAACAAAGTAATGTAAAGGCCTAAAACAATGGAGCGCGTCTCATAAACTTATGGCCACAATAGCCGTGCTTTTAAAACTAGGACACCACTAAGGCACTAACACTAACAATACAATCCAAATACAACTAAAATACTAACAACTTCCTACTCACACTAATCTTTATCTTAACTAATATCTATAATCTATAAATATGGTAATTCCCAACAAACATGAAACAACAAATTAATATACGTAACATCATTACTCTCTAAAAATGGATAAGTTTTACTAATTAACATTACTGTTAATGTGGTTTTTGGTTAACTTAACTTATAAAGTTTCTGATGGTTGAATAAAAAATTTATGGTTCAATCCCTGCCTACACCAAAAACCGATTGGTATCTTAGTCTGATGATAAAAAACTATTATTAGGAATGAACCTCATAGGTTGAAACTAGTTCTCAATTAAAAAAAAAAAAAAAGCATTAAGTTACATATACAAATAATGTCAGTCATTGGGTGGGTTTAGAGATTTGTTAATGAGAAGTACTATATTCACAATATTTTCATAACAAATCATAAATGATTATTTATTATTACTTATAATTTGAATCTATCATTAAAATTACTTTTTTGCCTCATCAATAACAACCTGTAACAATCTGCTACTTAATATTTGTTGTAAAAATATTATGAAAATGTTTTGGACATAACTTTCTCATTTGTTAATAGACAATTTTAGAAAAAAAAAAATTATTATCAATTTTTTGAGAATAAAAAAAAAAACTACTAAAAAATTTATTACTTTTTTCTTTTAGGAATTTTTTTAAACCAAATCACAATCAAATATAAACATAAACAAAATGCAATCCAACTTTCATATTTCATATTTTTTTTTTCTAGTATCAAAATTTTTCTTTTTAAAAATTTTTTTTGGATAAGTTTGTTTTGAAGAGATGAACTAGTAAAAGTGTGTCTATCTTGTAAGCATTTTAAATAGGATTGGAGATATCTTTTTAACAGATTGTCTAATCCTAAAAAGAAATCCTTTTATAAATATACAGATAAATTACCTTTTTTGATCCTTGTTTGGGATTTAATCACGGGGATTTTACTAGTTCTAGCAATGAAGGGTACCATGATTGGTAAATTTTTATAAATAGAAACAGAGAGAGAGAGAGCCAGCCTTCCTATAAAGTGAAGGTGTGTGATAGAGTGGCTTACGTTGTTGTTAAAATTCTCTTTCTCTGAATAAAACACAGCACCTGGGAAAGAATCACAGAGAAAGGTCCGTACAGATGCTCTTTCTTTCTCTCTGCAACTTAGCTACTGATCACACTTTCTTAGTACTGCTGTTTTTACGTACATCTAGATTCGGATCATATATAGTACTATTGTTTCCTCAGAGAATTTGATTTCTTTCTATGTAATTCACGCTCACAATTCTGTCTTCTTCTTCTTCTTTATTTATTTTTTATTTTTTAAATTTTCTGCAATTCTTTTTGTTTTTGAATTTGAGCGAGTTAAAAGGCTTGCTTTAGATCTGTTTGGCTCGTTTCTAATTCTCTCTCAACGTTTCTTATTGGTAATTTAGATGAATTCTATGCCAATCCAAACAAGGGAAGGTGAAAAGATATGCGATCTTCCTCTGATCATTTTAGCTGATGAATTCTAATAAATATGAGACTTTAGTTTCACAAATAATATGTCTAATTTTTACCTGATTTCTGTTCACAGAATCGTATATTCTGTAAGGAAAATAATAAAAAAAAAATCCATTTTGATCCCAAGCTTGTGTAAATTCTTTGATTTGTTTTTGTTTTTTAAATAACAAGCCAAACGGTTGAATTTCTCATATAAAAATAAATACAATTTGTTATATTCTTTACGAATTATGATATTGTTCAATCATTGAACTGGTTTTTTGAGCTGTTTTCTATGTTAAATTGTTTGGGAATGATCAGAAACAAGAAGACATGGCAACTACTGAGTCATACGAGGAGGCCATAGCAGGGCTCACGAGGCTTCTCAGGTTCAGTTTCTGTCTTGTCTTCTGTTCTCGTAAATAGACAATAACTTACTGTCCTTTAATGTCATTTCAAATCTCTTTCATAACTCCCCTCATTATCATTATTAATTTCAGACAACATTTTGCTTACGCGGTTTAGGTAGTTGTCACCACGTGGGACCCGATAAAGAAACGACGTTATTAGATTTTAGATCAGCTTATGTCACGTCGGGTCCCACGTTGTAACTGACTCACTCACTGTTCTGAAAAAAATCTGACGGTGGCTAAACTAATTTTATATGTTACAGTGACAAAGCTGATCTCGGGACTGTCGCCGCCGCCAAGATCAAGCAGATAACAGCGGAGTTGGAGAAGTCCGATTCGAACCAGTTTGACCCGGTTGATAGGATCAAAACCGGGTTCATCCACTTTAAGAAAGAGAAATTTGAGTATGTTTTTCTCTCAAATAACTCAAAAGTCCATTTCCTCATTTTCTGGAAATGGAATATGCCGTGTACATGTTACATGGGAATTTGGGATCTTTCCATTTGCGTTACCATTAAAATTAGTAATTTTTTTTTCCTATAAATGTATATTACATATGTATTGAAATGGATTTTAATTTTCATTTTTGGAAAAAAATTTCTCGAGAATTGAAAAAATAATGATAATTTTTTCAATTTTCAATAAAATGTTTTCAAAAATATAAAGTTTAATATGTACACATTAACCAGACCCTATTGAAATTGTCGATTATTAAAATTTTATCTTAAAAATTAGACGGTTTAGTACTCTAGTACAATAGACTTTCAAAAATTGTATGTCATCATGCTGATAGATCTTTGGTGGTACAGTGTAGTGATGAATTGGATCCTAACTTTCCCTTGAATATTAACAATAAAGAATATTAAAAGATACCTGTAACAAACATAAACTTACCATTTGACATTTCATTTACTAGGGTTGTTTGCTTGTTCAAAATTATTGCTTACATCTAATTGTCAAAGAAATTTAGGTTTCATGTTAAGATTCACATTTCGAGTCCACCCTTAGTGACAATTGGCATACAAAAATAGTTTTAGTTTGTTTTTTTTATTATATATATATATATATATGTATATATATATATATATATATATTTTTTTTTTTTTGGTAAACAAAATAAGAGTTAGTTAGGTTATGCCAGCCCCCGGGCGAGGCGTTAAGATTAAAGCCCATGGGCCAACCCATGTGGATGCCTACCAACGGATTCTTACTGATAGTGGGACTTGAACCTAGATGGGTTAGACTTGTTTTTTATTTTATAAAACATTAGAAATTTGGTCCAATTTGTTTGGGTTTTTCTTTTTTCTTTTTTTAGATTAAATTATTAAATGCCATTAAATATATCTTGTGATTTGCCTTATAGTTTTTGAAAGAAAAAATTATCTTGTGAGTAATTTCTAAAGCCACTTTCTCACAATAATTGAAATCAACGTAATTATGAGTCTCTCACATTGATGGACCCCAAGTAACATTAGAGAATGGTATTATCAAGCAGAAGATACCACCTCATAGAAGTGTCAAACAAAGGCGTTATTAGATGAACATTAACTAGTGGATTCGGATTTGGTTTTAGGACCTTTTCACTTTAAAAACTTCCAGTTGTTTGGTAACACAAAACGCATTCAGTGTTCGGGTACAGAGATTTTCATAAATAATGGTGGGTAATGCAATTTCAAATCCATTAATGATTGTATCTATGCACCAATATGCATATAAAAATAGAGTAGGTCTGCGGTCCACTTTTTTTATTATTGTTTGTGATTTGGACATTTATGTCTCGTTGAAAAAAAAAAAATTTGAAATAGCAATAAAAGGGGCATGGTCTAAATAATTTGGACATTTCATGGATTGTTGGAGCTCAAAAAAGCTCCAAAGATTTTAACAAACAGTTGTGTTATCAGTAGCAGAAAATCTAGGTACTTACTTTTGTTTTGGGGACAAAATTATTTAATTAAGCATATTAGTATCAGAGGTGCAGTGGATTGTCTGTATTTACTTTTCTATACACTGATTGGTTTCATGCCTTTTTTCAGGAAGAATCCTGAGTTGTACGGTGAACTTGCCACAGGCCAAAAGCCCAAGGTTCGTAATCCCATTTCCGATGTAAAAGATTTTATTTATTTTTTTAACTATTTAAGAAACTGCATTTTTATCAAAAAAATAAAAATAAAAAATAAAACAGAAAGTTAATTGTATTTTGACTTGTTATTACTTATGTTACGAGTCTGATTAATGTGTATTCTTAAGACATTTATTAAACATTCATTTTAAGAAAACTTTTATGAGAACTAAAATAAAATTGTAAAAAAAGTTTAGCTACTTTTTCATTTTTTTCATAATTTCTTTTAAAATAATTTATTAATATATACTATAGGAGCATAAGTTAATATAAAACCCGTTACTTTATGCTTATTAGACATAAATCAGTGTTTCGGATAAAAAGGGCACCCTTTTTAGTGGACATAATTGTTACCCTGAGAGTAAAATGGAACTATAATGATTGCCTTTTTTTTTTTTATAATTGCTGGTAGTGCTTGAAAAAGTTGTAATCTTTCGTAGTCCTTTTGGGATTTTGTTTGTTCCACACCTGCATTTGCCCATTCGAAAGAGTCGTAATCAATAACCAGAGCAAGGGGTCAAAAGACTCAAAACCATAGTACATTTTATTCTTCCTAATTAATTTAGCTTGTGAATGAGTCCAATTTAACATTTTGTATATCTTTGTATCTATGCAGTTTATGGTATTTGCATGCTCAGACTCTCGGGTTTGCCCCTCACATATCCTGAATTTCCAACCTGGGGAGGCCTTTATGATACGAAATATCGCCAACATGGTCCCACCATTTGACAAGGTTTGCTTTTACAAACCGTCACTAAAATTACAATTTTTTTGTTCACATTTCATCCAGAAATAGAATGTCTTGGAATTCAAGAGTTGAAAGTCTACTAGTTTTAGCAGTCACCTTTGGTGGGCTTGTGATTTTCTTGGTTTGTGTTTTCATAAGAACCTTGATCTAAATCTCTCAATTGACACTTCCTGACACTTTCAATAGACAAGCTCGAGATTCAAATCTTCCCCATTAAAACTTATAACTATCAAATTATCGAATAGAAAGAAAATAATTAAAAAGACCTTGATCCAGTGGGCGCAGCTAGCCAATGCTTCATCATTGCATGAAATGTAAAATGCAATTATCTATATCATTACACATCTACAATATTCCATTAACAAACCCTTAATCAATTTTTCAAAAGCTTTATTTTTTATGTTCATTATTTATTTGTTTACTCTCTTTTTTTGTTGTTGTTGTTGTTGTTGTCGCACATTTGAATTATACTATTTGGTTGGTTGACTGGCCTTTGCTTACGCAGACAAAATATTCAGGAGTGGGGGCTGCTATCGAATATGCAGTACATCATCTGAAGGTGAATATAATAGACACTCTTTTTTAATGTCCCAACTTTATTCTCACACGTCAATGAGTTGTTTAGCGGTACTGGTTTGGCTCTTTTGGTAGAGGAGACTGTAGTGGTGTCAAAATGTGTTATCAACCATTCATTGAGGGCTCCCCACCCACTCCCTCCCGCGTAGTCCCCAAAGTTGACGCCACCTAATTCACGTGCCCACCAGACACCCCAAAGAGACGCTTTGCTTTTTAAATTTCAATGTCTACCCATTCCAAATCAAAGCCATTATTAGTTATTAGTCAAAGAGATGGGTTTGCTTTCCCAGTTTCCACCATTTTTATTAGTCCAATTCACATTTATGAGTTTGCACAATTTTTATTAGACCCATTCACATTTATGGATACGCCTTTAATGGCTTGTTTGGATTGAGGAGAGAGGGAGGAAAAAATGAGAATAGTAGAATTGATTGAAAATTAAACTTATTTTTTACCGGCTCTACACTACTTTTCCTCTCTCCCGCTCAATCCAAACAAACCATAAGTATAGTGTGCTCAGTATACATCTAACATTTGTTATGTATTTTCATGCTATTGAGTCCAGTGTACAAGAGTACTGAACCCAAGCCTTACCCTATGTTAAAAATATATCAAGTCCAATCATATTTGTACCATAATTAATGACTTAATATATAATTAGTTTAGAGTTTTACCTCCTATAAATTCCCAAATTAGATTCATTGTAACACAAAAAAAAAAATTCTACTTCACTCATAGAAATACAAATACCCAAGCCTTACCCTATGTTATGCTTCCATTTCGGCTATCTGTCTCCTACATTTTATTTAGCACCATACATTTAAAATATATGGCAGAAAATAAATGCTTATAGGTTACTTCATGCCTTAATGTTCCCCCCGTAATTCATGGGAAACTTAACTAGAAAGAATGTGTCTCAGGTGGAACATATTGTGGTCATTGGACACAGCTGTTGTGGTGGTATAAAGGGGCTCATGTCTATCCCAGATGATGGGGCCACTGCTAGGTAAGTCTTCTATCGTGATGACATCAAATATTCTTTGCCTACTTTTGTAAGCACTAATATTTGCAAATAGATGCTGGAATGTTTAACATATTCAGAAAGCACTTTTTTTTTTCCTTTTCTTTTTTGAGAAACCTATTCAGAAAGCACTTGGTTAAGTTTTCTTTTCCAAAACTTCAAAATTAAAGTTTTGCACTCATGTTAACTTTAAAATAATATATGAAGCGTGTAAACTATCAACCAAATCGCTTTCATCTCTTTTTTTTTTTTTGATGAACAAATCGCTTTCATCTCTAAAACTGATAATAAGGAATAGGATATATTTTATCCTTAATTTTCCAGTAGTGCCATATTCTTGGAGGCATCCAAAAAGTCTAATAAAGCAAGAAGGACAACCGTCTTACTTTAATTACCTTTGGGCTTTGGCATATTCCAATATACGAATCTAGTTTCTTTGATCCATTATGTCTTCCCAAGTCAATTTAAAAATTCAAAGGAATCAGGTTCCATAAATGGGTCTTAATCTTTATTTTATCAAGGAGAACATGACAATATTTTTGGTTAATTATTCTAGATAGGCTTATCTCTTTAGCAAGTATATGTTGGTTATGCTTAAGATGGACCATATCTACTATGTACTGGTGCAGTTGAACCCCCTTGTTAATGTTATATATTGCTTAATTTCTTCTCTCCAATTAAATTTATATTGCTTTTTTCTCACAAATTAATTAGAGTCAGTTGATACTGACTAAGATGAACTTGTAAGTAAAGTTCGAAACAAGATCCTCCCCATTTCTCACTTTAAAATTGAAGAGAGTCTGTTTCTGATTATGATTTTATTTCATGAATTTAACAATATATTTTGAGTGTAAAGTCATTTAAAAATACTATAAAGAACATAACATTTGCAAACAACACTTTTAGATTTGTAATGTTTAATCTTAACTATTATATAGATCAATTTTAACTAGAGAAATAGGTGCTAATTTCCTATTTTAGACATGCATGAAACTGATCCAATTTAAAAGGAGATAATCATCTTCTGTTGAGTTCTTAGAATTCCCTCTATGTGCATTGCTACCTAGAACTAGAAGTTTAAAAAAAAACAGGTGGGGAGCAGAAGATTGTGTGCCGTACTTAACGGTCTTCTTTTCTGTGTATTGAACTTTCAGTGATTTCATAGAGCATTGGGTCCAAATCTGCTCACCTGCAAAGGCCAAGGTTAAGGCAGAATACAGTGGGTTAAGTTTCTCGGAGCAGTGCACCAACTGCGAGAAGGTAAATTATACAATATCGTGCACACAAATTCAAGATGGTTTTATACATGTACTTTCCTTTGTATACTTAATTCTTAGGTGAAGTAAAATTCAAATATAGTACATCACAGCCATTAACAAGATCCAATTATCCTTGAAAAGTGAAATAGAGAGTACAAGAAGGTTCATTGGAGATGACACTTCTTTTTTAATGCTCTAATCTCAAGTCCAAACGCTATAATGCTAATTAAGCAACTTGATGGTTTGGTACTTCTTAGACATGTAGCACATAGCACTAGGATCAAATTCATCAGCATCAAACCAGAAATGCATGTGTAATGAAGAACTAAATAACTGTGATCCACCAGTTAGTACCGTTTATACTAATTAAACACTCTAAAATCTGCTCCTTACACAGCTGCACATAGTTATATATAAATGGCATTGCTCCTATTCCTATTTCTTCAATGTATAGTTGTTAAAAATATGTGGTTAAATGATTAAATTTACCATATTCCAATAATTTAAAATTTTGGGACAATTTGTAATTTAATATATGGTTTGGAACAATTCTAAGTTCGATCTCTGTTTCGTTCATTCTACCTCATATTTAAAATTCCACGTGTTGGGTCTCATTTATTAAAAAAGAATTTGGGTCCACACGTAATGAGGAGTGTTAGAAACATGCGGTTAAATGATTAAATTTATCATATTCCAATAGCTCAACCTTTTGGGATAATAAGTAATTTAACAGTCATAGATTGTGAATTATATTGTAAGAGTAGAAGTCCAAAAAGGCTTCGTTTATTTGATCTTGACATTGTATGGCATATGTGTGTGATCCTAATGCAGGAGGCTGTGAATGTTTCACTGGGAAACCTATTGACATATCCATTTGTGAGAGATGGTTTGGTGAAGAAAACACTAGCTTTGAAGGGTGCCCACTATGATTTTGTTAAGGGAACATTTGATCTCTGGGATCTGGACTTCAAAATTTCACCCTCTATATCTGTGTGAGCATTTGGTACTTTCAATTGTCATGAAGCCTAACTAGCTCATATCTACAGTGCATGTTGTATATTATATTATAAACAACATTTTGTAAAATAATAAAGTATTCTATGTGGCTGGTGTCTCTTGTTTGAATAATATAGTTATCTCTTATTTATAATCCCATAAATCTAACTTTTTTTAATACTCATCTTCCTTTTCAACTAGTTTTCGGACAATGCATATAGCGATTTTCAAATTTGTACCAAACGAAACCGTCTTACAAAAGATTATCATTTTTCATATCACTTTACTGTATATCCTCAGATTTCAAACTTCAGCAATGTTTGGCCCAACTTGGTACTGAGTTGGGGTGTTCATGGATTAAATTGGGCTTTGTTGGAGGGTAATTTTAAGTAAATCCAAGCTTCTAAAGTTGAGAAACCAACCCAACTTATAACAATTTCAAAAACTAATCCAACTCAACACTTAAGAATCAGGTTTGGGCCTTTTGCTAGGTCCCAAATTAGAAAGTTAGATTTTACCAGTTAAGTTAAGCAGAATCTACAATCAATAACTAATTTCAATATATACAATTAGACCTAATATTGAAAGTTCAACAAAACTAAATTAAACTAACAAATTTAAACTAGGTCTCAAAATATGCAAAATACATATATAAATATATTGTTTTAGCTAATTATAATAATGTGAGTTGTGTCAGGTTACTCGGGTTTAAAAATTTGCCAATCCCATCCAACCCTGCTCTTCAAACAAAAATTGAGACCCAGCATCAACGAAAAACCAAAAGAGTTGGATTGGGTTGAGTTCATTAGTTTAGTGGATTTAATGTACTGCCCTAATAATAAACGACATAGATTGCAGCCTATCCCAATTTGAGCTTTCTAATTCTTATCACAAAGAGGTTTTGCAGTTATTGTAAATGAATCAAGTTGTTTATGAACAATTTGAACTCGTTTCAGGAAAAAAAAAAAAAAGGCTTGTTTATGTATTTTTATTTAACAAATGAGCTAAACTAAAATCTAAGTTGACTATTAAAATAAGTCGAGCTCAAACATAATAATTAATAACATGATTTTTAACTAATTCATAAGTACGAGGCTCAATTAATATATATATAATATTGTTTGTTATGTATGAAGTTTATTTGTATTGAAAGAAAAATAAAGACAATGTGATTAAGTTAATTTTTATTTTTTATTATTTTTTAATGTGAAAAAAATATGGATCATATAATCTGAATATGATATTATTGAATCGAACTCATACCTAATTTCGACCCATTATGTCATGTCTTATTAGAATTTAGAACCAAGAATTTCGTTGTACAAACTTTCAATAGCATCTTCTATATATATATATATAAACAAAAACAAAAACAAACTTGGTGAACGTCATCGTGCACATGAAATGAGACAACGCCTGGATAAGGGTCCATCTTTCTCTCCAAGTCAATGGCTCATCATACACTGACCAAATGACCCCAGTTGCAACCTGATTGAGGTTCTTTTATATCTTCTTCTAGCTAGAGTAACCCCATAAAGCAATTGTGTTTCCAGTAAAATTTTCTAGGATAATAATTACTTGGGAACACCTGTAACCCAGAGAATGTCTAGAAATAAAAAAAATAAAAAAATTAACAGCCTGTTGACGTGACAAATTGTTAATAATAATTTAAAAAATAATATCAGTGATAGTTCTAGATGTGAACCAATACAAACTTGCCAACTCAATTGGTGTCATCTTTTTTTTTTTTTTTTTTTTTTTTTTTTTTTTTTTGTATATAAGATTACTACTATAACTCATGGTCATAATGATAGCCATTAACAAAGTTTGTTTTGTGAAAAGCCATTGGTTTTTATTTATATATATTTTTTAATTCAATAGTTATAAATTATAGTATTAAGGATGAGAAATGCAAATCTTAATTTTTCTCGTAAAAGTGAGTAGATAATATTATTAAATTATAAAACTCTTGACAAGCTACAGTTAAAAAATAAATACAAATGCTAATTGTTTGGATTAAATTATCATCACTGTTATCATTTTTATTTTCTTGTATGTCTTGGGTTTGTTAAAAAAAAAATCATACCAAAATATATATATATTGGTATGATTTTTTTTTTTTTTTTTTGGATGCTTAACTAAGCATGTAACCCACTAACTCAGATGAACTGAATCTATCCCAACCCAACTTGATGGTTAGGGCTGGTTTTTCATGTGTTGGGTCATATAATCATTTTTTTTTTTTTGAAGTTTGTGTTGGATTGGGTTTAGGCAATGCGATTAAGTTAATTTTTATTTTATATAAATTTTTAATGTGAAAAAAGGGGGTCATATTAGCTCGATCTAACCGTTAAAAGACCGAGTTTAGGATTATTGCTTTGATAACCATTCAGGACGATCTGTTTCTGATTTGAATCTGATATGATTGAATCGAACTCAAACCTAATCGATCCGACTTTGAGAATTTAGAACCAAGAATTTGGTTGTACAAACTTCAATAGCACATGGTGAACGTCATCGTGCACATGAAGTGAGACAACCCTGGACAGGGGTCCATCTTTCTCTGCAAGTCAATGCATGGCTCATCATAGTTCCAAATTATTGTCTTACGCTGACCAAATGACCACAGTTGCTTCCTGATTGAGCTTCTTTTCTATCTTCTTCTAGCTAGAGTAACCCACGTAAAGCAATTGTGTTTCCAGTTAAATTTTCTAGGACAATAATTACTTGGGAACACCTATAACCCAGAGAATGTCTAGAAATACCACCCAAAAAAAAAAAAAAATGACACTTCTTAACCTGCCAAATTGTTAGTAGTAATTTAGAAATTGCTGTTAATGGTAGACCCAAATGTGAACCAATATAAACTTATCAATTCAATAGGTATGAAAAATGTTATCAAATTTTTTGTGTATAAAAGATTACTCCTATAACGCATGGTCATAATAATAGCCATTAACAAAATTAGCCATTAACAAATTTTGTTTCGTGAAAAGCCACTATGTTTTTAGTTTTTACTTTTAAATTTATTATAGTGACAAATTATAGTATTAAGGATTAGGAATGCAAATACTAATTTTCCTCGTAAAAGAGAGTAGACAATATTATTGAACTATAAGACTTTTGACAAGCTACAGTTAAAAAAAAAAATACAAATGCTAATTGTTTCGATTAAATCACCATTACCGTCATCATTTTTATTTTCCTTGCATGTCCTGGGTTTGTTTTGTAAAAAAAATCATACCAATATATATATAAAGCCACTGGTTTTTATTTAATAAATTATAGTATTAATGATGAGAAATGCAAATATTAATTTTCCTCATAGTAGACTATATTATTGAACTATAAGACTTTTGACAAGCTACAGTTTACAAATGCTAATTGTTTCGATTAAATCCCCATCATCGTAACCTGAGTCAATGAATTTGAAATTTTATTTAAATTTGTTAGATTGATTTATTTAGACAATTTGAGACTTTGTTTTTATAAAATTAGAAAAAAAAAGAAAAAGCCCATCTGTATAAATTGTAAGTGTAGGGGATTTTTCCCCGCAAGCCATTTGTCCTCTTTGGGGAGCCAGGCCCGCAAGGTTTTGTTCTCGTCCCCGAGTATGGAAGTCCAGGATTTTCACCTCAGGCCAAGGGCTTTGCCTTGTAGCCATTTTGGCTTGACACCTTTGTCCCACATCGGTTAGAGATGCGCCCCACTCAAGGTTTATAATTGATCCATCCACCTTTGTCCCCTCCTGAACAAAATTGATCCATCCAAGCTCCTAGCTTCAACAGCAAATCCACTCCTTCTAGTTCTTTTGTTCTTGGTAGTTGCCACCTTTATCAGAAGTTGCCAATTCTGTCTGCACTCCTGAAGATGATAAAATATAGAGCCTGGTGGGCGTACCTTAATGGGCCTGACGGATTGGAACTGTTGGGCCTGTGTAAAGATGATCCCATGCGCTGCGAAGGCCCATCGCTGACAGACATAGTAAGGGCCCATGATCCGAAATCTCTATCGCCTAGAAAAGCCCTAAGATCCGAAGATGGAAATCCTTGCTCACCACGCTTTGGAGAATTTGTATTAGAGTCCCACATGGAAAAGATTTGGAGATCAAGAAGAAAAGCCAACTCTCTACCACTATAAAAGGACTAACACTTTCGCAAATCAAGGTACGTTTTTAATGGACCCTCTCTAGTGCTCTAGAGTGAAGAGACGAATTCTAACTTGACCTTCGGAGAGTATTTGGCCGGCACCACACCGGTGCTCTCTAAAGGTTTTCTTTCGATCGCTCTTGTTGTGCAGGTTTGCTTTGAGTCGCAAGTACGGTGTGACCTATTGGTGATAATTTTCAACGTCATCAGTTGGCGCCGTCTGTGGGAAACGCGTAGCACTTCATCGCTTCCTAGACAAAAGAGTTACATGGTACTCACTCGCTCAATGGCAACCACGAATGACGTTCAAGAAGAAGAAGCCCCTACGACTGCCCTTGAGAAACAGGTCAGGACGCTCGCCGCAGCCGTGGAGCGCCTCACCAAACAAAACCACGACCTAGAAGAGCAGCTGAACCAAAAGAATGCGGCGGTCAATAACCAAGGAACGGATCAAGAAGGGACCAGTGCTGAAAGGAGAAATTAGGACGGACCACTAGAGAGTAACGCCCCGAGCAGACCAATGCGACGGGACACTAGCATCCCTTCCCTGACGGATATGGCTCCACAACCCATCATCGCGGAGATGCAGGCGATGAAGGAACAGATGGAAGTAATGATGAACGCTCTCAAGGGGCGAGTGTCAAGTGATCTTGACGACCTTGTCAACCGGACTGACTCGCCATTCACGACAACCGTCAACTCCTTCCCCCTACCGAGTAAGTTCCGCATGCCAAATATGGATAGTTATGACGGAGTCAAGGACCCTCTAGATCACCTAGAGACCTTCAAGACCCTGATGCACTTTCAGGGGGTGGCAGACGCGATTATGTGCAGGGCCTTTCCTACAACCCTAAAGGGCGTAGCAAGGATTTGGTTCAGCCGGCTAGCACCCAACTCCATCAGCACCTTCAAGGAACTAAGTGCTCAATTTACTACGCACTTCATCGGAGGACATCGGTATAGAAAATCCACGGCTTGTTTAATGAATATCAAGCAGCGAGAGGAGGAGACGTTACAGGCCTACATATCACGCTTCAATAAAGAAGCGCTCTCGATCGACGAAGCCGACGACAAGATACTGGTAGCAGCATTCACGAATGGGCTGAAGGGGGGTAAGTTTTTGTTTTCCTTATACAAAAACAACCCAAAGACCATGTCGGAGGTGCTTTACAGAGCCACCAAATATATGAACGCTGAAGACGCGCTATTAGCCCGGGAAGATAGACCTAAGAAAAGAGACAGACAAGAAGATCCCCGACAGGACCAGGGGTGGAAGAAAGGAAGGATGGGAGACCGAAGGGAGGACAGACGTCCAAAACCCACGGGCGGAAGGTTCACAAGTTTCACCCCGTTAACCGCTCCGATAGACCAAGTCCTAATGCAGATTAAGGATGAAGGGTCCCTGACGTTTCCGGGAAAGCTGAAGAGTGATCCCAACAAAAGGTCCAGAGACAAATATTGCCGCTTCCACCGTGACCACGGCCACGACACGGCCGATTACTACGACCTGAAGTAGCAAATCGAAGCCTTTATCCGACAAGGGAAGCTGCAGAAGTTCGTCAGTAAGGAGAGAACGGATCAACACCCGCAAGAACAACACCCCCGCCGAGAAAAAGAGCGACCAAGACCCCCACTAGGGGACATAAGGATGATAATCGGAGGAGCGGCTGTGGCCGAATCGTCGAAAAAGGCTCGCAAAACATACCTTCGGATGGTACAGAATGTCCAGTTGGCGGGTACAGTGCCAAAGATAGCAAGAAGAGAAGGCCCCATTGTTGGGTTCTCGGAAGAGGATGCACGGCGCCTACACCATCCACACGACGATGCCCTCGTCGTCAGCATACGGGCAGGAGACTACAACATGCACCAAGTGTTGGTCGACAACGGCAGCTCGGCCGATATCTTGTACTATCCGGCGTTCCAGCAAATGAGGATTGACAGGGAGCAGTTAATACCGACAAACGCCCCGCTCGTTGGTTTCGGAGGGAGTAGGGTGTTCCCTTTGGGCGCGGTCACGTTACCGGTGACAGTAGGAGATTACCCCCAACAAATCAACAGGGACGTGACATTCTTGGTGGTCGATTGCTCTTCCGCCTACAACGCTATTCTTGGACGACCTACGCTCAACTCGTGGAAGGCGGTAACATCAACTTACCACCTAATGATCAAGTTCCCAACGGAGTATGGGGTAGGAGAGCTACACGGAAGTCAAGTTGCCACACGAGAATGCTACGTAGCTATGATGGAGATGCAAGACCAAATCCAGGCCTTGAACATAGAAGAGCACCGAACGATGGCAGAACCCACAGAGAAGCTAGAGGAGATAACTCTTGACAGTTCCAATCCGGACAGAACAACCAAGATTGGAACGCTTGCCAAACCCGCAATCCGTCAAGAGCTCGTAGCTTTCTTGAGGAGCAATAAGGATGTGTTCGCCTGGAGCCATGACGATTTGCCGGGAATCGATCCCTCGGTCATGGTACATAAATTGAATGTATTACCCTCATTTCCACCCGTTCGACAAAAGAAGAGAGTGTTTGCACCGGAACGAGACCAAGCAATAGCGGAAGAGGTCTGCAAACTCCAAGAGGCAAGCTTCATCAGGGAAGTCTACTATCCCGATTGGCTGGCGAATGTGGTAATGGTGAAGAAAGCGAGCGGCAAGTGGCGGATGTGCGTGGATTTCACCGATCTTAACAAAGCGTGCCCCAAAGATAGCTATCCCCTTCCAAGGGTAGACGTCCTAGTAGACTCGACGGCTCAACACCAATTACTAAGCTTCATGGACGCTTTCTCGGGTTATAACCAGATCTGCATGCACGAGGCCAATCAGGAGAAGACCTCGTTCGTAACCAGTCAAGGACTATTCTGTTACAAAGTAATGCCATTCGGCCTGAAGAATGCGGGGGCAACATACCAAAGGCTAATGAACAAGATGTTCACACAGCAAATCGGGAGGAATGTCCAAGTCTATGTCGACGACATGCTGGTGAAGAGCCGGAAGGAGGAAGACCACCTGGAAGATCTTAAGGAAACGTTCGGTACGCTCCGATCCTACAACATGAAGCTCAATCCGGGAAAGTGCGCATTCGACGTAACGGCAGGCAAATTCCTAGGATTCATGGCATCCCAGAGGGGGATTGAGGCTAACTCGGACAAAATCCGAGCCATAGTAGAGATGGCCCCCCCGCGAAATGTGAAGGAAATACAAAGCCTTAATGGTAAGATAGCGGCATTAAATAGATTCGTGTCAAGAGCCACGGACAAGTGTTTGCCCTTCTTTCGCACGTTAAAGAAGTCTTTCGAGTGGACGGACGAGTGTCAGCGAGCATTCGAGGAATTAAAAGCATACCTATCTTCACCACCCCTGTTGAGTCCTTCGCAACTTGGTGAAGAACTTTTCCTCTACTTGGCTGTCTCCTCTGTTGCAGTCAGCGCGGCCTTAATTAGAGAAGAGGATAATGCACAGAAGCCTGTATACTACGCCAGCCGGGCACTCCGTGGTGCCGAAGAAAGATACCAGCCTATGGAGAAACTCGCTTTTGCATTGGTCACGGCGGCTCGCAAGCTCAAGCCCTACTTTCAAGCCCATACCGTGAACGTAATGACCGACAAGCCCTTGCGAAGGGCACTGAGTAGTCCTGAAGTCGCAGGACGGCTGACGTTGTGGGCAATAGAACTAAGTGAGTTTGATATCAAGTATCGTCCACGTGTGGCCATTAAAGGACAAGCTGTAGCCGACTTCATAGCAGAGTTTACGCGCGACGAGGATAAGGGGGCAGAAGAATCCACCCATTGGAGCATCTACACCGATGGATCATCCAATCGGCGAGCTGGAGGGGCCGGCATAGTATTGCTGTCACCTGAAGGAGACAAGATTGAATGTATGGTCCGTCTCGACTTCCCCATTACCAACAATGAAGCAGAATACGAAGCAGTGGCGGCAGGACTCGACCTAGCCAAAGCCGCCGGAGCTGAAAGTGTGGTCGTTTACTGCGACTCTCAAGTCATGACCAATCAAGTAAACGGAGATTATGAATGCAAGGGGGAAAGGTTGAAGAGATATCTTGATCAAGTAAGGGCGAGAGTCGACGGGCTAAAAGCGATGGTCATCCAAATCCCCAGGGGAGAAAATGAGCTCGCCGATCGGCTAGCCAAAGCCGTTTCAGCAGAACATATGGTAACACCGGGTAATGTACTTTCATTTGTTCAACTTTTTCCACTAATAGACCCCGACAACATGTAGGAGATACTCTCCGAAAGAAACTGGATTACACAGATAACTTCATACTTAAAGGACGGGTTACTGCCAGAAGAGAAGAAGGCAGCAAGAAAGCTAAAAGTCCAAGCGGCAAGGTTCGTCTTGATAAAAGACATTCTTTACAAGAGAGGTTTCTCCCGTCCTTATCTAAGATGCCTCGGGGTTGAAGAGGCAGACTACGTAATGAGGGAAGTACACGAAGGGATATGCGGGAACCATTCTGGATCGCGGTCGTTGGTGCACAAACTGGTACGAGCTGGGTATTACTGGCCAACCATGCAAAAGGATGCCGAGTCTTACGTTAAAAGCTGCGACAAATGCCAGAGGTTCAGCAATTTTATCGGACAGCCAGCTGAGGAGCTAACCCGTATAACGGCTCCATGGCCGTTCGCTCAGTAGGGACTAGATATCATGGGACCTTTCCCAACGGCCGTAAGGCAGCTAAAGTTCTTGGTAGTGGGTATTGACTACTTCACAAAATGGGTAGAAGCGGAAGCCTTGGCCACCATTACAGAAAAGAACATTAGAAGTTTTGTCTGGCAGTGCATCGTATGCAGGTTTGGTATTCCTAGAGTTCTTGTCTCAGATAACGGGAGGCAGTTCGACAACGGCCATTTTCGGGATTTCTGCACATAGCTAGGAATAAAAAACCACTACTCATCACCCACCCATCCACAGGCTAATGGCCAGGTTGAAGTCACGAACCGATCCCTATTAAAGATTATCAAGACTCGGCTCGAGGGGACAAAGAGCATATGGCCCGAAGAATTGCCGAGCATACTGTGGGCATACAGGACAACGGCGAGGACCCCAACAGGAGAGACGCCATTCCGACTGACATATGGGAGCGAGGCCGTCATCCCAGCAGAAGTTGGGCTCATAAGTTACAGGGTTCACAACCATGACGAGAGCAGGAATGACGAATCTATGAGGCTACAGCTGGACCTGATAGATGAGGTTAGGTCGGCGGCGGAGCAAAGGATCGCTAGATACCAGGATCGCATGGCCAAACATTACAACTCCCGGGTCCGACACAGAAACTTCCAAGTAGGAGACCTCGTACTCAAGAGGGTCATGGGTGCAACTAGAGACCCTACACAGGGAAAACTCGGCCCCAACTGGGAAGGACCTTATAGAGTTACGTCATGGAAAAGGAGAGGAACATACCACCTGGAGACAACAGATGGAGAGAAGCTACCGCATCCATGGAATGCCGAGCATTTGAAAAAATACTACCAGTGATAGTAACACGGCGAACGGCAACCAATTTTCTTTTTGGCTTTTTAAGCTTTTTATAAGTTTTTCTTTTAACTGTTTTTCTTTTGCTACAATCTTGTCGTGCCTTTTTTAAGCCCAAGGGGGCAGGCACTTTTCCTTTACGCATTTCTATAATCAGATACAATTCTGATCTTCTACTTGGATGTCATTACAATTGTCCACAAAGTTAACGAAAACTAAATAAAGTCCACAAGATGGACGGATACAACATGAAGTCCACAAGGTGGACGGATCATCCTACAAGGATGATCACTTTAAGTCCACAAGATGGACGGAGACAAAATAAAGTCCACAAGATGGACGGATGATCCTAAAGGGGTGATAACATCCTACAGGGACGATAACTTAAAAGTCCACAAGATGGACGGATACAAAATAAAGTCCACAAGATGGACGGAGCATCCTACAGGGATGATAACATCCTACAGGGATGATAACTTAAAAGTCCACAAGATGGACGGATACAAAATAAAGTCCACAAGATGGACGGAGCATCCTACAATGATGATAACATCCTACAGGGATGATAACTTAAAGTCCGCAAGATGGACGGATATAAAATGAAGTCCACAAGATGGATGGAGCATCCTACAGGGATGATAACATCCTACAGGGATGATAACTTAAAGTCCACAAGATGGACGGACACAAAATAAAGTCCACAAAATGGACGGACCATCCTACAGGGATGATATCATCCTACAGGGATGATTACTTGAAATCCACAAGATGGACGGATCGCCATAACAGTAAAAGAACGTGGCCGCGAAGTGGACGGACCACCGACTACGTTAAAATTTTTTACAAGTCCATTAAAAGGACGGTACATTTAAAAGTGATAAACAATTCCACAAAGTGGACGGATAACCACGACAATGAAAGGGCTGTCCACAAAGCGGATGGATCATCAAAACGGTTAGAAAAGCCAACCATGAAATAAACGGTAATGCTAAATGTAAAACACCACAAAGCAGGCAGATTGTATATCCATAAGTCCATCTAATAGACGGATCCAATTAGAAGTAAGACCACTACCACAAAGTGGACGGATCCTCATAATAAACTTCTTTAAAAGTAGACGGAGAAGGAAAATCCTCACGGATGCAAATGCTCAATCAACAACGAAAATATGCATAAACGTAATCAAAGGAAAAAACATTGTTCAATATAAAGGCTGACATAAAACAGAAATAAATGTTTAAATTACACATTTTAGCCTACCACTCCAAACAGGAACAAACTGTCCTCAAAATATAAGAATTACAGAATTTCAATCAACTTTCTTCGGGTCGGCATCCGGAACATCCTTCGGCAAGGTTGACTCTCCGTCGTCCTGAGCTGTACCGTCCCCAAAGAGGTCCTTCGTATTTTCGGAAGAGACGGGAAGAGCAGAAGTTTGGCCTTGATCGTCAACTTTGATCATTGACACATCCAGTTCGGGGTAGGCCTTCTTGACCTGACGGAGCGAGTCGTCAAAGCCTTGCAGGAAAGAGTCTGCCAGCTCGCTCAACAAGGAGTCTGAGTCGCGGTACTCCTTGACGGCTACCTCTTTAGCATGACGGATCTCCTCCTTCAGTTCCTTGATCTCCTTCTCCTTCTTCTCTATAACCGTCAACGCCTCGTCCGACTTCTGCTCCAGCTCTTTCCTTGCCTTCTCAGAAAGCTCCAGCTTCTTCTCCATATTGGACCTCCATTTATGGAGTTGACCAAGCTCCTCCTCCGTCTGTTCCGCCTTTGCTCGCACCCAGTCCAAAGTAGTCTCACGATTGAGACACCGGTCCAGTAATTCCTTCATCATGACCAAGGACTACAAACAAAAAGAGAGCCCGTCACGTAATGTACTAAACAACGAAAAAGAGAAACAAACATATTTGACGGACGCAACTTACCTGAGCAACAGCAAAGAGGCCCGTCTCTCCCATAGCCTCCGTCGAGTGGTTTCCCAGATCCTCATAATCCTCCGCCGTAATAATGGACGACAGCTTTTCCAACGCATACTTGGAGTCGTCACGGAGGAGGGGAGGAGGTCTCTCTTGTTTAGAGTCTGGGGCCGTCATGAAACCTTTTCCCGTCCCATGCTTAGCTGAGGCGACGGTCTTGACACCCTCAGCCATCAAGCCAACCACAGGTTCAAGAGAGATCTTGGGTTGCTTAAACGGACGGTCAGATTTTGATGTCGGTTTCCTCTTCGGGGCTGAAGCCGACCCCTTAGGTACCACCTCGCCGGATTCCTTCTTCTTGACGGCTTGAGATTTAATTAAAACTCTCCTTTTTGCGTCTTCCATCTCTGCAAATAATGACGGATGCAATTAAACTAAGTAAAGTTAAATGAACGGCAAAGTAAAGTCGACGGACTTACGTCTATGAACTCGCTCGTCGTATCTAATAGCTTCTTGGGTGGGCTCAGGACCGTCACAGTACCAATGTATGGTCTTCGGGTTCACCAACTTAGCCCAGGTTCTTTCCTCCGGCTTAGTTTTTCTGCAAATCTTTTCAAGGAAACTAAATTCCTCAAGGCTAACTTGCGGGCGCCGTCTACCTGCAGAGAAAGACGATCAAGATATATACATAAAAATGGACGGATATGAAAAGCATTACAAAATTAAGACGGGTGCATACACGATTGATTAATCACTACCCAGGTTGTGTCAACGGGCATGTACTCCGTCTCCCCTGGACGGTTCATCCATCTGTCACCCTCCAGGAAGAAGTAACGACTCTTCCAGTCTCTATTTGAGTCTGGGGTCTCGAAGATCACCTTCAACAAGGGGCTTCGACTAGCAAAACTATACATCCCCCTTGATCCAGAAATCTCGTCTGGACGGTAACAGTGAAGAAATTCACGGACCGTCAGTCTCCTCTCTCCATTCGACATTGCACCATAAAGAATCTCCATGGCTATGAAGACCCTCCAGGCGTTAGGAGATATCTGGGTGACGGACAACCCCAGATAGTGCAAAAGTTCCCTATGAAGTGTAGAGAGCGGGAACCGAAGTCCTGCTTTCAACGCCTGCTCGTATACTCCGACACCCTCTACCTCGTCATAGTAACACTTCTCTGACACATAGGGTAGACGGATGGAAATGTAGTCCGGGATTTGGAAGTTTGTTCTAAAAGTACTGAAATGTCTCTCTCTGATGACGGATGTGAACCTATGCACTGTCCACTCTGGTAACATGATGAACTGCCTTAGTCCATCAGCACCTACAACAGACTCCAGTGCTTGATTCCCGTCGTCATCAGAACCTTCTATTTCAACTATCTCCATATCCTCATTTGTTGAGGATGAAGAGGAGGCAGATGGACTCCTATCTTCACTGGGACTCTCTTGGTCTTTATGACCGGACGGGTATACATCCTCGTATTCCGTCCCGTCACGAACCACCGACTGGTTACTTGACGCACTAGACATTTCCTACAATTGACGATGAAACCTAAGACTGACGGGTTTGAAAGTATTGACGGGTATAGTAAGCCTAACAACAATGCAAGGATGGAAATGTAACTTGACTATGGTATTAAAGTAAGTACTTACCACACTTAGCAGAGGATAGGTGACGGTTGGTGTAATCGGTAGATACTCGTCCTTGACGGAGTGCTCTGACAAGGTTGACGGCTTCGCTCTGACAAACGATTTCTGGTTGAAAATAGTAAAAATGGGAGAGTAAGGCGCCTTATATATATAGGAGATGCACGGAAGACGAAGCGACGCTTCGATCCTATACAACGGCCATTCAGAGACTGACACGTGGCATGCTCAATAAATGTTGACAACCTGTCAGCACGCGTCAACAGATTGTACCCTTCATGGAACCATCAACTTTACGAATCTTCTTCTGACGGGTCTATCCATCTGGAATCGTCATCCTATCTCTCATAAATCTGTCAACCAGTTGTGACTATAAACTTAAAACCTTCTTTTTGTCTCATGGGTCTCGTTCCGTCACGAAAAACAACCCGTCATACCCTTACGTTAGGATCGTCACCCCATTGATCCTTTGTCCTAAAAGTTGACGGACCATTGGGGTGAAGGGGGCAACTGAAGATGATAAAATATAGAGCCTGGTGGGCCTACCTTAATGGGCCTGACGGATTGGAACTGTTGGGCCTGTGTAAAGATGATCCCATGCGCTGCGAAGGCCCATCGCTGACAGACATAGTAAGGGCCCATGATCCGAAATCTCTATTGCCTAGAAAAGCCCTAAGATCCGAAAATGGAAATCCTTGCTCACCACGCTTTGGAGAATTTGTATTAGAGTCCCACATGGAAAAGATTTGGAGATCAAGAAGAAAAGCCAACTCTCTACCACTATAAAAGGACTAACACTTTCGCAAATCAAGGTACGTTTTTAATTGACCCTCTCTAGTGCTCTAGAGTGAAGAGAAGAATTCTAACTTGACCTTCGGAGAGTGTTTGGCCGGCACCACACCGGTGCTCTCTAAAGGTTTTCTTTCGATCGCTCTTGTTGTGCAGGTTCGCTTTGAGTCGCGAGTACGGTGTGACCTATTGGTGATAATTTTCAACGTCATCAACTCCCTTGTTCTATTCATGCTCCTTTGACTATGATTGTACCCCATGATATAGATTAAAAGCCTCCTTGTACCTGAAAATAAAAGATTGAGATGCGAGAATTACTTCTAGAGGATTAGGAGTTTTCCCATTGTGAAGAACCAAGTTCCTGTGGGTCCAGATTGTCCATAGGATAGTGCAGACTGATTGAAGAGAACTTTGCTTTGTTTGATCTGAAATGTTGGTGGCATTGATATGATTGAGAAGCCATTGTTTTACAGAAAGTTGGTTCAGATCCAAAGTTCTGATGCCAAGAGATGAGCCATACCAGACAGCCCTAGCAAAAGGGCATTAAAGAAACAAGTGAGACATTTTTTCCTCCCCTTCTTCAAATGTTAGGCATCTGTTGGCTGTTTGAATGCCTTTTCTGATCAAGTTTGTCAACACTAGTAGACTATTATGCAGTAACTTCCAGATAAAGGCAATAATTTTCATAGGTAGCTTCACTTTCCACAAAGCTTTCCAAACAGATTTAGGGATATCTTCTGTGATGTGGTCTGTTCTTGTGTTTGCATTATGGATTTGTTGAATCAAAGAGCAAGCTTTGGCAACATTATATTCCCTTGAATCAGAGTACTTTCATATTAGTGTGTCTAGAACTCTATCCGTTTTAGCAACAGGAATTTTGCTGATTTCTACACAAGTGTTGTGGTCATATAACCTCCCAAGTAAATCCAAATTCCAAGTTTTGTGTTAGGATGAATAAGATCAGCCATTGTACCTCTGAGGAGATTGTAGTCTCTCAGGATATGGTCTGGGATGTTAAACCAATCAGGATGGTTGAGTGGGATTTGATGACCTGATCCAAATAACCATTTGCCTTTTCCCAGTTCTGCATATTGAGGTTTTGCAATATTTTTCCAAGTCCATGAGTGATTGAGTTTAGGTATGTATCCTTGCAAGTGAGTTCTAGGAAAGTATTTTGCTTTAAAGGTTCTAGCAAGGAGTGAGTCTGGGGAGTTTTGGTTCCTCCAAAATTGTTTTGTCAGCATAGCCTGATTAAAAGTGCTAAACTTCTTGAAACCAAGGCCACCATTGCTTTAAGTCTGGTAGATTTTATCACACCCAATCAAATGTAATTTCATAGTACCCAAATCATGCCCCCACCAAAAAGCCCTTACTGTTGCATTTAATTTGCTACAAATAGTTTCTGGAACCTTAAAGCATTGGAAGGTATAGAGAGGCATTGATTGCAAGACTGATGTGATCAGGGTGGTTCTACCTGCTTGAGACAAAATTCTTGCTTTCCAACCTTGAAGTTTAGCCTGCATCTTCTCTACTAAGTCTTGAAAGTCCATCACTCTTCTGCCTCTCAACTTGAATTCTGCTCCCAAATACTTGCTAGGCATAAGGACAAGGTTAACTTGCAAATTTTCAGCTAAGGACTGTTGAATGTTAGGAGGTATATTAGGGGTGCAGAACAGATCAGATTTTGCAAAATTAATGCACTGACCAGATAAAGAGCAATACCACATGATAATCGCTTTTAACTTTGATAAGGATTGCTTATTATTCTCAAAGAAGAAAATAGAATCATATGCAAATAAGAGGTGTGTAAAAGTAACACCTCTCCTTCCCACTGTGATACCCCTGATTTGCTTTTGACTTTCAGCTTGAGTGAGAGCTATGGACAGTATATTGGTACACAATAGGAATAAGTAAGGGGAAATAGACTTTCCTTGTCTTAATCCTCTAGAGGGGTGAAAGGATTGTGTGGGACTACCATTAAGTAATATAGCATACTGGACCGAAGAAATGCATTCCATGATCCAGTTAATCCAAATGCTGCTAAAATTCATTGAGGTTAACACAGCTCTAAGAAAGTTCCAACTCACTCTATCATAGGCCTTGCACATGTCAACTTTAAGAGCCCTATACCCTTTTTTCCTGCCCTTTTTTTTCCTCATAGTATCCATAATTTCATGAGCTAAAAGGACATTATCAGAGATGTTTCTACCTTGTATAAAGGCATTTTGGAAGGATGAGATGAGGGAATTCATAAGTGGCTTTAATCTAATAACCATAATCTTTGTAATGATTTTATAAGTGACATTACAAAGACTGATGGGTCTAAACCGAGTCACCTCTTCAGGAACACTCACCTTAGGAATGAAGGTTATGAAGGTTTTATTTAGGGATTTAAGCAAGGAGCCTGAATGGAAGAAAACTTGGGTTGAGTTAAATATATCTTGTTTCATCATTGCCCAATACTCTATCATATATAGGCCTTGCACATGTCAACTTTTAGAGCCCCATACCCTTTTTTCCTACCTTTTTTTTTTTCCTCATAGTATCCATAATTTCATGAGCTAAAAGGACATTATTAGAGATGTTTCTACCTTGTATAAAGGTATTTTGGAAGGGTGAGATGAGGGAATTCGTAAGTGGCTTTAGTCTAATAACCATAATCTTTGTAATGATTTTATAAGTGACATTACAAAGATGGATGGGTCTAAACTGAGTCACCTCCTTAGGAACACTCACATTAGGAATGAGGGTAATGAAGGTTTTATTTAGGGATTTAAGCAAGGAGCCTGAATGGAAGAAAGCTTGACTTGAGTTAAATATATTTTGTTTCACCACTGTCCAATACTCCTGAAAGAAAAAGGCCAGAATACCATCTGGGCTAGGGGCTTTATGAGCTCCTAATTGGAATACAGCCATTTCTATTTCATCATTTGAAATTGGGCTATCCAATTGATGGACTTGCTGTTGGCTCAATTTAGGAATAGGTAGGGTACTTAGATTTTCAAGAATGGATTCAAAGGTATTGGAGTTTGATTCATAAAATCTATCCTTAAAGTGCTTTACCAACAAATCTTCAATTTCCTCAATATTATTGGTTACTCCCATCCTCTCTTCTAAGTAGTGTAATCATGTTTCTTGCTCTCCTCTAATTCACAATAGTCTGGAAATACTTAGTATTCCTATCACCTTGAATAATCCAATTGCTTCTTGCTTTTTGAGCCCACTTGATTTCTTCCCTATCCATCAAGTTTTCTAGATCCTCCCTAAGAAATTTCTCATTCCTAACATTGTTTTTAAATAGTTATAACATTGTTTTGAGAAAATCCTACCTACTCATTTCAAAAATGGATAAAAAGAAATTAAGAATTCCATGCATTGGGGTTATGCTAAAAGCTCTAAACAATCCTAATGGGCAAGGAATGGGGTAGTATAGTTTAAAAATTATTTTCACTCCATCAAACCCCCTCGCTTTCCTCTCACCTAAATTGGCTATTAATAGCTCATCAGGCATAAGCTGTTTCCAAATATATAAATTAATCGAAGATAGATTATACAAGAGGATATAAAGAACTCGTCACCTTGACATGATGTAATATAATTGAATGACTCATGACAAAGAAATATTATTTATTAGTTAATTAAAGGAGGTAAGAAAGTCAGAAGCTTTGCCATGCTAAGTCAAAATGGTAATCATCTAGAAAATCTAGTAAGCCTGGACTATCTTCCTGAAATAAAGGCAATGATTCTGCAAAATGATTGCTCATCCATTGTGCTTCTCCATTAGATGCCTCACCATCAGCAACCAATAAAGGGTTTTCATTTTGACTTACTTCCATAGCTTTGGCATCACTGTTGCTGGAAAGTGTGTTATTAGTCTGTTCCAGCTGAGTAAAATGTTTTTTGGAGGTACCCACAACTTTTCTATTTTGCTTTTTGAGGCCTAGCTTTTTGCACAAATGAGTGTTCCAGTGATTCTTTACTTGGTTGTCAGTTCTACCTGGCACTCGACCCGCAATTAGTGACCACCTACACAAATTCAATAGGAATCAGCATCAGCTAGCATTTACTACCTTATTAATGGCACTTCTTTTCTTTCTTATCCCTATTCAATTATTTGGATATATATTCTATGTTTCACACATTCAATAAATTAAAAAGAGAAATAATGTGATATAATATAAGTGAAGCAATAATGTGGATAAAATGAACTTCTAATTAACATAATATGAACACTTAAATGTACAAATCCAAAGTGCATTCTTAGCCCCAAAAGAGAAGAATAAAAGCATCTAAAGTGTGTGTTTTTAGCAAAGGCAATGCCTTTGAGAAAGCTACTTCAATTATTACAAGCCTAAGAGTTGCTATGTTCTTCATGTGAGAAGAATCTATTGATTTGAATCTCCCATATCCCTCTAGCTGTTAAAAAAAACACTCCTCCAATTATGCTAGGAGGATATAATTTTGCCTGTGAATTAACCTACCATTCAAACATGATATGGCTCAAACAAATGACCGACACAAGCTAGCTTGTAGTCTATCAAGATAGCAACCTTATCTAAAAAGTTACAGGAAAAAACAAAATAAAGAAATAAAGAAAGAAAACAGAACAAAAAAAAAAAAAAAAAAATTGAAGGAGAAGAGGTAGCAGAACCTGTTTCCAAGGAGATTATGGAGTCTAATAATGAGATCTTCTTCTTCCTCTGAAAAACCACCTCGTTTCACATTGGGGCTCAGGTAATTAAGCCACCTTAACCTACAGCTTTTCCCACATCTTTTTAAACCTAAAAGTCATTCACACAAGAAGCAATGAAACCCTACTTCTCTTTGCTTCAAAGTGAAGCAAATAACTAGAAAATGTGAAGCAAGCTTAGCTAGCTCATTCCTAAGATATTAACACTTTTAGAGAAAATTTACCTGTCACTTTAGGTATGCGGTTCCACTTTCCTCTCCCATGCACCCTTATGTGTTCTAGTAGAATCTGGTCCTCCTCTTCTGTCCATAGCCCTTTCTTGTACTGATTCTCTGCTTCCATTTTTTATTTGTGTGTTAAAGATAAAGAGATGTGAGAGATGAAGACTAGTGAAGTAATCTTGGACTCCTGGAAAGGCCTTCTATGTCACTATGCAATTGGCCTTTTTCATGTGTTGGGCAGTGTGTGATGCACATGGGCAGGTTTTGTCAACGAAGTCCCTTGTACTTTCTGGTTATTTTATAGTAAGAGGGCATAGATTTCATTTCATTTGATTATAAAATTAAATCAAGCAGAGAAAATCATGTAAAACACTAAAACCAACTACACTATTTTTTCTATTCTTTGTTATATAATTTTTTAATTTTTGGGTAGGTACATCAAGACTATACAAACAAAACTGGTACCAAAGAAGGCACAAAACCAAATAATCTATTGGTCCCAACAGCCATTTGTACTATTAGTCAAATTTGTTTACAAGAGTCCCTGTAATAATTGAAATAATAATCTCTTGATAGTTTTACCATTTGATTGATTGATACTTTTTAGTATTTTCAATAGAAATATTTAGAATTCGTTTAAACATTATAACCATCAAATTATCAATTGAAAATTTTTTATTTTAAAAAAATAAAAATTGGGGAGAACTTGAGAGTTTAATTAAATCTTGAACACTTTGTTTTGAACTTGATAAAGGAAAAATCACACAACCCACAACTGAAAACCGTAGAACTATATAGTCTATACCCTATATAGTATGGAGAAGGAAGTTTCTCTGTCCTAAGGAAGTTTCTCTGGGGTTCCAGGAAAACTCCCTTTTGACTGTAGAATAGTTTGTTCCTGTTGTGGGGAGTCACTGTATCTCAAGTAAAATTCTTTTTGCTTGGAGTTTGTTTGACGTTGGTATTCTGTTGAAATCTTATTTCTGTAATCCCTTAGTTCCTCGGGGCTGGAGAGATAAGAGAGTAATCTCCTTGAGGTGGCTTAGAAAATGGAAAACCTTACAAAACATTGGCAAAGTCTGTCACTGAATGCCAGGGAAGGTGAAGAACTGGGGTTGGACGAAGAGCTCTCAACCAAAAACTTCACAATAGCAGCAAAATTTCTTACAAAAAGGGCATTAAATGTGGAGGCAGTGACAAAAACTTTCAGTCTGTTGTGGCGTTCGGTTAAGGGGTTTGAGGTTCGAAAAATCAGTGATTATGTTTTGCTATTTACGTTTGAAAATAAGGAAGAGGTGGAGAGGATAATGAGCAATTCCCCCTGGAGTTTTGATAAGTATCTTGTTGTGCTTCAGTGGTTTGATAAGGAAGTTCCTCTCCGGGCCCTAGAGTTCAACAAGACTCCAATATGGGTCCAAATACACGACGTTCCGATCAAATTTATGAATAAAACAGTGGCGGAGAAGCTCTGCGAAGCGGTAGGGGAGGTGTGCAAGAACATTGATGAGGGAGAGACGGATGGAGGGAGTTTTTTAAGAATGAAAGTCATCATAGATATAAGCAAACCCCTGTGCAGGGGAAGAAGGATTTCTCTGTCACAAGGTGAGCAAAGTTGGGTGTCTTTCAAATATGAAAGACTCCCTAATATATGTTACTGGTGTGGGTGTCTGAATCATGTGGATAGAGACTGTGACTTGTGGATAGAAAGCGAGGGGAAGCTTACAAAGGAGAATCAAGCCTACGGTGCATGGATTCGTGCAACATCCTTTGGGAAGGGGAGAAGTTCAGTCTTAAAAGTGCCAGGGTTCTATGCAGCAAAGAAAGCCCAGAAAAAACAAGATGTTAGCGGTGAGAGTGGGGTGGAGCCGATGGTTGTCCAGGCAAATGTTCAACCCCCTGTGGCGGAGCTGGTGCAGACAGAGGAAGGAGTCTCTTTCTGGGGTGCATTAAAGGCGAGTCACATGGTGTCAGGAGGAGAAGACTTGAACTCTGATGGGGTGGTGTTGGAAAGCCGTGTGTCAGGGAAAAGCTTTGAGGACAGGCTTGGTGAGATTGACAGGGAGCTGGCGAGATATGACAAGAAGAGTGGCGTGACTGAAGGAGCTTCTATAGAAGGAAAGTTTGAGGGAAATAAGGAAGCTAGTACAGTAGGGATGGCTGAATTTACACAAGGGGCAGTGGAAAGTGTAGAAGCTAAAGTAGTTGAGGAGATGGTGACCACACATGCACGTGAAGAGGAGGGCAACTTGGTAAGTGTACCTATCACCCAATCTGCTTTATGTGATATTTCTAATGTTATTAGTTCTAGGAAAAGTGGTGCTAGGGTGGAAAAAGTCAAAAGAATTAGGAAGAAAGATAGTGCACGGTTAGTTGAAAATGTAACTCCCGGGGTAGTTAAAAAAAATGCTAAACGGCTAGCTTCTGAGGGGGATCACAGTGAGTTACCAAATAAAAAGAGATTGGTTTCTTACTCTGGTCAGGAACATGATTATTTAATGGTGGAGGCTGTGGTGCAGCCCCGCCAGCAGCAATGAATATCTTAAGTTGGAACTGTCGGGGACTTGGGAACCCTCAGACAGAGCAGGAGCTTGGGGATTTATTACGAGCTCATTCTCCCTCAATCGTGTTTGTGGCCGAAACATGGTTGAAAAAAGCTAGGCTAATTTACTTACGTGACAAGTGGAAGTTTGATGGGATGATTGAATTCTCTAGAGAGGGGAGGGGTGGAGGGGTGGTGGTTTTTTGGAAAGATGAAGTAGATTTCTCGGTGGATACTTATTCGCCAAATCATATTGATGCGGTCATTAATAAAGGTCAGGAGGGTATGTGGAGATTCACGGGCTTCTACGGTGAACCCGAAACTAACAACCATTGCATCTCTTGGGCTACTTTGAGAAGACTAAATTCAAAATTTTCATTACCTTGGTTATGTGCGGGTGATTTCAATGAAATTATTCGAGCCCATGAGAAATTGGGGGGGCGGCATAGACCAAATAGGCAAATGGAGGAGTTTAGGGATGTTTTGGATGAATGTGGGTTCCAAGACCTAGGCTATTGTGGGAACAAATTCACTTGGTGCAATGGGCATGAGGAGGGGCATACGGTGTGGGAAAGACTAGATAGAGCGGTTGGTACGGCTGAGTGGCTCTCCATGTTCCCAACCACAAAAGTTGTTCATTTGGAGTGTGGCACATCGGATCACAAGCCGATTTTGATTCACTTACTTGGGATACCAAAGCGAAGAAATAAACCTTGGAGGTTCGAACAAATGTGGATGAAGGATGAGGGTTGTAGAGAGGTAATAGAGGACGCATGGTCCTATGTTCATCATGGCAGCCCGATGAGTAGAGTAGAAGGGAAAGTGGATAGGTGCCGTAAAGGGTTGAAATGGTGGAGTAAAGTGGCTTTTGGTAATGTGACCCGTAACCTTAGGAAGAAGAAGGAGTTACTAAGGTTAGCCGAGGTAGAGGCAATAAGGGGTGGAAGTTTTTCTCGTGTTCAAAGATTGAAAAAAGAGATTCAAAAGCTATTGGTGTCAGAAGAGCAAATGTGGAAGCAACGTTCTCGAACCCTTTGGCTCCAAGAGGGAGACAACAACACAAAGTACTTTCATAGTAGAGCCTCTCATCGGTTTAGAAGAAATAGAATTGATGCCATCGAGGATTCTATGGGGGAGATGTGCACGGATGAGGAGGGGATCTCTCAAACATTGGTAAGTTATTATCAACTCCTTTTTACCTCTTCTACTCCGAGTAGGATTGAGGAAGTAGTGGCGGAGGTGCCTTGCTTGGTAACTGAGGAGATGAATAATGTGCTCTTGGGAGAATTTTCAAAGGAAGAAGTGGTCACGGCCTTGAATCAAATGGCCCCCTTGTAGGCTCCAGGACCGGATGGTCTCCCCCCTCTATTTTTCCAGCATTATTGGTCGTCGGTGGGTGAAGATGTGACGGAAGTGGTGTTGGGCTGCCTTACCTCGGGTGCTATCCCCTCATCTATAAACCGAACTTTCATCACCCTTATCCCAAAGGTAAAAAGTCCTACAAAAGTCTCTGAATTTCGTCCTATTTCTTTATGTAATATAATCTACAAGCTTGTATCAAAGGTGATAGCAAACAGGCTAAAAAGGGCGTTACCAGCGATTATCTCGGAATCTCAAAGTGCCTTCCAATCGGACAAGGCAATCTCCGATAACATACTTGTTGCTTTTGAGACTTTACATCACATGAAGAACCAAAAATCAAAAAAAGGGGGTTTCATGGCCTTGAAGCTCGATATGAGCAAGGCTTATGATAGGGTGGAGTGGAATTTCTTGGAGGCAACAATGTTGAAGATGGGCTTTAATGCGGGTTGGGTGGCTTTGATAATGAGTTGCATAACTTCGGCGTCCTACTCAATCCTAGTGAACGGAGTCCCCAAGGGTGATATCCGCCCGTCTAGGGGTATTAGGCAAGGAGATCCTCTCTCTCCTTACCTATTCTTAATTTGTTCCGAAGCTTTAAATTGCCAATTGCAGCAGGCAGCCAGGTCCGAAGCCATTAGGGGATTCTCTCTATGTAAAAATGGCCCTATGGTTTCTCATTTATTCTTTGCCGACGATACGCTTCTATTTTGCAGAGCTAATAAGGGTGATTTGGATGTTATTCAAGGTATTTTGGTGTTGTATGAGAAAGCCTCCGGTCAAAAGCTTAATAGAGAAAAAACCACCGTGTTCTTTAGTAAGGCTACTTCGGAGGAGAAGAGGCTTGAGATAATCGAAGCTTTGGGGGTAAGCGAAGTGAAGGAATATGAGAAGTATCTTGGTCTTCCGGCGGTTGTTGGAAGAAATAAGAAGGCGAGCCTCAACTTCATCAAAGAGAGAGTTTGGACTAAGCTTCAAGGGTGGAAGGAAAAACTCCTTTCTCAAGCGGGTAGGGAGGTGCTCCTAAAAGCGGTTGTTCAAGCTATACCCACCTTTGCGATGGGTTGCTTCAAACTCCCATCCAGTCTCCTAAACGATATAGAGATGATGATTAGGAAATTTTGGTGGGGTCAACGGGGAAATCAACGCAAGATTCATTGGAAGAATTGGGAAACCTTGTGCAAACCAAAGGCGTTAGGAGGTATGGGCTTCAAGGATTTGGAAAAATTTAATGAGGCTATGCTCGCAAAGCAAGTGTGGAGACTATTAGTTGACCACTCTTCCCTCTTTTACCGGGTTTTTAGTGCCAAGTACTTCCCAAGTGGGTCAATCTTCGATGCAAAGGTAGCTTCCGGGTCGTATGCGTGGCAAAGCATTGTTAAGGCTAGTAAGCTTGTTCAATCGGGGTTGCTTTGGCGAGTGGGGAATGGCACAAAGATCAGTATCTATAAGGATAGGTGGCTGCCTGGGGAGGCTTCGGCTTGTGTTGTTTCTCCAAAAATTGAGGAGGCGAAAGATTGGGTGGTTGCAAATCTGCTTGAAGCGGAGGGTGGAGGCTGGAATGAGCAGCTTGTGGATGCCCTTTTTCTGCCCCTTTGAAGCTCAAAGAATTAAGAGCATCCCTTTGTGTGTTACAGACCAAGAGGACTGCTTATCATGGCCAAGGTGCAGGTCGAGGTCATACTCTGTAAAAACAGGGTACCAGCTGCTGTGCGAAAAGGAAATGAGCTCCCTGCCTTCTAGCTCCGACTCTGATGGGGTTAGAAGCTTTTGGAAATTCATCTGGCGGTTGAAGGTTCCTAACAAGGTGAAGGTGTTCACTTGGCGGGCTTGTTCAAGAGCCCTCCCAACAAAAGAAAATCTGAAAAAGAGGAAAGTGGTAGACTCCTCCGTGTGTGATCAGTGTGGAAGTTTGAATGAAGATGAAGTCCACGCCATTTGGGACTGTGTGCAGGTCCGTGAGGTTTGGGAACGTTCCTGGGCTGATGTGAGGAACAAATACCGGTCTGTGAAGAATATGTGGGACCTCGTAAGCATTATGAAGGATGAAGGTAAAAATATAGAGGTGTTTGTGATGTCGGCTTGGCTTATTTGGATGCGGAGAAACAAGTTGCGCTCAAAGGAAGCTACTCAGCCATGCTCAAAAATTGCTCAGGTAGCAGCATCCCTGTTGACTGAGTTTCAACAAGGAAAACAGGGGCGGGTTGCTGTGAAGCTTGCTGGTCTGGTGCGATGGCAGCCTCCGGCAGAGAACACCATTAAAGCTAACTTCGACGGGGCGGTATTCGGGGAGGAGCAGGCAGCCGGTATCGGGGTGGTGCTTCGCGACAGTGAAGGGCAGGTGCTGGTAGCATTGTCGGAGAAGGTGAGGTTGCCTGCATCAGTTGAGGTCCTTGAGATGTTGGCGGCACGAAGAGCAGCTCTGTTTGCAAGGGAACTTGGTTTTAGCCGGGTTTGTTTTGAAGGGGATGCGGAGCAAGTGGTGAAATGCTTGTAGTCGGGGTCGGATTCAAATGCTTTGACAGGTCACTTAGTAAAAGACTTTATGTCTATAAGGGGGTATTTTCAGTCCTCCTCTATCATCCATGTAAGGCGGCGGGGCAATCATGTTGCCCATGCGCTAGCTAGGGATGCTAGGTTTTCTTTTCCTTTAAGAGTTTGGATGGAGGAAGTGCCTCCAAATATCTTCAGCTTTGTTGTAAAAGATTTGCAGTAGTAATGTTATTCTCTCCCTTCCTTGAGTAGGGAGGTTTCTCAACAAAAAAAAATATATATATATATAGTATGGAGAATAAATCAAATTCTCCTCTTACCAATACTACAATATTTGTTTCTTTTGTTAACGAGTTAGAGCATTCCAATGGAGCTAATGAACATCAAAAACTTGGACTGTTGGTCAAACAAAATGTGAAAGAACCTATGCATATTCATATTTTGATTAGTTAAATGAACCCAAACATGTAGTTCAATTCAGTCTTGTGTGTTCTCGAAGTATGAACTAAAAAAATCATTGGAATTCCATTCAGTATACTTGTTTTGTGGCAACATTTTTCAACCAGATAACATACTCAAATCAAACAAATAGTCATAATTATCGGGACCTGATGCCGTGCTGTACATGTCCACGTTTTGATGAGTTTTAACTTCTCTCTTGTCCTCAACCCTATCCTAGTACCCACTTGTTACCACTGCATTGTCGTCTTTCTTCCAATAATAAAAGCTGATTTTTCTTTCACTTTGTCTTTACATATATATAGAGACAGATGGGTTCTTGATTTGAGACGTGTTCACGTATCCCATCATGGATTTCTTCCTCTAAAAAAAAAAAATTTCCACAGTACTTTCTTTTCATGGTTTGGACTTAGGGTGCAAATGATTCAAAATTAGGTCTAAGATGTCACGGGAAGTATTGCTAGTGAGAGACAGAAATCAATCATAAAATATTGCTGAGAAATATACCTCTTTTATTATTATTTTTGGCAAACTGATAGATATATATCAAGTCACGAGAAGTATTTGCTCAGCTGGGTAGCAATGTTTCCCTTACATTATCTGTACCAGTTGGCTTGTTAGACATTATTTTAAGGAATGAGCAAAAATGTTTACAACAAATAAGACGTACTGGTATAGCACATGCATGCAACAGAATTCTTCTGCCTCAAACACACAACTTTGACATAGACAAAACTATTCAGGACTATTGAAATAGGTTGGATTCTACGCCACCAAACTCGATAAAACTTAACAGTGATGACAGTGTCAAAGGAACACCAAGGTATCCTAAGAGATGATAATGGTCGATGGGTGAAGGGATATGCTTGTATCTATGTCATATATTCTGGTCGTTTTATGTTATAATTTTAAAAAATTGCTCGTGTCACCATGTTGTATCTGTGTCCATGCTACCTATAGGAGATATACACTTTGAACATATCCAGGAGCATCCATGCAAAAATCATATTTAAGGACAATAAATTTTTTTTTTTTTTTGATAAATCGAAAGTTGAGATGAGAAATTTGAACCCTAATGTTTCTGTTAAAAATACTAAGAGGTATCATTTAAGCTACAAATCTCTTGACAAAATTAGGGATAATGAGATATATAATATGGAATTTTGTTATAACTTAGCAATTAGATTATATGCATTTGTTGTAGGGAATATACACGAAATTCCTACATTTGTAAGATGTAAAAATAGAAAAAAAAATGTATCAAAGAAAATAATCACCCAAAACAATATTTGCGTAGTTCGACAATTTGCCTATATCTATTGAATTGTAGTGATTTTACTATTCACAGAGAAAAATACAAAATGCGACAGTAAAGTTTTCTCTCTCAAAACAACACGTCAATTCCTAATCTCTAAACAAAAGTGTTGTTGTTGTTTTTTTTTTTTTTTTTTTTTTTTTTTTTCATGCGCACAGGATTCACATTAAGCTAAAAAATATACCAAAATTTTTACCTAAGGTCCGAGAGCTATAATTCAGATTAAATACAACTAAGCTCCAAAAAACTTAACATTTGTCATCCTGAAAATAGAAGTGCTCAATACTAGCAGGCCAATGGTTATGAAATTTGTATTTAACATATCCACATGCAGTGGCGGAGCCACGTGAGGACCGAGGGGGGCCTTGGCCCCCCCAAAATTTTTCCGCTTAGCCCCCCTAAATTTTTTTTTTTTATAAAAAATATCTTAAATAATTTGAAGACTCTTAAATAATTGTCATTTTGGCCCCCCCATCCCTGATAATATACCTATATAAAGTCTAAAAATAAATACAATTTTCAGTACAATAAAATATAATCCACAAATACATGTAAACAAATTACAATAATTACATATTTAGCATCTTTAAAACGAATACAGATATATTAACAATTACCACAACATATTAGGCCCAAAAAACTATTATCTCAACAAATAAAAGAGAAAAAAAATTCTAATTTTCATCCCAATGTATCTAGGTCTTACTTGTACACGGCAAAAAAAATTGAAAAGTCTGAAACTTTGTCTCTCCCACACACTGCCACATAGTTGCAGCAGTCTTGCAGTTGCAGAACAGAAAAAATCTTTCAACAGGTGACTCTCTCTCTCTCTCGCACTCTCTGTCTCCGTTGAGGACTTGGGCTTTGCATTCTTCTTCTTTTTCTTCTTTCAGTTCTTTCTCTTTTCCTTCAGCGGTTCAGCCTCCTTCAGTCCTTCTCGCCACAGCCACTGCACTGTCTTTGCCCCCTTCTTCTTTCTTTTTTTAATCTTTTCAGATTTTAGATCTTTCCTTCTCATCCCTTTGTTTAAAAGTAAAATTTTTGTCTCTTTGTTTAAAGGTAAAGGTTTTGTCTTTATTCTGCACTTTCTAGAATTGTAGTAGTTAAATATATATGTACTGTGTTCAATTTTTGTTGGGTAAACGTGATATGTGTTGAATTGAGGCCATAAAAAGTGACTAATTTTGTACCATTCTTATTTCAATCGTCAGTAGGCTACAGCTGTGGGCCCCTTAATTTGTGACTCAATTTTGTGAAGCTTCTTGTGCTTGTGCTTGTGCTTGACAGCTTGTGTGCTGTGTCACCGTGCTCCAGGTATTTGCCCATTTTATACTTGATTAAAGATATTAAATCATTTTTTTTAAATTTTGTCTCATGATTGCTTAATTTTAATTAAATATACTTTGGTTTATACATACTCAGTTATGAAATATTGTATATTACTATTTGACATTTCATACACACACAAAAAAAAAAATTTATACATGGTCCCCCCAAATATAAATTCCTGGCTCCGCCACTGTCCACATGATTTAACTAATTTGATTATTGATTGCAGGCAATTACCAGAGAGACTTTAGCAGATCTTAATTGAACACACATACCGAGAAGCTAGTGGATTTGCAACTTACAGACAGGTTGGCTGCTGTAGAAAATGACCAATAGGAAGGAAAGATACTTTTTGATACCTGCTCAATGATGTTTACTTTTACTTAGTTATATATTATATATAGAAAGTAATGTTTATTATACATAAATTATTTTACACAGTTATACTTAGACCCAAAAAATAATAGTGACTTCAAGTCACGATTTGGAATAACTTTTATATAATTTTTAGAAATTTATATAACCATGATTACTGATCAGTACATGACCATTTGAGTTATTGTGAAAGGAGAAGATCGAGCATTCAACATTGATTATTTTTGGAGATTCCCCATCACTTCACGCGTGGTTATGAAATTCACTTTTGTACGAAACTGATCACAGCAATTGCTAATTTGCTAGTAAATCTAGGGCATCATTGAGTTGTTCCTTTCTCCTCCGCAGGTTAATTGTATTATTGTGCTGTACAATTTTGCTTCTTTCAGAAGGACGGTCTCAAGTGTCAACCGTGGGTTCATTATTTGTTTTTGGTCGGATTAGGTTTTTGTTTTACTCCTCAAAGGATTAGGTTTTTTTTTTTACTCCTCAAAGGATTAGGTTCATTCATATGTTATCAGCTGCATGCATGTGGCATGCAACTTTGAGTATATATTTTTCTTTATATATTTATAAGAGGATTCTTCACATTGAACTGAACTTTGATGTGGTTAAATACCCCTAAATCGTAGGTTTAATAGGGAAAAAAATTTAAAGATAACTTAGTAAAAATATATTTTCAACTTCACATAAAATGCCAATAAAATAAGACACTCTCTTACTAATTCATGTCTTCAAAACAAATTTATCCAAATTAAAAAAAAAAAAAAATTATGACTCTAGACCAAAAAAAAAAAAAAAACAACGACCATCATTACACGCGCAAAGTGCGTGTGATGAGACTAGTTTTTCTTTATGGTGAATGAAAACTTTATTCATCTATTTTAAAATAAATTATAAATCACAATTATATGTGTTTGGGATTAAATTATAAGCTAGCTTTTTACTTTTATGTGCTGCTATAGTTTTTTAAAGCTTTACTTTTTTAAAATACAAATATATTTTTAGCAAAATAAATTCAACAAAAAAATTAAATAAACTGTTTCCAAGTAATTAATCAACAAGTAATCAACAGAAGTAATATAAATATTGGAGGTTCTCAACTCTTAAGTACATCGGAAGGGTAAATTTTGTTTATTTATTGAAATAGTTATAATATACTATTAATTTTGCAACTCAATTTCTTATTCCTTGAACTCCTAAACACTTTATTCTTGAAATAGTTATTGTTTGTTGAAATAGTGTTAATTAATTATAAAGCTCTTGTCGGCAATAGAAAATTAGTAATGCAAAATAGTAGTCTGTACGTATCACATTGAATGTGATACGTACATCAACCGTACATCAACTGTCAATGTGAAAACATTCAATGTGAAACGTGCACCTAACATCATGCATGGTATAATTGCATTAAATCGCCAACTGTCTAACGACAGTTGTAGGGACTTGGGAGTGAATTAAAGAAGGCCTGCAGGCTGCAGGTGCATGATGGGGACACGATATACTTCGTAACGGTGGATGAATTAATCTAAAGCCAAAATACAATTCACACTGTGTCTTTATATTTTAAGTTGTGTCAATTATGTTACATACAAATTCATGAGTCCACAATATCAATAATAGATAGAAGATAACGAAATAATACAACAAAAAATAAACAATATTGTTAGAATTTTCTAATGTTGGCATATTTTATTGTTTTTGCAATCATTTATGGTCTGTTTGGATTAAGATTGAGGGAGGAGGAGGAGTAGAGTAGATTTAATATAAAATTAATTTATTTTTAGCTAACTCTACTTTACTCCCCTACACTCCTCCTTCTTCTCCCCTCCATTCAAACAGATCATTTCTTGTATTTGTTTTTATTAATGATGATATCAAAAATCATTAGTAAGTTATACAGTCCTCACATGCTTAAGACAACATCTGCACAACACAGAAAAAAAAGACCTCAAGAGAGTACCAGTATGGTTCTGGGCAAAGACCCTTCGAATGTTAAGTTAGAGAACTTTCTTCACAACTCTAGAGTGTCAAAGTCGGGGTAAGTTATGCATACCTTGATTTGTGAGGCTTTTATAGTAGTGTAGAATTAACATTCGTTCCTTGGCAGATAGGGTCATTCCTTGTAGGGAAGATTCTCATTAATAGGCATATTTTGTGAGATCCTTTCCTTGTGGGAATCCTCTTGATAAGGGTTAACTGTGAGGCGCAAGATGTTTCCTTACATACTCATGCGTGGAAGCCAAGCAAGGCCTCGTTAGACTCGTCAAAGATTTCTTTATCCCCGTCAATTTCCTTCCGTTAGCTTCTTATCCCGTCTAGGCATTTTGGTCATCTCATACAGGTGTCGTTGATCTTAAGGTGGAGTTGTCGGCCTTGAGGTGATATCCTTTATGTCTCTAAATGCAAAAGTAAGGCTGACAAGTTCATTAGGACCATTGGCTTCATCTTACATGAATGAGTTTAACATCCATTTGGAATTATCCTTATCAATCAAGTTGTATTGCACATTAGATTAGAGGACCAAGTGCTAAAACATAGAGTTGCTGATTGAATAATTTCGGTCATGTGAATTAGGGTATATCAAGCGAATTTTACACGAAAGTACAACTTTTAAAAATTAGTTCAACAGAGAATCATATGAGAAACTCACGAATAATTCAGTCAAGCAAAAGTCACAACTTGAGAGAAAGTTGTTACTTTCCTTCCCAACATTTCCAATCCAATTAGCCCTCTTATATATCTCACAATACCCATAGAAAGGCCATAAGAATTCCCAGATTGAGAGTGAGAGAGTTACCCATTTTTCTTAGGAGAAAAACCCATTGTAGTCTACACCTTCATCCTCTCCAATTGACATATCCTTAGATAGGAGACCCAAGCTATGCACACTAGAGATACCTCGAGTGATCTTTTTTGAAGCTTGGTGATGGGAATCACAAGCGCAATCCCAAAATCTTTAAGAGTCTTGAAGTTGCCAAGGAGACTTGATCTTGTGGGGCGCAGCTTAACTTGCAAAATTGGTAGCTTCTAAAGAGAAAGGATTGGTGCAATCGATTGTGAGTAAGAGCGGGGAGCTTGAATACATTTTCATTTATGTTGCTTGGAGCTGGTTTGTAAATGTTATGTATTAAAACTATTATTACTAGTGGATTGGTTGGTGTTATAGGACTTGTAGAGTTGTTTTTCCCAAATTGGATTTTTCTCTTTGTAAACACTTCACAGTGTTTGGGTGATTGTTTTGTTTGGATTTGATGCTTTATTGTGTTTATCCATGTATCAATCAATTGGTTAATTCATTAATTGGGCTTAATTGAATAATTAGCTTTAAATTGGAATTAGTTATAATTGGGAGGTCTAACTCGATGCTTTTTCAAATAAAAATAAGTGGAAATTACAATTTGTCCATCTGTGGTTTGTCCGAAAAACACTTTGCATACCTATAATTTAAAAATTAGCACTTTACTCACCTGAGGTAAGCTCTGTTTGTCTAAGTTACCAACATCTATTAAAAATATGGGTAAATTTGTATTTATCTACCCCTTTATGTCTCTCTCCTCTCAAAACATAAAAAAACTAAAAAAATCAAGAGAAAAAAGGATCTAAAAGCTAGGTTTTGTAAAAATTAAAACTTAACTTAAAGGAAGACTAATTTATAGGTTTTGTGTTATCTTATAAAATTTTTCCTTTCTGAGCTTTTGAAGTTGGTATTGATTACAAGTTAGTAGGAGGGTAACAAAACTTCAAACTCAAAAATAATAAAAGAAGTTCAAGAAAACCAAAAACAAAAAAATGCCGCCCCAAACATCTAAAACACTCATCACAAGACATGGGATTAGAATTTAAGGAAACCAAAACAAACACCAAAAGATTTCTTTGAGAGGATTTCCTAATCTATGACCTTATAAACCAAAGTCAACCCCACCAACCTATCACCTTTTTTGGAGTTGTTAAAGTAAAGACAAACCCAATTAATTCTCCAAACACAAAAATCCTCTCTTGTACAAAGCCTTAAAACCAAGATTGAAGAAAACCCAAAAAGCTAAAACATGAAAAAAAAAAAAAAAAAAAAAAAAAAAAAAGAGCAACATTTCATTGCGATGAGTGAGTCAAGGGCGTCAACTGGGCAGAATGCTTATGAGCAAAGGCCCAGTTGGACAAGTCAAGCATGGACTAACTCTACCTAAAAGTAAGGAACTTTGGAAAAATGAAACCATTGTTTGGTATTGTACTTGAAGAGGAGTGTGGAACCCAAGGATAATCAAAGAGGGTTGGTGAGGAAAAATCTGGTGCCAAAGGTAAAAAGGATTAGAATTTAGGAAGAGAAGGTATGGTGGTGGTTTATGTGAAAAGATAGAGTTTTTCACATAACCTCTGTTAAAATCTAAAAGTTGTAGTCATTTCACACTTACGTTCACATTTAGAGCTATAGTCAAAAGTTATTATTAAAACAAAGAAGATCTAAAATTTAGGTTTTAATTTTTACAAAACCTAGCTTTTAGACCTTCTTATTTCTTGATTTTTTTTTTTTTAATGTTTTGAGAGGAGATTCATCAAAGGATAACCAAAATACAAATTTACACATGTTTTTAATAGAGGTGGGTGACGGGAGACAAATGAAACTTACCTCAAGTGGGTAAAGTGCAAAATTTTAAATCACAGGTAGGCAAAGTGTTTTTCGGCTAAACCACAGGTAGGGGTGTCCACGGGTCGGGTCGGGTCGGTTTTGGACCCAACCCGGACCCGACCCGCCGGCGTCGGGTGGAAGGCGGAGGGACCCGAAACCGACCGCCGACGTCACTCGGTCGGGTCGGTTTTGGGTTCGGGTAGTGTTCGGGTGGGTCGGTCGGTGTTGAGAGTCGCCGGATCCTGCAAATGTCGCCGGAATCTCCTCGAATGTCGCCGGAATCTCTTCGAATGACGTCGGAATCTGCAAAAATCCAGTAGATCTGCACCAAAAATCGCCGAAATCAGCCTGGATCTCCTCGAATCTCGCCGGATCTCACCAAATATGGTCCAAATCTCGCTTGGATCTCCTCAAATGTCGCCGGATCTCACCAAATCTCGCTCGAATTCGCCGGATCTCAACCAATCTCGCTTGAATGTCGCCGGATATTGCCAGATTTATATATAACGTCGGTCGGGTCGGGTGGCTCGGGTTTTGGAGAAGAAAACCCGCCACTCGACCCGCCGGCGTCGGGTCTTGAGGTCAGAAACCCGTCACCGACCGTCGGAGTGGTCGGTTCGGACGGTTGCCGGTTCGGGTTCGGGCGGGTTGGTCGGGTTGGTCGGGTTTCGGGTTGGGTTGGACACCCCTAACCACAGGTGGGCAAAGTATAATTTTCCCTAAAAATAATCATAAGCAGTGAAGCAATTAATTAAATTAAATGGTGGACAAATCAGATGGACTCCTCCTAAAAATAGGAAGAGCTTGAAGTGACACTAGTGTGGTATCAACCTAATAACTTTGATACTTAAAGAAGATATGAATACCTTCAATGAGTAATTATCATGATGTGAGATGATGTAGAATCAGGGATGAAGCTTTTCCTAGGCTTTGGGGGGGCAATGGCCCCCTTATTTATTTAGTTATTTATTTATTTATTTTTATAAATATTAGTGTGCGTTTGGCATGAATGAATGAATGTTGCTAGCTTATTTTACTATTTGACTTATTTTTACTACTATTCATGGGCCACACTGCACTTTTTGGTACTATTTATGGGCTCCATTGTACTATTTCAACTAACTTTTACCTTTATTTATAGTATTTTTAGCAAAAAAAATTGTAGTTTCAGCAAAATAAGCGGATTTCAAATAAACCCTTAGTATATATAAGTATTAATTTTAGCAATTTAGGGTACATTGTAAATTACACTCCTAAAGTTTAGAGGTGTTTGAATTTTAGATCCAGAAGTTTTAAAATTTGGATTTTACCTCCTGAAGTTTGAGGTATTTGGATTTTACACCATGACGTTTTAGAATTTGGATTTTATCCCATAAAATTTAGGAGTGTTTAGATTTTACTCTCTAAAGTTTGAGAGTGTTTGAATTTTACACCCTAAAGTTTCAGAATTTGGGAGTGTAAAATCTAAACACTTCCAAATTTTAGGGGGTAAAATCCAAATTCTAAAACATTAGGGTGTAAAATCTAAACACTCAAAACTTCAGGGGGTAAAATCCAAATTCCGAAACTTCAGGGTGTAAAATCTAAACACCCTCAAAACTTTAGGGATGTAATTTGCAATTTACCAAAAAATTTAAATAGAACTACAATGGTCATACTTGTTGAATGGACTAGTGAGAACTAAAAAATTAGAATACTACTTGCTTGTTTGTAGAGTGGTCACACTTGTGTTTACTCTTCTAGTTTCTACTACAACTACAGAACTATCATTTTCAACTATGAATGTCACCAAAACTAAGTTTCACAATAAAATGCAAGATAAGTTTTTTATGAACGCCATGATGTTATTCATTGAAAGGGACATTGTTGTGACAATTAGTATGGATTCAATCATAAATAATTTTGAATGTTTAAAAACAGCCAAGTTCCATTTTCATAAATTATTGTATTGTATTATAATAAGAAGCAATGATTTTGTATCTTTTTCTTTGTTGATAATTTGTTAATATTAAATAGATGCTTATTTAAAGTTTCATAATAATTTTTTTTTGTTTATATTCCCCCCAATCCCAAATCCTAGCTCCGCCCCTGTGTAGAATCAAGTTACATTTTAACCACCTTCCGCTAAGATTTCTTAATTTATAGGCTCTCTTAGGACGTATCCCATATTTTTTAGCCATTCCATGTTATGGCTGTAATGGGTTTTATAATTGCTCCAGTATAGTCATAATTCTCAGTGTAATGTATTTCTAATTTCAAAATTTGATGCTTGGGCCAACCGTAAGTCCAAGTCGTTTATGTTGTTTGCCATAGATACTCTAGGTTGGGCTTTTTCTTCCTTGGCCTCTTCGGCTGATAGACTTGCCTAGTTTAACCAGGCCATGATTTGGTGTGTCGTACTTCATGTTATTGTTCTCTGTATTAATTGCCCATATTCACTAGCTTGCCAAGCGTCTTTGCTTTAGTGGAGAGCATTGAAAATTTGCAAAGTCATGGGCATTTTGATATTTTGAGTTTCTGACTATTGTAGAGGGCATTATTCTAAGGGAAACACCATATAGTAAATCCAAGTACATGGTCCATAAATTTATTACGGGTGACAATTGTTTGGTAACCGTGAGTATTCCTTTTTGCATAGGATGGCATATCATTATAAGGGAATTCCTTTATTGGCCATGAACAAGCCGAATGAGAATGACAAAGATCACTCAGCACTCCAACACAAAATGTTCATGTGCTATAATTTAAATTAGTATACATTTAACTAATACAATGCAAAATTGCGCTTTTCATTCTTCTCATGGAATTGGATGTACAACAACCTTTCCAGTTGCTCGGTTTGTCTCAATGTATGAGAAAGCCTCGACAACCTTGGTGAATGGGAATGGCCCCTTGGGGTCTATTACAGGCTTCACCTTCCCACTTTCTAAATAGGGGTTCAGTTTCCTCAGAACAGCTCCATTTGAAGTTACTACAAATCTGAAGCCAGGAGGTGTGACCGCGCCAGTTAGCGCTACCACACTGCCCCCTTCTTTCACTACTTTCACTGCCTTATCACACTGCCCTGTCATTTCAAAAGAAAAGCATAAGGGAAAATCTATCATGACTTACTTTGTGACCATCAAAGACCTGGAAGACATGCAAATACAACTGCATATGAAAGTTGTACCAAATCTTACCAATAGCATCATAGACAACATCAAATTTTTCTGGCAAATCTTCAAAGTTCTCCTTAGTGTAATCAATAGCCAAATCAACACCCAAGCTCTTCAACAACTCCAATTTGCCAGTGCTTGAAGTTGCCGCAACTTTTGAGGCACCAAATACTTGCTTGGCTAGCTGCAGCAACAGAAAAATTAAAAGAAGGAAAAGATAAAGAAAATTGAAAGTAGGATTTGCCTTTATATGACATTCAAAAGTCATTAGAACATTCCCCCATTCTATTATTTTAAGATCCTGCATAGCTTTCGCTCCTTTGCCCAGTTGAAAGGTTTTATCTTTAGTCATGCATGTGACTTACCTCTTTTTCCAGTTGTGCTTAATATTACTTGTAGGATCTGACTAACAACTGAAACAATGCTGATGAATAATATAGGGAATCCAGAAATCAAAGGCAGAAGTGAATTGGCAAAGTTATGTAAACATGTCCATGCAATTAGTACGTAGATGACCAAAAAAAAAAAAAAATTAAATTGCCCAAGATTGATCACATCCATGTAAGAATTTGAGACTATAAAAAATGAGAGGATATAAAATTGTAAATGTACAAGAGATGACATGAGTTAGCTCAATTCTGGAGTTCATCAGATAAGCAGATTGAAGAACTATACCTCTTCTAATTGAGGTATAGTTCTTGGCATCCTGCAAATGAACTTCGATATTTACAAAATACACCTAAGTTATCAACTATTTGTCAAGCATTTGATTCTGTGTTTGCAGCAGCATTGGCAAAAAAAATATAATTAGTTAGAAAGACGAGTACCTGAATTACTAGGCTTCCAACTCCACCCGCACCATTCAAAACAAGAATAGATTTACCAGCAGAAAACCCAGTTCTTTCTAGACCCTCATAGGCAGTCTCAATTGCAAGTGGTAGCCCAGCAGCCTGAACAAAATCCAGATTCTTCGGCTTCGGAGCCAATAATTTTTCCTGGACAGCTGTGTACTCTGCAAGAGAACCAAATTGCTCAGGCCCGTCCAATGCTTTCTCATTTATATCTCCATATACTTCATCCCCCACTTTTAGATCCTTTACTTGACTGCCCACTTTTACTACCACACCTGCAACATCATAGCCTGGTACAGTCTAGCAGCAAACAAAATGAAGAAGAACCCCTTAGTTAACTAATGAACCCAACACCGCTAATATGATATGTGATAGACATAAGAAAACCTATCAAAAATAAATAAAATTAAATTAATACATTGTTCACATACTCTTCCACTTTTTAACCTTTCAATTTTACATTAAACAATTTCAGCTTTGCAAAAACAGGACCATGTTACAAAATATTCATACTTTGTGTTTTGTACCAATTTAATTTCAAGTTTGCTTCAGAATATAAACAACCCTTTTCTACAAAATCACTTCAAGAGAAAGGCATCCCTTATGAGTCTTCCCTAGTAATTGACAATTTCTCCACAAAAAGTAATCAATTCTAACTGTTCCCCGCATCATAAATTTCTCAAACCTTTTCATTATTCATGTAAAAAACTCAACAAACATTGCAATCCTAACTATATTCAAGCAAACAAAAAAGATAACGTAATATAATGGTTAAATGATCAAAGTCGTTTTTCCAAACAGCTTAAAACTTTTCTTTTGGGATAAGTAGTAATTTGTCATATCCATTCTACCTTACATCAAAAAAGTAAGGAAAATATACTTCCACATATGAAATAGAGTGTTAGACTAATAGTTATATGATTAAATTCATAATTTTTTAATAGCTTAAATTTTGGCACATGATAATTCATCTTAGAATTCCACAATTTTGCTGATATTTCACTTGATTACTTAAAAATATATATATACAAAAATTTAAATCTCAGGTTCTCTATTCCTTCTTTAATCAAGTACAACTTCTTGGGTTTAAAACTAACAAGCATGTTCCATAAAAAAAATCTAAATTCCACCACTTCTTCACATTTTCTCATAAACCAAACATCCCCAAAAGAAAACCAAAAGGAAAATTACCGGAAGAGGTGAATCAGTGGCCTTGAATTTTCCCTGCCGCCTCTTGAAATCCACAGGGTTAAGCGCAGCAGCAACAACCTTGACCAGAACCTGGTCCTCCTTCACTTCCGGCACAGAAACCTTGGAGTCAAACTTCAAAACATCAACACCCCCATATTCTCCATACACCCAAGCCTTCATCTCAGATGGTATAGAGGACAGTTTAGAAGCTTCAGCAGAGGCAGGAGCAGCTTGCGAATTAGCAGAAACTCTGAGACGAAATGGAGAAAGACCAAGTTTTCTGACTGAAACAGATATAGTTGTAGTGGGGATGGTTCTCTTGGTGGTTTCTCGTAATGGATTTGGTTGTGGTGGTGATAATGGTGGCAGTAGGGAGAGAGAGTGAAAGGCTGTGAGTTGAGAAGGTGTGGATGTGAACATGGTTTCCTATGACTGTGTTTTCAACTGTCACTCTAAACTGGAGTGAGAGTCTTTAACGGCTTATCTCTTCTCTAAACCTTTTGGCCTTTCCGACCTTGAATTTCTGACTTACAAATGGCGCTTCTTTTATCGCTAACTAGTAACTACTACACACACAAAAATGTCCTCCAATGGTTCCTTGACATATCAGCAATGAGTAATGGGCCGGGTTACCCGTTTATAAAATTATCCACCTTTTTTTTTTTTTGAGAAAAGAATCATAGATTGTGCTTACATTGTTACGTAATTACACTTAGAGAGTACTATGTATGAGCATCAATATTAGTTGTGTTAAAACAAAGACCATTATGACACATTAAAAAATTATTTTATCTATTTTAACACATCATTGAACAATACATCTTAAATTACATCTTCTATTTTAAGATTACAACAATACATTAAAATAATCTAAAACAAACCTTATCTATATATAAAAAAGTAAAAATAACAAAAACAAATATATTTAGCACATAGGGATGAGAGAGAGAGAGAGAGAGAATTAAATAAAAATACCTAAATATGTTTAGCACATCTAGTCGTACGGCCCGTACCCTCCTATTATTAGAACATCACGATAGCTCATGCCAAATTTATTTGAAATTTGACACATTTGATGGAGGTTTGTTTTTGGTTTTTGGTGTGTAAAATGCACAAAATTTAGCATTTAATACATTTGATGCTAGTGCTCTAATTACATTTTTAATAAATTATAACAATTCACATTATTTTCAAATTCATCAAAACTAATTCTCATTAAATCAAATAAAAAAAAATAATAAAATAAACTTATATATGGATGGGTTGGGTTGGATCATATGGACTAAAAAAACTATCAATCCGAACCCAACCCAACCCACCAATCCATAAAAATTAACTTGAAGTGTTAGGTTAAGTTTGGTAGATTTGGTTGGGTCGGTGGTTGGATGCATAAACCCTAAGTAATATCTTCATATAGAGTTTTTTAAGCATACTCAACATGCACATGTTATTTGGATCAGTAATTTTTTATTTGATAGGTAGATGATCAATGTTGGACCCTCTCAATGTGCTTGGCTAATGCCCATTCATAATAAGCAAATACAATTCCTTTCTTATGGATTAGATTTACACAGAGGAAATTTGTTGGTACTCTCCAAAAGAATTGTAAAGAATTTATATCTTTTATAGTGTTGCATGACTTGTTTTCCAAAGAGTAAAAAATTTAAAAAAACAACACATTGAAAATTTTTATCAATGAATTGACCATGTAAAAAAGTTACTTCAAGAATTATAAAAGATTTTTTTATCCAAAAAAAAAAAACTATTCAAAAAATCGGAACGTTGTTTGAAACAACAACAACAAATTTTCTATTTATAGCCTGTAAAAACTTTCACTTTTTATTTAGAGAATGTTTTAAGGTGTTTGCTTTAAATAATAATTTTTTATCATCAAATCAATATACTAATCGATTTTTAATGTAAGCGAGGACGAATCTCAAATTTACTATAAAGATTTCAAAACTTTCACTTACAAGTAATCCAAAAATCCTAATAAGAAATTGTTGTACAAAATAGTGGTAGTACAACTTTTAGGAGACGCACGTGTAAGGTCAAGATTAGTCGTCACGTGATAAAGATCAAGGGTCCACTACTAATTTCACAACAGCGAGTCCCTTTTTAGTTTGTAAAACTTTTTGTAGACGCCTACGTTTTCTCATTTTCCTCAGATCTCTCTCCCTCTCTCGCCAACTCACAAATTTTCTTCGCATCTGCAATAAACATTCAATTCAAGGTGATGATTACTCAAGCCCTAATTTCTTCGATCTCATTTTCAATTATTTCTAACTTTTTTTTCGTTATTTTCAATTTCAAATTTTTATTAACGTGTTAAATTTTTTTTTTTGTTAATGTCGTTATTCGTGTCTAAATTAATGATAAAAAAGCAATTGGGTTTTCGATTTCCTATATTTAGTTCATGATTTGCTTTTATTTCTCTCCGATCCGTTACTTTGACCATCAAAATCTGCAATTTTTGGAAGTGAATTTTTTTTTTTTTTTTTTTTTTTTAATTTGTTAATAATTTGATTGAGTATTATATATGAAGATTGATGAAAAGCATGAGTTATATAAGTTGTACATGAATTTGATTACATGGTTTGTGTAGGTGTATATATTTTTTATGATTTATTTGGTTGGTGAGAAAATGTGGGTGAAAGATTAAGCATTAGATGTCAGTATTAATTCTTTTTTTTTAGTTCTTATTGTTATAATTTTGGTCTTAGAAGAGAATCCATTGGGAAAATATGTGTTAGGCTTAAGGGAATTGGTTTCAAATTGATGAAAGTTTCTAAATTTGCTTAGCATCTAGAATAAACATAATGGTTTTTTTTTTTTTTTTTTTATTGGGATGAGCCATATATTGGTAATTGGGATCAAATGAGTGTAGTTTTTATCACTCAAAAAATCAGAATAATCAAGCTTTAACACAGTTTGAAGCAATCGATTTTGGTTATTCGGTGCTGCGCTTTTGGCAGTGTTGTTTCTGATTGTCGTCTTGCTGAATAATTTGTTGTTTTGGGGTTCTTTAGGTTTCTCAAAAATGGCAGAATCAAAACCAGGATTGAGGAAACCCACATTCACTAAGGTTGACCAGCTTCGTCCTGGCACTAGCGGGCATACTCTCACCGTGAAGGTTGTCAGTACCAAGATGGTATTGCAGAAGGGTCGTGCTGATGGTCCTCAAGTACGCCAAATGCGAATTGCTGAATGCTTGGTGGGTGACGAGACAGGGTTGATTATTTTCACGGCTAGAAATGATCAAGGTACATTTCTTTTAATTTTAAACTATGGACTGCTTATAGTTTTTTCTTTCATTAGACATTTTGTTATCACTGTTCCTTTTAAATCTAAGCTAAGATTTATATAGCACGGATCAATTGTATATTGTTATTTCAGGTTGGTTTAGTTTGTAATTTTCATTGTGTTATAAGATCCTACTGTTATGGATCCTTTTTTTTTTTTTTATGGAGCATAATTGTTTCTTTTTCCAGAAATTTTTTCATCTTATTGTTTTTAAGTGATGACAGGACATGTTGGTTGGTATTATACATTTGAACCACAGATTATGAGGGTAAATAATGTGGTTGATATGATAATTGACAATTAATTAAACTTTTTCATTTTGAGTTTTCTGTCAAACAATTAACTATTTTGGCAATAGGAAATCCTTAAAGGTAGACATGTTTCTGGGTGTTCCTATAGATGAACTGATGCAGCTATTTATTAAATAGAATTGATTTTCAATTAGGTCGAGGGATCAGAGTATTATTCAAGTAATTCTTGTGTTGAAAGTTTGTGCTGTTGAAGGCTGTCTTTATGCAGCCAAAAGGTAGCTGCTTCGTTCTTCATTTAGACTGTTTCATAAGTTATCAATTGTGTAAAAATATGAATGCTTTCACACGTCTTTTCAGAGTGCTTAGCATACTGTGCTAATGTTGGAATTCTCTCACATTCATTTATTTGAGGGCATAAGCTTTCTCTTGAAAATATTTATTGGAATTGTTATTTACAATTATGATGATACCAACATGGGAAGCCAATTGCACCTTTCTTTTCTGTTGGATCATTATGATGATGTTTAGTTCTAAAAAATAGTGTATTCACTTTTCATTTTCACTCTTCTGTATTCTTTTTAAGAATCTGAATATAGAAAAAATGATCCATTTTCACATTTGAGTTTGTTTGGGAACCTGATTTGAATACATAATTTGAGTACGAAATACACCCTTCTCCGGTTTGGCTATTGTTCTCTATTTTAGGAAAAAACACCTTTCACTTACACAGGTCACTTCAGTTACTGTGCAGGTCTGACTTGAGGGGTCTTAACAGTTGGTGGGGTCCCAGTCGTTTTCAAGAAATTAGCAAGAATGCCACTACTCGTTTTCGCTGAAAATGAAAATGCTGGAAATGTGTGTTATTTTTTGTATTCAAATCCAAATTTTAGGATACTGAAAATGAAAACTAAGTATAAATCTTCAAGCCAAACCAGTTTTTAGCGGTGGGTCCCACAAAAAAACTGAAAATGAATACCAAAAACACCTACTTTTTTCTCAAACCAAACACCCTCTATTTGGTTTGGTTTGCAATTCAGGGCCTTGTTGATCTTGACATCCAATCATTGTTACTGTGCTATTGCAATTTAATATCTTTCACATGATCATATATTTCAGGCTATTGCTTTGGGTTATTATTAACCTGCAGCATTTTTATGGTTTATTATTTACCTTATGTGGGGCCAGGGCATGGTAGTCAAAGGTGAGCCGGCACTTGCTCGCCTAGGTGGCTCTAAGGCAAGGCGCTCACTTTTAGTGCTAGGTGAGCTAGGGAACCACCTTAAGCCATGCAAAAGGCACTAAGGCGAGGGCCTTAGTTTATATGTTTTTTAGAAGCTTGATGTAAAATTTATCATTTGAAATCAATCAATACACCTAATTTCCTCATTCAACACATTTCAAAAAAACTTGATTATAATAATACACTAGGTACATATGATTTACATTCTATTTGTAAGTATCGTCGCCTCACTTTAATCAGACATGTGCCTTTATGTTGCCTCACTTAAAGGTGCTTCTGGAAATGATTTTGGATTGCACAACTCTTGATTTTTTTCCATATTGTCTTATGACCCCCCCAACACCCCCCCCCCCCCCCCCCCCCCCAACTTCCGCCAAAAAAAAAAAAAAAAAATCATTTATGCTAGGTTGCATGATTAGACAACTTTATTTGCTGGTTAAAGCAAAGAATGATGCTTCCAAGATATGTTTCATTTCTGAAAATGTGATGACAATTAGATAACATTTTGTTCCTAGGTGATCCAGTATGTCAACATCAGAGGATTGCACCTCACAACTTGGAAGTCCAAGATTTAATGTTAAGGAGGTCCAACTAGAGATGAGGTGTTTTGGTTTATGCCTCTGATATATTTTTGGTCTATTATGCCTCTGGTATATTTTTGGCCTATTCAACTGTCTTGCTATAGCCATTCCCTTTTACATGCAGCAGTTTATTCAACATTCTTTCGGATAGCATACGTTTAGAGTTTAGTTTAAGAAGGTAGTATCACACAGTACATTTAATCTAGGTGTCGTAAATCTTATACATTATTATCACTGGTGTGTATTCTTGGGTTTAGTTACTTTTTTTTTCTCCCCCAGATATTAACATGAATTATATTTATTTTGTAATATTTCTTTCAAAGGGATAGTGAGATTGAATAACAATGGGGGTTGTAAGACACAGGCTGGTTCCTGGTACAAGTATTTCAAAATATCTCAAGGAATTGGTGGTGGTTCTAAATTCTTGTACTATGGAGTGATAAATACCATAATGTGCAAATGCGCAGTACTTGAGATTAACTGATTGTTTTGCTGTATACATGATACATTTTATGTTGTCTAGTTTCAAATGCTTTTCCTCTGTTTGTCTCCCAGATTACTGGGAGACTAACTTGGTTGAATTTGTTTTACCTGGTGGGATTTGCTAATGACCGGTTTTCTTTTTCCTCCATACGTTAATGCAGTCTAATTATCAATAAGAGTTTTGTGTACGCATATGAGTGATTAAATTTTAGGAACAGCTTATTTTTGTGTGTACTTTTGGGGTGGGCATGCCAGCTTCATGTTCTTCTGTAACTAAACACGAACCATATTGTGTAGTTTGTCTGAATTTTTCTCCTTTAATTGATTTTATTTATCTTGGATGTTGTTTAGTGGACTTGATGAAAGAGGGCAGCACTGTAATATTGCGCAATGCTAAAATTGACATGTTCAAGGGATCAATGAGGCTTGCTGTGGACAAGTGGGGCCGTGTTGAAGTCACTGAACCTGCTGATTTCACTGTGAAGGAAGATAATAACCTGTCACTGATTGAATATGAGCTTGTGAATGTTGTTGAAGAGTGACTTTTCTGGACAGTGTTCACTTTCCTATTACATCCTGACCCAAAAAATAAAATGAAATGCAGAAAGAAAATTACTAGTCTTTGGGGCACCCGTTCTCCCAAATGCTCATTAAAGTTCACTTTTAGGCAGAGGAAATTTGGAAGCTAGTACTACCCATGTTGTTTCTACCTTTGCAGCAGATCCGCTGGAACCATTGGTTGGACATCCAAGCAGTTGGTGAAGGCTGCAGCCTGATAAAGATAAAGCAACTAGCTTTTATTTGTTTACTGTCTATTTGCTTTTGGAGAGTAAAATGTTCTGTCTATTAGATTATATATTTGAGATTGATATTATGAACTCCGTGACTCTATCTCTATACTCTGTATAACCTAGCATAATTTTGCTTGCACAATGTTTCTCTTTTCTTGTTCTCATGCCGTCAGGTTATATATCTGCATTTGTCCATCTGTAGTCAGTATTATATGAAACAAATGTGATAAATTTCCCTGATTTCATATGGGAATGGAGAGCATGCTGCTCACCTGTTTTGTCCTACTGATAATTAATACCATTAGCGAGTTTGAGGTAGCTGTACCCACAGTGCTGTTGTGGTAGGACGGCGTTTATTGTCTGGAAGAGTTGGCTGATTTTTTGAGCTGGTTTCTTGTGGGAACATATATTTCATTGTCAAAAATGCAACTGAACTAATGTAGATGAGTTCACTACACTGCTTATCGAGCCTGAAGAAGTGGCTGTCCCTTACCCAAATGTGTGCTTGCTGGGTTGCATATCAGTAACTATCAGCTCGATAAGGTAAAGGAAGTTTAAACTAGTATTGTCTTTGGGTCATTGCGTTATCACAATGATGATTAATGATAGACTTCAGACAGCAGAAACACTTACTAGTGTGGGGCTGGGTTTGGTGAGAATGAGGGTTCTATCTGTGATTTCTACTAGCCTGGGGCTTCAAGCTGTTGCTTGTTTTAACGCCATACCAGGTAAATGCTATCATCAAAACAGTAAGATTTGAAATGGGCCAGCCCCTATTGTTGCATTATTGCGATGACCATGACTGTCATGAAAAGGCTGTAGTCCTTTATGCAGTGTTGGGGTCATGGATTTGAGGTGTTTTCCTTGTTGAAGTTAGCTAGAGTTATTTTAAAAATTAGTGAAATATTCAAATATTTAATTCCAAGTTCCAGAAAGGATTTGATCACCATTGTTGCTGAGTAAGTCACTTATTTCATTGTTTTGTGTGTTCTTGGGAGAAATTAGAGCTCTTCAATAAAAAAAAAAAAAAAAAAATTCGATTGCTACTCGTGTTAGCAACTCTTCGATCATATATTCTATTTGCTATGATTTTTTTTTTTTTTTGGGGGTCATTTTCACGTTTTACATACATTTAAGATAGTACTCAATTACAAGCATAACAAAATCGAGTAATTTTAGTATCACATACAAAGTTGCAACTATCTTACGTGATAGATTATGATTAGCTATTTGTTACTTTTAAATGAACTCACTAATTTTTTTTTTCATTACTTACACATTGCCACATCACAGTTGTGGCAAGAAGTTGTGGAAATTTATGTGGTTTTAGACTTTCTTCTAACTACATGGAAATGAAGTGAAAAAGTAAGTAAAACTCTAAACTTTTCCATCATAAGAAAAGAAAAAAATTTAGAATCATAACTTTTTGTGCCACAAATTTGTCATAAATTTAATGTGATAAGTTGAGAGTGGTGGAGGAAAAGTGATGCATTTATATGAAAATGATAAACAACTAGTCACGTTTTACCGAATAGGAAAATGCTAGTTGTGGAAAAATGTGGTTTTTGAATTATTTATGGGAAACAGATATTAATCCTAGCAAGGGTAAGGGGGAAATGATCTCCCAAAAAAACTCTTTATATATAGACATTAAGTTTGCTCTTGAAAATTAAGTTTGTCAACCTCCCAAATAAATATATATATATATATATATATATATGTATGTATGTGTGTATGTAAAAGATACAAAGATATTTTGATTTCCAAAAATGAAAAGAAAAGATTTGTAGGGCAAGAAAAAACTACAAAGATAAGTATGATATATTGTTTTTTTTAAAATCAAACAAACAAATAGATCAATCACGGTGTTGCTAGCTGTCACATGCAAACGTCTGATTCGAACCCGAATCAAGCTAAATTAACTATAGCGTCAGGTCCTGGTTAGATCGAGGCTTGCCACTGGGTTTTCAAGAATCATCTGATCTGGACAATTGCAGACTAGTCATTACAAACCAAGGTGGGTATTGTTCTCGTGGAACGAGGCTTAACTACCGACTAGACACCAAGTTGATTTATTTTAAGGGTAGTGATTATTGCACACATGTATATAGGGACGGAGTCAGAGCTTTGAGTTAAGGGAGGTGGTTTTACTGTTGGTTGTGTGCATTGGTTTCAACCTTCGACTCTGTTAATACTTAGCTATTGAGATTTTTTATTTTTTATTTTTTTCTTTATTTTTGTGTCAGTAAGAACAAAATTATTTTTGTTTAGAATTTTTTAAATGACAGGGTTATTTATTTTAAATAAAATTGGTTAATTGAGTTTAATTTTTTTTTTTTTTTTAAAGTTTTACTATTGGTAATTTTTGTTTAGCTATTTTTTTGGGGCTTGTATACTTTGTTTTATATTTTAGATCTATAAATTTTTTTATAGTCACTAAAATGAGGAAAATATTTGGGGGGAGAGGTTTAAACTTTTTGCTGCACCTTGCTTGATTTTTTTTTTTGGTTGCAACTTTTCAATTCTTAAAAAAAAAAAAAAAAAAAAAAAAAAAAAAAAAAAAAAACCTTGAATTTGAATGCAGAAGATTTATAAGCTTTATTTTTATATCATGTGATGGAATGAATAATGATGAGTTGGTTATACTATTTGCTATATTAAGACTCTTTCATGAAGAGCATAATAGCCTGGTTAGCAGACAGTAGGATGTTGGATATGCATGGATCAAGAACAAGCTAGATATAAGCTGAAACTCAATCCATATAGAGAGTTCTTGAGCCTTACTTTTCTTTGTGAGAGTATATCTTTGTTTGAACTCTTAAATTTCTCTCATATGCTACAATTTTTGTAAAAGATCTCTATATTTTTTAGTTGACTACTGGAAACATTATTGGGAGATATACCATGATCCTAATTATTTTTGTCCTTAGACATGTTGGTTTATGTGAATGTGTAATTTCCCCCAAAAAATTTTCATTGCAATAGATTGCAACATTTTGAAATTTATTGCAGCAAAAAATTTCGTTGCAATAAGACTTTTTTCTTGTAGTGTCTATTGATTCTTACCTCATTGGAACTTGACAAAATTATCCAAGATTTTAGTAACACAAACCAATTCAAAGAAATCAAGCAAATAATTCGTCATTGCAGAGATATGAGTGAAACCCAGCTATTGACAATCAAAGATCTTCTAAGGTTTATGCTAATTGTCAAGTCCTCTCATGCTCCTTTGCAATTAAACAGTGATACTGCTGCTAAAATCAATGAATTGGATTTGAAATATGAGAGAGAGTGGGACAGGACGATGGGTGAGGTGGGTGGGTTTTGAGAAGAATCTAAATTTGGGAAGAGGCACACGGGTATAGAAAAAATTGGTTTTTGTTTTAATTGATTTTGAAGAAGGGTGTTTTAGACTTTTAAGTTTGTTCCACCTACGCAAAAAACATGTGTTTGTCACATGCAGTAAACTTCTGTCAAATATAACAGCAAAAGTAACACTAGGGTGCAAAGTGTGATAAGTGTAATAGTTTAGGGTGCAAAGTGTGCATTCGGATAGTTTAGGGTACAAAGTGTAATTTAGTGCATAGTTTAGGGTGGTAATGTGTAATTTCCCCCAAAAAATTTTCATTGCAATAGATTGCAACATTTTGAAATTTATTGCAACAAAAATTTCGTTGCAATAAGACTTTTTTCTTGTAGTATCTATTGAAATTCTTACCTCATTGGAACTTGACAAAATTATTCAAGATTTTAGTAACACAAACCAATTCAAAGAAATCAAGCAAACAATTCGTCAATGCAGAGATATGAGTGAAACCCAGCTATTGACAATCAGAGATCTTCTAAGGTTTATGCTAATTGTCAAGTCCTCTCATGCTCCTTTGCAATTAAACAGTGATACTGCTGCTAAAATCAATGAATTGGATTTAAAATATGAGAGAGAGAGGGACAGGACAATGGGTAAGGTGGGTGGGTGGGACCTAAGATTTTGAGAAGAATCTGAATTTGGGAAGAGGCACACAAGTATAGAAAAAATTGGTTTTTGTTTTAATTGATTTTGAAGATGGGTGTTTTAGACTTTTAAGTTTGTTCCACCTACGCAAAAAACATGTGTTTGTCACATGCAATAAACTTCTGTCAAATATAACAGCAAAAATAACACTAGGGTGCAAAGTGTGATAAGTGTAGTAGTTTAGGATGCAAAGTGTGCATTCGGATAGTTTAGGGTACAAAGTGTAATTTAGTGCATAGTTTAGAGTGGTAATGTGTAATTTCCCTCAAAAAAATTTCATTGCAATAGATTGCAACATTTTAAAATTTATTGCAACAAAAAATTTCATTGCAATAAGACTTTTTTCTTGTAGTGTCTATTGAAATTCTTACCTCATTGGAACTTGACAAAATTATCCAAGATTTTAGTAACACAAACCAATTCAAAGACATCAAACAAATAATTCGTCATTGCAGAGATATGAGTGAAACCCAGCTATTGACAATCAGAGATCTTTTAAGGTTTATGCTAATTGTCAAGTCCTCTCATGCTCCTTTGCAATTAAACAGTGATACTGTTGCTAAAATCAATGAATTGGATTTGAAATATGAGAGAGAGAGAGGGATAGGACAATGGGTGAGGTGGGTGGGTGGGACCTAAGGTTTTGAGAAGAATTTGAATTTGGGAAGAGGCACACGGGTATAGAAAAAATTGGTTTTTGTTTTAATTGATTTTGAAGATGGGTGTTTTAGACTTTTAAGTTTGTTCCACCTATGCAAAAAACATGTGTTTGTCACATGCAGTAAACTTCTGTCAAATATAACAGCAAAAATAATACTAGGGTGCAAAGTGTGCATTTGGATAGTTTAGGGTACAAAGTGTAATTTAGTGCATAGTTTAGGGTGGTAATGTGTAATTTCCCCCAAAAAATTTTTATTGCAATAGATTGCAACATTTTGAAATTTATTGCAACAAAAAATTTCATTGCAATAAGACTTTTTTCTTGTAGTGTCTATTGAAATTCTTACCTCATTGGAACTTGACAAAATTATCCAAGATTTTAGTAACACAAACCAATTCAAAGAAATCAAGCAAATAATTCGTCATTACAGAGATATGAGTGAAACCCAGCTATTGACAATCAGAGATCTTCTAAGGTTTATGCTAATTGTCAAGTCCTCTCATGCTCCTTTGCAATTAAACAGTGATACTGCTGCTAAAATCAATGAATTGGATTTGAAATATGAGAGGGAGAGGGACATGACGATCGGTGAGGTGGGTGGGTGGGACCTAAGGTTTTGAGAAGAATCAGACATTAACCATTATCACCATCATTTGAGCTATGAGAAATATTTCCACAATACCAAAAAACATTTTTATTTATGGGCATTCTCTTGGGGGTTCAAGTTTTGAGCTTTTGAAGCATTTAGATACCACCATTGTCTCTCTTTTCTTCCCAAAAAAAAATTAAAATTTTTTTTTTTTTGAAAAAGCAGAAGAAGAAGAAAAAAAAAAAAAAAAAAAAGAGAAAAGAAAAAAAGAAAAAGAAAAAGAAAAGAAGACGAAAGAGAAGACATACATAATCAATCAATAAATCATCGGTGTCTTACACATCTTCCATGTATTTTAGAAGAGTTATATGGTTGAGTAAAGGTTATTTTGATTCTAAGTTGGTTGTTACTGCTATGAGTTGAGTTTGACTTGAATTTTCTACATTTGATTCACATACCTCATATTTCAAAGAGAGCAGTTTGTCTTTACCTAGCCATAAGATTATACTACCACTGAGCTTAAAGTCCTACTTGATCCTAAAGGTGCAAGGCTAGTATGTGTTTGGTATAAAAACTAGGAATAAGAATGGTATTATTCTCATGTTTCCAGGAATTCAACATCCTTTCCAAGAGATTTTTTTCGTTGTTTTAGCGGCTGTTTTTGTATACACGTGATATTCTTTAAACTTCTTCTTTCCTTTTTGTTCACATGTAATTTGAAGAGGGGGAAAAAAAAGAGCCATTACTTCTATGTGTGTTCTTTTAGAGTGTTGATGACTTAAGAGAGGTTTTGGAGTAGAGGCTCTAATCTAGATTATTCTTGGTCTATACATGTTTGAAAAATCCGGTTTGATTGGATGGGCTATGCACACACACACACACTCCAAAAGTGAAGCTAGTGAAAACTCTTTAATATGATGAATAGTATCCCAACTCAAAATTGAAAGTTCATTTGTATGATATAATAATTAAGTAGACTAACATTTGCTGCAAGAATTTTCAGGAAACCTTTGACTTTTGTGGGTAGAGTCACTGCAAACCCTCACGAGAGTAAACTCGTCCACTAGGGCTGACTTAGGTGTTTAAAGACTTGCTGCACATGAGAGGTGCAGCCGTGTAGCCTATGAAAGTGGCTTATATTTTAGTTTTAATTTTTCATTTTCAGTAGATGTGGGTGCTTTGTGAATTGCTAGGGACTAGTAAGATTTAAGTTGGGGTGGAGAGGTGTGATAATGCGTTAAAATGTATACTTGTTATAGATTCATGTGAGCATTATCTCCTTATTACTATGCTTAATTTGTATAATTAAGTCATAAATTGCATTAGTCCCTATTATTTATCTTTACATAATTTCTTGAATAAGATGTTATTCATTGCGTGTAATTTTCTACTTTCAAGAAATCATGTGAAAAAGATGAGTTTACAGGAATTTGTGAGAAAATGAAGGCTAAACTAGAATTAAAGAGGAGCTAAAGGACCATGTTTAAATATCTAAGGAGGTGCAGATGGAGTGTTTGGGTCATCTACCATGTTTAGAAGTTTCAAATAAGGAAAGAAATCAAAGAGGTAGAATTTAAAAAGGAAAAATCAGATTTGAGCACAATATTTTGTACGTAGAGTAATGCTATAACCACAAACTATTTTACAACATTTTTACAAATTGTTGATGTGACTAACTTCTTATTGGTTTTCATTTAGTTTTACTATTAATATCACTTTATCATTTATCAATAATCACTCACCACATTAGTAGTTTGTAAATTTTTTTATAAAAAAGTTTGTATCTCTAGCATTACTCTTTGTGCGTATCTCTCTCCTCAAAAATCCAATTGACCCATGACTTAAATATCTACAACTTTCCAGTTTTGAGTTTTGAGTTTTTCGAAATTCACAATTTTTGAAAGCTGAAATTAACTCATAAGTTATTGCTGTAAATTTGGACGAAAATTAAAATAGTTAAAGTTTTATTTTCTTTGGACACTTTGACATTAGGGTTTGGATGGAGGCTGTAGAGAAAGAATTTTAAATAGAAACCACGTTTTAAAATGAATGGGTTTTTTCTAAAAACTATTCTAACCATATTATTAATCAAGGTTATCATATATTCTTGAATTATCTCAGTTCAACCGAGTCATAAGTTTTTAACTGTATAAGAACAATCAATTATGAAATATATATTTTCTTAGATCACAAAAAATTTCATATCAATATAGGGAAATGTAACAACCCTGCCCCAACTGTGTGGATATTGTCCGCTTTGGGACCTATGCCCCTCACAATTTTGTTCTCCCTCAAAGCACACGGCAGTGGGGGAAAAAACCTCTACACATTAAAGGAAGGTCACTCCTTATAAGCACATCTCCATGTGCTTCCCTAGGCGATGTGGGATTCCATGGATTGCAAGATCCCTTTTTGGGTCAGTATAATCCACCCCCCTTACGAGCACACGCGTCCTCGCGTGTGGGACCCACACTTCCGATTAGGGCATGACTCTGATATCATCTGTAATGACTCAAAGAAAAGCGCTAGCTACATCTACGCTATACCTCAAAAGGACTAGTTACAATTGAGGCTCCTTGCAGTTGTTAATAAAGTCCAATTTAATCCAGTAAATATTCAATGTGTGACTCATCACACAATCAATTAAATTGGGGCATCACAATCTCCCCCACTTAAATCCCTAAGGTCCTTGTTAGGGCCCACTTTGTGGGGTAGTGTCTCCGAGCCCACATGGGATTGCCGGGCCGGCTCTGATACCACATGTAACGACCCCGCCCCAACTGTGTAAATATTGTTCGCTTTGGGGCCCATGCCTTTCATAGTTTTGTTCTCCCTCAAAGCACATAGCAGTGGGGGAAAATGTCTCTACACATTAAAGGAAGGTCACTCCTTATAAGCACATCCCCATGTGCTTCCCTAAGCGATGTGGGATTCTATGAATTGCAAGACCCCCTTTTGGGGTCACTATAGGAAACACCCCAATGCTATGGTATTTACATTATTGATTTAAATCAATTTTATTATTATTCTTGTTAACAATCATCAAGCAAAAATGCTTTTCTTCTTCACCCAAATTATTATTTAATTATATTGTCTTTGAATTTACCATGTTCCCTATGGTTCAACTTTGGTACTCCAAGAATTATATTGCTACGATCTCTTGCACTAAAGAGTTATATTCTCTTTCTAAACATGGGGCAACTTATGGTATTGAGAATCTACTGTTTGTTTTAAATTTTTAATAAATCCTTACATCTCCATCAGTTCAGCCTTTTCCTGCTTTTCCCACCAGAGATAAGGAAAATATATTGATTATAATTTGATTAATTCTAAGACCACACTTTTTATCATATTTTATCTCACAATTATTTTATGTACCAAATTCTAACTAGTTGCTTTTTACTTTCACATAGATCCACTAATTTTTTTCTACTACTTACAGCTTACCACATCAAAATTGTAACAAAATTATGACACAAAATGTTAAGATCCTAGATTTTTTCTTATAATTTACCACCTCATAAAAAAGCGGAAGATTCGTGAGCCCATTGACTATCAATAATTGAAGGAAAAATACTATTTTGATCCTTACATTTTAGGGTTACTGCCAATTTGGTTGTTACTCTTTGGTAGCAATCAATTTGGTCCATGTTGTTTTCAACTTGCAATCAATTTGGTCCCTATCATCAAATCACATATTTTCTTTCATTTTCTTTCACTTTCTTGGCAACCAAACAAATCAAATTTACCAAATTCCAATTCTAGTAGACATAATAGCAACTCAGCAACTAAAACAAATCCAGATTTAAACTAATAATGACTGCAAATTGAAAATAACAAAGACCAAACTAATTGCAAGTTAAAAATAACAATGACTGATTTGGCCGCTACCAAAATATATTAACCAAATTAACAGCAAGTTAGAAATAATATAGATCAAATTAGTAATTAATGACTACAAAATATAAGTAACAAAATGGTATTTTTCACTTACTTACTTTTTAACTTTATTTTTTCTATAGTTCAATAGCTTTCCATCCAATCTAAGTTTCAGTACGTATGCAGGCATGCTTTACCAAACATTTGATTGAAATTAGTGATTTCTTTTGTTATTAAAATATTCTCTTTTTGACCTTGGGGGCAAGCCACGGTATTGGAAATCAACTATTTGTTCTATTAATTCTTTGCATCTCCATCAGACGAGTCTTTCCCACTACCAGAAATAAGGAAATTAAGATAAAATACCAGTTTATTATTGTAAGAACAAAGTTTAATTATAAACTATTTTATAGCCAATGGTTACAACTTTTACTAAATATCTTTTTGTTGGATATGAATTTTGACAAATATACCATTGAATTACATTTCTTCTTATATCTTCTATACTTGCAAAATTTCAAGATCAAAGATTAATATCCATTTCATTAATCAAATGTTGAAATTTCATGTTTTGTAGTCCCAAATTATGCATAAAAAATTATTTGTGGATTGAATACTAAATGAAATCTAATTGTCAGGTTAATTTTTTAGTAAGAGTTGTAGCCAAACTTTGTTCTTATTGTGAGAATATCTTTATCAAGATATTTAATATGGCCCACATATATTTTTTTTTATTAATTATCTATTTATTTAATAATAAGAGTAATAGATAAAGATGAGTCTAGTTTGCCTCTAGTAATACTTTAACAAGACATCTCTTTTTATTATGATAGGAAGTTGCCTTCTCACCCACTAACTAAATGTGCGGTAGAGATTAGAATCCTAGGTCATGTCAATTTTTTCTCAAGAAAAAACTAAATCATAAAATACACTATTGGTTCTTAAGGTTTATTGTGATGTCCATCTAGGAAAAAAAAATCAAATATTTAGTTAGCAAATCATCATACGTTCTTCAAAACAGTTGAAGACACTCACAAGACTGAGCAAATCAACCACAAACCATCATGGATCCACCTAAAATATGAATAAAATCCTAGAGAGAGAGAGAGAGAGAGAGAGAGAGAGAGAGAGAGAGAGAGAGAGAGAGAGAGATTGCTACATGCAAAACATTCACTAAGTAATAGAGATCAAGGATTTTAGGTGATGAAGCACAAAATTGTCAATGAGTTGATCGTTCACACGTGCGCCAATGAAGGGTACCTGAAGAACAAAGGAACAAAGATCCAACAGAGAGCATCGGTGGGATGCCGGCCAAATACCCTCCGAAGGTTAAGTTAGTGATAGAAGAATCTTCAAGAACTCAATAGTGTAAGAGCTAGGAAATTTCATGTACCTTAAGGAAGAGGAGGCTTGGTGCTTATATAGTGGTGTAGAACTAACTAAGATCTCTTGAATGTTGGAGTTTTCCTTGTAGAGAAGATTTGGAGTTAATGCCCCGAGATTTTAGGGCTTCTCTTCCCATACGGGGAAGATACGAACTTGTAGTAGGGTCTTTGGACGTGGTGTGCGAGTTATTTCTATGTGGGGATACATGAGTGGAGAACATGTAAAAGTTTGTGGGACTCAGCGTACTCAACCATCAGTGTGCAAATCATCCGTCTGGGTCCAATAGAGCACCCATTGGGCTTATATGTCGGACTTAAATACATGCTACCCAAAGGGCCGATGAGTCCCCATCGGGGTCTTATACTTGCACCATCAGGTCCTAAGGGAATTACATGAGATACCCGTCCCGACGGGTCTGTAACTTTATGGATACCAGGTGAGCCACCCTCTCGACGGACCTTAAGTGAGGCGTTTTACCCGACGGATCAAAGAGTTAAAGAAATTTTCATAGGCCAAAAATACCCTTATCACTAGGTGATTTTAGATTTGGTTCCAACTCTGCCTTAGGATAACAATCTCCAAACAAAGAAATGGGTTTTAAAGTTGAGATATATAAAGGAGAGGAATGATTTGGATGTATGTATTTTCTTCATGAGTGTTCTTTCAATAATAGTTATAATAGCAATTATTAGAGAATGTGAAAAGTGATTATGTTACTTTGATTGATAAGTTACAATTAGGTTAAATTAGGTTATAGAGAATGTCTTCTAAAAAAAAAAAAAAAAAAAAAAGATAGCAAACTAAAAAAACAGAAAAATGGTGACATGACTAATGATGTGGTTCAATAGAAGTGTAATAACGTTAAATGCTACGCTTTAACCTTGATTTTATATTATATATGGAAATAGATTAAAAGGGACACTTGGCATAAAATTAGACTAAAATTAGAAATTAATTTGAATTAGATTTAAATTCTCTTAGTCTTAAAAAATAAAGTTGTAATAACGCCTTGGACCTCTTGGTTTTCATAGTGGTGTAAAATTCCAGTACCAAAATTCAAACAATCAAAATTGGATATTTGCCATAAAATTAGAATTAAATATATGATTGGGTTTTTTTATGATTTTTTATTGGATTTCTTGTATTTTGTATTGAAAAACTCACTTGATAGTTTGCGCAAAAATTAAAAAAAATTGAATGGGATATGTAACACAAAATTAGACAACAATTAAAACCCAATTTGAAATCACTGAGACTTGGACCTAGTCATAGGGATATAGCACATAGTCATAACTTTTTAGTAAATATATGTAATTTTTTAAAACATTGGTATTATTTCCAAGGTCCAATGAAAAAATTATTATACGATTGTCAATTGATTTCAAACATGTAATTATTATTAATTTGAAATGAACTTAATTATTGTTTCCAAACCTACGATTTTTTTTTTTTTTTTTTGTTAACAATGATGTTTCTATAAGGTGTGGAAGTCTAATTAAGTGACTTTGAAATTTGTATTTGTGGACTTTTTACTAGTTTTAAGTATTCTTGACAAAAGTTTATATGTATTTCCTAGTATGAATAATGCTAGAGATACAAATTAATTTACAAATTACTGATGTGATGAGTGATTATTGGTAAATTAAAAAGTAATATTAATGATGAGTCTTGATGAAAATCAATAAAAGATTAGTCACATCAATATTTTGTAAAAATATTGTAAAATAGTTTACGACCGTAGCATTACTCTTTTTAGTATTTAGTTTATTTGAGATGAAGCAGACATTATAATTTTAATAGATTTGAATCATTTCTGTAATCATGTTTTGAGGATATTTATAGTTTTTAATAGGGCCCTCCCCTGGTCATTGAAAGGTAAAGTTTATATATACATTATTATTATTATTATTATTATTTTCATGTTTACAGTGATTGTCCTAGTTAGAAAGTATTACATGCTGTAATTCCGGTAGCTTTAACCTTTCTCTCTTAGACACACAAGCATTTATTGCATGAAAAGATGCTAATTAATTGAATTACAAAACCCATGATTGATTATGTACATAGCAGCTCAAATTTACTAACAATGACATTGTTTTTTTTCTTTTTAGAAGAAGCAATGGCATGGTTAATGGACAATAAGAAGAAGATAAAAATAAAAGAAGATATTTTACGTAGTGTGCCGACAAGTAACATTTACCTTTGCTGTTGTACGGCATAGCTGGTACTGGTAGCTTTTTGCAAAGGTCCACCTTGTGACATCCTTCTCTTGTCCCTTGTGATATTCTTAATCACAATCTCGTTGTCACCACTAGGCAATAATGCATGAATCGATCTTGTTTTATTATTCTATCATACATATATCTTCTTTTACGTACTACTGTTTTTGGATAATCACTTTTATGTACTAGATTTTTTATAGTTCTGGCATTCTCGTATGATTTTCCTATAAATATCCACGGATTATATGTTGGGTGCAAGTTTAGAACAATATGGCTAGGAGTAGAATTTAGTATTTAAGTTGCTGATATGCTAGATATGAAAAAAACAGAGTATTGCAGAAACTCTATTTCATTGCAATTATTATTTCTTTTTCGGATGATACAACTTCATTTACAACTCACATCTATATATAGATGTGTTAGGTGTTTAGGATGAGTACAAGCTTCAAGAATACTACAGAAGCTTGCTTCATTTCTCTTTAATTGACACTTGTCCATGAGGTGTCCACTTACCTGCTTGTTCAATTTTGCTACTACTGGATTCTTCATTGTTGACACCTAGATTTCAATTGCTTCTTTCTTTTACACATAAGGAGCCACTTGTCAATTAAATATTACATTTTAACATTATAACCCAACAGACTCGCCAACACTAATCTCACTTCCCCCTTTCCCTTTACAAAAACATAGTAGCGCGCACAAAAAAAATCAGCCCCATGACTCCTCTCCTTCTCTTACTTTTTTTCTCATCTCTCACTGTAAGCACTCTCACTCTCACTCTTCACTCTTGCTCTATCTTTGACATTCTCCTATTCTCACATTCTCAATGTTTTCCTTTTGTGTCAATGCAGGTTGGGTCCGCCTCCACTTCCGCTGGTGAAAACTTATACACCCCGAAAGCCAATCTGATTCGGTATTGGAACAAAGAGGTCAAAAACAACCACGCCAAACCAACCTTTCTCCTATCCAAAGCGTCCCCATTGAGCGCGGTCGACGCAGAAAGATTCTCCAAACTTGCAGCCCAGAATGCTCTCTCCTCTCAGTTCCCAGCCATTTGCCCCACCGCCAACCTTTTGTGTTTCCCCGATTCATCACCGATTGTTCAAGAACTCATATCCCATCCCAACGTTGACGCCTTCAAAATAATTTGGCGTCAGCAAGGTATTTTCTTTCGGGAATCGATGTTAAAGAAAGGGAAGGTGATGCCAATGCCGGATATTAAGGACAAAATGCCTGAAAGGTCGTTTTTGCCTCGGTCCATTTCGTCAAAGATACCATTTTCGACCTCGAAGATTTCTGAGTTGAAGAAGATTTTTCACGCCGAAGATAATTCGACTATGGAGACTATGATAGTGGAGGCGTTGAATAAGTGCGAGAAGGCTCCGAGCCCAGGCGAGACCGAGCGGTGCGTGGGCTCAGCTGAGGATATGATTGACTTTGCAATCTCGATCTTGGGTCGAAACATTGCTGTTCGATCAACTGAGAATGTTAAAGGGTCAAAGCAGAATATAATGATCGGATCAGTCAAAGGGATCAACGGTGGCAAAGTCATGCAATTAGTTGCTTGTCATCAAACCTTGTTCCCGTATCTACTCTATTCCTGCCATTCGGTCCCAAAGGTTCGAGTCTACGAAGTGGATATACTGGATCCGAATTCGAAGGCTAAGATCAATCATGGTGTTGCCAGCTGTCACATGCACACGTCGAATTCAAACCCGAATCATGCTGAATTGACTATAGCATCAGGTCCCGGTCAGATCAGGGCTTGCCACTGGGTTTTCGAGAATCATCTGATCTGGACAGTTGCTAACTAGTCCTTACAGACCTTGGTGGGCAAGACATCACCCTGATTAAGAGTCCGTTTTGTTAGGCATTTTGGAAGCTTAAAAAAGAGTTTTCAAAACCCAAAACCTTCATTTCGTAACAATACTCTTCATAACGTTTTTATAAATGCTCATTTTAAATTTAAAACATATCTTATTTACCATATGTATTTTGCTATTAATAGGAAAAATAGTTATGGAGTTATTTTACGTCTGGAAGATACTTATTAAACTATATAATTTGAGTTTTGATGACCTTTTCAAGGTTACTTAAATAATTGGATGGCCAATGAAAAACACTGATTATTATTATTATTTTTAATTAATTTTGTTTAAATTATAAAGATTAAAATGTTAAAGAAATGACTAGAAAAACAAGTTGAGATATTAATGCATTATTATTATTTTTTTACTGCAGGAGCAGATCACTAGAGCTTTGCAAGCTTTGATCCAGCATGTATGATGTAAAGCAAATAAATGTGCTAATAGTTTAATTATGTGTGTTTTGAACATGCCTTTCATCTATGTATTTGGGTAGAGCTTTGCAGGCCTCAATCCAACACATATAATGTACAGCTGATAAATGTGTTGATGGTTTATGTGTAATTTGTACTTGCCGTTCATCTATGTGTTTGTGTATTTACGGAAAGTCTAAGGTCTAGCTACTCCTAGGCTAGTATAATTATGTATAAAACTTGTAATATATGGACTTTGTCTATATTTACTATTATAAGCTAGAAATGATCCAGGTACATATTTTTTTTTAGTTCTAAACTATGGACTCTATGTAATTTTTCTTTATTGTGGAATTTTATTATTACTCCTTAAGCTAGGATTTATAAAGCATGCATCAAGTTTATATTGTTATTTAAGGCTTCTTTGGTTAATTTAATTTGTAACTTACAGTGCGTTATAAAATCCTACTGTCATTGATCCGTATCTTTATGGAGCATAATTGTTTCTTATCCCTACAATTCAGTGTGTTTCAGTATGCAATTCAGAGCCTTGTTGATTTTCACATCCAATCACTATTCTCGAGCTTTTTAATTGCAATTTGATATATATATATATATATATATATATATACATATGTATGTATGTATATAATGCATTATGCAAAACCAGAACATCCCATTATGCAAAACCAAGATATTCCACTATCAAAAAATTCGGAGCATATATCCAAAGCACTTCCAGTATTAATTATATATACCAAGTTATGCCTTGAAGTCTAGCAGAGCCAACTGCAGAGCAAATTTTAGACAAGAAAAAACCCATAGCTTTTTTCCATTACTTGTATCACGTCCAATTTATATTTCCGAAACTTGTCACATTCCAGATTATGTATTTTAGTTAGCTGAAAGTACTGTAGATAAAGATAAAAGTTAGCTGAAATAATACAGTGGGACTCATAAATAGTACCAAAAAGTGCAATAGGGTTCATAAATAGAACAAAAAATAAGTTAAATAGTAAAATAAGTTGATAAAAAATAAACTATCCAAACAGACACTTAGTAATATTTCTTTTAAAAGGATAGTGAGAGTTGTAAAACAGAGGCTGGTCTGGTTCCTGGTACAAGTATTTTGAAATATTGGCGGTTCTAAATGCTTGGACTAACAACTGTGATATATTTATTGGATCTAAGAGCCATGTCTATGTTTCTTTCGTATTAGTAATAGCTTGACCTTTTGGGCTTAGTTGAGAGCATGTCTACTACTCAGCTCTCCAACCACATGAGATGAGATAGTCCCAAGGTGAATACTCTCTCTCTCTCTAGAAAGAATAAATAATCTAGAGAGAGAGAGTATTCACCTTTTTGAATGGGCAAAATATGGATTGAATGGATGGGAGAATATCAAATTTTTATAGCAAATGAAATAGGGAAAAGAAGAATCAAAATAAAAAGAAGATGAAAGGATAGAAGAATTGTAAGGTTAATGTAATATAGTAGTGGGGAGATAAAAAGGTAAATGTGAAGGAAATGTTAGAGGAATTGTAATTGTAAAGTGAAAAATTAATAAGAGAAAAATAGTTAAAAAGGAAAGAGAAAATGTTGGAAATTGATGGATGATGTGGCTCAGTAAGAGCGTAATAACAATAAATACTATGCTTCAACTTTTAAATATATAATAATATATATATATATATATATTATATATGGAAATAGATTAAAAGGGAACCTTGGCATAAAATTAGACTATAATTAGAAATCAATTTGAATTATATTTAGATTCTATTGGTCTTTCACTTTTAAGTTTTAATAGTAACGCTTTGGACCTCTTGGTTTTTACCGTGGTGTAAAATTCCAATACCATTTTTTGTTGTTGAGAAAATCAGTACCAAAATTTAAACAATTAAAACTGGACATTTGCCATAAAATTAGAATTAAATATATGATTGGGTTTTTTATGGTTCATTTATATGATTGGACATCTCATATTTTGCACTAAATAACTCACTTGATACAAAAAAAAAAAAAAAAAAAAATGGAATATGTGGCACAAAATTAGACAAAAATTGAAATTGAAATCTAATTAAATTTTCTCTCTTCTTTATCTTTAAATATATACTAGTCAACAAACTATGCAATTCACAAAAAAAGAAGAAAAAAAACATAATATGAATTTTTCTATTTTTAAATTTTTGTTTAAATATGAAATTTGATAATTGCAATATTTATTTATAGGCGTTTATTATGTTTATGTTTGTACATGAAATTATAAAATATATTATAGCATGAGGCATTTATTATGATTTTTTTTTTTTTGTATATGAAACTATATTTTCTATCATTTAAAAAAAAAATTATTATTATTGTGTTTGTATAAGAAACTATATATTCTTCCATTTACAAATATTGATACATGATTTTTCTATAACGAAAGAGTTTATATGCAACATCAATTGTAGGATATTTTCTGCAATCCACTCCCTGTTAAAAAAATTATCAACATAGATGGCTGATAATAAAAAGATCAAAGCACTAAAAAACAATATAAAGAAAGGGAACAAGATATATAATGCACCTTGTACCTTTCAAAATAGATCAAACAAAAAAGATGATGAAATGGTATCACGATATACAAACATCATACCCATATATGCCTATATAAATTGAATTGGCAATGACATGACACCTGGTTGATTGAGCGCACCATGTTTGTTTGATGGATACTTTTTTGTTTTTTTATGAACTTCAAAAAATGAAATTAGGGAATGTCCGTCATTCAAGTAGAAACTAAGTATGCGTTTGGCATCAATTTTTAAGTTTTATATACAGTATTTTAAAATTTCACTTTTTTCCTCTATTTTTCAATTTTTTTCTCACTTTATATATATCATTGCTTTTAAGACCTGACCTTTGTCGTTATGTGGGTATTGGGCGATTTTTTTTTTTTTTTTTTTTGATAATTTTATAAAAGGAAATGGAGGGTTTTTTTTACCATAGACTTTTTTGTATGAAATACCAAAAGGTGACAAGATTTTTAGCTGATGTTTACTTAAACAAGAATTAAGAAAAGTAACTTGAGTTTAAAATATTATAAACTTTTTATAGGCGGATGTAAGTATTCAGAATTTTTTTAATCAATTTTTTAGGGTAGTATTTCCTTAGTTTCTAGAAGCAAAATAATTTTGGTACTTTCTTTGTTGAGGTTTTTTAGGGGAAAAACTTCCTCCCACGTTGAAGGAAGTTTCCTTCAAACTGGTATGAAAGTAAACTTTTTTCAAGTTTAGTGGTTAGTGAATTAATTTGGTTGAATTTAATGAAATTTGGTTATTTTGGTGAGCCTATTGGAGGTCAGTGACCCTTCTCTCAATTAGTGATATTTTACTTAAAACATGTATTAATATTTTTTAATGAAATAGTCGAATGTTTCTCATTATGAAATTATTGATATTTATTCAAAAGAAGTTTCTTTAAAGATAAAAATAATTATTTCCTAAACTTTGAATGATAGAAATTTTATTAAATTATTTTTATTTAGAAGTGTTTACGTTCTTAAAACTAGGATCAAACTTGTGACGAGTTTAGTGAAAATACTTAATGCTTTGAATGAAAATTGTAGGGACACGATTCGCAACGAACCACAACAGTGTTGGGTTCGCACGTAAAAAGGCCCAGACAATATCATTTGTAAAGAGTGGGTTTGAAAGGCTAGACCTTGGTTACCCGACAGTGGGTTTTTTTGTAGTGGTCATACATGTTTAAGGTGTTTTCACCCCTGGAGTCTTTCTCCTAGAGGTGGGTTGGGAGGCCTTTCCTTTTGGCCATTTTTCCCAGCCTCCTATCCAGATTATCTACTTTTTCTTTTATACTAGCCTGCGTTCGCTTTCCTTTGTCCACGTGTAGGGTCGACCTTTCCAAGACTGATACTTGTCCCGTCAGTCCAAACCCAAAGTCGTTGGGAATGGTTGATAAAGCTGAAGAATACGGCTCTGTTAGGTGCAGAGCATTGTATGGGAAGGGTAGTAAGGGCAGCCTTTCCTAGATATTTTAGATTTTCTTTCAAGTTTGTTCCTATATCGTTTTTGCCCCTCTTCTCGGTGGAACTTTGGATCAGCCGAGGACTGGACTGTCATCGGCTGCTTCTCCGGGCCATTTTGTGCTTTACATTATTGAGTTTGGACTATAACCTTCTTTGGCTTGGGCCTTAGGACTCCCCATGAATAAGTGGGCCTGGCCCATAATTTATTGGGCCCCACAATAGCCCCTCAAAACCCTGCTGTCCGACCTCCTGGTAGGAAAGGGGGGTTTTGGTAATACCGAGCCCTTGTTATGGCTCATTTAATTCAGCCTTTCACTGACGTTGGCGATTCTCCACCTGCCCAGGAAATGTACCGGTCTACGAGATGTTCCTCTTAATTTGTTCACGATGCGCTCATGCCGTTTGGTTATCCAAAGCGTGTCTTTAATAGTCTCCCTTCATGAGACCTCTCAGATTTAATGGTTACTGATGGTGTGGAGGAGCGGAACGGGCATATTCTTGTTTGCAGATTTCCTTAGAGATCTGAACACATTAAGTACCCTCCTCTTCGTCCCTCATATAAAGAGAAAAGACAAGAGTTGGTTCTCTCATACCTGAATCCCTTAGATTCCTCCCAGAGTTTACTTTTACCCTCTGGTTATACCTTAACCTGTGATACGTTCACCATAGTAATAAGCAATGAAGAAGCCATTCCCCTCCCAAAAACACCATGTTCTAATAAAGCTCGAAATGGCTCGGTTAGGGCAAGGATGGCGGAGACTCAAGATTTGTCTCACCTTCCTTTCAGCCAAAATCCGAAGCAGGGACTCGTCACGTCTCACTTTCGGCGTGACTGAGTCGAGGACACCCATTATCAGTACCAGCCGCTCTCTCATGAGCATATCTAACATGGCACCAGTGTGTTAGGAGTCAGGACTGGGGCAGGGACTAAGTGCCCCTGCTTCTTCCTCTCTTCGTTCACTGGCGCCTCCTTTTGCCTCTCTTTCTTCTTCTTTCCACCACCAGATCCACCCTAATGCTTTTCCTTCTCCCTCTTTTGCTCATTTTTCTTTCTTTTCATCTCTTCCCTCTTCCTCATTCATCTCCTCCATCTTTTTCTAAAGAAGGTCCTTCTCTTAATATGGGCGATACTGAGGCAGAGTTTGGAGGGACTTCGGAGACGAGTTTAAAAGACACCTGACCGTTTACTTATCTGTATTGCTGATTTTTTTTTTATATTGTTTCGGCAGTTCACCTTTTGTATAGGCTTGTTTAAGCCCCTCTTTGTACATTGTAATACACCTTTATATTAATAAAAATTGTTATCATTTTGCTTCGCATGTTCTATCTCTATGTTTCCGAAATGATAATGCAACGCATAGACATGCAATCTTGTAAATTCTTTTTGTTTTTAAACCGTGACCGACATCTAGGACCGAAGTTCCGGTTAATAAAAAGATCTTGCCCGAAACGGCCGGGCACAATACCGCCGACCTTAGAGTACAATACTTGGGTCCTTAACCCCTTATCAAAGAGAAAGGCGTTTTTACAAAATTGCAAGTGCTGTTCGGCACAACAATATAGCATTTGAATCAATGACAACTAGGGCCAAAATACTTGCTAAGAAAAAGATGTCACCCTAACTTTAATAGAATTGTTTGACACAATAATGCCGACCTGTGAAGAACGATACTTACCCCAAAACTAGCCGAGATGAGTACTGGATGCTCGATGCGGTGTAAGAAGTAACCATCCGAAGACATATCACCCGCAAAACGAACAGCCCCCTTAGGCTACTGAATAGTGGGGCGTTTCGCCATCTTCTTAACACTCTTATTGGCCTTGACCTTTTACAGTATTTGAGCCGAGGACATTCCCCATCCAAGTAGTTGGTTTTCCCATAGGCTTGAGTCCGAGGACCATGCAATGCCTTGGTTCTGTCCAAAAACTAGTTTTGTCGTCCAAGTAGTTGGTTTCCCCATAGGCTCGAGTCCGAGGACCTCGCAAAGCCTTGGTTCTGTCCAAAACCTAGTTTTGTCGTCCAAGTAGTTGGTTTCCCCATAGGCTCGAGTCCGAGGACCTCGCAATGCCTTGGTTCTGTCCAAAACCTAGTTTTGTCGTCCAAGTAGTTGGTTTCCCCATAAGCTCGAGTCCGAGGACCTCGTAATGCCTTGGTTCTGTCCAAAACCTAGTTTTGTCGTCCAAGTAGTTGGTTTCCCCATAGGCTCGAGTCCGAGGACCTCGCAATGCCTTGGTTCTGTCCAAAACCTAGTTTTGTCATCCAAGTAGTTGGTTTCCCCATTGGCTCGAGTCCGAGGACCTCGCAATGCCTTGGTTCTGTCCAAAACCTAGTTTTGTCGTCCAAGTAGTTGGTTTCCCCATAGGCTTGAGTCCGAGGACCTCGCAATGCCTTGAATCTGTCCAAAACCTAATTTTGTCATCCAAGTAGTTGGTTTCCCCATAGGCTTGAGTCTGAGGACCTCGCAAAGTCTTGGTTCTGTCCAAAACTTAGTTTTGTCGTCCAAGTAGTTGGTTTCCCCATAAGCTTGAGTCCGAGGACCTCGCAAAGCCTTGGTTCTGTCCAAAACCTAGTTTTGTCATCCAAGTAGTTGGTTTCCCCAGAGGCTTGAGTCCGAGGACCTCGCAAAGCCTTGGTTCTGTCCAAAACCTAGTTTTGTCGTCCAAGTAATTGGTTTCCCCATAGGCTTGAGTCCGAGGACCTCGCAAAGCCTTGGTTCTGTCCAAAACCTAGTTTTGTCGTCCAAGTAGTTGGTTTCCCCATAGGCTTGAGTCCGAGGACCTCGCAAAGCCTTGGTTCTGTCCAAAACCTAGTTTTGTCGTCCAAGTAGTTGGTTTCCCTAGAGGCTTGAGTCCGAGGACCTCGCAAAGCCTTGGTTCTGTCCAAAACCTAGTTTTGTCGTCTAAGTAGTTGGTTTCCCCACAGGCTTGAGTCCGGGGACCTCGCAAAGCCTTGGTTCTGTCCAAAACCTAGTTTTGTCGTCCAAGTAGTTGGTTTCCCCATAGGCTTGAGTCCGAGGACCTCGCAAAGCCTTGGTTCTATCCAAAACCTAGTTTTGTCGTCCAAGTAATTGGTTTCCCCATAGGCTTGAGTCCGAGGACCTCGCAAAGCCTTGGTTCTGTCCAAAACCTAGTTTTGTCGTCCAAGTAGTTGGTTTCCCCACAGGCTTGAGTCCGAGGACCTCGTAAAGCCTTGGTTCTGTCCAAAACCTAGTTTTGTCGTCCAAGTAGTTGGTTTCCCCATAGGCTTGAGTCCGAGGACCTCGCAAAGCCTTGGTTCTGTCCAAAACCTAGTTTTGTCGTCCAAGTAGTTGGTTTCCCTATAGGCTTGAGTCCGAGGACCTCGCAAAACCTTGGTTCTATCCAAAACCTAGTTTTTGGCATGGGAGCTTGGCTTTAGGGGAACTAGATCCTCGGCCAAGCCCCTAGAGCTATCTAGGTGACTAACGCTAGTAAACGTAGCCCCTAGCCAAGAACCATAGCCCCTAGCGGAGCTTTACACAAGAACTCCATAATCAACAGTTAGAAATGGCAAAGGAACTCTCTCGACCCACTGCCTATTCCAACACACAAGCCTTCCCACAAACGGCGCCAATTGTAGGGACACGATTCGCAACGAACCACAACAGTGTTGGGTTCGCACGTAAAAAGACCCAGACAATATCATTTGTAGAGAGTGGGTTTGAAAGGCTAGGCCTTGGTTACCCGGCGATGGGTTTTTTTGTGGTGGTCATACATGTTTAAGGTGTTTTCACCCCTGGAGTCTTTCTCCTAGAGGTGGGTTGGGAGGCCTTTCCTTTTGGCCATTTTTCCCAGCCTCCTATCCAGATTATCTACTTTTTCTTTTATACTAGCTTGCGTTTGCTTTCCTTCGTCCATGTATAGGGTCGACCTTTCCAAGACTGATACTTGTCCCGTTAGTCCAAACCCAAAGTCGTTGGGAATGGTTGATAAAGCTGAAGAATACGGCTCTGTTAGGTGCAGAGCATTGTATGGGAAGGGTAGTAAGGGCAGCTTTTCCTAGATATTTTAGATTTTCTTTCAAGTTTGTTCCTATACGGTTTTTGCCCCTCTTCTCGGTGGAACTTTGGATCAGCCGAGGACTGGACTGTCCTCGGCTGCTTCTCCAGGCCATTTTGTGCTTTACATTATTGAGTTTGGACTATAGCCTTCTTTGGCTTGGGCCTTAGGACTCCCCATGAATAAGTGGGCCTGGCCCATAATTTATTGGGCCCCACAAAAATAATTAAGATTGTTTTAATTTTTGAACTAAAGTATCAAATATGATTTTGAATATAGCTACAATGAAAATTAATTTGTTTTGAATATAAATGATTACAGTTTGACTATACTTTGGACCCCGCTAATTTTTTAAAACATTGGTATTATTTCCAAGGTCTTGTGAAAAAATTATTATATGATTGTCAATTACTTTCAACCATGTATTTAATATTAAATTAAGTTTTGATGTAAATAACGGTTTCTCTGTCGATAGTGAAAGTCTCTCTCAGAGCTTCCCCTAGGTTGTAGAATTTTTGTCCCTTCTGTTAGGTGCTTTTGTCCCTTAGGATAACAAGTTTATCCTTAAGGTTTGTGGTACATTTTTTCGGGGGTTAGGGAAACACAATAGCCATGGATGAACTAACAAACCATTGCAATGGTTTATTACTCTCGAATAGAGAAGGGCCAACCTTTGATCTTGAGGATGATATGGCGACGCCAGAATTCATCATTGCAGCCAAATTCTTCACAAGACTAGTGCTGAATATGGAAGCTATAGCTTCAACCTTTAAGCCTTTGTGGAGATCAAAAAATGGATTCAAAGTTAAGAATATGGGCAACCACATTGTCCTTTTTATTTTTGATAGTAAACTTGAAGTTGATACTATTCTTGACAATGAGCCTTGGAGTTTTGATAAACACCTCATGGTGTTGCAACACTATGACAAGGACACGCCAATTGAAGAATTACAGTTCAATCGCACTACTTTCTCGGTGCAAGTACATGACATTCCTGTGAGGTTCATGAATCAAAAGGTGGCGGAAGGAATTTGTAGTAACGTTGGAACGATCATCAAGAAGTCTGAAACAGAGGGGGAGGGTGGCAATTTCATGAGAGTTTGGGTTAGGCTGGACATTACTATTCCATTAAGTCGTGGAAGAAAGGTGTCAATGGGGCAAGGGAAGGAACTATGGGTGTCGTTTAAATACAAGTGCCTACCAAACATCTGCTACTGGTGTGGCTGTCTCAACCACGACGATAGGGACTGCGAAGCTTGGGTAGAGAGTGAAGGTTCCCTCAAAGATGAAAACAAGCAGTTTAGGCCTTGGTTAAGGGCAGCCCCAGTTAGTCGAGCACAAAAAACAGTAGTCATTGTACCAGGTTTTTACAAGAAGACGAAAGGTGCTTCTTCCATTCCTAAGAGTTCGATACCTACCAGGAAAGCTCAGGTACACAGCACGGTGGTTCAGCAACATCATGAGGCACCGTCTGCCGTGGAAAAAATTCAAACGGACTCACCAATGGTGCAATCAATGGAGTCGGTTATAGAGGGACAGAATAAATGCTCACCTGATTTTCAGTAACTATATGATTATGTTGAGCCATTGGAGACTGGAATTGTTGATAAGGGAAAAAACAAAGAATTTAATGAGGCACGGAATGATAACCTTTCCTTTTTCAACCCGAATTTAATTCCCACCCAAAAGGAAACCTATCCCATTAATACCCCTATTAATTCGATGCATCAAGAGTCTTTCCTTTCTAAGCTTGCTGAGATTGATGAGGGTTTATCAAAATTAAGTGTTGTGTCTGCTCCTAATTATGAGGGTACAAGGAAAGAGCATTCAAGCCACATAATTAATGAGGAAGTCAAGGAAACGGCTAGGGTTTCTCAAGGACAGGGGTCCAAAAATCATGCACCAAACAGTGAAGAAGCTACGGGGCAGCAGGAAAAAAAACAAGTGCAGAATCAAGGAACATGGAAACGTATGACCAACCTTGTTGTAACACGAAGCACCAAGTGTACTACAAGCAAAGAAGAACTAGTGCTACCAACAAAAAGGAGTCATGAACAGCTCTCATATCCCAATGGTTTACCAAGCAAAAAACGTGTGGTTTCTGTTGAGATTAATCCTTCAATACTAGCGGTGGCTGATGAACAGCCCCGCCATCACAATGAGTCTCTTAGTTTGGAACTGTCGTAGGCTTGGGAACCCACGTACAATGAGGGAACTTGGAGATTGCATCCAGGCACAAGATCCTACTATCGTGTTTTTAGCCGAGACATGGACAGATGATGCAAGACTAGATCAAGTATTGCGTAATTTTGATTTCAAAAATAAATGGTCAATGGCAAATGGAAATAGAGGAAGGGGTTTAGTTTTGTTGTGGAAGGAAGAGATTAGAATCACAGTGGAAGACTCATCGAAGTACTGCATTGATGTGCTAGTTGAAAAAAACACCCCATAGGAATGGCGATTCACAGGCTTCTATGGTGAACCGGTTACAGCTAGAAGACATGAGGCTTGGGCAAAGCTTCGAACACTCAATGATAAGCCACACATCCCATGGCTGTGTGTGGGGGATTTCAACGAAATTACTAGACAAGAAGAAAAGGTGGGCGGAGCTATTCGTGCACATAGTCAAATGCAAGCTTTCCAGGATGTTATTGATGAATGCGGATTTATGGATTTGGGTTTCATTGGGCCGAATTTCACATAGAGCAAGCATTATAAAGATGGGCACTCAATATGGGAGAGACTTGACCATGGACTAGCTACTAATCAGTGGTTCATGAAGTTTCCTGGCACTCAGGTACATCATCTTCCTTGCCTTTCCTCGGATCATTGCCCCTTGCTAATCAATCCGACAGGTATTGAAATTCCTTCCTACAAGAAACCTTTTCGGTTCGAAGAGATATGGCTATCAGATAATCGTTGCGGAGAAGTAGTTGAAGCATCTTGGAGGTCTTGTGTTACAAGGGATCCAAATAGAGGAATTCTCGGAAAAATTGACAAGTGCGGCATTGACTTAGCATGGTGGAACTATAATGTGTTTGGTAATGTCCGTAGGGAATTGAGAAGGAAAAGGGAACAGCTTATTGAGGAGGAAGCCATGGCTGTGAGAATGGGCAGCAATATCCAAATAAAACAATTGAAGGAAGAGATTAATGTATTGATGGATAGAGAAGCTAGAATGTGGAATCAACGCTCTCGTATTCTTTGGTTGAAAAATGGAGATGGTAACACAAAATTTTTCCATACCCGGGCATCACACCGATTTAGGAAAAATGTAATCTTGGGAATTAATGATCCACTTGGTGATTGGAAGGTGGAGCCAAATGATATTGGGGAGGTTCTCATCAATTTTGACCGGCAGCTTTTCACCTCCTCTAATTTGACCCTACATGATGCTGTCCTAGACCAAATTCCACATGTAATTTCAGAGGAGATGAACAAGGAGCTGGTGTGCAAATTTGAGGAGTGGGAAGTAGTTCAAGCTTTGAAACAGATGGCACCTATGAAGACTCCCGGTCCTAATGGGATGCCCCCTTTGTTCTTCCAACATTTCTCTAGTCTATGATTGAAGGGGATGTCACACACTCAGTGTTATATTTGTTGAATTCAGGTACACTTCCACACCCAGTAAATCATACCTTCATCACCCTTATTCCAAAAAAGAAACACCCTTCTTTTTTGTCAGAATACCGACCCATAAGTTTATGCAATGTTCTTTACAAGATATTTTCTAAAGTTCTTGCAAATAGGCTAAAAAACTTCTCAATTCTGTCATTACTGAGCACCAATCAGCTTTTGCCAAAGGGCACCTCATTACTGATAATATCCTTATTGCCTTTGAAACATTGCACTGTATGAAAAATTATAATTCTAGCACAAATGGGTTCATGGCTTTGAAGCTTGACATGAGTGAAGCTTATGATAGGGTTGAATGGGTGTACTTGGAAATTTTGATGAGAAAAATGGGGTTTTGTGAACAATGGATAGGCCTAATCATGGTGTGTGTGAAAACAGTCACTTATTCTATATTAGTGAATGGAGAACCGAAAGGCTTGATTCATCCTTCAAGGGGTCTTAGGCAAGGGGATCCCTTATCTCCTTTCCTTTTCCTCTTGTGCACTAAGGGTCTACATGGCCTTATTAAAAATGCAGCTAGCAAAGGCGATATCAACGGGTTTAGTTTGTGTAGAAATGGACCCAAGCTAACCCATTTGTTTTTTTTGCAAATGATAGCCTTTTGTTTTGTAGGGCAAACTCCACAAAATGCAGCAAGGTGATGGACTTGTTATCTGTGTGCGAAGATGTCTTAAGCAAAAAATAAATGGAGACAAAACAACTTTTTTCTTCAGCAAATCAGTAACTGAAGCTGATAGACAGATCATAAAAAGGGTCCTTGGGGTTTGTGAGATTCAACATTATGAAAAATATTTGGGGTTGCCATCTTTGACGGGAAAAGGAAAAAAGGCAAGTTTTAATTATATCAAAGAGAGAGTGTGGAGGAAATTGCAAGGATGGGAAGGAAAACTCATTTCCCAAGCTGGTAGAGAGGTTCTCATCAAAGCGGTGATCCAAGCCATTCCAACATATGCTATGGGTTGTTTTAAATTACCCATAGGACTGTGTAATGAAATTGAGGTGATGACAAGAAAGTTTTGGTGGGGACAAAGGGGAGACAAAAGAAAGATTCATTGGTTAAAATGGAGTGAGATGACCAAGTCCAAAAGTGAGGGCAGCATGGGCTTTCGTGACTTAGCTCTACACAATGACTCTCTCTTGGCCAAGCAAGCATGGCGTTTATTGCAAGATCAATCCTCATTATTTTACAAGGTCTTTATACCATGTTTTTTTCCTAATTGCTCTATCATGGAGGCGGAGGAATCTAGTCGTGGTTCATATGCTTGGAGGAGCATATTATATGGCCGTGATGTTATCAAACGTGGTGCTTGTTGGAGAATTGGTACAGGGCAGAAAGTTCAAATCTGGCAACACACTTGGCTGCCATCTAAACCTCCTATCCATGCCCTATCACTTGTCCTAGAGGGTTGGGAGGATACCACAGTAGATGTCCTCATAAATGAAGAGAACCGGACCTGGAATGATGAAGTTATAGCTGGTTTATTTGTACCTAAAGAAGCTGAGCTCATAAAGAGAATTCCTCTCTCAAAACACCCAACAGAGGATAAGTTGTACTTGCCGTGGACCCAAAATGGCCATTAATCTTGCAAGTCTGGATACCAGTTTTTGAAGATGGAAGAAGAAGAGGTTAGGCCTGAGGTAGCACAGAATGGTGAAAAGAATCTGTGGAGAAGCATCTGGGGTTTGCGGGTTCCAAACAAAGTAAAGAACTTTCTGTGGTGTGTCTGTCATGATGCCATTCCGACAAAATCAAACCTGAAGCGGAGACACATACTAATTGACTCACTGTGTGAACGGTGCTGGAAAGAAGATGAAACTGCCTTACTTGCGTTGTGGTCATGCAGCGAACTCAGCTCGATATGGTCTCTTTCACAATGGAGTTCAAGGAAAATTTCAGGTGTTACAAATTTCAAGGAGTTGCTGTCATAGATCCTCAACAATCAAAGCAACTCGGAGCTATTTGGGATGATAACTTGGGGGATTTGGAATCAACGAAATCAAGTTCGCAACCATCAACCTTGCTGCACTTCAGACTAGCTTGTACCGCAGGCAAAAGAAAGGCTGGATGAATTTTTGGCTGTGTTACCACCCGTACCTGCAGTAGAACCGAAACCACAAGCAGTATGGAAGCCTCCAGACGGAAGGTTGGTCAAAATAAACTTTGACAAAGCAATATTCAAGACTGAAAACAAAAGCGGGATCGGTGTTGTAGTACGAGACCACACAGGTGCTATCCTAGCATCCCTGGCTCAGAGCTTCTCCCCAACACTCACACCAGTGGAAATTGAAGTTGTTGCTATAGTACAGGGATTGGAATTTGGACTGGAAACAGGTTCAGTTGAAGCTATACTGGAAGGAGACTCAGAGCTGATCATGAATTCTTTAAAGTCAGGGGGTGGTACAATAGCTTCGGTGCAACCGCTTGTCTAGGATGCTATTATTTTTTCAAATGCTTACACAAAATTTCTATACTCTCACGGTAGAAGAGACGGCAATAAGTTAGCACATAATCTAGCTAGATATTCGATTAATGTTTCTAACTATGTTGCATGGATGGAGGAAGTTCCTCATTCTTTATTTTCTGTAGCTCAAGATGATTTGACCACTTTGGCAAATCAAGTTCAATAAAATCCCTACGTTCATTCTCAAAAAAAAAAAAAAAAAATGTATTTATTATTAGTTTGAAATGAACTTAATTATTGTTTCCAAATTAACTTACGAAATTTGTTTACTGTGAACAATAAGAAAAGATAAAAAGAAAAGAAGATATTTTACGTAGTGTTTTGATCGACAATAAGAGAACATAGCTTTTTGCAAAGGCCCACCTTCTCTTATCCCCATGTGATATTCTTAATCACTGTCTGTCTTGTTGTCACCGCTAGGCAATAGTGCATGAATCGATCTTGCTTTATTATTGATCATCAAATGGGCAGTGCTAAAGCCAGGTGATTTGAATATGGCCAAAAAGGGAAAAAAAATATAGTTATAAAGTGGAACATTTGTTTATTTGTTTATTTATTCTATTCTTTTTATATTTGTATTCTAATTTAAATTTAGATTCTAATAATAATAAATATATATAATTTTTTTTGACTTCTAAATAAAAAATTTGAACACCCTACACCAAAATTTTGTTTGAACCCAGCTGAAATAAGCTTAAATATAATTATCTTAATGCTACTCTTACAACATTTTCATAATAATTTTACAATAAAAGTTAAGTGATATGCTGTAATTGGTTTTTATCTAGACTTACAACTGATGTCACTTTTTTACATTCTTTTAACAACTCGCCACTTAGATTTTATTATGAAAATGCTGCATCAATAGCATTACTGTAAAAATTTCTACTTCATTAAATAAAATAAATAAATAAACTTGCTCTCCGAACTATTCCTAACTCCAACACTATTTTTGAAGGGAAGTTTCTCCTGGCAGCAAGGTTTTTTACAAGTAGAGTGTTGAATATTGAGGCCATCGCTCGCACGTTCAAAATATTGTGGCACACTAAGAAGGGCTTCGAAGCACACGATATGGGTGATCATCGTGTGTTGTTTATCTTCTCGGAGCAAAGCAATGTTGACAGAGTGCTTGCGGGAGAGCCGTGGTCATTTGACAAGAATTTGGTTGCTTTGAAGAGAATTGAACATCAAATAGAGCTGAAGGTGATAGGCCAAAAATGTATTGACCCATTGTGATTAATTAATTGATTAATTAGCCAAGTTTATCAATTAATCAAATTAACATACAATGTATGCGGCAGCACAAACAAATCACCAATTAAACTATGCAGCGGAGATTAAATTGACACAGTGATTTGTTTACGAATGGGGAAAACCTACACAGCAAAAACCCCACCGGGTGATTTTAAGGTCACCACTCTCGAGAACCACTATTATCAAAACAAGCGATTATAAGTAAAGGAATTTCAGTATCTTATACCAACCTACAGTTGAACCTTTACCCCAATACCCAATTGGACTTGTTTTGTAGTGACAATCTCTCATTTTCAATACATGGCTCCCAGTACGTGACTAACTAATTGCACGGATCTCAATACGTGACTTAATTACCAACTTGAGAAAGATGTTGGCTGCAAAGTTCTTCAATTCATCGCATGATGAAGATCAAGAATATCCTTGGTCACAAAACCCTACGGTGTACAAACACAACAGTTTCTTCAAGAAAAAAAATGAACTAGGGCATATGTCTCTGGTTCACAATATGCTTGTGAAAAACTTTTGCATTTAGTTGCATCAGCTGTGACGGCCCTTAAAACAATCCTTATATATGTTTAGAATTGTGAGAAAAGAAAGTCTAAACACGTACTCATGGATTGGATGAAAAATAGCTTGAAAAATTGAACTTCATAAACCTCAACAGATAAGGTATCTATCGAGCTAGCTGTCGAGTTTTGGGCTTCACAGCTTTTTAAAACTTGATAGATGCTAGCTGTCGAGCTTTAAAATCCTGTACTTTTTCACTTGATTCTTGGATAGACTTGCATGGCTTTAACACTTGAACTTGAAACCTTATTTCTTGAAGCATTAAACACATCCTAGATCTACAAATTACAAGTAAAGTGCGTTTTGTTAAAGAATTAGCCAATTACATAAAATATTGACATATGTTCCTAACATCAAATCATATATGTCCTAACAAAAGGGACTGAGTTTTGATAGTGCATGTTTTTGGATTCAGGTACATGATCTCTCTATCAGAAGCTTGAAGTTGTGAGTGGCACAAGACATTGTTTTGGTAGCAGGGGAAGTCGTAAACATGGGGGCAGCGAAGGAAGACTATGAAAGCAGTCACTTTGTGAGAGTTTGAGTGCGGATTGATATCACAAAGCTATTAGGTAGAGGTAGAAAGATCGAGCTGAGTAGCGAAGTGGAAGGTTGGGTAAGTTTCAAGTATGAGTGGTTGCCAAACCTCTGTTATTGGTGTGGTCGTCTTACTCACCAAGATAAGGACTGCTCGATATGGTTGTCAAGGAAGGGTTCATGGCAGGGTAGTGATCAACAATTTGGCTCGTGGTTACAAGCAATCACTCCGAACCTAGCCAAGAAAAGTGGCGCAGAAAGCCTTTCCAGTTTGAAGCAATGTGGATTTCAGATCCTGAGTGCAAGGAGGTGGTGGCAAGGGCTTAGGATTGTGCTCCTACTGGTACTCCCATGTTCGTGGTAGCCACTAAACTTAAACAGTGTAAGAAAAGGTTAAGACCTGGAGTTGAGTCCATTTTGGCAATGTGAAGCAATAGATAAAGTAAGCAAAGGATCAATTGTGGCATACTGAAGAGGTTTCGGTTAGGACTAGGGAGCATGAGGAGGCTATTAAGATTAAGAAGGATTTGAATGCACTTTATGATAAAGAGGAGAAGATGTGGCAACAAGGGTCCAGGGTTCAGTGGTTGAAGAACGGTGATCAAAACACCAAGTTTTTTCATGGGACTGCTACTCCAAAGAAGAGGAATAATTTTATTAAAGGGTTACGCGATGGGAATGGAGCTTGGCAGGAGGATGAGGAGGTTTTTTTGGCTACCATTACTGATTTTTATACTCATCTGTTTACTTCCTCAAATCCACAGGAGCTTGATAGGGTTTTGGATGGGGTCGATGCTGTGGTCACTGAGCCTATGAGAGCAGATCTGGTGAGGCCATTTAACAGTGAGGAGGTGGGAGTAGCAATCAAGAAAATGGCCCTGCTAAAAGCCTTTAGCCCAGATGGTATGCCGCCTCTATTTTACCAGACTAATTGGACTGATATCAGTATGGATGTTGCTCAGGCTGTTTTATCTTGTTTAAATTCAAGGTCTATCCTTGAATCTATTAACCATACCTTTATTACTTTGATTCCAAAAGTTTCTAATCCTGAGAGGATCTTAGATTTTTGGCCTATAAGTTTGTGCAATGTGATTTACAAGATTATCAGTAAGAAAATTGTTAATCGCCTTAAGCCCATTCTTAATTCCATTATATCTGAGACCCAGAGCGCTTATTGCTGATAGATTGATCACTAATAATATTTTAATTGCCTTTGAATCTTTGCATCATATGAAGACTAGTTGTACAGGAAAGAAAGGTTTTATGGCTATGAAATTAGATATGAGCAAGGCATATGACAGGATGGAATGGGTTTTTCTGGAAAAAATTCTTCTTAAGATGGGCTTTCTGTGTACTTGGGTAGCTTTGATTATGGAATGTATTACCACTGTCTCATATTCTATCCTTGTGAATGGGGAGCCAAAGGGTATGATAGTTCCATCTCGGGGGTTAAGACAAGGAGATCATCTTTCCTCTTAATTGTTCCTTTTCTATGCTTAAGGGTTGAATGCCCTCTTACGAGGTGCTACTATGAATGGCGAAATACAGGGTTTCTCACTTTGCAGAAATGGGCCTAAACTAACTCATCTATTTTTTGCAGATGATTGCTTAATCTTTTACAGGTCTACTTTAGATGAGTGCAATTAAATTCAAGAGCTTTTAGCTTATTATGAGATTGCGTTAGGCCAAGTGATTAATAAGGAGAAGACCACTCTTTATTTTAGCAGGAATACAGATGAAGCAACTCAAGAAGCCATCAAAGTGGCCCTAGATGTTTATGAGAAGTATTTAGGTTTGCCTTCGTTTGTTGGAAGGAATAGGACGGCGTGCTTTATTCAAATCAGGGAAAGAATATGGGGTCGTATGCAAGGGTGGAGGGAAAAGATGTTATCCCAAGTTGGCCGGGAGATTATGATTAAGTCCAATCTATCGCTATTTATTCGATGAGTGTGTTCAAGCTTTTAGTTTGTCTTTGTAAAGATATTGAAGCCATGGTTTGAAAATTTTGGTGGGGTCATGGTGGTGCGAAGAAAATTCTTTGGGTTAAATGGAGTTCTCTTTGTTCTTCAAAATCAATTGGTGGCATGGGGTTTCGGGATTTCCAAAAGTTTAATAATGCTTTGTTAGCCAAACAGGTGTGGCTTTTCATAATAGAGACTCCCTACTTTTTAAAGTTTTTAGTGCTAAGTATTTTCCGCATGGTAATATACTTGAGGTGGCTGTTCACCCTAAATGTTCTTATGCATGGCAAAGTATTCTTCAAGCATGAGGAGTCATTGAGAAAGGGGCTATTTGGAGGGTTGGTGATGGAAATTCGATTGATGTGTGGCGACATAGGTGGCTACCTGACCTTAATCACAGCAAGATTATCTCTCCAAGAGCTGATTCTTCAGTTCATCGGGTTTGTGATTTGTACTCCCCTGATACACGAGTTTGGGATTCAGGTCGTCTTGAAAGTTGTTTGATTCCATGGGAGGCAGACTTGGTAAGGAGGATTCAATTATGTGGAGATGGGGGAGAAGACACTCTAATCTGGCCTTTGACCAGTGATGGGGATTACAATGTTAAGAGTGCTTACTGTATGCTTGTCTCTGCTGATTCTAGTCTTCTGCCATGCTCATCTGTTTTGGGTAGCAATGGGTTGATTTGGAAGAAAATTTGGAAAATGAGGGTGCCTAATAAGATTCGGCACTTTATTTGGCGCACTGCTAAGGATGCTTTGCCCACGAAACAGAACTTAAAAGCTCGGCATATCCTTGTTGGCAAGGAATGTGATGGTTGTGGAGAGCACATGGAGTCGCTTATTCGTTGTTTACGGCTCTGTGATCAGGCGAGGTCGGTATGGATGTCGCTCTTGGATTTTCGTTCATTGGTTCAGAAGAAGTGCTAAACCTTCTATGAATTATATATTGGAGGAAGTTTTCAGTGTTGGGTCGAATAGGAGGGTAGCTATGTTCGCTATTGTGGCATGGTGTTTATGGCAGTGTTGTAACCGGATGTGGGAGCATCAGCCTTCTTGGCAGCTTCATGAACTGGGTGATCATGCTCGAAGGTTGGCTGATGAATTCTAGAATGTGAATCCTCAGGAGCATGGTGTGTCTATTCCTCGACCTATGGTCCTTTGGTCTCCTCCGCCTGATGATTGCTTCAAAGTAAATTTTGATGCCGCTTTTTGTGAGGAATTGGGTTTAGTAGGTATTGGTGTGGCTTGTTGAGATCATGCTGGGCAAGCTATTGCGGCAGTATGTCAAAATCTAGGTAAGGTGTAGTTAGCTGAGATGGCTGAAGCTTTGGCGGCTCGTAGGGCTGTGGTCTTTGCAAGGGAGATGAGTTTATTCAATATTATTGTAGAAGGCAACTGTCTTTCTGTTATTCAAACCTTGAAGCGTAATGGTCCTTGTCCTTTGTTATTTGGCCATATTATTGGTGAGACTAAAAGGCTTGGAATCGTTTTAAGATGCTGTATGTTCCAACATGTTAGGCGGGATAGGAATATATTAGCTCATAGTTTAGCTAAAAAAGTAGTTTTGTCTACAAATCTTAAGGTTTGGGTAGAAGATTTACCCGAGGATGTGGATGCTGTTTTCCAGTCGGATCTTCCTTGAGTTTTGTTTTTTGTTTTGCTTTGTTTTTGGTGTTTTTTTAAAATAAAATTTTGATTACCTTTTTCTGAAAAAAAAAAAAAAAAAAAAAAAAAAAAAAAAAAAAAAAAAAAAAAAAAAAAAAAAACTTCCTGAACAAAAAAAATTAAAGTCGCGCATCATCATAACATTACGTAAAATATCTTCTTTATGTACTACTGTTTTTTGGTAGTCACTTTTATGTACTGCTTGATTTCTTTATAGCTCTAGTATTCTTATACAATTTTCCTATAAATATCCACGTACTATAACCCAACAAACTCGCCAACACTAAGAATGTACTAGAAAAAACTCAACTCCATGACTCCTCTTCTTCTCTTACTCTTTTTTCTCGTCTCTCACTATAATCACTCTCATTCTCACTCTCACTCTACCTTTGACATTATCTTATACTCACATTCGCAATTTGTGTCAATGCAGGAGCACCAGCCAACCCACGGACAAAGGATGAAAGGAGACATAGGCCGAATTAAAGAAGAGAAAGCCCACACTTATGCAATGCTCGACCCAAAGAAGAAATGAGATGCAAAGAATGAAGACCCAAGAACTCATCCATGCCACAAGAATTAAACAAGCACCAAAGCATGCAGCAGAGTTAGACAAACCTGTAAGCAATGGCAAACACATGAACACCAGAAAAGCAATGGACTCATTTGGAAGTGGAGCATGCACACAAGGCTCAGACACCACCTACTTGTACCCAGCCAATACAGGGGAGGTGAGTCACGGGTTAGAGGTAAGAGAGGGTGTGGTCTAATAGTGGGGAGAAGGGGGAGCCTATTTTGGGGTTCCTACTTAAGCTCTTTTGGGGTAAATGTCCTACTGAGATGACATCCTAACCAAAAGAGGCAAACATGAGCTAAAATCACTAGGTGCATGCTATAGCGGTTGGTAAGAGAAAAGCCTAACCCTTATCCAGATGGGAGTGCCAAAGGAAGTAAAAAAACAAAACAAAACCACTTTTGTCTGGAATGAGGCATGGCATGGCCAACACAGTGTAGTGGTGGTGGTTGAGCAGTTGGCAAACTAGTGGATAGTCCTGAAAGGACACCTACAACAGGCCAAAAGTAGTTAAGGGGTAAAAATGGTAAATCTTATCACGACAGGCAGTATAAAAAGCCATGGATGTGCACTTTAAAGAACAACGAGAAACAGGGAGGGAAAGGGAACTACAACGGAAAAGAAAAAAAAAAACAAGGAAACCAAGAGTGAGGAAGAAAAATATGAGTGATAGGAGTAAAAGCATGCACCAATAGGCTACCCACTTCTCTCCCTCTCAATAGCCCACTCTCTAACAAGTTAAGAATCTGAGATCAAACCACTTAGGTCCATTTTCCAAAGTGATTAACTTCTATAGTAGGATTCCCTTCTGAGGTTACCCACATTGGAGATTGGTTCCCTTCTTGGACTTGAATCTGCCAAAGAGTCAATTCCATTCTTTTAGTAGACTAATCTTCTTTTCTTTTGCCATGGTTGGTCAAGGACTAACGTAACTTTTTTCTGCTATTAATCTATTCCTGCTGTAATCACGTTATCATATTTCTCCTTTGTGGAATTGTTCAAGCATTAACGTTGTTAGTAGAAAATATTTTAGTTGAAGTGTTTTAGTTATCTTGTTGTATTATGTTTTTCCTGCTATAACGTTTTGTAATAGTATTTCCTGTCGTGGGCACATGACACACTCAAGATTCCTACCGAGGCTCTAACTTGCGCACAAGTTGGCCTAAGATGTGTTTCAGTTAGGTCAGTCCCAACTTTCCTACCCTAGAATTATAGGGCCGTAGTACGGCAGGACCAATTCAACTCAAGACACAAAAAAAGGCCTATCACAACTATCCATATTTGTTATTTGAAAGTGTTTTAAATTTAGTAAATTTAAAAAAAAAAAAAAATTAAGGATTCATAATGCATTTTACATTCAATTATTACATAAGGCGAGATATTTTAAATCAACCTTGGGCTTACAAGCAATGTCGTCATGGGAGAACAAGAGCTCAAGTTGTAAAGGGTATAAAATGAGATGTTTACACTCCGCACAACAATCACCACTATCCACCACCTCAGTCCTTACTCCCAAGACTGAATCGGTCTCATCTCCACTCTCAAAAGCAAAACAAAAGAACTCCCATCTCTGCCACTCTACGATCTAGTGCCTAGGAAGGACCTGTGAAAGCGGGGACAAAGCCGTAGCGGTGGATGAACATGCGTTTAACAGAGGGTAAGCCACTTGGTCTTTTATGCTTTGTGTGCTTTGTGTTTGTGAGCTTGTAACAGAGAGGTCATTTAGGCATGCAAAACTAGTATAGACATGACAAAGGAGCAATCTATGGCACAGATTAGAAATAGAATGTATGTGCTGCGACTCTCTGTGATGGTGTGTGTTTTGTGTACAAGAATGGAAGTGTAAATACCACAGAGACAGAAATGGAAGATGGGTTTCGGGTATAATCTTCCTTTTTATGGTTTTTGAGTTGTTATTTACTCCGCTCTTGCTCCTCATTTCATTGTTGGTTGTTAGCACCGTTTTGTGGTAAACGCCCCCCCTGATGATCTTCCCTCAAACTCCTTTAGTCTAACGCTTATTTTGGCCCCCCTTGCCAGATTTTTTGATTAGTTTGCTTTTTTTAACCAAGAGTCAAGAGATAAGTGTTACAATTTATTTTGCTAAGAAAAGATAAGTTTGCATATTATTTGAAAAAAAAAAAAAAAAAAAAAAAAAGCAAACTGATAAATTAATTATGGACTCACGATAGTTTTTTTTCCTAATAATTATTAGAAGTCGTACGGCAGTTTTGGTGTTTTACAATAATTTAAAATCAGTATTTTTGAGGGAATCTCGGTTAGCTAATCCATGGGTTTACGGGTCAACAAGTTGCTATTGCTACAAAGTTTCAAAAGTTGGGAAATACACTTTGTTTTAAAGTCATGAAACAGGGGAGTTTCACGCTAGCTCCCTTAGCTCTCTGAAGTTTTGAATTTGAAGTGTCTAGAGGAATTCTTACTAGTTTTTAAGATGTGCTTAAAGTCGCATCATTTCCAAAGGTGATTTATAACTTTTGTTAGTTCTAACCAAAGTCATCTATAGCCAAGGTTCATTTTGACATTTTTTCAATTATAATTCAAAATCATGAACACGATTTCAGTTATGTGTTTTGTACACATAGTATGTAACTATTGCTGTTCTTTCCCCCCCCCCCCCCCCCCCTAAACTAAAATCCTAGCTCCACCACTGCTTTGGACCCCCGCTAATGGAGATATACATTGGTATAGAACAAGTTCCTTCAGAGATCTCTAGCCTATATGTGATTCGAACTTAGTCATAGGGATATAATATGACTATAGTCCTAACTTTTTAGCATATGAAATTTTTTAAAACATTGGTATTATTTTCAAGGTCCAATGAAAAAATTATTATATGATTGGTAATTACTTTCATCCATGTATTTATTAGTTTGAAATGAACTTAATTCTTGTTTCCAAACTTACGAAATTTGTTTACTGTGAACAATGATATTTTTATATGACTTTGAAATTTGTATTTTGGAATTTTACTAGTTGTATGTACCCTTGACAAAAGTTTCTATCTATTTCCCAGTATTCAGTTTATTTGAGATGAAGCAGCAGACATTATATTTTTAATTGATTTGAATATCTTGTTTTGAGGAAACGTGTTAACTCTTAATTACAACTTGAACCCTTCCACCTTGAACACCAAGTACTTATAATATGGAAATATATCAATAGATTTACAAAAATCTTCACGATTGATTATGTACTTGGTAGGTCAAATTTACAAACTATAGCATAGTTTTTTTTTTTTTTTTTTTTTTTTTTTTTTTTTTTTTGAGAAGAAACTATAGCATAGTTGATGGACAATATGAAAAAGATAAAAATAGAAGAAGATATTTTTCGTAGATGGACTATAAATGAAGATTGATATGACTGGGAACATTAGTGTCCCCACAAGTAACATTTTACTTTTGCTGTTGTACGGCAAAGCTGGCAGCTTATTGCAAAGGTCCACCTTGTGGGATCCTTCTCTTATCCCTTGTGATATTCGTAGTCGCATTCTCGTTGTCACTAAGGCATTAATGCATGAATCGATCTTGTTTTATTATCCATCATAACATTATGTAAAATGTCTTCTTTTATGTACTACTGTTTTTGGATAATCACTTTTATGCAGTCCAAGAAATCATGTGAATTTTTACTAGTGAATCTTGTAATTTCATAGACAAATTAATGCATTTTGTACTCATCCTTGCTTATCTTTAAGGAGTGAAAAACATATGGTAGGATCTCTAACTCATATCTAAGGAGTGAAAAACAAATACCTCTTACTCTGAAACTATGATAAACAACCAATGGTATCAAAATAGGAGATCTTGAGTTTGATAACTTTATATGTAGGACCTAAGATTCAGAAATAAAATTAGGACATTCACCCTGTAAATAACAACTCTTTAAGCCATGTTGTATGTATTTAATTTCAAATTTCAAATTTTAATTAAACATGCTTAAGAGAAAACCAATGAGACTCATATTAAAAAATGGCTAAGTAGTACAAGTAGAGGCCAACCCATCATATTAGGTGGGATTAGATGCCTAACATTATCCCAAGTTTTTACCCAATCTTGTTACTTAAACGATTAGTCTTCGCATTCCCACCCCCCCCCCCCCCCCCCCCCCGACGAGGGTCACGAGCACTACTTTCTCTTTTCCTTGTTTATCTACAACACACTTTCCCTTCTACCAACAACAACCCAACCATATATCAATTTAATGTTTTAAGTTTTAGTGTGAGAGAGCCTAAATAGGGATTTGGGTTTGGCTATTCTTATGGAAGGTGTTATTTCATTATGGAGGTACAAACACACTTTCTCTTTTCCTTGTTTATCTACAACACACTTTCTCTTCTGCCAACAACAACCCAACCATATATCAATTTAATGTTTTATGTTTGTACCTCCATAATGAAATAACCCCTTCCATAAGAATAGTGAAACCCAAATCCCTATTTAGGCTCTCTCACACTAAAACTTAACTCTTAATAGTGGGCCTCTCACAAACATGAAGGTCCACATCATGGCATTGACACCTTCCTTAAGGATGAGTGAACCCAAATCCCCATTTACACCCCTTGCAAGACCAAAAGTATCTCCAAATAAAATAGGCATCTCACAATCACAGATATGTGAACTTTACAAGTACAGACCCCACATCCTTGTGTGAGACCTACTCTATGAAACGAGTTACAACCTAGGGGATACTTTCACCTTTACAAGACTAAATTTTTTGTTATAAATTTGTTTCAATGGTTTATTTTACTTAAAAATAAAAGGCTAAATAAAAGTATAATTATCCTTAGACAAGATAAAGTTCTAAGAAAAAAACAACTGTACTTTTTTCTATTAGGATGAAATAAAGAGATCTTTACGAGCAAGTAAACCCGTTAGTGGTTCAATCTTCAATCCTAAAAAAAAAATAACAATCTCCTTTCAGGTAAGTAGACCTATTAGTGGTTCAGACCTTTTAAAACTTTTAGTTGTTGTGAGCAAAATCAGCATGTTTGTACATCTTGTGGACCTGGAAAATGTTCTCAAGCAGATGTTGGAGCTACATGGAGAGGCCGTGGCTTGATATCTCTACCCCGCATGTATGTCAAAAACTGTCCAGGTAGCTCTTCCAATAGAGCCTGAACCACAGAAATCTGTCCAACTGTATAGACCATAACTAATTTATTAGATGAAACAGAGTAGCTCATTTAAAAAATAAAAATAAAATACAAGAAGTACAACAAAATGAACAAATAAGGAAATCAACAATTCCAATTGATAAAACAGATAATAGAACAAATAAGGAAATCATCAAATTCCAATTGATAAAACAGATAAGAGGCTCAAATGGATGATAAAAAACATCAAGAAGTAAGATACATAGAAATCAGCTTGCTGAGTATGCATTCACACTAGATTGAAACCATGACCCCATTTTCTACCTATAACATGTCCAATGGGTACTGGAAAAAGGTGGTTGCAAAGTGTATTAGACTGTTAACAACAATATAGACAAATACAGGATCAAGACAGCAGTGACAACGACAATCCATGGAACGTCTTTGTTTAATACATTTTCAAAGTTCACATATGAGTAAGCAGTCATCTAAAGCTTTTTTGCTAGGGGAATTCAAACCCATACTTGCCCACTATCCCAAGCATACGGAGGGAGAAAGTGTCATTTGGTCCAAAATTTATTGGCTACAACAAATCTTCTAAAACTTTGACCCACAAATTTAGCATGCTTTTAGGACATATTACCAACAGGGAGAAACTTGTGAATGCACAATTACCGTTAGTGGATGCTTTTAGATGTAATAACAAAAGTTTTGTTGAGACAAACAAGTGTCATTGTGTACTCACTATGTACTTCTCGCATTGGAACAAATTGTACAATGTCACGTGTTGCCACACGACTTGTAGAGCTCTCTAATCGTCTTCCATTGTCAGCATCAAGCACCTGCCAAAAATTAAGAAATATTACAGTCATTTAAGTGGAAATTCTAAAAGCTAAATATCCACCATTCATTGCACAAAATAATTGAAATAAAGCAATCAAAAGAGTCTAACAGCTAAAAGGCCATTATATTAGGAAAACAAGAGTATACCTCCATTTGCGTAAAATCAGCACCTCCCACTCCTACTATGAGAATTGATAGTGGAAGATCAGATGCCCTGACCAAAGCGTCTTTTGTTTCTTGTAGGTCTGTAAGGACTCCATCCTACAAAAATGACATTTTATTTAATTAAAAAATGAAAATTGATGGAAAGAGAGATTAAATAAAGTAACATTTTTATTCGAGAGCTTCGTGTATACATCCTTGTACATAAAACCTCTCCTTTTCAATGAAAGTTGTAATTTATAATAAATAAAATCAACTAAAGTAGACATTCTCTAATTTTTCTTTTCCTTTTATTAACCATGTTATTAAAACTTCTTGTTCCCTTTGGGTCTCTCTATAGCCTAGAGCACGTAGAAGCCTCAAGCTTGTTGTTTGCCTACGAGATTCTAACCTTTCCGGGTTTGGTCAGTCACTATGGTATGGGTTTTTTTTTTTTTTTTTTTTTTTTTTTTTTCGAGTCCTTCTCTGCGTCTGGGGTATTTTATTCTTGTGGATAGTTTTCTTCTGGTGTTATTTGATGGAATCAGAATTGGAGGAAATGTGGAAGATGTTCCGTTATTGCAACAGGAGGGGGGGTGAAGTGGTGGTTAGATCAAAGGAAGTGGTTTACTCCTAGAAGCAAGCTCAATTTGATTTGCTAGCAAAACTTCAGATCAATAAGGATTACACTAAGGAAGCTTTTAAAGCTACTGTCAGACGTTTGTGGCCATTTTTGAGAAGGAGAATGACATGGAGGAGATTATAGCTAAAGGCCCCTAGTCTTTTAATAAACGTCTCATCCTTTCTGAAAAGGTTCCAGAAACTATGACATCTTCTTCTACATCCTGATACATCCCAGTGATGTGAAATTCCACAATGCTTAGTTTTAAATTCGTGTTTTTAATATTCAAACCAGATATTGGCTGCAAGCAATAGCACTGAGGCAAAAAATCCAAGGCTTTGCACGACATAATCTTCATTCCCGATGTGAAACCACAATGCCAAACAATCGGGAGGTGGACAAAGATGCAATTTTTTCTGGGGATGATTTGGAACTGGTTTTGCCAATGACTAAGTTGAACCTGCTGGATACACACAAAGCTATGGTCCCAACAGCACAGGTAATGGTCCACCAGTTTTTTCAGGATGACAAGGGTACAATGGCTTCGGAGGTTGATCCCTACACTCATGGGGATACAGCTCATCTGATTTGAAAGTAAGACCACCTAATTCAAATTCAAACCTTGTAACTGACTCAGAGAAGTGTATCGATAAAGATAAGATGGGAATTTTTGGATAAGTTAACTTTACAAGAGAGTTGTGATACGGGTAGAGATAATGATAAGACTTTTGTAGTGGATTGGGGTCGGTCCATAACTTTACAAAATTTGGAACTAGCTGATGGGAATTGGATTGCCTCATCAAAAGTAACTAATATAGAAGATGAAAATTGTGAGATGTATGTTGTTGATAACGTTCCAAACTCAAATTGGTATTGACAAAGATGATCCAGTGACTTCAAAAAAGAGATTTGTGAAGGTATGTAATAGAAAAGCTCAAATTTCCACTATTAAGGCTGTTCTTCAACCTTACTACCCTCCATGAAACTTCTTAGGCTAAGTTGTCCTCTAGAATTGCTTGGATTTTAGAGGTTATTTCCATTATTTATTAAAACTTTCGTACTACATCTTTTTTGTTAGTGTTCCTCTAGAATGTAATTGTGCTGCTCTATCTCTTGCTAGTGTTGCAAAAGAGAATGAGTCGGCCTCTATTTGGTTAGAACATGCCCATTTTTCTCTTTCCCATTATACAATGTGAATTTCAATAAATAAAGTCTACTATCATTTCCTTTGGAAAAAAAAAAAAAAAAAGTAGACGTTCTCTTTACCGTAATAATGAGCAAAACAAAGTACTTGTTGCTGTTGTAGGAGATGGACTGGCCAGCAATTTGTGCAGCTTTGTTGATCACTTGGCCAAATAAAGTGGGTCCTGCCAGAGCAACATTATGTAGAGCACTTGAATAAGCAGCCATAATTCCCTCAACTCCTTCAACCTATTGATAAATAAAAGAAATTAAATAATTCATCCCAAAAAAAAAAACTTGCGGTTACTTAAAGAATTTAATGTAGTGTTCAGAATCTTATCAACTTTTACTCGATAGTCGTTTACTTACAACACATGAGAGATGCATCTTATGGTACCATCAATCATTTTCTAAGATATCTAATCCTCTGGTTATGATGCAAAACATATGATGTTCAAAAGTGTATTAGGTGATAACTCAATCCATTTAATTTACATCACGGGCCTCTGAACTTCCTCAAATCTTTTGAGGACAAAACTCAGTATTTGGGGTTTTTGAATGTGTTGTTAGTTGTAAGTGGGGTTTTGAACTTAAAAAAAATAAAAAAATAAATAAAAAAAAGGATTGGTTGAAAACGATGGTGATGTAGAAAACGGGAAATCCTAAGCAAACAATCTATTAAAAGTAGTAAAAGGAGAGAGAGAGAGAGAGAGAGAGGCGTGTGTGCAGTATAAAGAAGATAAATATTTTCAAACAATATGACAGCCAGATTCTTCAAAGATTAAGCAAACCAAAGCATTATAAAGTCAGTTCCTCTCACCTCAAAGGCACCTGCACTTCCATTCAAGTTAAAACAATGCGATGTGGTCCCATCACATGTTCTTCCTCCAAAGCCCCAAGCAGGAAAATGCCTATCAGAATCATAAAACTGAATGACCTCCCCAACCTCCAATATAGCCTGCAAGTTTAATTTGCTTCATCAATCAATGACGATTTCTTTGAAGTATATGCTAACAGAAGACCCCCTAACAAAAATTTCAGAAATACAAAACTTACTTTATACAAATGTCACTTTCTAAGACATGTTCCACATATGGTTTTTTCTCTATTATATAGCTCTTACATGTTCTGCATTAAGGATTTTTTTTTTTTTTTTTTTGGAAAAATAGATAGTGAGAGGGTGAGGATGAGGGTGAGCTTTGAACCATAGATATGAAGCACCATAAAGGGAGCCATTACCACTAAGCAATTACCTAAATGCTTATGTTCTGCTTTAGTTAGGAGTAAACGCACCAGCAAGCGAAGTTTGATATGTAAAACAATTAGCTTGATCATATTAAGTCATGGCAGACATAAAAGACAACAATTTACAAACATTTGCATTGACCAATTCAATTTAAAAGCTAAGTTTTCTTATTCTAAAAGCAATTTTCCAAGTTGTTTTGTGCCTCAAGAACCCATACAAGATTAAAACTGCATAGGGAAAGAGATGCCATTCAGTCCAAGGATCTCTTGCACCTAATGTTTAGAAAAATACAAACATACAAGTGCCAGAGAAAAGCAACCACCCTCTTGGGAGCACCAAAGGACACATCCTTACCCGTTGATAAGAATTCAACCGACCAGATGGATCAATGTAGTGTAAAGAATCTGGATTTTGAGGATTTCCATTTGAGGCTAAAAAATATAATGAATATTCAAAGTATAAATAAGTCATTAGCCAAAACATTTAAACTGAGGAAAAGAAAACCAAAAAAATCCACACATATAAAATAAAACTATATAACTCCTCTAGAATGTTAAATATTTTACCTGTAAAGTCAACAGCAACCATAAAGTTAAGCTCAAATCCACTAGAAATGTAATCCAGAAAGCTATACTGTTGCTTTTCACAAAATTGATCCACAAACAGCTGTCCCTTCAAAAGTTATATTGATCAATTAGAAAGAAAATCCAAATTTAAACACAAAGACTAAAAATATTTTATTTAAAAATAATAATAATAATAATTACAAGTATGAATAAGTACCTTATCATGACCACGATGAGAAGATGGTAAGGTGAGATTTGCACCACTTCTTTCTTTATGAAGTTTTTCCAGGTCTGCCACTGACTTTTGGAGCTTACTGATTATTTTAAGATCAATATCATCTTTTAGTAACAGAGACTAAATCGTGAAAACTGAAAACAAACAAAATGTGAAAAGTGAAAATAATACATAACAAATATGGACATCGATAAATTTAACTTACCCAATAAGCACATGATTGCCACTGCTATTGAAATCAAAGCACTCAATAATTAATGGGTTATCCTGTAGCAAGTCAAATTGCATATGCCAAGTGAATCTTCAATAATTATCAAAATAACAAAACATCCTATAATTATAAACCAAGAATTATAAATCGACAAGCTTACCTTATTTCCAAACTGTTGTACACTCAGGCATAGGGGTTTCCAAATTGGATTCAAATTGTTGTTCACCACTTCAGTCTTGAATATTGGAACAAAACCTCCAGTCTCAACGATTCTAGATATTCTTAAAAAAGGATCCTAAAATAAATGAAGAAATTTATAAAATAAACACAATTAAGAATATGTATGCTTAAGTAACATTAAACATTAAGGTATCTGCTTTGCAAATACATACACTTTTAGAGAATAGGTCCTTGTTATCCAAGTGGGAACAATGGACTATCATCTCAACACAACTCCTCGAAGCAACTGTTTCCTCTGCATGGATAGTGAGTGCCCCAAAGTTACTCAAGCCCGTATGCCCATTTTTGATATGGAGATTTAGGGTTAAACTCCGAGTTTGGTTAGTCACTACCTGCCATGAGAATAGACATAAAGAATAGGAGGAAAAACAAATACCAAAGTTTTAGTATATGGAAACCAAATTACTCTAAAAGAATTAAGCCACTAATTACATTTGAAATGTATTTTTTAACTGCATTAGTGGTGGTCTAAAATACGATGCTCAAAATCTTAAAATAACATTAACATAGTGAAGTAGCTCTCCGAATTTTCATTCTGCCTTTGAAATTTTTAAGAATATACTGAAAATTAAAACAACTTTATACTCAAATTTCACCAGCTTGAGGCATGTACATTATATAATTTCAATGAGCCCAATTGAAGACAAAGGGATATACCTCTGATAGAATACAAGTGGCCTCTCCAAGAAATTCTTGATCCTTCAATTTTAGCATCTGCAAGGCAACAAAAATAAATTTTCAAACAAAAAACTTCATCATCAACTAAATTTGTTAGATTATTTTGGATGAGGTGATAACAAATTAAAATTTATATAATCCTTTTTAAGTTGTTGCCTTATTTTCTCATATCTGTATATGATTAAATTGTAACAATCTTTAAAAGTATCTATCAATTCATAATGGATATGGTTAACCAACCAAATTTGACTTTTTTTGTGTAATTGCTCCTAGTAAATAGCATTTCTAGCGCGATAAAATATGCATTCCATGCTTGGTACAAATTACCATAATTACAACCATGGATTTAACAACTATTAAAAAAAATATAAACATCACAAATATTACTTGGAGGGCTTCAAATTGAGTTTCAACTAAATTGTCCCCTACTTTCATTTTTTTTTTTTTTTTTGATGAATTACTTTCATTTCTTATTTGTTATATAACCTCTTTACTGTATCAAAGACAAATTGGCACCAACAACAAATCCAATTTAATTATTTTGAAAGTAGTAAATGCAACACACACACACACACAAAAATCATTTCATAATAATTTTGAGCAAGTGCTTTCCCATACAATTATACCATGCACAGTCGCATCTATGCCTATTGTCAAATTGACTTTCGCTGAGATTGTCTAAGATATATAACACATTTGGTATCAAATATTCGTTTATAATTGTTCACTAATAACTTTTGTTTCCACTTCAATGTTTTTTAACATGGATTGACAATTTAGTGTTTAGCATACCCGCAAAAATATAGTGTGATCTTGTGAATACACATTTCTTACATTAAAACTCAAAAATGTGGTTAAAAGTTTTATCTTGCAAATTGCATTATTCAGAGCTTGAAGATTGGCAGAGATGCTGCAAGAAAACTTAGCATGTACACTTTTATGTATGTAATTTATTAACAAAGAAAAATAATTGAACAAACACAACCTAAATAACATGAATTACAGTAATGGATATTAAAGTGCAGAAATTGATATATATACCTTCACAGGTATATTATGATATTTTGTATCCACATCATACACATGAAATCTGGAGCCAAAAAAAAAAAGGCAAACATGAGCCAACTAGTCAATTTAAAACATCACCTATAGCAAATCAAGATATAACTAAACAAAGATAAGTACTTAAAGCAATTTGTAAAGCTTACACCAATGGTTGCACGATCTCGAATTGGAATGCAACTGTAACTTTTTCTATCCATGCAGGATTCAAACTATTCAGTACAACCTCAGTGCGACCTAACTCCTCTAGTTTACCATCTATTTTCTTTGCATACACCACAGCCATGGGATCACTCTGAATGAAATAAAGTATATATTAGCAAAAACCATAGTAAGACCATGGCATGCATGCATGTCATACGAGCACATAAAAAAACTACTAAGGATTGTCAAACTTAAGACCTTTAGATATATGAGAACATTTATTAGAAACAGCAAACCTCCTTAAGTATGGGATCATCCCCATAAGAAAATGTCATTTGAGAGAGGTGATTGCTAGGCAGCCAAATTTTTTTTTGTTTTTGTTTTTTTTTTTTTTTTTGGAGAGGCCAAATTCCAAACTTGAGCCCACAAATTATAGTTAACTTCCATGTGTTATTTAGTAATAGGAACTGTACCCACTGCTAAAAACTCCCAATCTAGCAATAGCCATTTGTTTTAAAGCATTTTGCATGTGTTATTTAGTATGGCATATCCTTACTAGCTTAGGTTGAATGGTAGACTACAAATAAGATAAAACCATTTCTCGCTTTGGTAGGTGAGTTGTTGTCTTTGATTATCAAAAGATGAAACAAGTTGGCTTGAAAGGTGTATGTAATGTGTCTTTCTTTTACTTATAGGTGATAGGTTTCTATTTCTTGTTTCCTTAGTTTTGAATACTAGTATTGGTTGGTATTTCATTCTATATAAGGACTCCCATCATTTGCAAGGGTACAAAAATGCAAGTGAAATAAGAAACAAAAGAGGAAGTGAACAGTGGTATGGTGCATGTAGCAAATGAAGACTTATTACATAGTATTTGATAAGATACATTATTCCTAATTGCAAAATTTATTATTCTAAAAAACTTCCACTATGAAAAATCTCAACAAAGTGTGATTCAAATCATTACTTCTCAAACCTAGTCGAGTATAGGAAATATGAAGGGCAAATGAAGACAAATTGACTCAAACATCACACTAAAACAAGAGGAGGGTGCACAATGTTTGGATGAGCTTATTTTGGTTGACAAATTTAAAAAAAAATAAATAAATAGGTTATGTAAAATTACAATTGAATACAAAAAAGAGTGAAGTTTTAAAAGGTTGTACATAAACTGATGGTAATAATATGCTGGCATTATAAAGTAAAAACAAAAAGGCCCTAGTAAATTACCAAAATATTTAGCACATTGGGAAATTATCACATAACCCTATAATTATCTTACTATCAAATAATGTTATCTATAGAGATGAATACCTTTGAAGTGATATCACGATCAAGCAAGTTAGATGCTGATAGAGATAACTGCAGCATAGAATTGAAACACAAAAATGCATAAATACATAATGAGAAATCACAAAGGGCTAACATATAGAATAATATGAAAAGAAAAGACAAAACAAAAGAGCCATTGACATAAATTGAATATCAATTCCAATGTCAAAATACACAATACTAATGATCCTATCTTGAGTTAAATTATAACAAGATGCATGATTGATTAGGAGCATTATAAAATGTCACTCATATATGGTGAAGGGGTGAACCAACACACTATGTGATGTCCATTAGTTGGAGATAGAATAAAGGTACTTCAATACAAGCAAATGAATATAGATATACAATATTACACACAACAAACTTTTGGAATCAATGCTTTTTTCTGATGCTCCATCTTTGAACTGGCACCACAAAATGCGAATCTTGCTAATGTTCCCCTTGGGGGAGCATTTTGTAGTGCAACTTTAAAAAGAATTCAGGTAGGCTCATTGATGTGGACCTAAGGTAGAAACATAGTAACTCAACCATATAAAGAACTTGCAGACACCAACATCTTCAAAAAAATTAACATGCATGAAAAAGATCTGTTGCTGTGAAGCAACAGAACACAATGGAAACCTAACTACACTATCTATTCTCAAATTATTAGAAATTGTTCATAGATGATATGCCAAAGTGCAGTACATAATGGATCACCATGTTAATAGCATTTCTCTGGCTTGCATGCCCTAGCCATAGTGCAATACATAAACTCCAAGCTTGACAAGAACACACGTTTGGTATACTATAACAGTGATTACATTGTAATAGGAATAACCATTACAAGGAATAAAAGTAGATGAAATGTAATGATTATTCATATTCATCAGTTTGGTGATAACATAGGAATAGAACTGTGGGATGGCATCATATTAGAAAATTTTCCTAAAGTACCCTTTTTAAAATGAATTATATATTTACACTTTTTGTGAATCTTGCTTTCCTTCTTTTTTTTTTTTTTTTTTTTTTAGTAATTTCTGAATCTTGCTCAACATTCTATTATCTATGACTGTAAAAAGAATATAGAATTAATATTATTGTTTATTGTCAAACTTAATATTTTTATAAATATAAAATTAAACAAACAAAAAAGAAGAAGATAATATCTCCATGTCACATGTTCGCACCAAAGAAAGAGGGGGAGAGTGTGTTGCTTTTTTGGGAATAGTTGATTGGTGCTAGCATTCTTCCTAGTTGAAATGGAGAATTAAAAGAAATTTAAAACAATGAATTTTCAAGAAATTGAAAACAATAAAACCTCATGAAGTGCGATTTTGGTAGAACAATGGGAAAAGGGGGGAAAAATGCTTATCGATCAAGACTCAAGAAGGAAACCATGCAAAACAATGGTAGAGAGAAAGAGGAAATGGGGAAAGGAAACATGGCTATTAGTGAGGAAGAGCACAGTGACTTGGAGCTTTTTGGGAAATTTATATTTCATAATTATTAAGTAGGTTAAGGAATAGCAATTACACTTATTTTGGTAAGGAATAATTATTCTTTGTTTTAAAGAATAGTCATTCCAAATGAATAACTATTCCTTGTAATAAAAACACACCCAAGCAATTGAATGATTATTCCTAATGAATAGCTATTCTATTACAGAATCTATTACAGTGTACCAAACGTGTCCTAAGGTAAAACACCATTGAAATAAGAAAAATTCCCTCCACTATGCGATGATAATTAATTAGATTTGTCTTTGTACAACACAAAACACACAAATGATATTATTATTATTATTTCTTTGTTAGGTCCAATAGTGAACATTCCAAAAATATTTTATGACTGAGTTACATGCCACGCATTTATTTGAGTGACAATGATAGCAATAAATTAGTATCATTAGAGAACTTTTCCAGAACAAGAAATATTTCACTTATAAGAATAACCATATTTATGTTATTCTTTTTCTCAATACTATTGTTTTCAAAGCAACATCCAATGTAATAAATTAATAATCAGGTAACATGTATCTAATTCGTGAATCATATTGTTCTCGTTAAAAATCAGGTAACATGTATATAATTCATGAGTCAAAAAATTCTCATGACAAAATCAGAGACTGAGTTCTCCAACAAGAATACAGTGTAGTTCTCTCCCAAAGATTTGTCATCCTCCTAAGTATGAAACTCTCAGCCAAAGAAATCCCCAGGATGCAACCTCCACTACATGTCAAAGCAGTGTCTCATGTTCTAATTCACTGTGGAATTAAATAAACCATCATTCAAGATATTCGAGTCAAAAGTATTGTATATTAAAATTTCAGTCCACCTATAATTTGTAGGAAATTGAAAACAATCTCAAGCCCTGTAAATCTTGTCCCTTCAGTATCGAAATTCTAATAGCAATTACCATAGATAATAATCTAATAACATACTATACTAACTTGTTCTATTGGTTTATTTTGCTTAAAAAAAAAAAAAAAGCATGATCCTAATCCTATCTAAATAAAAAAGTGTACCTTCTCTTTTAGGTTTTTTTCCCCTTAAAAGCAAGCTAGACCAAAATACACATTAAAAACTGTTCTTCTTTTTATCTGAAAATCTTATTACACACTCGCTATCGCTATTGCACACTTGGTACACATTTTTTCATGATTTTAACCCAGGTTAAAATCAAAAACACGATTACAGTCCATGTGGCAAAGTGTGTTCTACTAAGCAGTACACTAAACATTAAAATTGACACAGTTATTACAAACACAATAAGCACTAGTAAATCTAACTAACATTTAAAATAAAAAAATAAAAAAAGAGCAAGTAAAATAAATAATTCAGGGAATTAACTAAATTAGACTGACTCTGACACAGTGTGGGATACAGAATAAAGAATAACACAATTGGTACACATACACATCAAATATTGATATAATACCTCAATTTGAGTGAATAGAGGTTGAAGGCCACGGGACCTGTAGAAGAAGTCAACGGCGTCGTTGTGACCACCATCGTTGGCACTAGTGGGCCTCTGTTGGGCCCCACCCACGGCCTGCTTTCCTCCCTCCAAATCTGAAAAGCAATTTCCCATTCTCTCTCTCTCTCTTCTGTGAAACCCTAAAAAGTAAAAACTTAAACTATTCTAATTCTCTTTTTCTTTTTCTTTTTTCTCTCTCTGAGACTCTGAGTCTATAAAAATTCAAGAGCAATTTCATGTCACGCAGCCCCTGTGTGTCACAATAAATAGGTGAAATATTTCACGCGTTTGGAGGATACGGATTCTGATTTCTGCTTGTTATGGAAATTTGGTTGGAAATTTACTGTTTGATTGGAAATTTGGAAATTTAAAGGGAATTCCAGGAAAAGGAGTTTTGGTTTGTGTAGTAGTAGTCTTTAGTTGAATATATACTAGTAATAGTTGTAGAGTATTCAATTTATTCACAGGGTCTTATTTCGCACGCTGAAATCAACAACGCGTGTTTTTAAAATAGAAATTATGAAGTTGACTCTTCATCCTTGATTTCTATTTATGGGAGAAGCGTATGCTGTTGGAATTTGAAATTGCGAAATACTTTTTCTCAACAAAAAACAAGAATTCACGAGAAAGGCGAGAGATATAAATACTAATATAAATGGAAGGGAGAAGAATTTTTTTTTTTTTTTTTTTAAATATAAAAGGAATAGAAAATGAAGAGAAATTGCTAAGAAAGAACTTTGGTAAAATCCATTAAAGTATTCAATCTCATCACACTCACCTCTTGCACCATTTTGATTGGTAAAAATATTGAGCAGTTTCAATCGTGAACGGAATATAAGTTTGAATACCCTTTTTTTACTTTGTAGTATGATGACAGAATTGGTTTGGGAAATATTTTGTTAAATATAATTAAGTGTGTTGATGGTTTTTTATATTTCACATAAAGTGGTATTAAAATTTTTTAAAAATAATTTGTTAATAATTGTTTTGAAAAGCATTTGCATCAGTCTCAACAAACTAGTCTATGATTAAAAATATACTAAAACCCCCCACAAAAAACCCACGCATCAGTTTCAACAAACTACCATTTATTCTCTCTCTCATGAATTGATCAACATCAATCGGTGGTTGGTTATGGTGGATGTGGTGGTTGGCTGGGTTTTCATCAACGTTGATGGGTGGTTGCATGAGGTTTTGGGTCTTTGTAGGGTGGATGTTGGGAAGTAGTTGTTGGGTTTTGTTCTATTTCCTTCTCTCTTATCTCTCTCCCATGCACAAATTGACGAAGATGGGGTACCATGTTGGTTTGTCGTAGCTTGGGTTTGATATGATTTGTTCATTAACGGTGGTGGATGGGTTTCAACTGTGGCTGGTGATTTCTAGGTTTGGTGCTTGAAGGTGGGTTTCACAGTTTCGCCTATGACTGGGTGGGTGGTGCTCAGAGGTGCAAGCTTGGAGTTGGCTTTGACCCATGTACCGCTTAAGATACCGGCCTATATCGGACAATACCGGCCGTACCGGAGTATACCGGACGTTTCGGCCGGAAAAGAGAAATTCGGCCGGTACAAAAACTAAAAGGAAAAATAGAAGAAATGCATGATTTGAACAAACCCCAGTGCAGCAAGTTGCCACCACATTGACATTGCCGATTAGATCTTCTTCTTCCTTTTTTTTTTTTTTCTTCTTCTCGTCTGTTGTTCTTCTCCACTGCTCTGATTTCTTCTCTTTTTCGCTGATTTCTTCTCCACTGCTATGTGGTTTCTCTTTCTTTGTTTTGTACTATCTTATTTGAAATTTCCTAAGCCCTTTTACACGTAACTAGCCTTGGAAAAGTTGGAAACTTACGTTTTTTTAATAAAAGATGGGCTGAATGGCTCAGCCTTTACTTCTTTTTCAGTTTTGAGCCCACGTTATGTGATGCATTAATTGCATCACATCAATAAAACCTTTTAGTTTTTTTTTTTTTTTTTTTTTTTAAGTAGCAACTTTTTAGTTTTATTTGTATGCATTAAATAATTAAGTTTTCTGTTTTTATATTGTATTTTTTTTTCTAATGCGATAAAATTTAAAATAAAATTTTCACCTTTTTTTAAGGGATGTGGAAAAAACTAAATATATATTAAATGTGTGTCAATTTAGATGGAAAAAGTTAAACTATTTTGTGATAAACCACAATTGAAAAGTAAAATTTTACCAATTTTATATTCAATGGGATTTGTGATAGATCATAAATGAATCACAGGTGGTTCATTAACAAGTGCTGGCCGACACCTTTTAACAAAGTCCTTTTTTTTTTTTGTATGTAATGAACAATTGAAATAATGTTTTATAGTAAACAAAGAATTTTGAAGTAATATTTTATGGTAAATAGAGATTTTGTGTGTGTGTGTGTCTATATATATATATATATATATATTAAATATATAAAATAGTAGTAAACCCAAAATGGTACACCGGTATTGATCGATACTCGAAATATATCGTACTGCTGACCAAACCAGTGCAACCTCTTATACGGTATTGACTTCCTTACTCTAAAATAGCTAAAGATATATGGTAAGTGCATTAAATTGCCACACCACTTCCACCTAACCATTTGACATCATTGACTAAATAGTTAGATAAGAAAATTTGAAAGACACAAATTTGAAAGCACATAGTTGTAGTGCATTAGCAATGAATAAACCAAAGACACAGGAAAAAAGAAGGAGGAGGAGGAGGAGGAGGAGAATAAAGAAATTGTAGTGGCAGCTACAATGGAGAGGAATGGGATCTAGATTAGAAAAGGGTATAGAAGGAAAAAAATTAGAAATATTTGGAGCATAGATCTCAGTCATTAAGCACTAAGTTAGTGAGTCACAGACCCATTTTTCTCATCTTCTTCTTCCTTTTCTTTTTCGTTTTTCTTGTTGTTTATACTGATCCGAAACCTGTTTACTGGCTGAAATGCCCGGAATATCCCGAAATGACCGGAACAGACTAGTACGACCCGGTATCTGAGGCGGTACGAATCACAGCAATTTCTGTACCGATGATGGTTCTAGTATGAAAAATTCTGACCATACCCACCGGTATGGTACGGTACGGAATTGACAACCTTGGTCATCACATGTTCATCTTTCTTTCTTTTTCTTTTTTTTTTCTTTTTTTTTTTCATTCCTTCACTTTTTGCTTATGGTAAATATTGTAACTTATTAGTATTATTTGTTTTCTTAGTATGTAATGAACAATTAAACTTTCTATTTTTTATATTTTTTTTCTTTTAATTGTTGCTAAAGTCTAAAACTATGAATAATTTGTTCTAAAACGGTAAACTTTTATATTTATTATAATATATATATATATATATTTATATATTTATAAATATAAAAAATAACGATAAAATTGAAATGGTACACCGGTATTGACCGGTACTAAAATATACCACTCCACTGGTCAAACCGATACAGTTTCAAGTACGAGATTGACTCCCTTGATTTGATGTGTTGTTGGTGGGTATAAAAAAGAAGTAGAAAAATAAATATTGAGGCTGATGTATGTGTCTATTTATTAAAATAGTAAAAGTAGAGCTTTTGGGGTTAGTTTAGCTAAAATTTTGGAAAGACAATGTGAATGCTCTAAGGATACCCATTAATGGAACATTTTATTTTTCTAAGAAAAAAATTAATGTTAAGATACTATAAAAAATTTGTTTATTTAAAATGTATTTATTGTACTGTTAATGTCCCATACTATTTATTTTTTTTTCTTTTTTTTTTTGGATAAGTAAAGGGCTGTCTAGTATAGCAGTATAGGGATGATAATGGAGATAGGGAAGGTGCCAGGACCCAAGTGTAGGCGGATGGATGCCACCCCAATTCTTTTTCTTTTTCTTTTTTAATTATTAAAATTATATATATTTTCTAATGCATTTTGGAATCAATAATTTTAATTTTGTTTGATGCTTCAAATAAAAGTTTTCAAAAATATTTTCTTATTATTCATTTTCTAATAAATTTAATAGTCATATTTTAGTGTCAAAAGTCTTATAATTTAACAATATAACATGGTCTCTTTTATTAGAAGTACCCTGATTTGAATTTCTCCCAGTGATCTTATAACTATTTAATTATTCCAAAAGAAAAGTCTTAGCAAGATAGCATTAGAGGAATTTGGACCAGAAAGGCCAGGTCTTTTTATTCTTTTCTTTGTTTTTTTTTTAAATTTTTTTTAAGGGAAACAGAGCTAAGTCAGCCTTCTTCTTCTTCTTTTTTTTGTTTTTTTTGTTTTTTTTTTTAAGCCAAGTCTTTTTTCTTTTTCATTTTTACTTTTTTTTCTTTTTTTTTTTTTTTTTTTCGAGAAGGTTTAAGCCAAGTCAGTTGAGTGGACAAGTAATACAACAATTAAAGTTAACATATTTTTCCCTTTTCTCTTCTCTGAAGTCATTCTATATCATTTACTCCAGCAACTACGTACGAGGAGTCGAGATCCATATTTCAATATAATAGTGTGTTATATTACACATTCCAAAGCCTTAAAAAAAAAAAAAAAAAAAAAAAAAAGGTCCTGTTAACGATTGTCCTTAAGGCACTTGTTAACAATCCATTTCAGGAAAATTTTGACATCACTTTTATGGGAAATAAAAAAAGCTGTCAAAACATTAATTGTTTTTTTTTTCCCATAAAAATTTTCTTTAATTGGATTCTTAATCAGTGCCCTAAGGGCACTTGTTAGCATTTCCCTAAAAAAATAACAACCAACGTTATAATTAAGTTTTAAAATCTGAGGTTGATTGCTAAGTTTATTGATCATCGTTCATAAATTCTAATAGCTGAGAAGAAGCAAGGAGAGAAAAGTGTCAATTCTTCTTATAGTTGGGTTTAATTTGAGGGTTTCATCGTGTAAAGTTAGAACAAAAAATTTTTATGAAAAAATTTGGCATAGCCATGAAGCTTACGTATGTGTGAGGTATAAAAAAAACTTGCTATGATGCAGGCTTTGTTAAATTCATAAGAAATGCATGGCTATTTAGCAAGGAATTTCAGAGAGCAACGTAGAAGTAGAGGCGACGGCAAAGAAAGTTGTGACTAATTTTGTTGATCGAGGCAACTAAGACATTAGCACTTAAATAAATACAGAGAAAGAATTGTGGAACGCGTTCAGGGAGGTATGTGAAGGTGAAGCAAAAATTACTGTCCCCTTCAAAAATAAAATATCATATATTTATTGAATAGTTGTATAGATTGTATATTGTACAGTGCTCGTTACTTGTAGTTTTGTATATAGAAGTAAACTACAATAGCATAACAGTAGCATAGCTTAATTGGTCATGAAACGGTTGTCGTTTATAGTGTATAGTGTTAGTTACAAGTTAGTTACAGGATCATTACACGTGTTCAATTTGTACTGGTTGGTTGATACTCTGTTCTCACTATATAAAGAACAGAGTATGGTAAGCTGAGTAATTAATTCATTCTTTACACAAGTTTCAAATTGTTCTATTTCTCTATTTCTCTCTCAGTGAGTTTACGTTCCTCCATTGATGAATCTCTCGGAGCTTGTGTGAAGTTCAACATGGTATCAGAGCATGAACTAGTTCAGAGATCATTGTATTCTGGTATTCTCTGATTCTTCCTAGTTCAATTCCTCATTGTGTTTCTGTTGATTCTTGAAATTAAGATCGTCATTTTCTAGGTCTTGATTTCTTGATCTTGATCTTGATTCATAATTGAAATTGAAATCTCCAATCTTAGGGTTTCAATTTTTTTTTCTTCTCTTTCCGATTCTAGGATTGTTTTCATTCCAAATTTACAACTTTCTGTTGTAATTTCATCAAGATTGTGAATTACATCTTGACTTGTTTTACCTTCATCCCATAGAATCCGTGTCTTGTTTCTTGAAGGATTCTAGAGAAAATTAATCCTTGATTTTCTTTTGATTGGGACTTTGTATCTTCATCATTTTCTTTGATAATACTGTGCTAAGTATGACTGAGAGTACCTCTAGTGCTACTGCCTCCACTGTCCAGCCTTGGGAAAACACATCCAGTCCCTATTTTTTATCTACTGGAGATAATCCAGGTGTTTCTTTGGTGATTCAACCCCTCACTGAAGAAAACTATAACACTTGGAGTAGGGCCATTCTCATCTCTTTGGATGCTAAAACCAAGTTGGGTTTCATTGATGGTTCTATCCCTAAACCTCAATCTGTTGATCACCCATACTACAGAGCTTGGTGTAAATGCAATAGTACTGTCCTAGCCTGGTTGTTTAATTCTGTTTCCAAAGATTTGCAATCAAGTATAGTCTATTTCAAGACTGCCAGAGATGTATGGCTAGACTTACAATATAGGTTTGGCCAAGGAAATGGACCTACAATTTTTGACTTAAGAAAAGAGATGAGTTCTTTGACACAAGAAGACTTAACCATCAATGCATACTATGCAAAATTCAAGGGACTTTGGGATGAATTCTCAAATTATAGGACATGTACATGTGGTCATCAAGCTGAGGTCTGTACTATGTCTTTTCTGATGGGGCTGAATGAGACATATGCAGCTGTTAGAGGCCAAATTCTCCTTATGGAACCTTTGCCTCACCTGAACAACGTGTTTTCTCTTTTACTTCAAGATGAGAAGCAGAGAAAAGTGGGTGCTGGGAAGAAAGTCTTGGCTGATACATCAGCAGCTCTAGCAGCTTTTGGGTCCAAATCTGGTAACACCAAGAATTTTACTAAGGTCAAGAATGGCAGACCACAATGTACTCATTGTGGAGCCATGGGGCATGTAGTTGACAGGTGTTACAAGCTGCATGGATATCCACCTGGTTATAAATTCAAGAACAAGGGTAGTCAACCTCCTTTTGCAAACAATGTCATTGCCAATGAAGATCATGCTAGTGAACCTGTCACACTCACCAAAGTCCAATATCAGCAATTGATTGGATTGTTGAATTCTCAATGTCACTTTGGCACTCAAGCACCACCAGAGACATGTTTGGACAATGCTCACCAAGCTGCCACCATCATTACTCAACCTTTCTTAGATGTTCAAGCCCAAACCGTATCAGGTATTTGTTTTTCTCCTTCTCTTGAACATTCAGTCTTTTCTTCTAGTGTCAATACATCCCATATCAGTCCATATGACTGGATTCTTGATAGTGGTGCAACAAACCACATGATTCATTCTATTCATCTCTTCACTTCTATTACTTCTTCTGTTCAGATTTCAGTTAGACTTCCTAATGGTGATATGGTTAAGGTGACTCATATTGGAACTGTCAAAATTTCAGCCACTTTAACTTTAGAACATGTCCTTTGTATTCCTAGTTTTTCTTTCAACCTTATTTCTATCAGTAAGCTGACCCAAAACCCTTCTTGCTGCTGCATTTTCCTTTCTCATTATTGTTTTCTTCAGGACTTACTGCATTGGAAGATGATTGGGTTGGGTAAGAGAAATGGAGGACTATATACCTTGCAGTGCACTGATTCATTCACCTTACCAGATTTTATTTCAAAGATCTTATCCAGATTACCTTCTTTTCTTTGTAATAAAAGTGTCAACGTATGTAATCTTGACTCTTCTCAATCTGTTGATACTTCAAATGATGTTTTTAGATTGTGGCATTATAGATTGGGCCACCCATCTTCACAAAGACTAGCTTTGTTGAAACATACTGTACCTGATTTGATTTCTTGCAATAATAACAATTCCTTTGATTGTTTTGTCTGCCCTTTAGCTAAACAACACAAATTGCCTTTTCCTAAGTCCACAAGTGTTTCTTTATCTTGTTTTGATTTGATCCATGCTGATATTTGGGGACCCTATTCTCTTCCTTCATTGAATGGCTCAAGGTATTTTCTTACTTTGGTTGATGATCATAGTAGATGTACTTGGGTTTATTTAATGAAACTTAAATCTGAAGCTTCATCCTTGATTCAAACCTTTTTTCAAATGATCCTTACCCAATTCAAGGTGTCCATTAAGGTGATTAGGAGTGACAATGGTCCTGAGTTTGCTCTTTCTTCATTTTATGCTTCCAATGGTATCCTACATCAGCTGTCTTGTGTTGAAACACCACAACAAAATGCTGTTGTTGAAAGAAAACATCAGCATTTGTTGAATGTTGCTAGGGCCTTAAGATTCCATGCAAATTTACCTTTAAAATTCTGGGGGGATTGTGTTCTTACAGCCACATACCTTATCAACAGACTTCCTAGTCCTCTTCTAGGTAATCTTACTCCTTATCAAAAACTTTTGGGTCATTCTCCATCATACCAGCATCTTAAATCCTTTGGTTGTCTATGTTATGCCTCTACTTTAACTAGGAATAGATCCAAGTTTGATCCTAGAGCAAAGGCCTGCATCTTTCTTGGCTATCCTTTTGGAACCAAAGGGTATAAGTTGTATGATTTGTCCACTAAAACTGTCTTTCTTTCTAGAGATGTCATCTTCAAAGAATCTGTCTTTCCCTTCAAACATTGGCTGCCTAAATCTGTTCCCAGCTCTTCTTCCATTTCTCACAACATGTTTCCATCTCAACCTTCACTTCCTGAATCCATTCCTTCTGTTTCTGCTGAATTTTCTCTTCCTTTCAATCCCATTGACACTGCTGTACCTCCTGATGAATTTCCAGACCTGGTTCATCCTGACTTAGACACTTCTCTATCTGTTCCTCCTGCTCCACCTGATCACTCCAATCTTGCTGCTCCTTCCCTTGATTTACCTATTGTTAGAAGGTCCACTCGGTCTCATAAACCTCCCTCATATCTTCATGACTATCACTGCAACTTAGCCTCCACTACCATTCTTGATCACCATTGCAATTTGGTTTCAGCTTCACTCTTACCCTCCTATGATTCCATTGACAGCCCAGGTATTCTCTATCCACTTTCTTCTACTCTCTCTTATTCTAAATTGTCTACTGCCCATAAAGCCTTCTCTGTTGCCTTGTCCATTGCCAAAGAACCCACTTCCTATGCTGAAGCTTTACCTGATCCCTTGTGGCAAGCTGCCATGAAGTCTGAAATTGTTGCCCTTCAGGCTAATCAAACTTGGGTCATGACCAAACTGCCTCCTGGTAAGGTGCCTATTGGGTGCAAGTGGGTATACAAGATTAAGCTTAAAGCTGATGGTTCTATAGAGAGGTACAAGGCTAGACTGGTTGCTAAGGGCTTTACTCAAACCGAGGGAGTTGATTATTATGAAACCTTCTCTCCTGTGGTGAAGTTTGTAACAGTTAGAACTCTCTTGGCTGTGGCTGCTGTGTATGGTTGGCATTTGTCTCAGCTAGATGTCAATAATGCTTTTTTGCATGGGGAGTTGAATGAGGAGGTGTATATGGTTCCTCCTCCTGGATTTGGCAGCAAGGGGGAGGTGTGCAAACTCACCAAGTCACTTTATGGCTTGAAGCAAGCAAGTAGGCAGTGGTTTGCCAAGCTCTCATCCACTCTCCTTGATCATGGTTTTCTCCAATCTAAGTCAGACTATTCTGTCTTCACTAAAGTCAGCAAGGGTTCAATTCTCATCTTGCTAGTCTATGTGGATGACATTCTAATAGCTAGCAACAATGTGGAAGCAGTCAATACTTTCAAGGTTTTTCTAGATGACAAGTTCAAGCTCAAAGATCTTGGTACCTTGAAGTATTTCTTGGGTCTTGAGGTTGCAAGGACTGAAAAGGGCATTAGCTTGTGTCAAAGGAAATTTGTTTTGGAACTGCTTTCTGATACAGGTCTACTAGCATGCAAGCCTGCTAATGTGCCCATGGATCAATCAGCTAAGTTTAGAAGCTCAGTGGGAGAAGGTGTTCCAGATCCATCTTTATATAGAAGAATTATAGGCAAACTCCTGTATTTGACTCTAACCAGGCCTGATATCTGCTACTCAGTGCATAAACTGAGTCAGTTTATGAGTTCTCCTAAGATTCCACATCTCCAAGCAGCATATAAGGTATTGAAGTATCTTAAGAAGACACTAGGACAGGGCTTATTTCTCTCAGCCAGTTTTGAATTGAGATTAAAAGCTTATTGTGATGCTGACTGGGCAGCTTGTCCAGATACCAGAAGGTCAGTTTCAGGCTTCTGTGTCTTCCTAGGTGATTCCCTCATATCCTGGAAATGCAAGAAGCAGCAAGTGGTGTCCAGATCATCTGCAGAATCAGAGTATCGAGCAATGGCTACTGTCACAAGTGAAGTTGTTTGGTTGTTGGCCTTGCTTAAAACCTTTGGTTTAGATCACAATCAGCCAGCCTCTCTGTACTGTGATAGCAAAGCAGCCTTGTACATTGCTGCAAATCCAGTATTCCATGAGCGCACAAAGCACATAGAGGTTGACTGCCACTTTATTCGAAGTAAGCTTCAAGATGGATTGATCAAGACATTTCATGTTCCTACTAGACACCAGATTGCTGACTGCTTCACGAAGGCACTTGGATACAAACAATTTTACTTCCTTTTATCCAAGATGAACATAATCAACATTTATAGTTCATCTTGAGGGGGAGTATTGAATAGTTGTATAGATTGTATATTGTACAGTGCTCGTTACTTGTAGTTTTGTATATAGAAGTAAACTACAATAGCATAACAGTAGCATAGCTTAATTGGTCATGAAACGGTTGTCGTTTATAGTGTATAGTGTTAGTTACAAGTTAGTTACAGGATCATTACACGTGTTCAATTTGTACTGGTTGGTTGATACTCTGTTCTCACTATATAAAGAACAGAGTATGGTAAGCTGAGTAATTAATTCATTCTTTACACAAGTTTCAGATTGTTCTATTTCTCTATTTCTCTCTCAGTGAGTTTACGTTCCTCCATTGATGAATCTCTCGGAGCTTGTGTGAAGTTCAACAATATTTACTAGGAAAAAGAAAAAGAAAAAAAAAAGATAACAAATATTTATAATTAGATAAAGGGGAGAGATAGGGAATAAAAATAAATAGCATTTGGATAGCAATGGATTTTTCAACTACTCATTTTGTTGTGAAGTGTACTTTTTAGTAAATTATTATTATTATTATTATCATCATCATTATAGTAGGTAGAAAGTGGAGGAAAGATATGTAGGGTTCGATCCGCATATATGGGGGAACTATAATAATGCCAATACTATTTAGTTATAACTTAAACCCCTATTACATGTAGTAAGTTGGTGTATTATCTCATTGTCTTTAAAAAAAAATCATTTTATTATTATAAGTGTGTCCTAATCTCATATGTTAGATATAAGGATCATCCACAAAATAAACAAGTATCATTATCGATAAAAGAATCTATAAAAGCACCAAAATAAGCAAAATGACCAATTATTGCATGAATAAAGTTTGGTTTCAAACTAATTTAAAGCTATCTTTTTTTAACTCATTACGTGACAATTTATAAGATTCTATCTATGTGTATTATTTATATAAGATTCTACTATGTTTCTTGATTGACACTTTTTTCATAAAGAATTGTATAAATGTAAAATTAATAAATATTAGTTTAATTTATACGTAGCTCACTTATAGTGATCCACCATCAAATTACATAAAATATCAATGCTATTTCCATAATATTTCTTTCACAAATTATGAAGAAATCTCAATCTCATGTTTGTTGAGATTTGTATTCTCAAAATTTATATATATATATATATATATATATGTATGTATGTATGTGAGAAAGAAAGAGATATATCTGTAAATACAATGTTGCAATGTTCAAATGTTTGTAAGTTGTAACTATAATGTTATAATTAAGTTATAATGTCATAACATTATAACATTATAACTATAATGTTATAATGTTATAAAAAAAAAAAATGATGTTACAATTAAGTGGTTTTATATCTATAATTTTTTATTATAAAATGTCTATAATTATTAAGTGACATGAAAGATATAACAACATAATATGAATTTATGATGACATCTACGATCCCAAATAACAAATTATTATCTACTAGTTTTAAAAGAGAATTTTTCTATTAAAAAAATACAACTTAAGATATAATTTTTTTTAAAAAAATAATAATAATTGTAATACAAGTCCAATACAGGCAGCTATTTTGTCAGAGTTATATTAATATTTTGCAAGTGCCAGATAATTTCTGAAGTTGGCTTTGTCTCCACTTCTCTGGTTTTCTTTGAATTGAAAATATAATAGAATTACGTTTTTGGAAAACGATTCCTTCCAATTGGTTTTGTCACCACATATATAATATAATAAGAAGAAGAAGAAGAAGAAGTTCTTTTTGAAGTATATTGGGTTCCAACTCATTCAATTTGTTAAGAATATAAAGTGTGAGAAAGATTGAATAGTCTGTATATTGATGTGTATGAAATAATGTACAATAGAGAGCCTTATATAGGCTAGATATGTGTGCAGTACAAGTAAAAGGAGTAAACTACAAGTACAGTATGCTGGGCTAAGCCCAATGGGCTAAACTAGTCTAAGCTATACACTAACATCCCCCCTCAAACTCAAGGTGGCAAGGAGGAAGCCAACTGGAGTTTGGATATAAGATCTTGAAGACGACCAGGCGGGTGAGTTTTGGTAAAGATATCAGCAGGCTGGTCAGCAGAGGAGATGGAGAATAACTGGAGATTCCCTTTCTTAAGATGCTGGCGAGTGATGTGGCAGTCGATCTCAATATGCTTAGTGCGTTCATGGAAGACATCATTATGAGCAATGTAGATAGCACTACGATTGTCACAATAAAGAGGAGTGGCAGTGGGCTGTGGAGCATCCATGTCAGCCAAGAGCCAGCGAAGCCAAACAAGCTCACAAGTGGTGTCGGCAAGGGCACGATACTCAGCCTCAGTACTAGAACGGGAAACCACATCCTGCTTCTTGCTGCACCACGAGACCAGAGAAGTACCTAACAGGAAACAGAAACCTGTGATAGAGCATCAATCAGTCGGATCACCTGCCCAGTCAGCATCTGAATAGGCATGAAGCTCGAGAGAAGATCGAGAGGAGTAATGCAGACCATGATAAAGTGTGCCTTTGACATATCGGAGAATCCGAAGAACAGTAGCATAGTGGACAGAACGAGGTGCATCCATGAACTTACTAACCATACCCACAGCATGTGAAATATCTGGACGAGTAGCAGTGAGATAGATCAAACTGCCAACCAACTGACGATAGCGAGTAGCATCGGATATAGGTTCACCGTCCAAGGGTGTGAGCTTTGCATTGTATTCCAAAGGAGTGGAAACAGTCTTGTTATCAGTGACACCGGCTTTAGAGAGAATATCAGAAGCATATTTAGCCTGGGAAAGATAGTATCCATTAGAGGATGAGGTAACCTCAAGCCCAAGAAAATAGCTGAGAGTGCCCAAATCTTTCATCTCAAAATGCTGACTAAGGAAGTTCTGAAGAGAACGGATACCTGCAGAATCATCTCCAGTAATAATCATATCATCAACATAAAGAAGAATAAGAGTGATACCAGTAGAGGATCTTCGAACAAAGAGAGCAGTGTCATGAGGACTCGAAGTGAAACCCTGCTGAGCAACAACTGAGCTAAACTTTTCAAACCAAGCTCGAGGAGCCTGCTTAAGGCCATAAAGAGCACGGCGAAGGCGGCAAACTTGATTGCCTGAGTGTGGATAGCCAGGGGGTGGTTACATGTACACTTCTTCATGGAGGTCTCCATTGAGGAAAGCATTCTTCACATCCATTTGATAAAGAGGCCAATGGCGAACAGCAGCCACAGCAATGAGACATCTAACAGATGTAAGACGAGCAACAGGAGCAAATGTTTCCTCATAGTCAATACCATACTCCTGAGTAAAGCCCTTGGCAACTAGGCGAGCCTTGTATCGTTCAACAGATCCATCAGCCTTGGTCTTGATCTTGTAAACCCACCTACAACCTACTACAGACTGACCAGGAGGCAAATCAACCATATCCCACGTGTGATTCTTATGAAGGGCATCTAGTTCTTCATTCATAGCTTGCTGCCAAAGAGGGTCAGTATGAGCCTCACGATAGGTGTGAGGTTCATAGAGAGTGGCAAGAGCAAAAGAGCAATGATAATCAGTGAGATAAGGGGGAGGAATGCTTACCCGAGTGGAACGACGAAGTTCAGGACCAATAGAAGACTCAGGAGAGGGTGGTGCCACAGGATCCAAGACAGGCGGGTCATATGCCGGAGATAGAACCGGAGATGAGTCGTCTGGAGAGGCAGTCGATGCTGAAGAATCCTCCACAAGTTCAGGATAGAGAGGGAGGAAAAGATCAGTAAAAATGGGAGACTCTGAGGAAGAAGATGTAGGAAACTGCTGAAGACTCGTGAAAGGACGATGTTCCCAAAACTCAACATGACGGGAGACACGAAGGCGATGAGAAATGGGATCATAGCAGCGAAACCCTTTTTGAGACACACCATAACCAAGGAAACAACAGAGACGAGTACGAGGTTGGAGCTTTGTTCGTTCATGAGGAGGAAGAGAGACAAAGCAAGCACAACCAAAAACCCGAAGAGAGGAGTAGTTAGGAGTTTGACCATAGAGAAGCTCAAATGGTGATTTGTTGTGTGTAGTCGGTGAAGGAATACGATTAATAGTGTGCACAGCAGTGAGTGCGGCCTCACCCCAAAATCGCTCAGGAAGAGAGGCAGAAATGAGAAGGGTGCGGACAACATCAAGAATGTGACGATGTTTTCGTTCTGCACGACCATTTTGTTGAGAGGTATAAGGACAAGACCGCTGAGGAAGAGTACCATGTCTGTCTAAAAAGGATAGGAAAGATTTATCATTATATTCTTGAGCATTATCTGATCGAAAGACTTTAACGGTGCGATTGAACTGTGTTTCAATCATTTTATGAAATGTTTGGTAAATAGACACAAGTTCAGACCTATGGTGAAGCAGATAAATCCAAGTATACCGAGAAAAATCATCCACAAATATGACAAAATATTTAGATCCCCCCTCAGTGGGAACAGGTGCAGGACCCCAAATATCAAAATGTATAAGATCAAAAGGAGCAGAAGAAAAGGAGTCACTTTTATTAAATGGCAATTTAGTTTGTTTACCAAAATGACAGGAAGTACAATCAAATTTTGAAAACTGAACTGAACCTAAATGACCTTGAGAAGCTAACAATTGAAGACGAGATAAGGATGGATGACCAAGACGAGCATGCCATAGATCAGGTGAGGAGGTGGCAGTGGTAGCAGCTGCAGAAACAACTTGTGAAGGAATCTTCAAGTCATGAACCTTAAACATGCGACCAACCTTACGGCCTGTCCCAAGCACTTGACCCGTCCGGGGATCCTGCACATCCACACCATGATTAGTAAATAGAAGATCTACGCCTAATTCGCAAAGTTGACCAACAGAAAGCAAATTGAGGGTTAACTTTGGAATATGAAAAGTGTCACTAAGGGATAAACAAGGAGAAGAGATTGTTCCTTTATGACTAACAGGCATAGGAGTTCCATCAGCAGTGTAAATGGTGATTGGATGTTCTAAGGGTGCCTTATCAGAAAATTGGGATTCATCAGGAGTCATATGGTTACAACATGCAGTATCAAAAAACCAAGGTTGTTTACCTGAGGTGACAGAAAGGGCAGTGGAAGTGCGGGATAAAACCTGTTGAACAACTGCCTCAATATCAGCCGTAGTAAGTGAGGAAGCCAAAGATGGACCTGTAGGAACCGATGGATCTGAAGGACATACAGCAGCTGCCTGAGGAAGAGAAGCTTTATTCTGTTCTTGCACAAATTTCTGTAGCTTACGACAAACAGAGATGTCATGGCCTTTGGCACGGCAAAACTTGCAGTGAGCACCTTTGGAAGACTGAGAGGTGGGACGCCCGGAGTTTATTCGCGGAGGAGCAGTGAATGCAACAATAGGAGGCTGTGGTGAGGGTGTAGCCAAGACATGATCAGATGATGTCATGTGATAAGTGGGCCGACGATTCTCCTCAGAAATGAGCTCCTTTACTGCAGCATCAAGAGAAGGAGTAGGAGACCGGCTAAGTAGAGAAGCCCTAGTAGGCTCAAAATCCTCACGTAAACCCATCATGAAGTGCATAAATCTACGGCGATCCCGATATTTGACAAAGAGCTCAATGTCCTTAGAACACACCAGTGGAGGATCTGCAGCAGAGAGTTGTTCCCACATAGTAGAAGTCTGAGAATAAAAATCAGAAATAGACTGACCTGTCTCTTGGCGCATTTGATAAAGCTTTGATTCAATGTGAAACTCCAAGCTTGAATCATTAGTGCAGTTATAACGATCGACCAAAAATTTCCAAGCAGCCTCAGCAGTTTCAAGACGAGGAAGAAGATTATGAATGGAGGGAATAGAGGTATTGATAAACCAAGATAAGATCTTACTCTGAATACTCTCCCATTCTTCTAGACGTTCTTCATAATCATCTGTTGTAACAGCAGTCTTGGAAGACTCTTCAGCAGCTGTGGCTTTGGACTTAGGGTTTGGTACTGGCTTAGGAATTGAACCAGTCACATATCTCCACAGTTTACGACCCTTGAGAAAGACGGTCATATTCTGAGACCATGCATGATAGCTAGTAGGACCATCCAACATGATGGTGATAGGACGTATGATATCTCGTTCACTTTGTTGAGCCATAATGAAGAAAATGACCAAAAAGTGATATTTAGATACCTCAAATGCAGAAACGGAGTCCAAAATCAGAATCTACGCGAAAAACTGAGCAAGACAGGTCCTGTTGAAAAATTTTGACTTGGTCAACGGTCAACGGTCAAAGTCAACGGTCAAGTCTGGTCCAGTCAACGGCTGACGTGTGCTGACGTAGCAGGGTGACGTCACACTAGGGCTGACGTGGCAGTTCGCGAAACGGAGCTGGCGCGTGGGGCGCGTGTAAGCGCGTGTGGCGCGTGGAGAACTGCTGGTCTAGCGCGTGGGGGCGCGTGAGTGAGAGTGACGGCGCGTGGAGCGCGTGCTCGTGAGGTAGAAACTTCAGGCGGCGTGTGGGGGCGCGTGTGAAGTGTTTTCTGGCCGTTCTTGGTTGGGTTTTGCTCGGGATTGTCTGTTCTGTCACTCAATGCCTTTGCTTTGACAGTTGGATGAGCAGAACAATGAGATCCGAGATTTGCTGGGACTGTGGGCGTGACGGCGGTGACTCGCTTCTGACAGTGGCTACTGGATGAAAGCGAGGGCAGCGGAAGAACGCCGGAGATGTCCACAGGAACCAAGAAGTCAGAGGATTGGCTCTGATACCATGTTAAGAATATAAAGTGTGAGAAAGACTGAATAGTCTGTATATTGATGTGTATGAAATAATGTACAATAGAGAGCCTTATATAGGCTAGATATGTGTGCAGTACAAGTAAAAGGAGTAAACTACAAGTACAGTATACTGGGCTAAGCCCAATGGGCTAAACTAGTCTAAGCTATACACTAACACAATTAATGAATTTTTGTCAAGATTCTTGTAATTCGATTGGTTGGCTCATCTATGTTCATGACATCTCTAGGGTCCAAAATCTTCCCTTTTCTATTATAACTATTGAATTATCCAAAAATATATATATATATATATATAGACAAATTCTTTTACCCTTAAATAATACACTAAAAAACGATATTAAAATTTTGGCTTGGTAATAAATATTAATTATTATAAAACTAATGCATAAGCTCAAGTCATATAGTATCCATAAAATAATTGAAAAACATACAGTATCCATAAAATAAAAAAAATAAAAATAAAAAAGAGTAATGATAGTCACACACTCCTTAGTACACACTCACCATACATGTACTGCCACATGAATTAAAATGTGAAATTGTGAAATTGTGTGAATTCACAATTTTCAAAAAAAGGAAAAAAAGAAAAGAAAAAAAGAATGCACTTGGATCACATCTTGTATGGCAACAATAAAGTGCTAAATGTAATTGAGTATAGTGCTAAATGTACTATAGATTTTACTAAATTGACTTACAAACTAATATGTTACCGATTATAAAAAGTCAATTTAAGTGCCAAATCAATTTATAGTTTTATATGTAATAAAATTTGTAGTATGTTTCCGCATTTTTTTTATAAAGTTTGTAGGCGGCATTTTAGGTGCATCTTCAATAAACATTACCCAAGCTTTAGTTTGGGGTTTGAGCCGTCAGTCGTGAGTTGAGTGGGCTTACAAATATTCATAGTCAATGCAAATCAAACAATGACTTTTCTCCGCATATGTATACAGGAGAGCTTAGGCACCAGCAACAATGCACGTATCAATCACTCAGCCAAAAAAACAACAACAACAAAAAGGTTATACTCATATCAATTCAAACTATATAGCATGGTTAGGCATGAGTAATTTGCACGGGATGCTTATTACTTTTCGTTTTGTTTACCTAAAAGCAAGCCATATAAACAGTAGACAGAGCCAACTAAGCTTTTAATTGATATATATATATATATATATATATAAAATTAACTAATTAAGGTCCCCTTGTCCCTTGGGCTTTGTTCTACATCCATGATTTTATGAGTATTATAGCAATCTGAAAAGTTAAAGCACTTTTTATTTATAAAAGAAATCTTAAAAGGGTCAAAGTCTAAGTTCAACTATTGGAAGTACTAGGGTTGGAGCTCAATGCAAAAAGTGAAGCTTTCAAAACAACAAGAATGTTGTTATCCAATATTCATATGTAACAGCATTTTGTACATACTACGCCTTGGCTAGTTGGCTTTGCTTAAATGATCAAGATTCAAGAGGATCTTCAAGCAATTAATATAAGTTCCTTTTTTCTTTTCTTTTTTAATTAAAAAAATCATGTACTTTGTTTTCTTTCTTCACTTTGAAATCTTAGGTTTAATTTATTTTTATTTCTCTACTTTCTTTTCGTTCCTAGTTTAGAAGTAATTGCATGTCAAGATAGTGGAGATACAGAAATTAGAGTTACAAATGCGTGCACGTAGCCCTCCATTGTGTGTGCATCTTGAAGCATTGTGTCGTGTGTACACTGCTCTAGTCCCTACCAAAGCATATGCCTCAAAGAAACCCCAAATTTCTGCTTTCTTTCATTGGTTTTCTTTAAATAAAAGTGATTCACATGTGGTGCTAGTCAAGGTGATGTCTGAGCAACTTTGAACTCCAATTAGGGTTTTATAAATGAAGCCCTAAAATTAGGACACCCACCTCTAAGTGATTGATCTTTGAGCCTGTGGTTTATGTATTGAATCTCATATATATGTGTGTGTGTGTGAAAATTTTACATGCTTAGAAGGGAACCAACTTAGTGGGACCTTGTTAGAAAATGGCTAAGCAGTACAAGTGGAGGCTAGTCCTTTAAATCAGGTGTGCATAGTTGCTTAACACATTCCCAAGTTCGTATTCTAACTTCAAAAGACTTAAAGTTTGGTGATTTAACCTCTACATAGGTGTCAAAAGAACGGCTATTAGACCCAACTCAAGTGACGACTGATGACTAGCTCCCAACTTTGCTTACTAGGGATGGCCATAGGTAGGGTATGAGTAGGGTATACGCATACCCACCCAATTAATTTATCCATGGATAACCGATTACCTTACCCTATTAGCATCCATACTCAATTGTTACCCGGTTTATTTATCCATGGATATCCATACCTTACCCAAACCCAATTTTTATAAAATCACCAAATATGCTCAAAAACCACTAAAAAGACCAAAATATCCTCAAAATCTTTAAAATGAGCAAAATACCCATGAAACCTCTAAAATTGCCAAAATACCCTTGATATCTCTAAAATCACCAATTATGCTCAAAAACCACTAAAATGACCAAAATATCTTAAAATCTCTAAAATGATCAAAATACCCAAGAAATATCTAAACTGACCAAAATACACCCAAAATCATCAAATATGCTCAAAACCCACTTAAAAATACCAAAATACCCCCATAAACCTAAAAAATGACCAAAATACCCTTGAAACCTAAAAAATGACTAAAGTACCCACGAAACCTAAAAATGTCCAAAATACCCCTAAAATCCAAAAATTACCAAAATACCCCTTAAACCTAAAAAATGACCGAAATACCCCCTAAAACCTAAAAATTGACTAAAATACCCTCCATAAAACATAAAATTACCAAAATACCCTCTAAACCTAAAAAAATGACAATAATACCTCCAAAACCTAAAAACTAACTAGAATACCCCTCGAAACTTAAAAATTACCAAAATACCCCCAAAACCTAAAAATAAACGAAATAACCCTAAACCTAAAATATGAACGAAATATTCCTGAAACCTAAAAACTTACTAAAATACCCCCGAAACTTAAAAATTACCAAAATACCCCAGAAACCTAAAAATTGACCAAAATACCCCGTAAAATTGAAAAATGACCAAAATACCCCCAAAACCTATAAAATGACCAAAATACTCCCGAAATCTATAAAATGACAAAAATTCCCCTAAAACCTATATGATGGGAAAATACACCCTAAACCTAAAAAATGACCAAAATAGCCCTAAACTTTTAAAGTGACCAAATATGCCTAAAACCTTTAAAATGACCAAAAATAACCCCAAACCTCTAAAATTACCAAAAATATCTCAAAACCTATAAATTGACCAAAATAGCTCTAAACCTCTAAAACGACCAAATACCTCCTAGAAATATCTAAAATGACCAAAATACCCTTGAAACCTTTGAAGTGACCGAAATACCCCTAAACTTGTAAGATGACCAAAATACATCTGTGACCTCTTAAATTACCAAAATAGAGGTTTGGGGTATTTTGGATATTTCGAGGGTTTTTTCGTCAAATGAAAGGTTCTAAGAATATTTCAGTCATTTTGTAGGTTTTGAATGAATTTTGGTAATTTTTTAGGTTTTGGGGTTATTTTGATCATTTTTTAGATTCTAAGGGTATTTCAGTACTTTTTTAGATTATAGGGGCCTTTTGTCATTTTTTAGGTTTGGGGGGTATTTTGGTAAATTTTCATTTTCAGGGGTATTTTGGTCATTTTTTAGGTTTCAGGGGTATTTTGGTCAGTCTTTAGGTTTTGGGGGTGTTTCGGTCAATTTTTATGTTTTGGGGATATTTTGATAATTTTAAGTTTCTAGGGTATTTCAATTATTTTTTAGGTTTGGAGTGCATTTCGGCAATTTTAGAGGATTTTAGGAATACTTTGGTCACTTTCAAGTTTTAGGGGCAATTTGATAATTTTGATTATTGGGTAATTGGGTGAGTTGAGGTTTACCCATAATAATTTGGTTGAGTTGAGTTTGAGTTAGATCTAATTAGTTAAATGGGTAATAATGGGTAAAATATTTGGATAATAGATGAGCAGTGGAGCTTAAATTCCACTGATCTGGTCTTATGCTTCAGTTGTTACTAAACCAGATGGCTTTTGCAAATTGGCACTGGACAAACAAGTACAATGGAGTTTCATTTGCAACTCCACAGAGAGGACATGTTATGTCAATATCAGGCTTGAAGCTTTGAATTTTATCCTTTGTTGGCAATATATTTACGGCAACTCTCCATAGTATCATCTTGAACCTGTCATGTATTTTGGAAGCTTTTGAATCACTTGTCCAATTTCTTCCTATATGCTCAATTCTGTTCCAGTACACTGCTTTGACTGAATGTTTACCATTTGGAGTGTTGGCCCAATACCAAGTAGCTCTCTTGGTCTTACTGGAAGCCTTTGGATGGCCTTAGCTGATAGCTCATCAAATAAGGAATTTAGCTTCTCTTCATCCCAACCAAATTTATCTTGCCTAAGTAATTTAGATACTACAGGACAAGAGTTTCTGTTATCATGTGACTTAGACACTGGTTTAAAATTTGGTAGATCCGGGACCCACTCATCCTCCCATATTAGGGCCGGGTATTCTCCCAACAATGTATCATCTTGCAAGCTCAAGCTATGAGTGTAGCTTTAGCAGTCCCTAAGCTCTTCCATGACCAAGACGCATTTTTCACAGGTTCAGCCCAAAGCCAATTTCCTCTTACTCTGTATTTTGCTTTTAGAACTTGAGTTCACCGGTTATCTTTGTTATTCAAAATCCACCAGGCCAGCTTAGATAACAATGCTATATTAAAATAAAGAAAATACCTGAAACCCAGGCATAGGATCTAAATACGCCTAGCTCTAGAACTAGTGAATTACAGTTGTTTGCACATTGGGATTTTGTCACTTACCCCACTAGGATTAGTCTGAAACCTCTATCTTATCTTATTCTGCAAAGGTCTTCAGTCATAGTCAGGTTTCTAGTGAAACAGTGGACTTCAGCTATGGGTGCAACAATTTTCTTCTTAAATATAAACCGCATTTTAATCATAATCAGATCTAGAATCTTTCTCTAGGAAAGTTATCTCGGCTTGTAACTTGGTACTGCTTATTTGCATAAACAACTTGATAATATGGTCATGAATCACTTGTACTAAGCACATGAAAGAATCAGTTAAAAAGCTCTTCCTACTTATAGCAGTGTCCTATTTTTGCTGAAGATCACCTAATTTCATGCAATTAGGACCTCTTCTGTGTTGTTTCAAGATGTAATTTATATTTAGACAGAGATGGAAAGCACAGGCTACACATTTACACGAACAGGAGGATTATTATAGGACTTCAAAAATAGGACCTCTGCACCCAGATAAATACCAGACAAGATGCAGTAAATGAAATTTTTAAGAAATAATATACATAAATTGCCTATCCGAATCTTTTTAAGATTGTAATCAAAGAAGTCAGATAATTTTTAACATTGGCAAGGAGATAAATTATTGCATGGATCATCTTTGAATAACGAAGAAGAAACCATGAAAAGGATATAAGTTAAAAGGGTGGTGCTCAAAGGATGGTGCTTTTAACTAGCTGTCTAGAAGGAATCGTACAATTTATTTGTAATTTTCCTTGATTCTGAAAATTTGATATATATTATGGAATGTTAATTGTACTAATTTTCTTATTATATAAGCATATCGATTCAAACAAGAAATTAAAATATACATCAAGGTTCTAACATAATCCATTACCAACCAAAATCCATAATCAACTATATATATCACAAAATTTAACACTTTAACAGCTCTAAAACTCCATACACCCAGCTCAAAAGTCACTCAAGAATTCCAGATTTTCAAACCCTACCCAAAATATTTGGATAATATCCAAACCCTACCCAATTACCTTCTACCCATTATGAACTAGGTATTACCCAAAATAATTGGATTGGGTAGGGTTGGATATCCATTACCCAATGGGTATGGCCATCCCTACTTTGCCCAAACCATGATCCAGTGACATATTATCATATTTATGTGTAAGAGTATTCACATCAAGCAGCACTCAAGAGAGTCATCCCATGGTAGACATTGTGGAATTCACAAGACATTTGAAATCATTCAAAAAAGAATCCTTTACATTCTTTGTAATATAAAAATTGAAGCATTTCTAAAAACATAATAATACAATGTAACAAGGCTTCTTGGAGGAATGTCACTATACAACGCTCACACAACACAAATAGTGAAATACTTCAACAGAAATACATTATTCCTTTTGTTAACAACTTCCCAATTAGATATTGATTTAATCTAAAAATGTTTGTACTCCTTACAATGTAGTGACATTCGATAAAGATAAGTGAACCTAGATCCTTATTTAGGGCCAAAAACTACTACACCAAAAATTATCGCCAGATCACATACACGTGAGCCCACAATGTGACAACACCTTCCTTACGGATGGGTGCTACAAATCCTTGTGAGAGTCCTACTCCATGGAACTAGCATGTAGACCAAAAGACACTTTCTCCTTGCAAAACTAACTTCTTTTTCATTGCCTTGTTTACTTAAAATATAGGTTGAACTTGAATAAAGTTTAAATTCTACCTATACAAGATAAAGATATATATTTATATTTTTTTTTGGGGTTTAAAAAATCTGTACATTTTCTTTTAGGATGATATAAAGAAATTCTTTCAGGAAATTCAACTTGTTAGTGGTTCATACCTAAAAAATTTGTTTATAGAGAGCTCCTCTAAGGTAAGTTAACTTGTGATTGGTTCAGACCTAAATTTTTTCAATTGATGTAAGCAAAATCAGCATATTTATAAATCTTGTGTACTTGGTAAATGTTAGTCAAGTAGAAGTTGAGGCTGCATGGAGAGGGCTTGGCTTGATATCTCTACTCCGCATGTATGTCAAAAACTGTCCAGGTAGCTCTTCCAATAGAGCCTGAACCACAGAAATCTGCCCACCTATACAAACCACAGCTAATTTGTTAGATGAAACACAATGAAGAAGCTCAGGCCAAATAAAGAACAAGTACAAGAAGTTGAAAAAATAAGGATATAATCAATTCCAATTGATAAAACAGATAATAGAATCAAACAGATGATAAAAAAGTCAAGAGGGAAGATCATAGAAATGGTTTTAAGGTTGCAAGGGAGCCAAGCAGTTTTAGAATTTGTAGGGCTTGGTCAAGCTTGGTCCGGTCAGGCTTAGCAAATCAGCTTGCTAAGCACACATTTGCACTAGATTAAAACCATGATCTCATTTTCTAACTATAACATGTCTAATGAGTACAGACAATCTAGCCAAAAATTGTGGATCAAAACAATAATGGCAACGGCAATCCGTGCAACGTTTTTGTTAAACACAGTTTCAAAGTTCACACACACCCTTTTGTCCTTCCATCACCCACCGATCAATAGTTATCTGACTGGCAGAACTAACCAAATGTTCATTCCATTTTTTCTAGAATAATTATCTAACTGGGATAGTTTTGAATATAAAATTACAGTTAGTGGATTCTTTTAGATATAACCACAAAAATTTTGTACAGACAAGTGCCATTATGTACTCACTATGCACATCTCGCATTGGAACAAACTGCACGATGTCACGTGTAGCCACACGACCCGTAGAGCTCTCTAACCGTCTTCCATTGTCAGCATCAAGAACCTGCCCAAAAATTAAGATACATTACAGTCATTCAAGCGAAAATTCTAAAAGCTAAGAGTATGTTTGGTAACTATTTTTTCCCTTATTTTCTGTTTTCAAAAACAAATTTCTATTTTTGAAACTAAAAAACTTGTTTGGCAACTCAAAATGGATAGAAAACAAAAACTGTTCTCAAAACTCAATTTGTAAAGGAAATTGAAAACATGCAAATGACTTTTTTCAATTTCTAATTTTCAAAAGTCAATGAAAATACGCATTTAATTTAATGAGTCTATCTCATTTAATGAGTTAGTATTAAATTTCAAATCCTAATAACAACATATTTTAGCATTTTCTATTTTTTTTTCTTCAAAAAAAATTTTTTTTTTTAAATTTTTAACTAACCAAACATGTTTTTGATTTCAAAAATACAAGAAAATTGTTTTTCCTTTATATTCTCAAAAACAAGTTTTTGAAAATAGAAAACAAAAACTATTACCAAACATAACCTAAAATTCCACCATTTTTACTGGATAATTAAAATAATGCATAAAAGGGTATAAAAGACATCAACTTAGGAAAACATTATACCTCCATTTCTCTAAAATCTGCACCTCCCACTCCAACAATAAGGATAGATAGAGGCAAATCGGATGCCTTGACCAGAGCATCTTTTGTTTCTTGCAGGTCTGTAACGACTCCATCCTAGAAAGATGACAATTTTTATTGAATGATTAATTGAAGAATTAATTTAAAGAGGCATCAAATAAAGACAAAATTCTCTTTAGGAGAGCTTTGTGTATAAATCATGTGTACATAAAGTGTCTCATCTGCTTCAATAAAAATAGTAATTTATCACAAACAAAATAAATTTGATTCAACATTCTCTTTACCGTTATAATAAGCAAGACAAAGTATTTGCTGCTGTTGTATGAGATGGACTGGCCAGCAATTTGTGCAGCTGTGTTAATCACTGGGCCAAATAAAGTGGGTCCTGCCAAGGCAACATTATGGAGAGCCCTTGCATAAGCAGCCATGATGCCTTCAACTCCTTCAACCTATTAATAAATAAAATAATTTGATTAATTCATCTATTAAAAAGAAAGAAACAAAGAAAGAAACTGGATGTTACATAAGAGTATGAAATGCAGTGTTTAGAAATATATGAACAGCTTATAATCAATAGTTATTAACTTACAAAGAGTGATATGAATCCTATGGTACCATTTACTTGTAATCCTTTACAACAGACATTTAATCTTATGATGCAAACCATATAATGTTCCAAATTTTATTAGGTGAGATAACTCAATCTATTTAATTTGCACCGTTCTCATGGACTTCTTTTTAAGGGCATCTAAGACTTTCTCAAACCTTTTGATGATAAAATTAATGTATTTGGGGATTTTGAATGTATTTTTGTTTGTTGTAAATAGGGTTTAGAACCTTTCGTGTTTGGTTGAAAATGTTTGTGATTTAGAGGTAATAGAAGAAGGTAAAACATCAATGGTGACAAACCCAGGTTTCAGATGCTATTCAACAGAATTATAAATAAATAATTAATTATATTTGAGAAAAAGAAAGGAAATATGAGATAATAACAGTAAGAATAAGAAGACATGGATAAGCATAGATTTCACTTTTATAAAAATTAAGGGGTTTCCAATAAAAATTGCAAGAGGATTACAGAGAAAGAGAGAGAGTTGTGTGAAAACAGTTAGGCAATATGCCAGCCAAGTCGGATTCTTCAAAGATTAAGCAAACAAAGCATTACAAAGTCAGCTCCTCTCACCTCAAAGGCACCTGTACTTCCATTCAAGTTAAAACAATGTGATGTGGTACCATCAATTGTTCTTCCTCCAAAGCCCCAAGCAGGAAAGCGCCTATTGGAATCATAAAACTGAATGACCTCCCCAACCTCCATTATAGCCTGCAAGTTTTCTTAATTTAGCATACAATGACTTCATCAATCAATGAAGATTTATTTTAAGTATATGCAAACAGAAGAACCCTAACAAAAATTCCAAAACAAAGAAACTTTTTTTACACAATCCACAATCTCAGACATGTTCCATGTATGGTTTTTTTTTTTTTTTTTTTTTTTTTTTTTTTTTTTTAATTTCTCTAACATGTTCTGCGTTTAGTTGAGAGTAAAAGAACCTGCAACCTTGATATGAAAAACAAGTTGCTTGATCATATTGAGTCATGACAGACAAAAGATAGCTGCTTGATCATATAGACATTGCTATCAACAAATTCAATGTAAAAGTTATTTTTTCTTTCCCAGGTTGTTTTTGTGCACCTCTTTTTGGACCAATTCAATGTAAAAGCTATTTTTCCTTGTTCTACAAGCAATGTACAGGTTATTTTGTGTCTTTTCTCCTTCTTTTGGCATGTGTTAGGAAAATATAACTCACGAACCCATATAGGATTAAAACTGTATTGGGGGGGGGGGGGGGGGGGTGCGGGGGAAGGATCTGTTGTATCTAATGTTTAGAAAAAAAAAACACACACACAAGACAAAGAAAAGCAACAACCCTATTGAGAGCACTAGAGGCTGCACAGTCTTACCCGTTGATAAGAATTCAACCGGCCAGAAGGATCAATGTAGTGTAAAGAATCTGGATTCCAAGGATTTCCATTTGAGGCTAAAGAAAGAGATATTGAACATTCAAAGCATAAATCAGTCATCAGCCAAAACATTTTGAACTAGGAAAAAGAGAACCCAAAAAATAAAATAAAAAACTATATATAACTCCCCTAGAATGGGATATATTTTACCTGTAAAGTCAACAGCAACCATAAAGTTAAGCTCAAATCCACTGGAAATGTAATCCAGAAAACTGTACTGTTGCTTTTCACAAAATTGATCCACAAACAGTTGTCCCTTCAAAACCTATATTGATAAATTAGTAAGTAATGTAAAAATTTAAACATAAAGATTAACATGAAGTATTTTAAAAAAATATAAATGCAAGTATGAATAAGTACCTTCTCATGACCATGATGAGGAGATGGCAAGGTGAGATTTGCACCACTTCTTTCTATATGAAGTTTTTCCAAGTCTACCATAGACTTCTGGAGCTTACTGATGAGGTAAATTTTAAAATAAATACCTTCTTTTAGTACCAGAGACTAAATCGTGAAAACTGAAAAGTGAAAATAAACAAAAACTAAAACTAATCCGAACAACAATAAATTTTAGCTTACCCAATAAGCACATGATTGCCATTGCTATTGAAATCATAGCACTCGATAATTAATGGGTTATCCTGTAGCAAGTGAAATTGCATATGCCATGTGAGTCTTCATTAATTATCAAAATTACAAAACATCCTATAACCATAATCTAATAGGAAACCAAGAATCAAAAATCGACAAGCATACCTTACTTCCAAACTGCTGTATGCTCAGGCATAGGGGTTTCCAAATTGGATTCAAATTGTCCTTCACCACTTCAGTTTTGCATATTGGAACAGAGCCTCCACTCTCAACAATTCTAGATATTCTTAAGAAAGGATCCTAAAATAAATGAAGAAACATAAGAAACAAACACAATCAAGAATATGTATGCTTAAACATGAAATTTTAAGGTATCTGCTTTGTGAATACATACACTTTTAGAGAATAGGTCCTTGTTATCCAAGTGGGAACAATGGACTACCATCTCAACACAACTCCTCGAAGAAACTGTTTCCTCTGCATGGATAGTGAGTGCCCCTAAGTTCCTTAAGCTCGTATGCCCATTTTTGTTATTGAGATTTAGGGTTAAACTCCGAGTTTGTTTAGCCACTATCTGCCATGAAAATAGAAAGAGAGAAAATGGATGAAAAACAAACACCAAAGTTTAGTACCTGTTGACCAAATCATTCTAAAAGAATTTAAGCCACTAGTTACATTTGAAACATAATTTTTAGGGGAAATTACACTTTGCCCACCTGTAGTTTGCCCGAAAAACACTTTGCCTATCTGTGGTTTAAAAATTGGCACTTTACCCACCTGAAGTTAGCTCCGTTTGTTCCCGTTACCCACTATTTCTATTTTAACACATTAAAAATTGAATTGAACAATTTTTGGAAAAGAGTGTACTCCACAACACTAGATGTTGAGCCATCAGTTTCTGTTCCCATTGAAAGACACCATAAAAAATATCACTTAATCTTTCTTCAGAATCTGCATTCCCAAAGCCCAAGAGCTCAATGTCTTCAGAAAATTGCTGACCACCATCCCCTCCAAATAGCCTCGACTGAGTGGACAATTCCTTCTGATGTCTAAATTCGTCCAATGACTGCTGAGAACCAGCTTCTTGTCCTTGTCAGTGTGACTATGAGTTGGTAACATGTGGAGCTATGGAGCTACTTCCAATTTTACATCTCTCAAAGGTCAATACTCTAATGCACTTTGAATTGAACAATTTTATACCAAGTGCTACTGTTTCATTCTTTGCTGCCTTGAGTGCCTTCTCTATCTTTCACTCCCCTTTTTTTTCCCAGCTTAATAAATTAAATAAAAGTCCTATAATTTTCTATCACCATTAATACTATAAAATACACTCTCCCTCTCCAAGACATTTTTTTTAGTATTCCGTAAAATTAAGTAATACAATACATTTTTGTTAAAATAGAAGACTTAAAAGTTGATACATGAAAAACAGATGTAAAATTTAGATTTTAATTTTTACAAAACCTAGCTTTTAGATCTCATTTTCCCTTGATTTTTTAGTTTTTTAATGTTTTGAGAAGAGAGAGAAATAAAAGGGTAACAAAAATAAAAATTTACCCTTGTTTTTAACTGAGGTGGGTGACAAGAGACAAACGAAGCTAATCTCAGGTAGATAAAGTGCCAATTTTTAAACCACAGGTAAGCAAAGTGTTTTTCAGGCAAACCATAGTTGGGCAAAGTGTAATTTCCCCTAATTTTTAACTACATCAGTGGTAATCTAAACTATGATACACAAAATCTTAAAATAACATTATAGTGAAGTGGCTCTCACATTTGTCTTTCTACCCTTGAAATTTCTAAGAATAAAACACTGAAAATTAACACAAACTTTTACTCAAATTGCACCAGCATGATATATATGCTTTATATAATTTCAATGAGCCCAACTGAACCCAAGGCGATATACCTCAGATAGAACACAAATAGCCTCACCAAGAAATTCTTGATCATTCAATTTTAGCGTCTGCAAGGCAACAGAAATAAACTTTTAAAATAAAGACTTCATCATCAACTAAATTTGTTAGATTATTCTAGATGAACAAATCAAAAATATAATCCTTATAAGTTACCTTCTTTGCTCACATCTGAATATGGTTTAAATTGTCACAATCTTTCATCAACTAAATTTGTTAGATTATTCTAGATGAAATGATAACAAATCAAAAAATATAATCCTTATAAGTTACCTTCTTTGCTCACATCTGAATATGGTTTAAATTGTCACAATCTTTCAAAAGTATCAATTAATTCATAATTGATATGGTTAACCAATCAAATTTGGTTTTTTGTCAAAAAAATTTGCATTCCATGCTTTGTACAGTTACCAAAATTACAACCATGGAGTAAAAGATTATTAAGAAAATTATAAACATCACCAATATTACATGGAGGGCTTTAGAGTTTTAAACTAAATTGCCCTTTACTTTCATTTCTTATTTGTTATATTACTTTTTTCCTGTATCATGGCCAAATTGACAGAAGCAACAAATCCAGTTTAATTATTTTTGAAAGAGCTAAATGCAACACATAAAAAAAAAGTTTCATAATAATTTCCAGCAAGTGATTTCCCATACAATTACACCATGCATAGTCACATGTATAGCTACTATCAAAATAATTTTTTCCTGAGATTATCTGAGACATATCACACAATTGGCATCAAACATTTGTTTATAATTGTTCACTAATTACTTTTGTTTCCACTTCAATGTTTTTCACCTTGTATTGACAAATTTAGTGCTTAGTATACCTACAATTTATAGTGTGATCTAGTCAAATCAATACACATTTCACATATTACAAATGTTGATAAGAGTTTTATCTTGCAAAGTGCAATATTTAGAACTTAAAGATTGGCAGAAATGCAACAAGAACACTAAGCATGTACACTTTTTTGTGTGTAATTTATTAACAATGCAAATAATTGAACATAAGCTACAAAACATGAATTAAAATAATAAATACTTAAAAGAGCTAAAACTGATATATACCTTCACAGGTACATTATGATATTTTGAATCCACATCATATACATGAAATCTGGCGCCAAGAAAAATAAAGGCAAACACAAGCCATCCACTTAAATTAGAAAATCACTTATAGTAAAACAGGATTTATCTACACAAAGATAAGTAGTTAAAGAAATTTGTAAAGCTTACACCAATGGCTGCACAATCTCGAACTGGAATGCAACTGTAACTTTTTCTATCCATGCAGGATTCAAACTATTCAATACAACCTCAGTGCGACCTAACTCCTCTAGTTTTCCATCTCTTTTCTTTGCATACACCACAGCCATTGGATCACTCTGAATGAAATAAAGTATATTTTAGCAAAAAGCATAGTAAGACAAGCCTGATCATGACATGCATGCACATAAACAAACTACTGTGGATTGACAAATTCAAGACCCTCAAATATATGAGAATCATTATCAGAAACAGCCAACATAACAGTTCAGCTTGTTACATATCCAAGAGTATACAAAGAAGTGCTTGTCTGACATAAACACTACTTATGGCACGTGTAATTTTGACATATCCCAAGTAGGAACCAAGGACTACAAGTCATACCTATAGCACAACTCACCCATTTTTACAGGGTTTGAGAGAGGTGATTGGTAGGTAGCCTTATCCCCATTTTTTTGGAGAGGTCGATTCCCTGACTCAAACCCATGAATGCTAGTAAGTTTACATCTGTTATTTAGTGATAGGTAGTTGTACCCAACACTATACTCCCACCCTAGCAATAGGCCGATGATTTGTTTTAAAGCATTTTGCATGTGTTATTTATTAAGCTTGCATATCCTTACTAGCTTAGTTTGATTGGTAAACTAAAAATATGAAAGAGAAAATTTCTCACTTTAGTAGGTAAGTTGTTGTCCTTGACTATCAAAAGGTGTAACAAGTTTAGCTCGAAACAAGTATGTAATGTGTCTTTCTTTTACTTTTAGGTAATAGGCTATTATTGCTTGTCTCGTTTTGTTTTAGAATGTAGTGTGTAATTTTAGTCTTTCATGTATACTATCTAAGGCTTGGCATTGATTGCAGGAGTATGAAAATGCAAGTGAAATAATAAGCAAGAGTAGAAGTGAAGAGTGATGCGGTGTGTGTAGCAAAGGATATGTACTATTTTAATTATCAATAAAACTCCTCTTTCATTGAGAACTCCATTGTGTATTTTGCTTGAGTGTGGTGAGACTTATTATGAAGTACTTGATAAGATACTTTCTTCCTAAGTGCAAAATTTATTATTCTGACAAATCTACCCCAACAAGAAATCTCATTTAGATAATAACTTCCCAAACTGTCACATATTAGAAATTTGTAGGGAAGATGAAAACAAAGAAACTCAAATTTCATACTAAAACAAAAGGAGGTTGGATAGTGTTTGGATGATATTTTCATTGGCATATTTCTGTTTAAAAATAAGCTAGAATTTTAAGCTAAAACAAACAAAGCCATAGTAAATTACCAAAATATTAGCAAATTGGAAAATTATAGTATACCCTTAATAAACTCACTATCAAATGTGGTTATATGTATAGAGAGGAATACCTTTGAGGTGATGTCACGGTCAAGCAAGTTAGATGCAGATAGAGATAACTGCAGCATAAAATTGAAACACAAGAATGCATGAATACATAATGAGAAACCAAAAACGGGCAAACCACATAGAATAATATGAAAAGTCATGAAAAACAGAAGAGCCATTAATGTAGATTGAATAACAATTCCAATGGTAATGTACACAAGACTAATGTCCTATCTTGAGTTATATTATATAAGACAGTATTACTGCTTTGGAGCTTTATAAAATGCCACCCATATATAGTGAAAGGGTGAACCAACGAACTCCACAATACCCATCTGTTAGAGATGAAAATAGGTAGGACAACTCATCCTTTTCGAAAATAGAGGCACTTCAATTACATAAACCTAAATTAAGATAAAATTTCTTTTGATTGACAAGTTACACGCACCCAATTGGTCCTAAACTGACAACCTTATCCTCTATCCCATTCTTATGAAAGAAGGAAATGCCATTTGAGCCAAAACTCATTGGACTAAAATGAGATTAATACTTTTACTCTTGTATGTTAAAATGCAAAATAGTTGCTTCACAGAGCTTCTTCAGTGTCCAAGTTTACTAATATTTCATAAATATATAGCTTGATTAGCAATTTGCATCACAACATCAAATTTATGAAGTTAGTAACTAATTGAAGTAGATAATTAAAAGACCATCACAAGTCGCTTTTAGGTTTCATGAATTGGCTAGCAATTTTGACATGATAATTATATATACGAGGAAAATTCCAAACTGTTGACCCCAATAGGACTTGCAACAAAGTACACATCAATAAGAAAAATCAAATAAAAGCATCTAGTGGTCCTAAATATAAGCAAATGAATATAGATATACATTTTTCTACACCACCATAAAAAGAATTTTGAATCAATAGTTTTGTCTAATGTTCCATTGTTAAATTGGAACCAACAAATGGGAATCTTGCTAGTGTTCCCCTTGGGGGATCATTTTGTAGTGCAACTTTTAGGAGGAGGTTAGGTGGGCTCATTGATGTGGACCTTGGTGGCAACAAGTTACTAACCATACAAAGCATGCAAACACCTACATTTTCAAAAAACCTAACATTCATAGAGAAAAGGTTCCTTGCTGTGAAACATTGGAACTTGGTGGAAGCCCTACTACACAATCAATTCTCAAATTCTGAGAAATTCTTCATTGGCCAAACAGTGCGCTACATATTGATCACCATATTAAGAACAAAATACAAAGTCAACATTGCCCTGCATGTCCTACATGGTCCACTTATTAAGATAAACTAAGAGCTTGAAAAGAACTAAGGGAAATGAAACTTTTAACACCATTGAAATAGTACAAATCTCCTCCACTATGCAGTGATAATTAATTTATCAAATATGTCTTTGTACACAAAACAGTCAAATGAATAAAAAAAAACTGTCATTTTGTTTTAAGTCCAACAACGGAGATTCCAAAAATCTTTTAAGATCAAGTTAAATCCTTGGATTTATTTAAGCAAAAACTATAGCAACAAAAGTAGCATCACTAGTGAACTTTTCCTGAACAATAAATATTTTACTTAAAATAAAGATTAACCATATTTATGTTATTATTGTTCTCACTACTATTGTTTTCAAAGAAACATCGATTGTAATAATCAGGTAACGTGTGTGTGTATATATATATACATATATATATATATATATATATAATTCCTCAATCAAATAACTCTTGTCATGAAATCAGAGACCAAGATCTAGAGCTAGAATCCCATGTAGTTTCTCCCAAAGAATTGTCACACTCTTTTAAGTATGAGACTTTCATCCTAAGTAATCCCCAGGATGCATCTTTCAGGACATGCCAAAGCAATGTCTCATGCTCCAATTCACTGTGGAATTAACCATTATTCAAGATACTTGTGTCTAAAGTTCTACTTGTGTGCCTTGTTTTATTCATTGTATTTCCTCACTTATTTTTCAATGAAGTTATTAACTTATCAAAAAATAAAAAAGATAATTGTATCAAAAGTATAGACTGTATAGTATATCAAAATTTCAGTCCACCTACAATTTGTAGGAAATTATAAACAATCTCAACCCCTGTAATTTTTTTTTCAGCATCCAAAGTCCAAGCTATAATAGCAATTCCCATAAAAAATAATTATAACATCATACTATAATAATTGGTCCCATTGGTTTCTTTTTCTTAAAAAGAAGTACAATTGTAATCTTCACATCCAGAACTTTTTCTCAACAAACAAACAGAACAATAAGGAATCTTAAAAAATAATTATAATAAGCCATATATGTAAAAAATGTATTTGAAAAAGAGGAATAGATAATGCCCAAATCAACAAAGCAATAAATTCATATATATAAAAGTAGTACCAGCAAGCACTAATACAGTAAACATAAAAATCGACAAAGTTACAAACATAAGGCACACTAAAATCTTTAAAAAAAAATAAAAATTGTGGGAGTTTGACCCAATGTGGGGATTAGGAAAACACGAGTTTTTCTTTGATACTCGAGCGGTGAATGATGCTCCTTTCTCTCACAATTATGATAAGGTCCAATCATTAAATTTATATCAAGGTTCATCATGGATGAGACCGGACCAGCTAAGTATTTTCGGAGTGAACATTAAAATTGACACAGTTTACATACAAAACAAAACTAAAAAAAAGACCCAAAACTTTGAATGACTATAGGAATTGACCGAATTGGACTGACTTTTGACCCAAATTGGGGTACAGAATAAAGAGTAACACAACCCGTACACATACAAAATATGGTTTTGTGTGTTTATGTAATGGAAAATTTTGATATAGTTATACATATAAAAGCATAACGAAATATTGAAAAAGTTTCTGGCTTTGTCTTTTTTGTACTTTGCATCTGACATATATTACCTCGATTTGAGTGAAGAGAGGCTGAATGCCACGAGACCTGAAGAAGAACTCAACGGCGTCGTTGTGTCCGCCATTGTTGTTGTTGGTGGTGGCAATACTGTTGGGCCTCTGTTGGGCCCCACCCACTGCTTGCTTGCCTCCCTCCACATCGGAAAAGCAGTTCCCCATTCTTTCTTACTTTCTTTCTCTCTCTCTCTCTGAAACTGACTGAAATTAAGAAATCTTATTACGCGTTTGGATGTAACAGACGTAACAGATAAAACGTGATTTGATGAAGTTTCTCCGACCCCGACTGTGAATTGTGGATTGTTATGCAATCTCGATATATATAGAGAGAGAGTATAGGGAAGAACCGTGTTTTTCTCTTGTTTTGATCAGAAACTTTGGAGGGAATACAACAAGGAGTTTCGTTGCCAAAGCCAAAATGGATTGAAGCTTCGAAGTTTCTTTTCTGTTGAATTCAAATGGTCTTAAGATCCGAACCATGAACTTATCAATTCCATTCCACGCGTGTTTCCCAATACAGGGGGAACTTGAAGAGGAGAATTTTTTTTTTTTTTTTTTTTTTCTTTTCCAGTATGAGGAAAGAAGGAGAACTTGTAAAGCAGGATCCAACCAAACACGCTTTTAGCTGTCACACTCACGCTTTTAGTAATCGGTTTGTGTTTTTTTTTTTTTAAATATTGATTTAAGCTAATATTTATATTGTTATTATGGTACAATAAATTTCATAATATTTTTAAAATTATTGATGTATTAATTTCTTACAAGTTGAAATAAAATAATAAAATATGAGACTGTAATCAATCACAACCAAAAATAAATATTTAAAAAAAATATTATAACACTTATTGTTATCATAATATTTTTACAATTTTTGAGATCTCAGTTTCTTATATATCAAATAAAAAAAATGTTAAGTCCACAACATTTTAACATTAATTTCTACAGTGCTTAAAGTTTTTTTTTTTACCAGTAATCAGTTTGTGTTTTTTTTCTTTTAAATATTTATATAAACTAGCATATATATTGTTATACTGACACAACAAATTTCACAATATTTTCACAATAATTGAGGTATCAATTTCCTACAAATCGAAATTTAAAAAAAAAAAAAAAAATCAGACTGTGACCAACCACAATTGAAAATAAATGTTTTGAGAAAATGTTACAATACTTATTGTTATCACAATTGTGGGGCCCGGCCCAAAAATAATGGGCTATTCCAAATTCAGGCCCGTCCGAGGAGCGTCCTGTCCGAAGGGAAACCACATATGAGGCACTACTCAATCCCAATAACGCCAAGGAAACCTGTCCGAGGAGTAACTCCTCCTCGGACATCACGAATCCCAGATGAGGAACTCTCTCCAGCTACTTCAGTTCATCCTCCCAACATATAAAATGAATAAAATCCAAAATATCTCATGGAAAGCTACCACCACATTAATTGCGCCCCAACCACCCCCTTGGCCGCATTAATGAGGAAAAGACACCTGAACAGTACCGCCTTGCCCTCTGCAACTCACAAAGGGACTGATGAGGGCGTCTGATGGGACAGGTGCTCAAGTAGATGCTTAGATGAACAACAGGTGTAAGG